>NC_140605.1:18294134-19014134 GCF_057381915.1 Diplotaxodon limnothrissa
CTATATATTCAAGTTTCATTCTATATATTCAAGTTTCATTCTATATATTCAGAAGACCATTCTATATATTCAAGTTTCATTCTATATATTCAAGTTTCATTCTATATATTCAAAAGATCATTCTATATATTCAAGTTTCATTCCATATATTCAGACTTTGGTTGGAATATATATATATAATATTTTCCTAAAGGGCATTCCATTATATATATATATATATATATATATATATATATATATATATATATATATATATATATATATATATATATATATATATATACATACATATGTGTGTGTGTGTGTGTGTGTGTGTGTGTACCCAAGTGTCTGGCATAACAAAACCAATTCAATCGAACAGAAGGTTGTTTAAAAAAAAGGTCACACAGCCACCATGGCACTCTGCAAACATGCGTGTTTTTACAAGAAGCACTCCATCTAACACCCTGTGTCAACACTTATCTATTCTGTTTTCCTCCCCAAAGGAGGTAGGCTTCACTCACTCAGCCAGAGACAAACTGACAGCACTGTAAGCTGTCACAGCACATTTACACACTTTGCACTCATTCAAAGTTTGGCTTCAATACATTTTGGGAATTGTTGTGCTACCTCAAACCCATCAAAATGACACTTCCAGAGTAAACCTGAAAAATATATTACTTTGAAGCACCCCAAACCTAGTTTTGAAAAACAATCTAAAACTTCAAGAAGTTTTTCAGCAGTTCAGGTTCATAGTTTTTGCTGCCACTTGCATCCTGAAAGCAAATCAATCAGCTAGATTTTGTTTATCCAATGAAATCACTCTGGTACATGGAAAGTTTCTGACTGTGCAAACAGTGAGGATTGATTTAAACTGAATGCATCTCCCCATTCATGCATGTCTTATTACCAAACTAACACGGTGGCACTATCACTCACAAAACAATAGAAATTATGGTAATGATGCATTCAAATTCAAACCTTGTGACTGTTTTCCTAAAGCTGCAGAGTCAAGTTTATCCACAAAAGAAAACATATTTTTTGTGTTATTTAATGGGCTTTGGCAAGCTGGTGGAACCCAGTGTGTCTTTTGTAGTTCATTTATCACACTGGAAACAATACTGTCATCAATGAGTTTCTATGTATAAAATTAATGAGTAACAGATAACAGAATACTGTGGGTCTTTAGACAGAGACAGAAAACTGGGCTCAGATGGCTAGAAACTCTCCCCTGTGACATGCACACTGGCACAAAAGAAATACAGCTTACACACACACACACAGAAACGCACAATCATACACACAAAGGCAAATTATTTTTATACAGCTGTATGTTGCGGTTGTGGCGTCATCTCTATTGACTCACTGCAACAGACCCAACAAAGCTGTAACCAATTAATCTATTGATTAAATGACCACACAGAGTCTCTTTTCTCTCTGACACATACACACATTATTTGTAGATACAGCTCTTGCATGTGTATTGTAATCTGCTAAAAAGTAAATTAACTGAGTATAATTTTGAACCTGCACTGACAGCATTAACATCAGTGGTACTTTAAAACATTCACAATGACTCACTCTGACTCACTGTTACAGGTACACAACATTTTGCAGTCAAACAGTTAAGCTTCCCGAGTGAGGGAACTGACGCAGAAGTATCTCAGTTGAATTCTTGAAATATTAAGGGACGGTGCCTCAGTGCTTCCTTTATTACCTCCTTTAGTGTAGTATACACGTGGCTATCCTTTATGAAAGGAAAGAAGATAATTACATCACATACCCGTCCGACTGTTCGTGAAAAAGATCAATGAAACTGACAAAGTGATGCAGATCATTTAAATGTTATTTATAGATGCATTTTCCATTTCCATTAACTGTTTTGAACTTTCATCAGCAGCTGAACTATGAACATTGCACTGTGTAGCATGTAATGCTGCTTCTTATGCTTTTTGCATGAAAAACACAGATTTCTATGAGCTTTTGTGACCTATAATAATTGATCAAGGTGTGTCTAAGGTTTCGGGGTGGGGTTAAGCTAAATGATGGAATTCTACTTTGGTTCTAAAAATCCTAAACAGAGAGTCATGCATAATTACACACACACGCAATTAAAAAACTAAAATTATATATATATATATATATATATATATATATATATATATATATATATAATATTGCACTGCTTGTTTTCTTTTGTATGCAAATGAGGTTAGCAAAGAGGTTAAGTAAGATGCATATTTTGTAATCGATCTTCTGAACATTGTATTCAATATGGCATGTCTTATGTGTCTAGTGTACGTGACATTTTCCACCAACATCAAAGGAAAATTGATTATGAAAAGGAGGGAAATTCTTTTGACTATTCGACCATACCTATGTTTGAGAATGCCTGTGTTGGATACAGTTTACATAGTAATGAGTTTTTGAGGATCAGCGTCTCGCTAATAGGATCAATATTAGTCCCCTCACCCTGTTTCAGCCCCCTCCATTTCCCTACATAATGTCAATATTATAGCCATAATCCATAGAGGAATATTCAGAGGATTAGAGGACGCCACATGGAAATTCCCCTAACATTTACAAACAAGGTGAACATGCAGCAGCATATTATTAGTGAAATCTTTCTATTATAATCTTGATCACTGAGATCCTGCTGCATTACCTATAGGCTCCTGGTTTCAGAACACTTTACTGACATTTCTTTGAATCTGAAAAGTTGTCCTTGTAACAGCTGAAATTTTCCTTTTGTTGTTTATTAGAACACTCACTACTTAATCTAGGGCAGAGATGGCAAAGACTTCACATTTTTTCCTACTAGATTTGAATAAAACATTTTACCTCTTCAATAATTCTTTAATATAAGCGTCAAGCAATGCTTGTACTGAGAATGCATGGGGACAAACTTGACAGCCAAAACTGAAATACATCAAACTTACCATTTATGTATTTATTTTTCTTTGATTATATTTGTATTCTTCAGAGACATTTGAGTGATTCTTCTAATTTTCAAATGTGTCCATTATATTAGTATAAATTGATCATTCATTTAAAAATAGATTGTCTGAATATTTACTATAGAGCATTTTTATACAGAAGCTCTGTGAAAAGTAAAGGGAGAGTTTGACAAGGATCTGCGAGCTGATATTCAGTTGTCAGGCTTCTTTTAAGAAATTCTTAAAAATGCATATGAAATTCAAATGTGTAAATGTTTAAATACGATTTTTTGCATATACAGACACACGTGTGTAAAAAGAAGTGCACAAAAAAGTTAAAAGGTTGCAATACAAATCTGAAAAAATGCAGAAAACTAAAGTTCCCGCATATTGCAACTTAGTCTATTTACAGATCTTCTACCAGATATGTGAAGAAATATATACAGCCTTCTGTGGCCTCAGGGGAGCTGTGATAAATTTGATAAATCGCCTGATAAATTTAAGGCAGTGACAGTTGGGACTCCAGACTAAGCCTGAAAATGACCAAATCTTTGATTACTAGACCACTATGGCCCACTTCTCATTTTACTTGAGTCTCCAGGGGTTTGCCAGTTGCTGGTTCCAAAAGTCATGCATCCATTTTTCATAAAAACCTCAAGTCAAGGTTTGCTACAAATAACAGGTTTTGTCTTTATTCGTATTACTACTTTAAGCACAAAGAAATGTTTAATCACCAGAATGGTCACTTTTAGTCACAACTGCAGCGCTGTCTTGTTTAAACTCTAAAATATCTTGTCCTTTTCTTTGAAAGGACAAAATTAAACATTGACCTAACAAATATTTCATGTGCATTTTAGGAGCTATATGAAAATGTTAATTACATTCTTTGTTGATCAAATCATGCATAAAATGAACTTAGCATAGTGTATACCATTGTGCACACTCACAAAGTCTGATTAGTTTATAGAGTTTGGCTAATAGCATTGATAGCTGCAGTAGCCTTGCTTTTTTTTTCAATGCTAGCACCCAAATCCAGATGCAGAATATGGTACACCTAGCTTTTGTAATGTAATTATACTCCAGTTTATCCTGACAAAGCCTAACATACGGCAACTTTTTTTTCTTGTTGTATTAAAGTATTGCAGAACAGCACATTTAAAACAACTGTCATCTGTTTACAACTTTCTTGCACAAAGTAAGATAGAGAGATGGAGGCTCAACCATCAGCCCTGCTGACTGCCATTGTAGAATTAAAATTGTACACTTAATTAACTAGTATTTCTGGCACTGACTGGCAAGGATAGCAACATTTAAACCTTGAGTCAACCAGTTGCACACATCCCTAGTCAAAAATTTTTTGTTCTATGCTTATTTTTCCTGCTAGCCAAAACTAATAACCTATCTCACATCATAAAGAACTGTAGATTAATCTTGCTAACTAAGCTTGCTATTCATGGGTATCATTAGCTGATTCTCAACCTTTCCTTCACAAACCCCCCCCCCCCCCCACAAAAAACGATGGCCACAATACTTCTTGGGTCCAAGACAGTAGCCAACAATCTAATGTTTGACAGCATGGTGGGGGTACGTCTGTCTTCTAGAAACAGCGTATGACTCAAGGCTATATAAGCGCCATTACCAAAACAAGATTGTTTTTTCTTGTTTCTATTTTGATTCTCTCTCAAAGCATCCATCACAACTCTGACATTATTTATAGGAGTTCAATGCCAAATTAGTGGCGCACCTTAAAAATGCACTCATCCCAATCCAATTAAACTGCATAAAAATGAAATATCTACTGACTGATACATAAATCAGCATGTTTTAACACGCAATTAGAATTTATCCCCGCACACAAACAGATATATTATAATATAACAGTATATTGGCATAGAAGTAAAATTATTCAATTAATCGCAGACAATATGCTTTCACAAAATATTTTATACACATTCACTGACTTTAATTTCTCATGCATTTCTAAGCAAATTTAATAAACAACAACAGGCTATCTGGGCATAATTTCATAAGCCCAGTATGTTTAAAACCCTCCACTGATCCAATATCTAATAGAGAGCTTATGGTGAACCTCTGTCAGGGTTGGTATTATCTCAATAAATCCTATTTCCAAATTGAAATCCAAATACTCCTCAAACATTTAGCCAGCATCAGTTTTTTTTTTAACTCTACACCTTTTCAGCTTAACATTTAAATACATATCATCAAAAACAATCAAATATAACTGCTGTGAATAGAACATGTGAATAGCTCAGAGGAGTATCAGGTAGAAGCTGCATGCTGTTACGCGAGATACAGTTCATTTCTTTGTTCTCTGTCATACAGCTCGTATCTGTGTAATATCTGTTGTTCTGTTTAATCCCAGCTTGTTAATGAAATGCCTGAAGCGCATTTATGAGGGGCCATTCTTTCTTTCATCATTCCTTTCCACTCCACTAGTACCACATCACACACTACCTCACCTGTTTTTGGATTAATAGAGAAGAAATTCTGCGGGTTGCCGGCAGTAATACGATAACTCAGACGACTGGGTATAGCAGTGAGATCGGGGTCTTGCGCCTGAATACGAATGACTGACACATCCTTTGGAGAGTTTTCCATGATAGTCGGGTGGTAGATAGGATCTGAGGTGAGGGGAGCATTATCATTGACATCTTCTACCTGAGCAGAGACAAAGAAGAAAAGAAGACATGAAACAACAAAGCAAAAAGAGGAGAAAAAGAGGAGAAAAAGGCAATAAATATTCATCATTTGAGTTGGATCTTTGAATGGCAACAAATACATGGATAGTAGCCCTCTGAATTTGCACGCACTGTAATATTGTTCTGTTGTGATTTTAGTATCTTTGTTAATCAGTCTGGGTCTGGGTTGATATGTTATCAATCACAAAATGGAAATATATTTGCCAGAAAATGTCAAAGATGTCACACTCCAAATTAATTTCCCTTCTAACAGCATAGATCTAGAATATTTATGGCAAGCAGTGGGTTGATTGAGCATTTGCTGGAAGGCACAGAGAGCCAAGACAGTTCAGCCGGTGAACAGAAGCACCTGTGCCTGATTAATCTCCCCATTTTTCCATGTGATGAATAGGCCGGGAGTAAAGCACCCACTCACATAACCACACGTGGATATCCTGAAGCCAGAAAAGGCTGCTTGTCTTTTTTTCCCTTTTATACACAGCTGAACTCTTCCCCAAAGGGGGAGCAGTGATGTAGCAACTATGTGTGTATTTGAGTGTTTAGACGGTGGAAAAACTTAAGGGCAAATAAATTAGAAAAAACTTGAAGCAGAGAATTCCCATACAGTGTATCTCTTGCTTACAGACTGAGTGCTGAGTACAGAAATCAAGAGAGTAACACACTCGTTTGGCATCATACTGTTTGGATGTAATGCTTTACAAGAATTTTATAGTATAAACATCAAAATTACCCTGGAGGGTAACGTTGACTGGCTGTAAACTTTTATCAGTGACTGCCATTGAAAAATAAGCTACTTTTACAGTTAAAAAAGCTGAAAAGTTTATAACCTGACATAATTTTAATGTAGTTAACGAGAAGTTACGCATAAAAAGTGCATAACTGTACCCTGCATAACTAAATATGATTTTTCCATGTACAATAAATACACAGATAAACTTGAAATGACCTAAAACTGGTATACTTTCAATTAAAATGCGATTGGATATGCTGGAAGTGAAATTAAGGGAGTAACACACTGGCAAACCATATTTTGAATATAAAACAATCTTACCCTGTAGACTTCTTGTCTACAGAAGCTCAGTAATGGCTAAGACTGCTGTACCAGTCATCTAATGGCACTTGGCATACAAAGATCACTTGAACTTTGTTTTTTTGTTTTGTATCTACACTCACTGGCCCTTTGTACATCTATTCAGCTGCTCATTAATGAAAATATCCAATCAGCCATGGCATAAACATGGCAGCAATTCAATGCATTAAGGCATGTAGACAAGGTCAAAATGATATGCTGACAGGAAGGAAACAGTAACTCAAATAACCACTCCATACAGCAAAGAAGGATACAAGAACATCTCTGAATGCACAACAGGTTGAACGCCGAAGCAGATTCTTTTCTAAATGTACTTGTATATTGTTCACATGTTGAAATAAATTACCAATCAATCAATCAATCAATCAATCAATCAATCAATCAATCAGATGGACTACAGCAGCAGAAGACCACACTGGGGCCCTTCCAGCCATGTAAGAAACAGAAACTGAGGCTACAGTCCGTATGGCCTCACCAGGGTCAGAATTTGGCTTAAAAAACATGAAAGCATACGCCCCTGCTTTGTGTCAACAGCTTAGACTGCTGGTGTCACGGTTTGGAGATATTTCCTTTGTATATCTTGGGCCACAAACAGAGCATAGTTTAATCACCACATAGTTTAACCACCACTGCCTTTCTGAGTATTGATGATGACTGATGATGATCCCTTTATGATCACAGTGATCACATCTTCTGCCATGTCACAAAGCTCAAATCATCTCATACTGGTTTCTTGGACATGACATGAGTTTACTGTACTCAAATGCCCTGCACAGTCACCAGCTCTCAGTCCAATAGAGCATTGTTGATTCTGTCTCCAAGAAATAAGGCAGTTCTGATGACAAAAAGACATCCAAACTGCTACCAGCAGCATGTACCAGGTGTATTTAGTAATAGCGCACTTTGGGGACATCCATTTAAGGCTTAAAATTACAAGGGAAAATTATCTGCTTGTTATGTTCAATGCTATAAAAGTCTGTGGGTAAATGTATTTAACATAATGATTCAATAGGCAGTGGATTCTATACCTGGATGAAGACTTCAACAGAAGCTGACAGAGGTGGAACCCCCCTGTCCATGGCACAGACAGTCAGCCAGTAGGAGTCTTTGGTCTCACAGTCCAGGATACCAGAAGTGTAAATCACCCCTGTTGAAGCAGAGAGAAAGATTAATGCAGTTTTTACCTGGCTTTGAATACTTATCTATTAAGGGTGTGTGTGTGTGTGTGTGTGTGTGTGTGTGTGTGTGTGTGTGTGTGTGTGTGTGCGAGAGAGAGAGAGAGAGAGAGTGCCAGAAAAAGAGAGAGAGAGAAACTGGCTGTTATCTGTAAAATACATTACAATCCTTAAAAGATCTCTTAGGAATGTCTTTGAATACTAAGTTTCCAGAGGCAAGCACACAAATTTAGACTAAAACTTTGTGTCCTGGCTTCAGTGACATTCACAGGCATTAGTGGTGCCACTGTAGTCACCTTCAATGTTTCAGCTTCTCTACGGCTAATCACAACTGACCAAACTGCTCCCACTGCTATTTGCTTAGTGCTAAATGCACCCTGAGCTGCCCTACACCAATAAAGACACACACATATATATGCACACACAAAGACACCCAGACATTCACATATATTGACTGGCGTGTGCTTAGTGGCCTTAAGGAAAATGAGTAGCTGACAGTTTTGGTGACCTCTTCGGGGACAAAGAGAATATTTACAATGGTTGACACATGGACACAACTTTAAAAAAAAAGAAAATCCGTCATCCAGGACTTTTCACAAAACCATTTAAAAAAGGACACATGCACACACGGTCTACGGTTTTAGGGTTCATTTGTTTCTTTTCTATTCGCTCCCAAGAGTATGACATTGTAGAAACACAACGGCATGTGTTACATTAGTGTGACATTGTATACATTGCAGAAATCCAAAAAAAAGAACACTAACACTCGCAGTATCATTTCTATCAGTAAAAAATAAAGACAAGTCAGACAGAAACACGCAGGCTGAAAAAACGTTTCAGCTCAGGAACACAAACTCTCACCAGATCTGCAAGCTCCTGTTAAATAAAGGCTCCTTTGAGACATAGAGAGCCTGCACAGCATGAGCATGCACAGCATTTGTGCTTAGGTTTACATACATTTAAACCCAACAAGCTGTCACACAAGCTGAACTTGGGCAGGTGAGCAAGCTCAAATTTAATTTGTTTTTTTTATGTTTTTATTTCATGGTTATGATCTTCTTCATTATATAAGAATGGCTGCACAGGAGTATTGGCAGTTGGATGATCTAGCCTATTGTGATGCTATTCAGATACTGTTGATGCCTTGTAGATGTTTCTTTTGTCCTCCACTTGTCCATTTTTTAAGGAAACACTGAACACCATACTGAAATATGCCAAGTTTTCAGCTAAAAGCTATTTAGTAATTACATTGTTGGTGCAGAAAACACTATTTCATGGCTGTGAAAATGTGTAATCGATGGCATTTTTATGTAGATTAAACTAAAGAAATTGGAACAAATGATGTATTTTTGCATCATTATTTAAAAAGTTCCTAAAGATACAATTTAAACTTGGTTCTTTAGTAAGTTGTCTAATGTTTAAACCCAACACTAGTTCATCGCTTGAGCTGGGTGCCTTTTTAAGGCTTATTAAGTCGTAGCCCAGTGTTAAGTAGTTTAACAGACAAGAATAAACATTGCTCTGAAAATGGTCACAGGGACTGGGCTGAAAGTGAGTGAAAAAGCAGCCAACGTCCAAAGAAAAAATTTGAAAGACCTTCGGAAAGTCTGCATAACTGTTGATTAAGACAACTTTAAAAACTATAGGTCTGGCTCCTTGGAAGCAAAATATAAAGGCATGAGGGGTGGCCAAAGACTTTGCACAGTACCGTAGGTACCATAAAAGAAAAGCTGCTGCTTTATAGATAACTAAAGAAGTGCTAGGAAAAGGTGATCTACTGTGCTCATTTCCAGCTCCATGTTTTAATCTCAGACTTTACTAAAGTAGCAGTACATTAACTCACATTTCCTTATTTATCTTATGCTGTGCCTTGATGCAGCCCTTCAATTTATCTACGGTACTTTCTGAGGCAAAGTGTTTTGGCTTCCCAGCTTCCTGCTGCCCCTTAGAAAATATGGTCTGAAACACAAGTAGTGGTTCTCTCAGATGGCTATACTTACGATAATTTCTTTTCTTTTCTTGCACAGACCAAAGAGCAGAAACACCTCTTTAAACCCTTTTAAGTGCATCAGATCATCCGTACATAATCTGAATATAAGCTCATTATTTATATATATGTACATACACATGTGTATATATATATATATATATATATATATATATATATATATATATATAGCAGAAATTTTGGCTTTTGGGGCAAAAATGAGGCTAAACTGGGTATCATTTCACTTAACCAAATGAAAAAATGAACGCCTCTAGTCAAAACTCTAAGAGGAACTCTAGGAATTCCAACCCCTGGAGTATCATGCTCAATGCTACAACAAAGTACTCAAAGAAACCCGAGAACAAGTTTGACATCAGTTCTTCTTTCTCAATATGCTGAAAAAGACAGCGATTTATCTTTTCAGACATATTTAATAATTGTTTGTGGTGTTGGAGGAAAGAAAGCTTGTCATACGGCAGATCTGTTGCATAACTTTGCCTTCAATTCATCCACAAGATCTGCATCCCCAGGTACACACAAATAAATCAGACTATGCCAGAAAGTGGCAGTATGTCTGATTATGACTAAGCCGCTGCCCAGGACACACACAATGCATAGTAAAAGTGTTTGCTAAGATACACCCTTACCCTGTCGTCCTTGACCATGTCCTTTTCAAACCTCATCTCTGTCAGACAGCTTGACAGAGAGACAAGGAAAACAGAGCTGGCTGTTTCCAAAGCTCTTTGAACTTTAAGACCGACAGGCACTATTCAGTGAATTCAATATAAATCTGACTCGACAGCATCCATTCTCACCATAAATAACACACTTCAAATAGTGAACAAAAAAAATTGAAGGGTCACAGCACATTTTCTAATCTGGAACTTCAGCGTTTGGTTGGGTTTACATCCATCTGCCGCGTCTATTCACCATCCCCATTCTTGAGAAACAGGTTTTGTGATCCCATTTTTTAATTAATGTCTCCATATCAAATAATTGATCCTAAGATTGATGACAAAATATTGTGTGCATTTCTCTATTGAGACACAACTGAATAGCTCTGAATGTGCTATAAAAGAGGACATCAGAAAAATATATGGCCTATTCATTTTAATAAATGAAGACTGAGTGCTTTTTAAAAGTGTTTGCTTGTAACTTAAAGAATGCCTTATCCTGACTGTGACAAATCCTGGAGCTTGCAAACCCACTAATAGAGGAGCAGTGGCGTTTGACAGCTGTCCAATGAGAAATTGCAGGGCTTGCTTTCCACCCAAACCAATGACAGGAATACAAATTTTTGTTCAAAGTGCAGGGGAGCTAAGGTTTAAAGCCAGAGAAGATCCGTCTTCTTTTCTGTTAGCCCATGTGTTTTCCACCCACGTATGATTGAGTCATTTAAACATCTAAATATCAAACGCGGGAAAAGAGGGCACTCATTAACAGCAGCTATGACTGACAATAGGGGTGTCATGGGCTATGCATGAGGCATCAAAGAGCTGATTTACAAACTACAAGTGAGGGTGGGAGTAAGGGGTGCATTAGCTGAGACGGGTTAAACAAAAGAGAGTTCTCATTCTTTCTATTTTTCTCTCTGTCCCTTTCACTCTCAGTCACTGTCCATCTCACTCTCTCATCACATATTTAGTTCTGGCACTAAGAGCCACAGATTGACAAGCAGCAAGAGCAAAGCCACTCAACATGGCAGCTAAATGCATGGTGGGAGTACAAAGCAGTGCTACTCTGTCCGTGCCTGACAACGCTGACTTCTACACGATAAAATGAAGCACTTGATGATAAGGGAAAACTTGGCATGTTCTTACTGTATCGTGTCCTTCGATAGTAAAATGCATTAGCATTTCACATGCTTAGGGAAAAAAACTCTAAGTTATAAAAAGAAAAACTTTCCAGAAGACATTAAAATATATATATATAGGTCTGGGAGGAAGAAAGCTGTATTTTCTTTTGACACTTTTTATGTACTCCTGACTCCCCTGCATGCTTTTCCTTCCTCTCTTCGCTTCACTTCCACTTCCCTCTCCCTTCACTTTCTGCTCTAACAAGCAGTCTGATTTCCCCTGGAAAATCTACACCCAGTAAATGTTCTCACTGGCTCTGATGCTCCTTACTGAGGTATTAATACTCCAGGGAATAAAAACCCCAAATACTATTACAGGCATTTGTATGGATCAGTACATGCACTGTAAAACTGTTTTGCTGATGAGTACACAGCATACATAGAGTATGCAAATATATAAATGTAGCTGTTTAAAGCTTGCAATTACAAAAATTAACCATTTTATTTAATGCACAGTTTTCTAATAGCATGATGATCACAACATGATCATCGCCTGTCCTTGTTGTATTGTTTACTTTTGCCACATCTGCTTAGACAGTGATTGGTGGCTTTTATTTAAAACTATTCATGTATGCAGTGAATGGTTTGACAGGCAATACTAACTCTGGGAAACGAGGTTTCCTATTCAAAATTAAAATATGGATGTGTCAAATAAAATATAAACAACAGCGATAACTGCAAAAGCTGTATATTTATTTTAAGATGGGATTAGAAAAAAACTGCCATGTGAAGAAGAAAGAGAACGCGAAGGCTCACTACCTGCAAGTATATTAAGTCTCATTCACTATATGTAGGGAAGAGCAAATGAGGGTCTGGTTTCAGCATGAAGGTTCAGCATTTCAGCACCATGGACAGACACTGAACTGTTAGGTTTAAAAGCTTCAGTATGATGGACAAAAGCAGAGACTGCAATGATGCAATCATGACTGGTGGAAAAGAAAGAGTTCTTAGTCACACTTTTTCAGGTTTTCATGAAAAAGTATTGATGACAGTAGCTATAAATGTTTAAGCATACATCCATGTGCCCACAACACAGCTGTTTATCTGATTTAACAAAAAAAAAAAAGAAAAGCAAATTGTAAGATCTTATTGATGTGCTCATGTTATTAATTTTCAAGTTTTACATTTAATGACATGCACCTTTTTGGGGAAGGGGGAGGCACTGTGGATGTTTTGTGCATTTGTATCTGCGCTATCTTCAGTAGTTAGCCCCTAACATTCAGACAATACTCACAGTTAAGACTAAAATTTAAGTTGCACAGCTATAGTACATGACCCAATATGCACTAAAATGAGGCGTCCTATTTTCACATTTGGTATTTGATTCATTTTATCCCTGGGTGAGTGAGTCATGGCTTCTTGTTTGGATCAACATGTCTTCAGCAGCAGTTTCACACTGCAGGAAAGTTGGAGTGTGCATGCTTATTTTGGGTCAGGCCTCCTTAAATAAGTCATAGTGATTTCTCCGTACTTGGGAAGGACGGGGCTGTTGTGCAGGAGAGCCTTGATCAATGTTAGCCGCTCAGCACTGGATGAGTTGTACAGAGCGGCCTGAGGCCCAGCCAATGTGGCTGCCATCCTGCCCTCATTACAGTAATGATCTCCCAGTACACAGCTCCCACGTGAGGCCCCATTAACACAGTGACTGTCGCTATACCTCGCACGCTCTTTGAATTTCTTTCTGTAACAAACATTTTCACATTGACTCAAGAACTGACAAGTGGCCATACTTTCTCTACAAATTACAATTAAACAAATCAAATAAAAACCTAGGCAAGCCATCTTGAAAGGCATGTGAAAATATTTCCTATGCAAAAACTTAGATGTTGATATTCTAAGCATGGCACTATGGGTTATTGGATTTTCACTTTACATAAATAGGCTTAGAAATTGATCTTGTGTCACACCTGTGTCTTCGTCAATCGTAAAAGTGCCCAGGCCGCTGCCACCTTGGATAGAGTACTTCAGCACGCCATCTCGTCCCTTGTCGTCATCTTTAGCGTTGACAGTCATGACACTTGTTCCTGCACGAGAGTTCTCCTTCACTGAGCCTCTCACAGCAAAGTCGGAGAAGTAAGGCGCATACAAATTCTCATTGACATCCACCACCTGAAGAAATGTAAGGGTGCACATTAATTATGACAGAAAAACTGTGTGATATTATCTGTAGTATGCAATTGTGTGGCATCAGTAGACCATCTGTATATTTCACTTTTGTACACATTATTCCCTGTCTTGGAAGTTAAATGTACCGTGAGCTAAATGCTGTCACGCATTTAATCATCTATCTAACCGGTGTCATAAAAATGAGTGAAGAATTAAAGGAAGAAAGATCTAAAAAAATACAATTGGACATCTTGTCAACAACTGCAACCTTGAAAATAACCAACCAAATCATCAATGATAATGTAAATTGACAAAATTGATCATTGGATTTTTTTTCTGGACAGCACACAAGAGAGGTAAAGAAAAGAGTGCAGTGGGTGGAGAAAAGCCTCAGGGGTGATTTGCCAATGAAGAATAACAATAAGAGTTAAAGGGAAGGTTCACAAAATGGTAGCGAGACCTGTTTTGATGTATGGTTTGGAGACGGTGGCACTAACAAAAAGACTGGAACCTTAACACCCCAAATTATTGATAATAATGTAAGCTGACAAAATTGATTATTTGCATTTGGGAGGCAGGGCTGGAGGTGGCAGAGCTGAAGAGCACTGGGAGTATCCAGAATGGACAAGATTAGAAAAAAGCATGTCAAAGGAACGGGTCCGGTTAAGCAGTTTGGAGGCGAAGTCAGAGAGGCAAGACTGAGACTGTTTAGATGTGTGGAGAGAAGGGATGATGAAATTATTTTACAAAGGATGTTAGATATGGAGTTGCCAGTTAGGATCACACACAAGATTTATGGATGAAGTAAAGGAGGACATGTAGCGGATTGATGTGACAGGTGCTAGGGATAGGGTGAGATAGAGGCAGATGATCTGCTATGGTGATCCCTGAGATGTAGAATATTTGAGCATGTGTGCTACGCACCTCTACCTCCACAAACGTCTGGCTCCTAAGGCTGGGGATTCCTCTGTCTTCAGCAAGCAGCGTCAGGTTGAAAAACTGTTGTTTCTCAAAGTCCAACTCCTTTCTAATTCTCAATACCCCACTTATAGGACCGATCTATAAAAAAGAATTACATCATAAACAATCTATACTTCAATAAATGTAAAAATAAAAATCTTAACGTGTGCAAGATTCTGTTCACACTGTGTCATCACCTACCTCAAAAGTGCCATTAAAGTCATTGATTAAGGAATATCGAACTTGTCCTCCAGGTCCAATGTCTGGGTCCTGAGCCTGCACCCAGGTAATCACAGTCCCGGGCGGGAGATCCTCTAGTACTCGAGCACTATAGCTGGTAGGGATGAAAGCTGGAGCGCAATCATTGACATCCTCCAAGATTACACTTAGAGTAGTCACTGAGGACCTTCGAGTGCCTCTTTCAGCCATGTCTCTGACTTCAATCTTCAATATGAATATTGGAAATGTTTCTCTATCCAGCTGGCTAGCAACAAATACACTTCCAGTTTCACTGTCAATCCCAAACTGAGGAACATTGGTGAGCATTATATAGGAGAGCTGTCCATTCTGACCCATGTCTCTGTCAAATGCAGTGATGGTTATAACCTCCATGCCAATGGCTGAGTTTTCTGAAACAAGGGCAGAGTAGCTGTCCTGATAAAACTGAGGGTCATTGTCGTTTGTATCCTCAATGATCACTGTCAGTAATCTCCAACTGGACATCTGAGGAATGCCCTGATCATAGATGGTGATATTAAGGAAGTAACGATCCACTCGTTCACGGTCGAGTGGCCGCAGTATAGTTATCAGCCCACTCTCCATGTTTATATTGAAGCAGTTTTCTTTGTTACCATCAGAAATGGAAAAGAGAACGCGGCCATTAAAGCCTGTGTCACCATCTCGCGCTCGCACCTGAAATACACTGGCACCGGGAATGAGGTCTTCTCTCACGAGAATGCTTGTAGGCAAGGCTTCAAACTGTGGAGGCTGTTTGTTCGTAGAGAAAATATCTGTGTAGCTCTCATCTGGTCTCGGTCTAGCCATAGCAGATGCCTTTGAGAGCATTTTTTCTGCCAAAAGCTGGGCTACCCTTGTGTCCTTGCAGTTGAACCCTCTGGGGGGAATCCTACCCCTCACCACTGATATATTCACAAATGTGGGATCAGAGAACATCTCTCCATCTGTTGCAACAACTTTGAAGTTGAATACACCACTTTTTAAACTATCCACTGCTAACGATCTTTTCAGTGACAAAGCCCCAGAGTCTGGATTTAAGTTAAAATAATCTAACTCATTCCCAGAGAGTATCTTGTACTCAACTAGTCCTAGCTCGTCCATGTCAATTGCTGACAAGGTGACAACAGTCTGGTTGACAGGGAAATCACGGCTTATCATCCCTCTGCAAGAAACCTTCTCAAAAAGAGGCTGATTGTCGTTGATATTTATTACACGTATGGTGATATTAACCTCACTCTCCCTTCTGTAGGGTGAACCCCAGTCAGAGGCACGCACTGCGAAAGTGTAGATATCATCTGATGATTCAAAGTCCAGATCTCTAGTAATTCTCACCTCCCCTGTTTTCTGGTCTATGCTAAATGGAAGAGACTGTTCACCACTAATAGTGTGACTTACATACCCATTCTCCCCTTTATCATCATCCACAGCAGAGACCACAAGGACAACAGTACCTACAGGTACGCTCTCGTTGACGACAATATTGTAGAATGGCTTGTTGAACACTGGAGAGTTGTCATTAGCATCCTCGATTTGAATTTGGACACTTGTTCGCTGCTCACTTATCATATCAACTACCTCCATCACCATGAAATCCTGTGATATCCTTGTAAGCTGCCTGGTGGTCATAATAACTCCAGTCAAAGGGTTTATATCAAAGTACACTGGATCTGAAGGGTTGCTGAAGCTGTAATTGACTCTCAGAGGAGCCGGGGATATTTTCACCACCGCTATAACAGAGCCTGGGGGAGCGATTTCACTCAGCGTGACTATATAAACATCTTTTTCAAAACTCGCCATCACTGGGTCCGGTTTTGTAACCAACAACTGAACAATTTGGGTATTAGAAAACTTGGGAGGCATACCTCTGTCCTTGGCCTGAAATGTTAAGTTGCAGCCATAGGGGAATGTATCCCAGCTGACAGCTTCCGACGTTTTAACTCTGTACTCATTCCCAACAGGCGAACGATCAACCACAAACTGCTCGAAGGGATCCCCCTCAATGATGGACACCCACTCTATATCTCCGGATATTCCTTCATCTTTGTCCTCCACATTAATTACTGCATACACGGGATTCTTTTCTTCCCACGATGGAACAACAGCGACTGCACTAAGAACGGGAGCAAATTCATTTACTCGCTGCACAGTTAGTACAAGCCTTGCTGTGCTGCTGATACCACTGTTCCCATAGAGTTTCATCCCTCTGTCAACCACCTGTACCTCCAGCTCAAATCGGTCCTGTTTGTCCATCCTTAGTCGACCAGTCAGGGTGATGACCCCGCTCGTCGGATGAACAGCAAAAAGATCTATTTTATTCTTGAAAAAGTAGTAAAACTCTCCATTCGAGCCTACGTCAGCATCTGTGGCTGTCACACGTCCTATGCTGGCACCCAGAGGGGCACTCTCAGAAACAACAAATGCGTAGGAAGTTGGGGAAAATAGAGGTCGAAGGTCATTTGTATCCAAGACCTTGATATAAACAGTGGTTAAAGCCTCTAGGCCTCCTGGGGCCGAGGCCTTAACTGTCAGAGTGTAATTATCCTGTACTTCCCGATTCAGTATAGCACCACTACCTCCATTAGTGCATATGCGGAGAAAACAAAAATCTCCCATTACAAAATCTTCAGCCTGAAAGATGCCTTCACTGTCTCCCAACACAATGGAGTATTTTATCTCAAAAGACCAAGGTGGCCCGAGAATGATGCCCATTTTGGCTTCACTTTTGGTATAGGTTCTTGCAGCAGAGTTCTCAAAAATGGACACATTATACGCAGGCTGAGTGAAGAGCAGCAAGCGTTGCCCTGCTCTAGAATCTGTCAGAAGCTGGGCACGGGTTGAGTGGAAACATATGAAGAGGAAGAAGAAAAAGAAAATAAAAAGGAAAGGAAGAGAGAAGCTGGGCAGGGGGTGCATATTTCCCCACCGATTGGCCTTCATCACTATCCCATCATCCAGTCACCCTGTATTTGGAAAGAATCACAATTAAAATAAAGGACTTGATTTTAGTTGGTCATTCAGTAGGAATGTGTGTTCTGCTGATAAAAAAAAAAAAAAAACTTTGGATGATCAGGCACAAAAACATTTTAGAGGGAGTTATTATCACTACATTGATATGATGATGCTCACACTTTGCATTGAAACAATGAGAAAGGCTGTGAAGCAACGAATCAACTTCAAACCACAGCTCATTTGCACAGTCTCACAGAAACACATCATGTCATCTAAATAAAATAACAGGGGTCATAATAATAAAGACTCCTTTAACAGAGACAAGCAGGGCTGTGATATTTTCAGAAAGTAGAACATAATTACAACAAACACATCATTGTGAAAGCACAGACAACCAATTAAAAAACCAATTTAACAAGTGTCAGACAACAAAAAGGGCAAAATAATAAAAATAAAGAAGTTTAAAAATCTTTTCTTCTTCTGTTGCCTACAAATTTTTATTGCTGTTTTTTAACTATTGCTTTAGATACCGTGCCATTCACCTAAACCATAGGTCTCTACATGATCGTGACTCAACTTCGAGAAACACTGAAATATATCGGATCTATAGATAGGACTGTACCAGCAATAAATAAATAAATAAATAAATCTTCAATCACAATCCAGCGATTTAACATCAACATCCCTGCTGAGAGGCTATGCCGGGAGATCTGCACAATCGTGTCCTGCAGTAATCCAGTGAAACGCGTCTCTGCAAAATCCACGAGTTTATTAACTTACACTTTGTTGCTACAGTGTGTCGTTTAAGTACCGGTACTGCATACATTTGTACAGACTTCACTTACACATTGCAAAGTGACCTACCTTTAGATGAAACCGATGCAATCAGTGAAATTAAATCCTGTCCCATTCTCACTCAATAATTACAAAAAAGAAAAGAAAGAAAGGCAAAATGGCCGCTTATGGATGCGCGAAAAAAAGCCTTTAGATATATCCCGATAGGCAGTTATCTAGTACACTGCAGCTATCCTCGTAAAACTATATAGCTATTGCCCCCGTTCCATGCACCTGATAACTGTAAGCCTGAGTGCAGAGGGCTATCCCGGCTTGCATTTGCAATAGTTACAACCAAACTAAGATTAGATAAGTTCTACATTCGTTTTCTATAAGGTTAAAGTCCGAGAGAGATGTGAACCAGAGAAGATGTCGCTTATTGCAAGTTTGGAAGCGGCCAGCATCAGCTGTCGCCTGTGTGGGACCGGAGTGCGCTCACAGGCTGGAGGTGGTGGCGGGCAAGCGCCGATCTTTGCCGAGTGCAGCCGACAACATCCGGAAGTGTAATGTTCAACACCTTAAAGCAAACGGCGGCGAGCTCTCTGACACACGAGCTCTGTAGTGGTTAGTTAGAAATCTGATCATTCGTTGTACTTCTCCCACCAGTCACTATGTCTGTTTTGTGTTATAATAAGGGATGTGGACAACGATTTGATCCAGAAAATAACCCAGCCGGTGAGTGGTCTTACTTTACTATCGATGTCCATTGTATGTTCCCTGAGTGTTAGCAAGCTAACCTCTCATCATCTGGAAATTTCTACCGTGAGCAGGCCCGATGGGCCCGTGTTGCTAACCTTATGTCAGTTAGCTGTTCAACTTAATTCATTCGTTTCCTTCGTTTTATATCTGATAAATAACACACGGGCCCTCTGTGAGTTAGTTTTATCATGCTGTAGTTAGCATGTTAAGCTCCTGCGATTAAAAGGCAACGTTAGACTTTGCGGGACGGTTGTGCGGACGCTGTAAGCGGTTTAAAGTTTCAGAAAGCCGGTTCCTTCCACATAAAGTATCTAAAGATCGTTATTCACGTATACAACGTTACATGTGTAGCCATACAAGTAGTGTGAATGCGGCAGTCACATTTTCAATTCAACGTTGGAAGTTTTAATCACTTGCTTACAATCGGCATCCCTTATAGTGATCTTAGTTCATCCGGCTGGTAATTATGTGACTGAATTATTAATTATTGTGAGTCGTTGAACTTTTCCACTTGGCTTTAGAAGAAAGTAGATGCTAGCTCGCTTTTAACTGCTTTCCATAATCAATGCAAACAATTTAAAGAGAAAACTGAAGAGACGAGTGGGACCAGTAGGCAGTTAACTACTTATTAAAAGAGTCACCACAGTGTGCAAGAAAATATATACAAGAAAAGCCTTAAAAAATACCAGCACAACAACGGGGAGGGAGGGGGGGCTAACCTTAAAATACAAGTAAATACATGCACATTTAGGTAACAAGTGCTTCTGTATTATGAAACGTATTTGTGATTAAATCAGTTACAAACACAGATAACACTCTGACATGCACCAACTAAAAGCGATGAGCTCCCTTGTGACTTTTGGGGTTACTGAGGTTGGCTGTCTGACCCTGATGTTGGAAGTTGAACTAATAATCATTCTCATAACTCGGATGATACTCCATCTGCTGGTTAGCCTACATGGTTTCTATATTTGATAGTGTTTTCTGTACTTGGAGCATGTTTCAATAAGCAGTTGTATATCCCGCATGTCTTCCCTTGACAGTCAAAGATGTAAAATTAGTAGGGGGAAACTACTTCCTCCGCGATACACACAGTGAATGAAAAGAAGTGCAATGTATTTATCATTATCTTTTTTTTTTCTGACTGCCAGGCTTACCCTTGAGGGAAGCCAAACTGTGTTTTGAGCCCAGAGTGTTCACTGCCAGCAGCTAAACATCGATATGTGAAAGCGAGAGCAGGTGGAGCAACCAGTTAGAAATCAGGACATTTTACACAGGCAAACATGATGTGTTTGCATGTACCCAGAAGAGGTACATGTAAACACCTTTTTTAAATTTTAGCAAAATATAGATCTACGACATAGACCTTAAAAATTTAAAGGAGGCCCAAAGATCAGTTGGTGTTTCCAGCCTGTTATACAGTTAAAGTCCAGTTTTTATTTGACATATGGTGAATTTGTGATTATTAATATTTCATGCATGTAAAGGATAACTAATTAAATTCTACCCTTTTTTGTCTTCTTTAAAAAATGTGCATTTTCAGTCACCTTACAAAACCCACAAATACTGTGGAGTAGGAAGACGATCGCTGTCATTATAAGCCACACCATTCTCCTTGTAACAGATGTGTTGTTTGTGTTTATATGAAGCCACATTGAAAAATAAATAAATAAAATTCAAGATCGCAATTTTGTCTTCAGCTCCCACGACAGAAACCTCAACGTGACTTATTTCCTTTCTTTAGAATGGTCCACCTCTATCCTCAAGTAATCTAACATTGTGTACACCCCCTGTGTAGGAGTCCAGTCTGATTTCCATTTTAATGGGATGCTTCTTTTCTCATAACGGTAGAGTATATTATCTTTACCTTCAGAGGTATGCAAGAGGTGTGTCAAAGTCAGGAAGCACAGATTGGGCACAGCTCCGGCTGTACTACAGGTTTAATTCGTTTATTCGTTCTGCAGCGATTTATTTTTAAAGAGTAGATGATGAAAATAGAATACGAGTTACAGTAAAACCTCAAATAATGATGATGGTAGTGTGACTAAAGTGCATCACAAATCTGTTATTTTCAAATAGTCATACTCATTTTAATATATTGGTTAAATGTGTATGTATATATTGTACTTTGTGCTTTGTAGATTGCTCAAGTAATAAAAATTTGTTTTTTGAACACTAAGGATGTTCATGCCATTCTGTCTTTCCGGTAAACACTTCTTGTAGTTATTGGTATATATGTTGTTGTTGTTGTTGTTGTTGTTGTTGTTTTAATCCTACAGTTTACATATGCACATATTAGAATGTCAGTTCAAATTTTTTGCATTATGTCTTTAAATCATTCTGAGTACCTTTTAATAAATACTCTGAGTGGCCAAACTTGACTGCAAACTACCCATCATTACATAAAGCTCCCTAAAGCGTTCGGGCTACTTTTCTACAACTACAGTCAGCATTTTTCAAAACAAACGTACACTTTTCCACAGCGGCTATTTAGAGCAGACTTGTAAACAGTCATTGTTCCCACAACTACACGATTTCTCCCCAAAGTTAATCAAAGATGCATTTTGTTTTCACAGATGGCTGCACCTATCATCCAGGAGTCCCAGTATTCCACGATGCCTTGAAGGTAAAGCACCCGAAAATGCACAGCTAGCTTGTGTCCTCTTCCTGTTATTTGATCAAAGCTAATGTTTCTGTTATTTCCTTCAGGGATGGTCTTGCTGCAAGAGAAGAACTACTGACTTCTCAGACTTCCTCAGCATTGTTGTAAGTTCTCTGTTTAACCTTAGTCGTTTTCTCTGCTCTATTCTCCATGGTGATGTCTCTGTTGTCTGTTGTTTCATAGTTATTGACTGGCACCTTTGCCATGGCCAAAACAGCCTGAGCTTTTATTTTGTGCGAGTCCAACACGGTGACCTTCTCCTCACAGGGCTGTACAAAAGGTCCCCACAACAAAGAGAAGCCCCCTGAGCCGGTGAAACCAGATGTGACATCTTCAGGAGAAAAGAAGGAGTTAGAGGACCAAAAGCCAAAGTTTAATGAGTACATCATCTCTGCACCGAAACCTCAGGAGGCGATATGCAGACCAAGGTTGGCATCAGCCATATTTTTATGTTTTTTAATGCTTTCATGTGAGCGATAGCCATTTCTGGAGGCATCATGTTTCTGTGTTGTCATTTTTTTTTGTGTGTGTGTGTGTGTGTGTGTTCTGTGTTGCACTTGGACCTAAGGCTGAACGGATTACTGTTTGGTTAAATCTAAAGTCAAGGCAACTAAATTGTCATGAAAAATAAGCTCTGTTTACGGGGTATTTTTAGGACTTAAATCTTCAATGCTAAGCTAAGCATCAACGGGATACTCTGAAGTGTTCTTACCAAGGTTTGGGGTTTTGTTTTATAACCTGGGTGGTTTCCCCCACTGTTAAAAGAAAGTGGACAGGCTCAAGCACTTAACACTGAAATATTAAAGCCCTTCTCAAGCAGAGTATAGATCCTAGATTGGGTTTGCACCAAAAATCACCCTTCCAAATGATTACTGCACACAGAAGCACATTTTTGTTTTGTTTTCCTTATAGTATTTTAATATATATTTGTTGTTATAGTCCTGATGAGCCAGCGGTGAGATTGCAGCATAAAGTCTCTGCATCTCTGAAGCAGGCACTGGAGAAACTTAAACTAACTGAAAATGCTGAAGAGACAAAAGGTAAGAGCTGAATTTGTTTTTTGTATTTTTCTGTTTCTCTCATTACCTCTTACATTTTAGACAGAAAGGTGATGGTGTCAGTAGGACTTCTGCTGGGAAGCTGCCATCGTCTGTGTCATTCACATAATAGAATTTGAGTTAAAGCTTCATAAGAGTCAATGTACTGTTTTATAATTTTCTTCATGGGCTCAATTATTTTGTCTTTATAGAGGAAGAAAGTGACGAGATCAAAATTGGAACGTCCTGTAAAAACGGAGGCTGTACTAAAGTAAGTACTAACAGCAGCTTTAATGTATGAAGTCACATTTGTTTCATAGGTTGTATTGTTTCTTTGTAAGTATATGTGTAATTCCGAGTTGTTCGTGATAAATAGTATTGCAAAACTGCTCTCTGAAAAGGGGGAAGTGGATCTTTTTCCTCTGTCTCTGCATTTTCTCTGAGATAGATATAAAGCTAAGTTTTTGGGGGCTCAAGCTAATCGAGTCTGTCAGAGCAGAAACTCTAAGATTAGAACAGAAATTGTGAGTAAAATTGTCATTGACATGCGTAGTAGAAGCTTAGAGTGGGATTGTAGTGATTTACATAATTGTACTTTAACTTGTTTGCTTGAAAGCCACAACACATTTTCTCAAGGGTTTCTTGCTTTTAGTTTATCCATAAGATTGGGTCTTTGTAGAAGCCTGGATTGGTACTTTTTTAGCAGGAACTATTTTTCTAAAACATTGGTACATAGACTATTACAGTGGAAATGATCGTTTGCTGAGTTGCAAAGTAATTAAGAGACTGTCAAAAGTTCTAAATTGTTTTTGAATGTCATTGGGTGAAAAAAGTATTTAATCTCCCCAAAACACATGAATTAGTACTTTGTGGAAAAACCCTTGTTGGCAAGCACAGCAGTAAGATGTTTCCTGTATTTGGTCACCAGGTTTGCACATATCTCAGAAGTGATTTTTTTTTTTTTTTTTCTCACGCCTTATTACAGAAACTCAGTCCTTTTGTTTTCTATGCTCCTAATAAGCAACTCCAAGCTTCAGCTCTCTCCATAGATTTTCTATAGGACTGGGGTATAAAGACCAGCTAGCCACTCCTTTGTTGTGTTAGCAGTATATTTTGGGTCTTTGTAATTCTGGAATATTCATCTTCAGTGTTCTGGCTGATTGAAGGAGGTTCTCGTCCAACATTTGACAGTATCAGAATAAAATACTTAATTCTAATTAGAATTACACTCTAATCACTTCTAACTTTTATGTAATGTGGGATTTTTTTGTTTGTTTGTTTCCATGGATTTATGGTTGATATTCTGTCTCTCTCCATTAAATATGAAACTACTATAAAAATTGGAGGCTGTTTATTTCTTTTCAGTGAGCAAACTTCCAAATTCAGCGGGGCATCAAATAATTATTTCCCCCGCTGAGCTTTAGATTTTTATAAGCAGGACAGTTGAGGAAGTTGTTGTTGGGTGCCTTCAGACTCAACAAGAGTTGAAGTAACAAAGTTGGAATTCTTAAACTTTAACTCAAGACATTTAATGGTTAAAAAAGAGCTAATTGCCTCATTTGCATTTTTTCGCCTGACAAAAAAGCAAAAAAAGTGTTTGTGTTTGTTGAGGGCTCAACTGTTCTTGTTATCCTCAGAGTTTTGAAGGATCTGCAAGTGATTCGGATGTGTGCCTATACCATGCTGGATTTCCCATCTTTCACGAAGGGTTAGTATTACTTATCGCGTTTTCAAATTATTATGTAGAGAGTGCTAAATTCACCCGATTCCTTTCCAAATGTGTTTCTTACATTAATGCGGAATATTAGATCTGCTCTCTGTAAAAGAAACATGAAGGCACCATTATGATTCTCCTGTTAGTCTTGTTTACCTTTTCTCTTGAGTGACAAGTTATTGACTGCTAAAAATCCAGCAGGTGTTATATCTTTCCTGCATCTCCAGGATGAAATACTGGAGCTGCTGTAAAAGGAAAACCTCAGACTTTAATACCTTCCTCTCTCAAGAGGGCTGTACAAAGGGAACACATCTATGGAGGAAAAAAGATGCGGTAGGTGTGCCAGCTTGGCAGCAAGTAATCATTTATGTGTGCAGGCCTGCATAAAGGAAACTCACCTGTGACTCCATCTAGTGGTGTCTGCTGGCAGAGGCTGAAGAGCTGAATTTGAACATTTGTCTTGTATGAAAATTCTTTACAGGGTAAGAAGGTGGTCCCGTGTCGGTTTGACTGGCACCAGACTGGGACGCAGGTCATCATTTCTATCTATGCCAAGAATGCAGTCCCAGAGCTAAGCTATGTGGATGCCAACAGCACTACGGTGAGTCTATCCGATCGTTCCTCTTCATATCAAAACATCTTGGGTTTGGATTTTTTTCCTTCTTATTATCTAATGCTGATTTTTGCTTTTCTCCTTCAGCTCGACATACACATTATATTTGATGGAGAGAAGGAATTTGAGCAGAAAATCAGCCTTTGGGGAGTAAGTCTTATTTATTATTATGTTATTAGTCTGCACTACATTTCATTCAGTTTGAACTCATTTATTTTCTTTAATTGTGATGTAATTGAAACCAACAAGAAAAATAGCAAATTTAAATTTTTTTTAATTAATTTTTTTTCTTTCGCACCCTGTTTGTTAACGGAGTCTTTTGTCTTGCAGGTGATAGACGTGAGTAAAAGTTTGGTGAACATGATGGCGGCCAAGATCGAGGTAGCCATGAAGAAGTCCGAGGCGATGTCCTGGGCCCGTCTGGACCTTCCTCCTCCTCCTGCTCCACCCAAGGAGAGCGAGAAGCAAAAATCTGACAGTGAGGACGAGGATGAAGATGAAGATGACTGATAAGATTGAAAATAAAGACACGGTGTGTATGTTTAACTGAACCCAAGGTCACATTCCTCACAGTTAATTCGTTACCTCTTTAACTTTAGCCTTTCTTTGACAACATCAGTGTTTTTGTTTTTCAAATTAAAGAACTTGATTTTTCTCCCTCCCTCCCTTGTGGGGGTTTTTTTCCAGGGGGGGGGGTCAACTTGTAGTAACAGAATCTTTCGTTATTTTTTTTTTATATATAATTTTTTTTCCACAGTGATTTAAAAACTGAGTTTCAGCAGGCTTCCAGTCAAGTCCCAGCTAAATTGCACTGAAGTCCCTGGAAAATTACATCATGCCTTAAAATAAGTTGTCAGTTTTAATTCTGCTCACTTTCACACCCATGCAGACCCATGTCACACTAATGGACCGTGGCTGTGACCAGATCTCATATTTTCAGGAATAAAATCATTTTTGTTTTTCATAAATTTAATACATCAGACCAAAAAGCTGCCCCGGATTGTCTTGATTTGTCCGCTTACATCAATATGTTATCCAAACTTGTGTTTTATGAAATGTATTCTGAATCAATTGTGAGACGAGAACTATCACAGCTGAATTATCTTGAGATATACTTTGGAGATGCACTCTAACTATCCATACTTTTCTCAGTAAAAATTGTAAATTTGCTCCAAATTATGTTTTTTACTTCACTACACTCAATGTAAATTTTGTACAAGTTTTGCTTTCAGATACTGTATTTATCTTATTTCTTGTCAAAACAAAGTAGTGTGGTTTTAATGAGGATGTACTGTAATGCCAATTAAATACAAAGTATTTTAAGCAAAATATTGTATCATAAAATGCTATGCTAGAAAGCATGTGTCTAGGCTTAGATTGTATGAAGTGTTATTTGGCAAAAGGAGAAGCAATGGAAAAGTAAAGTTCTAGGAAAGGGAACCAGTTTGTCTGACCAAAAAATAAATAAACTTCTGAGATTAAATTTTAAAACTGGAGTGGTTGTCTATGGTTTGAATTCTAACATATACACCTTGCTAAATAAACCTTGTGCCTTCAGAACAGCCTTTATTCTTCATGGCATAAATTCACCAAGGACCTGGAAACCCTCCTGATATTTTGGTTCATATTGACATGATTGCATCAGTACAAGCATAATGTGAATTTTCCATTCCACCACATCCCAGTGGTACTCTATTAAATTGAGGCCGCGTTGCTATTTTCAAGAAACCGGTGTGAGATAATTTGAGGTTTGTGATGAGATGTGTTATCCTGCTGGAAGTGTCCATCAGAGGGTGGATACGCTCAGGTAGGCTGTGGTATTTGAACAATTATCACTTGGTACTAATAGACTCAAAGTTTGCCAACATAAAACTAGCCATTCTTGGCTCACAGCAGTGACCCTGTCTGCTGCTCAGACAGGGCACTCAGCACCGGGTCTCCACAAGGATGTGTTTTGAGTCCCCTCCTGTTTACGCTCTACACATCCGACTGCTCCCCTACCCATCTCTCAAACACAATCATAAAGTTCGCGGATGACACCACAGTGGTTGGACTCATCTCAAGGGGGGATGAGTTGGACTACAGAGATGAGGTCAACAGACTGACTGAGTGGTGTTCAGTTAACAACCTCCAACTGAACACCACGAAAACTAAAGAACTTATCTTGGACTTCAGGAAGGGCAGAGAAGACCCGGCCCCACTTTACATTCACGGGAACTGTGTGGAGGGTACACTCCATGAGGTTTCTGGGCGTGCAGATCTCTGATGACCTCTCCTGGACTGCAAATACCATGGCGGTGGTAAAAAAGGCCCAGCAGCGTCTCCACTTTCTGAGAGTGCTCAGGAGGAACAACCTGAAGGAGAGGCTGCTGGTGACATTTTACAGAGCCACCATAGAGAGGATCCTAACGTACAGCATAACAACATGGTATGCAGGGTGCTCAGCTGTGGACAGGAAAGTACTGCAGAGGGTCATCAACACAGCCCAGAAGATCACTGGCTGCTCTCTGCCCAGCCTGGAGGTCACTGCAAACTCTCGGTACCTCAGCAGAGCTGGCAATATCATCAAGGACCACTCTCACCCCAGCAATCAACTGTTTGAACTATTACCGTCAGGCCGACGGTGCAGGTCACATAAAACCAGGACAAGCAGATTCAGGGATAGCTTCTTTCCCAGAGCTATCACCGTAGTAAATAAGCACAAAAACAATTGAACCTGCTTAGCTATACCGTACCGTCACTGCCATTATATCATGCTGCTATTCATACTGTCATTATATTAATGCTGCTATCCTGTATATATCGTACTTACTATTGTTTGAGCACTTGCGATTGTTTTATTGTACTTTTTATATTTTACATTTATATTTATTATTGAATCTTGCACCAAGGGAGTGGCACTCCAATTTCGTTGTACTCTGTACAATGACAATAAAGGCTATTCTATTCTATTCTGCTGTAGCCCATCTGCTTTAAGGTTTAACGTGTGCATTCAGCAGTGCCCTTCTGCATACCCTGTTTTGTAATATAGTTATTTAAATTGCTGTTACCTTCCTAATAGCTTGAACTAGTCTTTTCCTTTGACCTCTGATGTCAACAAGGCATTTTTTGGCAAAGCTCATTGGAACTCATTTTCTTTTTCCCAACCATTCTCTGAAAGCATCGGAAAGCCTAGAGATGGTTGTGCAGGGAAAATCCCAGTAGATCAGCAGTTTCAGAAACACTCACATCAGCATGTCTGGCACCATCAACCATGACACATTCAAAGTCATTTAATCCTTATTTCACCTTTCTTCACCATTCAGATGCTCGGTTTGAACTTCAGCAGGTCACCTTTGCTATGTCTAAATGCCTAAATGCATAAAATAAATAAATAAAGAGATGTACCTTATTTAAGTGGTCAGCAAGTGTACATTCAGTCTCATAGCTACAGAACAAAAGCATATTTCTGTTTCACACAGATGATTTAAACTCATGTTTCCTTCCACCCATTTCTGATGCACGCTGTGAACTTCAAACGGGACATCTTGACCAATTTCTACATCCGCAAATGCATTGATATGCTGCCATGTGATTGGCTGATTAGATATTAGCGTTGCCAAGAAACTGAATAGGTGTACCTAATAAATTGGCGTATGGGTGTATAACATATGCAGAACAGGGTTTTGTTTTAATCTCACACTCTTTCATGAGTGAACGAGTGTGGGAAGCTGAATGCTTTTTTTTTTTTAGATAAAAGTAGGTGTGACCTTTCAAAAGAAGCTTTTGAACTGCATCGACTTTTGGAATTGCAAGGACTTTTACAAATGTCACTGTGTTTTTTTTAATCTATTGCATTCGTCATAGGTTAGAAATCTGAACCTAATCCCGTTGCTGTTGAAGTCTCGGTTCTTCACTTTTAAGCAGATAAAACTTTTTCTCTCTCTCTTCCAAAAAACATTTTTCACATTACAAACATGAATCAATTCAAACATTAATCAAAATGTGGTTCAGTCAACTCCCACATAAACATAACAAAGAAAAAAAAAGGCTCTGATGAAACACTTTTCTCTTTACTCTGAATTGCAGTTGTGTATATATGCACATGACATGCTTTTAATAAACCATAATAAATGTTTGTGTATATATGGCTGATGCAACACACTCCAGACCTGATTTTCAAGGTAATCAACTAAACTGTATGAAATCTAGAGAATAAATGTGACGAGTCACTGTGGAACAGCCCCTTGAAAAAATCCATAAACGTTGTAAAGACCATGTCAGAAATGATCTTCAGATATCAGATATCATAGAAGTTGTTTTTAGTTAGCATATAGTTCAAAGTAAAAATTCACAGTGCTTTTATATTAAAATTCATAGATCGATAAGGCTAAGCTAGACAGGCTTTGCCTTCACATAGTTGTTTGGTAGTTATGTTGGTTGGTTTCCTCTATTTCATTGCTCCGGATAAGTGGTTGTCTTTCAGGGAGAGCAAATGCATGTTTCCAGCTTCTAGCACGCAACCAGGATGATCCTTTGTACCATCGTTTTGTAGTTAGGACCGCAGCAGCTATGGCTATTGTCAAAATTCCTCCACAAAGCCCTGCAAGAAGCAGCCACGGCCACACGTCCCGCAACTCGTCGAGGGAAGGGTGCAATGATTCTGCTAGCTTTTGACCTGCAAAGAGGACATAGCTGGTTATGTCAAAGTAGGCAAAACAGTAGAGTTTACTTTTTAGGTTTCAATAAACCAAGATAAGTAAATGACCTAAGCCCCTAAGGGCAAAATTCAATGAGTGGAGACGAGAACAATAAGAAGAAGAAGGAACTGGCATAGGCGATCATAGGGTAACTCACTAGCATCTAGCAGGTGGGTGTATTCATATCCCAGGTCTTTGCTGGAAATGAAGAAGTCTCTGTTCCTGTGCAGAGGTAGGATTGGTGCCATGTGGTATTCGCTGTTGTGCCCTATAGGAGCATTTGACTCCGGATACTGGGATGGAGATGGTCTGTGCCTCCTGAGCCACTGCTCATAAAGGCTAACAGGGACAAAAACAAATACAGTACCAGTGTTAAGTTCAAGCATTGAGTGCAAATGTACGGTTTTCTGTGTTTTTAAGGTGTTTCTGTCTCTCACCAGTCAACAAACGCATGATGAAGCAGAAATATGGGATCGTTCGCAGAGCCCTGCACTGAAGACATGGATCCGTTCATGTACACGTGTAGAGCAGCATGCATGCCCAAACGAGAACTGTTTCCCAACCCCGTCCGAGGGTCTCCAAATCCTATAAAATGAAAAGGGTCTCATCAGCTTGACAAACATACAGTGGGGCAAAAAAGTATTTAGTCAGCCACCGATTGTGCAAGTTCCCCCACCTAAAATGATGACAGAGGTCAGTAATTTGCACCAGAGGTACACTTCAACTGTGAGAGACAGAATGTGAAAAAAAAAAATCCATGAATTCACATGGTAGGATTTGTAAAGAATTTATTCGTAAATCAGGGTGGAAAATAAGTATTTGGTCACCTCAAACAAGGAAAATCTCTGGCTCTCACAGACCTGTAACGTCTTCTGTAAGAAGCTTTTCTGTCCCCCACTCGTTACCTGTATGAATGGCACCTGTTTGAACTCATCATCTGTATAAAAGACACCTGTCCACAGCCTCAAACAGTCAGACTCCAAACTCCGCCATGGCCAAGACCAAAGAGCTTTCGAAGGACACCAGGAAAAGTATTGTAGACCTGCACCAGACTGGGAAGAGTGAATCTACAATAGGCAAGCAGCTTGGTGTGAAAAAATCAACTGTGGGAGCAATCATCAGAAAATGGAAGACATACAAGACCACTGATAATCTCCCTCGATCTGGGGCTCCACGCAAGATCTCATCCCGTGGGGTCAAAATGATCATGAGAACAGTGAGCAAAGATCCCAGAACCACACGGGGGGACCTGGTGAATGACCTGCAGAGAGCTGGGACCAAAGTAACAAAAGTCACCATCAGTAACACACTACAACGGCAGGGAATCAAATCCCGCAGTGCCAGACGTGTTCCGCTGCTGAAGCCAGTGCATGTCCAGGCCCGTCTGAAGTTTGCCAGAGAGCACATGGATGATACAGCAGAGGATTGGGAGAATGTCATGTGGTCAGATGAAACCAAAGTAGAACTTTTTGGTATAAACTCAACTCGTCGTGTTTGGAGGACGAAGAATACTGAGTTGCATCCCAAGAACACCATACCTACTGTGAAGCATGGGGGTGGAAACATCATGCTATGGGGCTGTTTTTCTGCCAAGGGGACAGGACGACTGATCCGTGTTAAGGACAGAATGAATGGGGCCATGTATCGTGAGATTTTGAGCCAAAACCTCCTTCCATCAGTGAGAACTTTGAAGATGAAACGAGGCTGGGTCTTCCAACATGACAATGATCCAAAACACACCGCCCGGGCAACAAAGGAGTGGCTCCGTAAGAAGCATTTGAAAGTCCTGGAGTGGCCTAGCCAGTCTCCAGACCTCAACCCCATAGAAAATCTGTGGCGGGAGTTGAAAGTCCGTGTTGCTCGGCGACAGCCCCAAAACATCACTGCTCTCGAGAAGATCTGCATGGAGGAATGGGCCAAAATACCAGCTACTGTGTGTGCAAACCTGGTAAAGACCTATAGTAAACGTTTGACCTCTGTTATTGCCAACAAAGGTTATGTTACAAAGTATTGAGTTGTATTTTTGTTATTGACCAAATACTTATTTTCCACCCTGATTTACGAATAAATTCTTTACAAATCCTACCATGTGGATTCATGGATTTTTTTTTTTCACATTCTGTCTCTCACAGTTGAAGTGTACCTCTGGTGCAAATTACTGACCTCTGTCATCATTTTAGGTGGGGGAACTTGCACAATCGGTGGCTGACTAAATACTTTTTTGCCCCACTGTAGTAGCACGTAGTTGGGTTTTTGATGTTACACAAAATTAAATTCTGTTTTTATTTACATAAGTCATGTCACTTCAATGCAGAAGTCTGAAAATGTAGCTATAGCTATATAGCTATACAGCTCCAGTCAAAGGAAATGTACGGATAAATTTTAAACCTTAAGCCCTTTAGTAAGGGGATAGAGTGGATCTGTTTATCTATCCACTTGTCTCCTTAAGAGGAAGGATCACTGCAAAACAGTGATAAACTGTTCTGAGTTATCACTTTTTATGAAACATTTTAAAAGAGAGGATGACAATGCACTCTCCATGATCTATGTGGGCTAACTGACTAGTTTGGCAAGTATGAAAATGATGTAAATCATATGGTGTGGCCCTTGCAGGGAACAGCTCTCAACACAACTGCACAGCTATTGAGGATTTTGGACGAATCTGCTAGACAGAGCTTTATGTTATCACCATAAACGCTCATTAAGGGAATATCTTTCCATCCCTTCTAGTAGGGTTCAAGATGCTTTTACAGTCAAAGTTACTGATGCAGTTTGGGTGGAACATCATGTCCGAACAACCTGATAAACTTTATTTTGTCACATTTCTGTAAATGTTTATCGATTAGTCCCTTTCTTTCTATGACAGCTGAATTTGTGGAAATACACTGCTGTAATCCTGAAGGTACTTTAATCCTACACAGGTATTATATATTAGTAAACCCAAGAAACACTAGTTTTTTTTGGGGGGGGGGGGGGGGGGGGGGGTTGTGATGCATTTTACTGAGTGAATTTTAACACTGGAGACCCCAATTTGAGGTTAATTTTAATCAAATTTCATTTTCACTGTATGTGCAAAAATCAGTTCAAAGGCCTCAAAATGAACTGCAAATAACCAAAGAAATCGAGGGCAGCCTACACATTTCAGGTGCCCAGAGACAGGCAGAGAATCAAAATAACGCAGTAAAAGCAAAGACTATATGAGTGATAGTGAAAAATAGGAGTGCAGAGAGGTAAATTGCAGTCTGGGTTTGTGTATGTGGTCAGGCTTATCTGACCTTCCAGAGTGTTTCTGAAGCTCATGTTGGCACTGCGGTCCATTGGTCCGGTGTCATAGTTGGTCAGACTCAGCGTGAACTCCACATCATCTGAAGTTGGTAGTCGTTCCACTAAATTGCGATTGTGGTTTCCAGGGTTACGACGCAGGGGCCCTTCTTCTGTAGCATCGCACAGCACACCTCTGGCACTGTAGTCCTGGGCTTGGGAGCACAGGACCTGTGGATGCAGACAGACAGTAAACAGTACAGAGCATGCAAAGAAAATGTGTTTGAAATTAGAACACTTTGAAAATAGTCCTACTCCGAGTTGACTGTATGAGACCAAAAGCTGACTGCAAAAGCAGTATTGTATTATTGCAGTTGTTGTATAGTTGATTATTGTATATTTTATGTTTAAAAAAATTGCCGTATGCGTAAAGAAAGGTTGTCTCGTCCTTAATTAAGTGAGAGCAAGTGAACGCGTTTACCGTCCAGGATGAGAAGACCGAGCCGGGGCTGATAAGACTGGGATCCTGTGTGCTCCGGTCCCCCATCAGCTCGTCTGTGCACACGTCACAGCCCTGGGCATCCCTCCAGTCCCAGTACGGGATGGTGAAACTCGTGTCTCCAGTCAGCTTCCTGATCTCGTGCTCCCAGTGCAACAAGTATGCTCGGTGCCACGGGAGAAATGCAGGCGCCCAGTGGGCAAAGTCCACATCGGTCCACACATTCCCCGGCCCGCCTAAGAGCGCATTCCGGGACACGTAGTAATGCATCCACACAAACACGTCATACACAGACACTTCGGCAAACATCGGGTTGGTTCCGTTTTGCATCTCCCTGTAGGTTCCCGTCACCACAACATAGTCCCTGCTAATTGTCTGCTTGGCCAGGTTCAAGTAGGACACGAGTTTGAGTCTTTCCGCCCTGGACAGGTGAAATATATTCCTCCTCAGAGACTCTCTCCTCTCATTACAGTTCTCACCAAAGTAGCCAAACATGCAGTCCCCGCAGTTAAAACCCATAAAGTTGTCAGTACACTGGCATGTGCGGTTGTAGAAAACCAAGGGCCACTTCTCTCTGTCGTCCAATCCCGAGAAGGGGTACTGCGGCCCGTCGGGGTGCGCAGAGACCACCACATCCTCGCAGGTGCCCCGGCCCGAGCTGGCACCGCAGGCCGAGCCGTCTCCTTCCCAAGGCGGGCAGCACTCCTTGGTGCGCAGGGCTTCCTGAGTTGCGCACAAGCGGGGGAACTGTTGATAACTGGGTACAAAACACAGAAGAAAACAAATGATTTCCAGAGACCACATTACAGCAATCTTTCACGTTAGACCAAGACCAAGAAATTAACCAGAAATGTTATGAATTCTTGGCTGAAATCCTCGCCCATTACCCCCACCAGTTTTTTTTTGTAGAGGCAGTCACATGCTGCTCCACCTCACTTCAGGGGATGGGGGTGGGGGAGGTTATGCACTCTACCATGAAAAATAAGACTTTGAATGGGATTAACAGTATCTAGCCTACAGCCTGCAGACTTTAGTGATGTAAAACTGAAATAATTATGGCTTGTGGGGCTTTTTTGGTTTTGGTTATCTGATGAGTCTACTGCAAGATAAACCTGTATGCCCACTTTTACATCAGAACAGTGTTCTTTCTTCTTTATTTTCACAGGTTATGTGTTTCAGATTCTATCTGCGTGCACAGCCCTAATAGTGAGAACAAAACAAACTCATGATCTACACACTCACATACTAAAATGAACAGTTTTTCCTGCCATTACGGGATGAAACTCACCATGACAGTACCCAAACCACAGGAGAAATATGAACAAAGACAAGCAAACATAAAACACATTTTCATATTTTTATCTGCTTTCATGTTGTCTTTTCTCTCCTTTTTGTGACATGAATGTAAATCGGTGAGTAATAACTGCTAAATAACCCAATAACTTCAAATTATGCACTAAAGATGAACATTTTCATTGCATATATGATTAAAAAAAAACAGACCTCCTACTTTAGTATGTGGTATAGGCTATTTATATGTAGACTGTTGTGTAACCAAGCATTCTCCAAAAAGTCCCCTGTGGATTTTTTACCGTTTAATATCTGTGGTCGTATGATTCTGAACCCGGTTTCACGATCCATTGTGCACAACACAGGAGACTTCATATGACGAGCTGATAAGATAACTGCCATAAGCAATAGCTTTATTGTGGTAATATTATAGAAAGCTTTATTGTGCTCTTTCAGTAGAAGCGGTAAATGTTTGTTGTGTTATCTCCACTGCTATCTCAACGTCACTGGAAAGTTCAACTTTTTCACTTTGCAGAAAAATTTTCATGTGATGTTCACGGGATTGGGACATTACCCTTGTCGACAAGCGAGTCCCCACCAGAGGGCGTTACGTAGCCATAAATATCGTCTTGCTCGTTCACTGGGCCTACCTTTTCTTTTTGCCCGTCTCCCAAGGCAACAAATAAGCCTCAGCTCAGGAGCAGATACTCTTTTCGAGTTCACTGACACATTGTAGAAAATGCACCCATATTTTGGTGAAATTACTAAGATGTAAATAGGTGATTGTGACTTGTAAGTTACTTAGATATATGTGTGCATAAGTTTCATTTGTGCATTGGATGCGACATTAAATGGGGGTGGACAAATTTACACGGCTTTCAGAATTATCCGGGGAAATCCTCCCCCGGATAATTTTGAGCATCAAAGACTTAATTTCCTGCGATCTGGTTATTTTTAATGCGCCAATTTGCACGTTTAGGTTACCAGTTTATGATGTAATTGTCTTTATGTACAGGAAAACACCAAAATCGGACACCAGCGAACAGGTTAGCTTCTATATTTGCCTGTGTACACATATGAGAGCGTTGATTTCTGGATTTTGATAGCTCAGATGGAATTTTGCAAAATATCTTCTCATCAAAATCTATTCCTTTGGCTTCTGACGTCGTGGCTTGTGTGTGTGTGTGTGTGTGTGTGTGTGTGTGTGTTTTTTAAGGTGAATAGCTAAAGTGTGGTCTCTTAAAGCTTGGTGTTGCGTTCAAGTAACTAAATCAAACAAATCTGTGACTATTTTTTCACATTTATATTCCCTAAGCAAGTTAGGGAATCCCACCGTTCTTATACGTTTCCCCCTATTTTCAGATGCAGATGATGAAGATGATCAAAAACAGCATATTAAACGCCCTTTTTGTTGAGGTGAAAATGATCAACACACAAGTTGTGGGATGTCTTGGATTCTACTTCCAACATTGAGATTGCAGGCTGGTTTGCATGGTAACGCCACAGGTTTATTTTTTCTTTCTTTCTTCCCTTTTTATTATTCCGAAAACAGAATGTCATTAAAAGAAATGCAGTGAAACAGAGAGAGGTGTCAGTTTTGTAGAAATAAGACCTGTGATTTAAAATTCTGCCCTAAAGCAAGAGAGGGAAAAAGCTGCAGTTGAATTCCAAGAAACAATCAGTTCATCTCCTCTTCTCTTGTGGATACTGTCATTTTCCATGCAGTCCAAACTCCAGCCATGTCTGATTTTGGAATGATGAATTTAAATTTCAAATATAAGTAAAGTATTTTTGAGATGGTGATTTGTGAATGGGCTCAAAACACAATTATTAAAACTTCTTTTTATATAATCAGAGGAAATGAACTGTTAAAAATTCAAATGAGCGGGGGCCGTCTAGTTATGCAGATTTCATCAAAAGGTGGTAACAATTAAAACAGGAAGGCACGCGAATGATCTCCCACCTCTGTTTTCCCTTCATTCACCCCTCCCCCCCTTCCACACGTTTGTTTTTGTCTTTTAATAGTGCGTCTAAGTAGCTCCCCTGTAGAAGAATTCCATCGTTATACCTTCTGTTGTTGCTCCATGCTTTCCACTGTTTTGGTGGAGGAGGAGGAGGTAAAGGAGTAGGAGGGGGGGCTGTCGTGTGCGTCAGTAAGTCAAGCATGTTCCAATAACGGGCATTATCTGCTGCTATTTGCAGTGTGCTGTAACCAGGCAGTGCGCCGCGCTTTTTATTTGTTAAAAATTGCTCCTTGGTGATGGAAACGATCTCGGAAGGAATATCATCTGCACGGGCAGAAATAAGGTAGGCTGAAGCTATCTTTTAGTTTGCTTATGCGAAGCACTCTGTGGCTGTTGATGAATTATTAAAGCAGAGGAGATTTCCGAGTTTTAAGTAGGTTGTAGTACTCCACTGAAACACCTGGCTCTATGTCAGTTTTACCCAAGTTACACGATGCATTGGCGTTTCAGCACCACAGACAGCAACTGGATGTCATAGAAAAAGTGAAAACATTTTTCATTTTCATCGTACCTAAAAATGCTGTCTGAACTTTTATGTTTTAAAATAATTCTATAATGCTTTTTGCTCAGGAATCCAACCCTTGCCCTTGGCTCTACAAGCACAAAGCCAAACGCAAAATCCTCAGCTGAACCTCAGCTATAAGTGGTCAGAAGATGGCGGGAGGTGTAACGAGGACCACGGGGATGGGACACATCCTGAAGTTGAATGTGCGGCTGTTAGCGGTGGCTGTGCTGCTGGGAACTGATGTGAGCTGGCTGGGCTTGAAAGACCAGGTTGGGGTCAATGCCCAGAACAACGAGAGAAGGGTATTGGCACATATCCCTGGTGATATCATCATAGGAGCTCTGTTCTCTGTCCACCACCAACCACCTGCAGATAAGGTACATTTTGATGTGTTTATGTGCATATGCTTGCACACATCTCAGTGTAACCCTTTAAAGTCTGAGTCATAAAATAAACGCCAGAAAATTTAAATTTTGCAAAACAGGAGTGGTTATTGAACCTTCTGACAATTAAAACAAATAAAATATTAATATTTGCATATATGAGTTTTAATTTGTATCATATTTGCTCCATCGTGCATTTGTTATTTTTTTGTTTGCAATTTATTGATAAAAAAGGGGGAAATCACATACACTAGGCGTTAAGGGGGTTAGTGTCACAAATGTAAATGATCCATCTGTGCTGATCAGGTCCATGAGCGAAAGTGTGGTGCGGTCCGTGAGCAGTACGGGATCCAGAGAGTGGAAGCCATGATGCACACTCTGGACCGAATTAATGCAGACCCCACCATCCTTCCCAACATCAGCCTGGGCTGCGAGATCAGGTCAGCACTGACAGAGCTCACTGTGTTGTCCTTTTGTTTTAGCAGGACATTGTTGTCAGCCTTACACAATATTTACACAATGAAGAATTTTTATTCAACTGATGGTTTGGCTTACAGACTGGTTCATTATGAGATCAATTATAATATTATATTAAACACAGAAAGATATTTTAAGAAGGCTTCTAAACTTTGGTTGCTTTAAATGAATAGACAGTATCAAAGTACATGGGGGAGATGTTTATAGGCATCAGAGGAGAACCAAGCAAACTTTCAAATAGACTCTGAAGATGGCTGAGTGCAAGCAAGTGAACCGTAGCTGGAGGAATTGAGCCACAAAAGCAGCATGACAGGTAAGGGTAGACTGTAGTTTCTTTTGAAGTAAATGCAGTATTTAAAAGCAACATTTTGAAGTCATCAGCAAGCCTGCTTGTGATGACCTGCTTGTGTTTCCTGACACAGCTCATGGAAAACAAAGTGGGAATTTTGTACTATAAAGACCTTAAAAGACACTGATCTGCTCTGATTAGCGCAGACTTCCTAAACATTGAATTCCAGACTTCTGAGGAATTTTGAAATTGTCTTTGTGTAGTGGTTTCCTCAAAATCACTGAAGCACAGACTGTACAATCCTCACCTCATGTTCCCATAATTCCTGCCAAAACAGTGTGATTGCTAACTCAGTCTTTCTACACCAGGGATTCGTGCTGGCACTCTGCCGTGGCACTGGAACAGAGTATTGAGTTTATTCGGGACACACTAGTGTCCAGCGACGAGGAGGAGAGCCAGGGCAGATGCACGGCAGAAGGAGGGAGCATGCTTCTTCAGGGGAAGAAGCCTATTGTGGGACTTATTGGACCAGGTTCCAGCTCTGTGGCCATCCAGGTGCAAAATCTCCTCCAGCTCTTCAACATCCCACAGATAGCTTACTCAGCCACCAGCATGGATCTCAGTGACAAGGTAAGGCTAGTCAACAAACTCGCTAACAACAGAGCTGCAAACTTTAAATCCACACTGAATAACAAAGCAGTAAGCATGTCCTCATCAAAGTGTGAGGACATGCGTGGCAAGTGTGGCAGGGAAGAAAAACAAAACAAAAAACAGTTAGTGCTTTGAGTTTTTTTGTTTTTGTTTTGATAAAAAGGAATTTCATGTAAAATACAAAAACACAAACCAATCTAAAAACTTCAGCTTGGTTTACATCATGTTTGATAAAACGTGATCTCAATTTTGAGAATCTGCTTTTAAGCTAGCGCACAGCGATGGGTATGGTGTAAAGATTATAAGGGATGAATATGCAAACTAGTAGACGAGCTGTTGCATGCAGATAAGCCAGCTAAACTGCCAGACTGGTGATCATGTAAATTCCTTCCAACAGAGCCTGTATAAATATTTCATGAGAGTAGTACCATCAGATATGCAACAGGCCAGAGCAATGGTGGACATTGTCAAGAGATACAACTGGAGCTACGTGTCTGCAATACACACTGAAGGTAAGACTGTGTATGTCAGAGTGTTAGAGTTTTTTCTGTTATTCTGCTTTATTCTGTTCCTGCCAAAGACCACATATATACATACAGGTACAGCTCTTTTCCAGTTGCATCTGAAGAATCTATTTTAAAGCGTTTTAGTCATCAGGAAGCACGTGACTCCCCATTCATTCATCTGATTCAAGCATTTTTAAGTTTACCTGTGAGGGGGTGTAAAAAAAAAGCACAACACACAACAAAAGGAGCTTAGCTGTATATATCGAAAAATTCAAAAAGCCTTGTGATGCAATAATTCTGAAATGTGCTTTTGTCTTTACATCCACGCCTACAAACGTATCAATGTGCATTTTTTAGGCAAATTCATTGTCTGTTAATGTACAACTGATCATTAAAAAAATATAAATTGATCACTGTCACAAGCTTTGAACTGTTTGTGTATCAGGCTGCGTTGTCCCCTGATTTCATTAATGCTTAAGTTTCTGCCTAACATTCTTACAGCAGGTATATAACTTTACTTAATGTTCCAGCAATAAAGTAATAAACGTTCATATTTATTGTTGTCCTCTGGCGACAATGACACACCAGGCTGCGATGCACAACACTCCCCAAAAAGCAAACGTCAGTGTAACAAACATTAACTAATCACAAGAAAATATACTCCGAATGCATCACTCTTATCTTTATTCAAAAGAGTTTCCATATATTTACTGCCTCTTTTATAATGTCTCAGTGGCTCCAGGACATACAATTCTGAAATAAATCGCTCTTAAGTGCCAGATTTAGGCAGGATTGTTCCTTTTTTCTTCTTCTTCTTTTTTTTTTTTGTATAATTACCAATCTACTGTAGGGGAGGATTTAAAGTAAGTGTGTTTTGCATGCTGAATTTTCTTCTCCAAAGTAGTCTGATGTTTACACTACATCTATTCTTCTAGCATTTTTTAACATGTAGTCCACAATGGGGGTTATCCAGCTGACTTTCTATTTCTTATTTCATGAATGTAATTACATGTGTAATTACATGTGTACACTTCGATTTTTTCCTATGTATGTATATATATATATTACCTGAACAGTTTTCCACAATTTTGTGAACCAGTTACATCAGCTAAAGAAGGCATTCGCCACTCTGGAAAGTTATATATATATAAATAATATTCATCCTTGGTTGTCTTTACTTTTAAATATCTGTGAAATGGAGTGAGCTTTGATTATTAGTCTTTTAAAAGTTAGACTCTCAGACCCATGGAAGGTTAACCAGTTTCTTGGAAAGTTAGAACAAACACAGAGAAACATTAAAGAGTATAAAGCAATTTTAGTGTATATAAAATACAGCATCACTAGTATGAATGGCAGAGAATTTAATCATTTCTAAAGCACAGAAAATCAATTTAAAACTGTTGCTGCTGCCACTCAAGAATGCAAGCAACGTTACTCATGTGTAGTGATAGAAAAAAATATTTCAAATAGTGTCAGAGGGAGAGCATCCTCGCGAAGCATGAGAAAGTAGGTGACCTGATTTCTAGCAAAAACAGAAAAGTTTAACCTCTGACAATTCCTGTAATTGGGGGGGAAATGTACCAGATTCCCAAGTGCTGCGCTGGCATTACGCAAGTGTTCATACATTCATCTGTATCTGTGTCAGCACACTAAAAACAATTGGGCTAAGCAGTAAATGTGTTAGAAACATCACAATGAAGATGCTGAAGCAATTGTTGTACAGTAATGTGAACAAAATTGTTGGAAAAGTCAGAGATAAATTTGAAATTTAGATGAGAATGATACACAAGCTGGAAAGGATGTGCAGCAGGTTCGGATGATTAAGGACAGAGATGGAAATGTACTAACATGTGAAGAGAGTTTGCTGAGAAGATGGTGGGAGTACTTTTAAAGCTGATGAATAAAATGTCACAGGGAGGAGGACAGATGGAAGATAGTCAGTGAAGCAGGAAGCGCAGAAGATTAGTAAGAAAAAAGTGACTGCAGTTATGAAGAGGATGAGGAATGGAAAAAATGCTGGCACCATTTTGGAGGTGTGGAGATGTCTAAGAGAGATGACAGTGGACTTTTTGGCCAGATCTTTAAACACAATCCTGTAGAATGCCTCAGGAATGGAGAAGAAGTGTACTGGTAGCAATTTTCAAGAACTGGGGTAATGTGACGATGAAGACTTGCGCATGTATTGCAGGAGGATGTTCAAAGAGTTGTTGTGTCAGAGGAGGATGCTTGGGATAAGAAGCAGTCAAAAGAAGAAGAAGTTAGCAACAACTATTTAACAGACCCCCAGCTTTTATGTTTTTATGAACACCATTGCATTCATGTGGTTACCTCCACAGGTAATTATGGTGAGAGCGGTATGGAGGCATTTAAAGACATGGCAGCAAAAGAAGGGATCTGCATTGCCCACTCTGACAAGATATACAGCAATGCAGGGGAGCAAAGCTTTGACAAGCTTTTGCAGAAACTCAGAGGCCATCTACCCAAAGCCAGGGTTGTGGCTTGCTTCTGTGAGGGCATGACAGTCCGAGGGATACTGATGGCCATGAGACGACAACGCCTAGTGGGAGAGTTCGTCCTCGTCGGAAGGTGAGTGGCGACTTCTGGTATGTAGGATTCTTTAGACTGCATTTCTTAACTGTTGGAGTTTTTGCTGTTATCAGAAGCTGTTAAATCCTCTTAGTATCATGTGCTACTTGCCAATACAGATTTTCTGCTGATATCCACCATCAAGAGAAGATTGTTGATTTGTTGTCTTCCTGTCATCATCACCAACATCATCATTATCCTTGCTATCATCAGTGTTTTCATTGCATCCATCAACATCATGGAATCAAAGGTATTTTTTTTACATCTTTTTTGCACATTTTTAGTTCAGTTGTGAATATATTAACATTTATTAAATTTCAATTACTACTGCTACTGCAGCTCCATATAGAGAAAAAGGTAACAGAGCCATACATTATTATTATTATTATTATTATTATTATTATTATTATAGCTGTCACAACAGTAAATAGTGCCAGACCAACGTATTCCAGTTACTCTGTTTCCCTTTTATAAGAAAATCTGAGTAGTCTAATCATTAGATAAAGCATTGTTTTCCTGATGTCCAGTATGTTAAAACATAGTCATCATTATAAGAGATCTCGCACCATACCACATCAAATCTGCTCTTGATGTGGCCTATGTTTAATGCATAGATCATTCTAACGATACGTTAAATGAAGAAACTGTCAAAGATTGTGAAAACCGAGCAGGGAGGAAAGCATTCAATTAGATACACAAGGGGAGAAAACAAGCAGAAAGAGGTGGTTGATTTAGCAGGAGGTTTCACTCTCTCCGAGAATAACATGTTTTATTTTAAGGTTTAGCTCTCTGGCTCGCTCTTGTCCCTGGTGGTCTATAAATGCCTTTCCTCATTAGGGGCCACATATGTAGGCTGTCGCTCAAATCTGACAGCAGGAAACATAAAATAACCTTGAACTACATATTGCAAAACACTGTGTTCTACCATCTATGTTATCCATACAGAGCTTTCAGGTAGCTGTGCTGTTGAAATGTGCTCATTATTAAAACTTGTGCTTAATTTGTTAAGATGTCCCTCATTATGAGGGTGACTAGATTCGAAACGTACTGCGGAGGTGTCAGATTTGTCTCCAGTTGTTTTTGATGCATTCATGCAAGCATTAATGAGCACGCGTTTTATGAGTTCTGTCCTTCAGTGATGTGTATTTAACATCACTCAACATTTTTCTTGCATTTCTTGTTAGCTGCCTCCACAAATGATCATTTTCATTAGCTTGAAAGATCTGTCACCTTGCAGTACATGCCTAGACTGGATGCTTTTAAATTGAGGTACTTAAGCCTGTTTTATACAGCTGCATCTGATCAGCAGCCAAACTGAGCTCATGTAGATAGATATCTATGGATAAATGAATATGTATCACATTTGTATATAAAGGCAAAAGGTTATATAAGTACACTCCCTATTTTTAGTCACATTAGTGGTCTAGAAGTGGGAATGTCAACTATGTTGGATGGGTGTACTGTTGGATGAATTTCAAAATAATTTAATAAGTTAATGGCCACTGTTTGAGGTTGACCTGTGTCTTGCTCTTCATTTAGATAGATTAGCTTTTACATTTTACAGAGCTGATTCTGGCCTGTAGTTTTTGCCATTTGAATTGTGACTTTATATACCCTCTGGTTTAGCTTCAGTTTAAAGTTTTGTGGTTTGATTAGTAATCGTGTTGTGACTATTTATGCTTTGAGGATTTAGAGTTTGTGTTATTAATATTTGATTCTTTGTGTTTGGTTTACTTTTGCCCTCCCTTCTAGTTTCTTGGATCTTTTTGTCAAGTCTTTCTCTCTGTTTGTGATTCTGTGTTTGGTCCCTCGTGTGCCACATGCTTATGCCTGAGTTTGGATTTTCCAGTTTGGGCCATTTTTAGTCTTTGAACCAAATAAAAGGTTATTTTTCATTTATTTTGTTTTGTCTGCATATTCCTCTTTGCCCACTCATGACACACACGCTCCATCAGTTCCTTTACAAAGCGCTCCAACTAATCACTTGGAGTTTTTAGTGTTAGCATAGCAACCCAACCCCGACTGGCTTCTCACCTGCAAATTGGTGTGATGCATTGGACTGGTTGTTTGTGGGACGAGTGTTTTTTTTTTTCTTTTGGTCAGACAGCTGGTTTGGATTTTTTTTTTTTTTTTTTTGTATGTGTGTTTTGTTAAATTTTCAGATTTTAGATATGGGAACGTTTGTGGCCTCAAGTTTGTTTTATAGAAGTGAGGAGTTCTAAAGTATTTCCTCATAAAAATCTGCTCATACATGTATTTTAAAGTGAAATAAGAAAACGATGTGTGTGTGTATGTGTGTCTGTGGATGCACATCCTTGCACGTTTATGTGAGTCTTCAGGCTGTAGGTGGTGTAGCAACATGCTGCATACAGCATATTGCCCTCCAAGGTCGATGTGTGGGTTTTAGAGCTCTCGTTCAAGTGTGATTCAAACTATCCAGAGTCAAAGCCCTCCATGCTTTTCATATCCATTTCTGCCTTTTTCATGCCAGTGTACCATTTCTGTACTTGCTTCTCTAAGGATGAGTTATGAAATGATCTCCTACCTCACTCTCATAAAAAAAAAAAAAAAAAAAATCCACCCACACTACTGTTGTGTAACTCCAGCTCGGTTAGCGAAGTTTTCAAAAATGACTTCTTTTTTTCAGTTAGAAGAGTGCAATTGTTTGTGTCAGTGAAGTGTGCATTTTTACATGTATGCACATGCGTGGATGTGTAATCACCCTTCTTTTTTTTTGCCTTTTTTCTGACTGTAGACAAGTATCCAGAGGGAGAGATAATAATAGATGGGAGTAGAAATCTTTTCAAGCAGTTCACTGATAGATATAGCTTATTGACTCCAAGACCTCTGTGTTTTTCAAAAAACACCACATCAGATGTGCAGACACTGCAGTCTGCTGATGTTTGTTTGGAGTTTATTCGGCGGTGGATTTTTTTTTTTTAAGAAAAAGGACCTTTAAGGTCCTTCGCCAAACAAAAATAAATATTTTCTGTCATAATTTTGAGTTCCAATATACTATGAACCTTGACAGTTAGATTTAAAGGAATAGTAACAGATTGGTGCAGAGATGCAAGTTGTTAAAATCTGAGAAATTAATTAAAGAATAAAATAGGGAAATAAAAAAAACAAAAACAATAGAAAATGCTTAAAACAAATGCTTTATTTTTTAGAACTTTGTAAGTCTTGTGTTGGCTTATCTGAGTCATCATTGTAAATGTTATTCTCATTTCAGTCATTCATTTATGAAGACACCTCTGGTCTCTTCCAGTCTGAGCAATTGTGTGCCAATAAATTATTATCAACACAACAGCTTTTCAGCAAAAAAAAAAAAAAAAAAAAAAAAATCCATCGTGAATTCAGTGTTATGTTACTTTCTAAATCCACTACAAGATATCTGCAAGCAGTGAGGAGGGGGAAGCAGTTCAACACTGCATAGTTGCCATGGCAACACGATCTGATCATGTTAAAAGCATAGATGCAAGCGCTCATAGGAAAACATATGAATGCTTATTGCAACACTGACCCAGATTTATTTTTGAGGCAAACTCGGAAGGAGTGTGAATCTATAGAACAAGTTTAGGAAAATATATTAATAACAGAAGTAAAATATGATCACGTTTCTTGTTTTTGGGCTTCGCAGATAATTTCCTTCAGCTGTGACAGTCTCAGAAATCTAAAAAGCAATTTCAGAAGTTTCTTGATTCCTGGTGTGATGATTGTATTTGTCAGTTTTGCTGAAAATTGGAAAATATTTGTTACCTGTGAAATAAGATGCCTCTTGCCCTTGGGCAGCTTTTGAAAAATCCATATAAAAATCCATATATATTTATAGGTAGGTAGGGGTTGAAAAGCATTACTTGGCAGAAAAGCACCAGGGTTCTATATCGCTGACATTCACACTCGATTTCCAGGTTCGCTGTACTAATGTGTTTAAGGCATAATTCTTATCTGATAGTCCTGAATGGTGCTTTAAAGAGATGTCTCTTTTACAGTTTGCAGTGTAGCCCTTTTCAATTTGTTTCTCTGGTGTAAAGTGTCAAGTTTTCCAGCTGTGCTTAACAGATAACAGGCAATAACAAGTTTTTAGCAAATCTTGCTGTGTGCACTACACCCTTTGAATGCTTTCTGGGAACTAGCTGTCCCACTAGCTATGTTTTTATATACTTTATACTCACATTTATAAGCCAAAAAATGAAATAAAAAGAATAAATAATAAAAATAAATAATGAAGCAAATAATTTAAAAAATAAGAAGAATAACATCCTAATAGTAACAGTACTTACCTAAACTAGCTGTTGCACTTTTTTCTAATTTTCCCTTCCTCCTGTCCAGCGATGGCTGGGCTGACAGGTATGATGTGACTAATGGCTACCAGAAGGAAGCAGCCGGGGGAATCACTATAAAGTTAAAGTCGGCGTATGTGACCTGGTTTGATGATTACTACCTGAACCTGAAGCCTGACGCTAACCTGAGGAACCCCTGGTTCCCCGAGTTCTGGCAGCACCGCTTCCAGTGCAGGTTGAAGGGACATCCACAGGAGAGCACTGCTTACAACCGCACTTGCACTTGTTAGTAAAACACCTACTTAGACACTTTTAACGAATCAGTAAAATACTATCATTACAAGGGTTTTCTATTGTCTATCTCCTTTCTGTCCACAGGGAGAGAGTCTCTGCGGCATCAATATGCTCAAGACACCAAGATGGGCTTTGTCATAAATGCCATTTATTCGATGGCTTATGGCCTACATGCCATGCAACAAGCACTTTGTCCAGGATATAAGGTATGAGGACTGATAGAAAACATTTAAGTGCTTTCACATCAGTTGTGACAGCAGTGACATCACTTTCTCTTCCACAGGGTTTGTGTGAGAGCATGCGTCCCATTGATGGTCGCAAGCTGCTAGATTTCCTGATGAAAACCAACTTTACTGGTGTATCTGGGGAGGCCATCCTCTTTGACCAGAATGGAGACTCACCCGGCAGGTAAGGCCTGAGATGGCAAAGGCAGAAAAAAGGGGGCAGGAAAAGCATAAATTGCTGTTTAATGTGTGTTTATATTGCATGCTTGCCTCAGGTATGAAATCATGAACTTCAAGCAGACAGGTGAAGATGAATACGCTTACATCCATGTGGGAAGCTGGGATCAGGGTGGCCTAAAGATGAATGATGAAGAAATCTGGAGCAACAACAGTGAAATCATCCAGTCAGTCTGCTCTGAGCCCTGCCAGAAGGCACAGATTAAGGTATGAACCCGTTCAGCGCACTCAAGGGCCAGAGTTACACCTCTAAGGTTTAATACTCAAAATTTTAATCTATAATGTATTTGCTTTTTTTTTTTTTTTTTTTTTTTACAGTTTGTAGCAATAGTTGTACACACAATCGTGACAAGATCATATATCAAACTAAAAGACAATGCAAATGACTTGATTTTAATGTGTGCATCAAACTAAAGGGTGGATTATGAACATTTTCTCTTTTTGATGCCGCTCATAATTCATGATGCCATATGACCACATTTAACCACAGACCAGACAACTCGGGACAGTTATAATGAAGAAACCTTTCGAAAAAACACGACCCACACAGCAGCCTTAAATTGATCCCACGGGTTCACAATTTCTAAAACTGGTCCAGTCAGATCCTCGAGTATTCTGCCAGGGATTCAGCAAAGCTCTTTGTTCAAGCTTTTATCATCTCCCATCTGGACCTTTTTAAGCTTCCTCCAGATAATTCAAATCACGAAGAACACTGAAGTGTCCCTCTCCAGTATTTTCCCCTAAGTTCTAATATGAATCCCTCTTTACTTCTGACACCCTGTTGTTTATGTGGAGCAGTGCACCGCTACAGAAGCAGCCTGTTGGAATACCATACCACCTTTATTTATCTCAACTGTTGTGGGGAAATCGTTGTAGAGCTATGACAACATATGGCATTTTATAGGCTTGTAAGTTTTCCTGTAGTGGCTGAAAAATACATGTAGTGAAAGAAATAGAACGAGAATATGATCACCTCTCACAAGCATTTCAGATTTGCTCTTAAGTTTATGCTTGTGTTAATGATTGTTAATAACCTCCATATTGGAAAAAACAAACAGTCACCTAGAGTGGACAAGACTCAGCTGTACATCTAAAGGGTAAAGGTCACTCTTTTGAGGATGCCAGTGTTCATATTTTGGACCGGGAGTAAAAGGAGTAAATGAGGCCATGTATGTCCACTGTGAACGACCATTAACGGATAGAGAAACTGTCACCACCTACAGTGCAGTCTTGAGATTCCTACCCAGAGGCCTCAACCCCCGCTCGGATCTTGTGGTAGTGACCCATGCTTTTTTTTCCACATCTTGGCTCATGTGGTGGGGCACATGATTAAAAGTGGTGCCACAAGGGTTTAAATACCTGGGACTTTCCACCATTTGGTTTCAGAACTGAAGAAGCTCTTCTGGATGAGAGGTGAAACGTCTTCAAGAAATTTGAGAAAGTCCAGTCGTTTTCTTTCCTTAGACTGTCATGACCTGGATGACTGGGAACCTACACAGACAGATTCCCAATCATGTTCACCCACAAAGGCAACCTACCTTCGCACTATTAGAGGATGCGGCAGAACCAAAGGAAATGGGAAACTCCGCACAAAAATTTTAGTAATTCTGATTAAAACTCCAGACCACTAACCACTAACCCTCCGCACTTCCACTTTTCCTTTTCCAGCTACACTTCTTCATATACGTGTTGCTATGGTGAGGAAAGTTTTTTGTTAATAATGAGACTCAATTACCTTCTGGACGTTTTTTTCTTCTTCATTTGCTCCCCTGGTGAACAAATTCTCATTTTCTTAGCATGTGGAGCAGTCAGAGGGTAAGATTACCTACAGGAAATTGTCATTGGAGCATTGAGACCTTTCCAGTCTTTCATACTGGTGTGTCTGTGTCTCCAGGTGATCCGTAAAGGAGAGGTGAGCTGCTGTTGGACCTGCACTCCCTGCAAAGAGAACGAGTTCGTGTTTGATGAGTACACTTGCCGAGCCTGTGAGCTTGGCTCCTGGCCCACAGATGACCTCACTGGTATGCACTACTTCATCTGTGGCACTTTCACTTACACTTACACGGTTTCCGCAGCGGTCAGAGGAGCCACGAAATCTGGGTCCACCGCAGTGACGGTGGACCACATCCGTTAACAGCCCTAGCATTCTGTACAAAGACACACTACTGCACAGAGATAGTATTCACATATAAAGAGACCTAGATCCAGATTTCTTTGTAAACTGTCCTATCATATTTTATTTCCTCTCTAGTTTGAAAAAAATATTTTTTCCTAAATTTTACACACAACAGTTACATTGTTGATGCCCACAGTGTTGCAACATGAGTGAAAATCTGTTGCTGGAGTAAGCTACAGTCTGTTGCCTGTTTCATGAAAATACATAAATACACTAGTTTTAATATTTCGTTTACAAATGCATCACATTTTTGAATGAAACTTTTCATGTTTTTTCTCTCACTAATCATGATCTCTCTGCACCCCTCAGGTTGTGAGCCAATTCCAGTGCAGTATGTCCGCTGGGGGGATCCAGAGCCCATTGCTGCTGTAGTCTTTGCCTGCCTGGGCCTCATGGCTACACTTTTTGTTACATCTGTTTTCATCAAGTAATTGGAGCCAGTATCTATACATTTAACTATGAATGCACAGGATGTTTACATACATATTCAGGACTAGCAAGGGCTAACATCAGTTTATTTTGACCTACTGTTGGTGTTTTACTGCGACTCTGTAGATGTTTTTAAAGTCTGATGTCCCTGTTTGCAACTGGTTGTTAGTGATATATGCAATACATCCTTTGCGGTATTGAATGTCTCATGCTTTTGTATGACTAACATTTAATTAGACAAAGTAAAACAGTCACTGCGGTGCTCTGCGTATCTTTTATCAGCAATGTGAATCTAGATGTTTCATTTATCTGTAGGTTTTGGGACACTCCTGTGGTCAAGTCATCCAGTCGGGAGCTCTGCTACATTATTCTGGCAGGAATATGTCTGGGCTACCTGTGTACTTTCAGTCTTATCGCAAAGCCGCACATTGTCTATTGCTACCTCCAGCGGCTGGGAATCGGACTGTCCCCTGCCATGAGCTACTCTGCTCTCGTCACCAAGGTACTTTTTCTGTTTAGTTATCAGAAGGTAGGGGAACAAGCACATAAAGTATATGCACGTTAGCGTCTTCTTTCACTTCCTATGAAACTAAGTGGGTTAAAACAGGTGCTCATTGTGTATCAGCTGCATTTGAAATCAGCTTATTCTTTTAAGCACTAAAATAGGTATTCTACAGTATTTAATTTTAAGATCAGAAATTTCAAAATCAAATTTATATGTGTACTTCTGATCACATTTTCCCTATATCACCATCCCTCTATCACTACTATACCTAGGGATGGGAATTGATAAGATTTTCACGATTCCAATTCCATTTTCGATTCTGTTTAACAATTCGATTCTTTATCGATTCTCCTATCGATTCTTGTTTTTAAAAAAGGAGAAGACACAGGTCGATTAGCTTAGAACTTTGTTTTATATCTTCTCTTTGAACAAGAAATTTAGGAGTAACCCAACTGTGAGATGTTAAGAGATCCACAGCCTATGGCTCTTCGATGGGGTGTCACGGAGTCCCCAGAAAAAAAAAATTGTGAATGTAAAATAATAAAATAAGTATTTGTCTGTAGCAATAACAAAGTATAACATAAATTATTCTGTAGCAATTACACAAGAATATCCAGTAATGTCCCTGCCTACAATTAAACACATTCACAAAATCGGGGCATCTGCTGTGGCAAATAGATGCAAGCTTTTGACCACAAACTTAGTCACTGCTCGGTGACATTCGTCTATCCTGGCCTAAAAGGAGACGCTACCGGTAGACTGCAGCGAGAACTGGCAGCATCTGAGCCTGACTCTGTCTGTCTCTCTCATCATGGTCACCTAAATGCAATGCAGAGTAATAGCAGGTTTTGTAATAAGGCAGATCGCGCTAACATAATATGCACTGTTAGTTGATTATTTACCTGCCGCACTAACGGGAGAGGACGTGCAAACGTTACCACTGCTGCTGGGTTGAGATTCACTAGTCCTAGGCAGCGGAATTAAAAACACGACATTCATTTAAGGTCATCGCCTGTTTTGTGAGCAAATGCTTTTGCATATTCGTAGTGTTTCCTTCCTTAAATGAAATATCTTGCAAGTTGTCCTGTTGTCATCCGTTCTCGTAAAGTATAACCAAACATTTGTGCCGCTTAGGCACCATGTTTCCTGCCAGGTACATGACGCTCTGCAACGTGGGGAATTGTTTGCAAAAATGACAAACAATTCAAATTAATTGAAACAGTGGGAACCGGTTGTCAACAAGAACCGGTTTTCGATTCCCATCCCTAACTGTACCTGTGGAATATACAGTATACTAAAGAGTGTAGTTACTGTGACAGTAATAGTTACTGTCACATTTTTTCTCACTGGCACTTTCAGTGTTTAACAACATGTTGGAATTGAGCTGCACGGTTAAGAAGTTATCAAAACAAGCCTGCAAAACGTACAACACTATATTGCCAAAGGTATACACTTCCCTGTACAAATCCTTGAATTCAGGTGTTCCAGTCACTTACATCATCACAAGTGCATAAAATCAAGCAGCTAGGCATGCAGACTGCTTCTGTGAAAGAACGGGTCGCTCTCAGTGAATTCCAGCGTTGTACCATGACAAGATGCCACCTGTGCAACAAGACTAGTTGCGAAATTTCCTCACTACTAAATATTCCACAGTTAACTGTAAGCGGTATTATATGAAAGTGGTAGCAATTGAGAATGACAACAACACAGCTATGACGTGTAAGGCCATGTAAAATTGGAGTTAGTGGACACTGAGGGGCACAGTGAGCCCCCCTAACTTTCTGCAGAGTCAGTCGCTACAAACCTCCAAGCTTCATGTGGCCTTAGCTCAAGAGCAGTGCGTAGAGAGCTTCAGGGGATGGAAGACGAAATTACTCAAAGAAGATGTTTTTTCTATGAGTCCCAAATGACTGACTTTAAAGGACTTTATAATTTTGACAGAGCAAGGGATTTCTAATTTCATTTAAATTTCTCTTTATAAACCACTTTTTATCAAACTGCTTATCTACTGTTGTAGTCTTATGTTTTCAAGCATAAATAGAATGGCAACTCTAGAGTAATGTTGGGAGAGCCACCTCCAGAGACTGAATGATAGCCAATTGTAAGAGAAGCATGGTAGAAGTTGAGGGTCTGAGTGTGGGCTGAGGTTGCTGCTGAAGAACTGGGAAGGGGATTATTGTCATGAATCAGTGCAAGATGTATTCTCCACAGTCGATGTCATTGAAGTCTGCATAACCATTTGATCTATTTTTGATCCAGACCAACCGCATAGCACGGATCCTGGCAGGCAGCAAAAAGAAGATCTGTACCAAGAAACCGCGTTTTATGTCCGCCTGCGCACAATTGGTCATCGCCTTCCTACTCATACTCTTGCAGCTGGGGATTATTGTGGCACTTCTCATCATAGAGCCACCACAGGTATGTGCGGGTTTCCTTTGTAATGTGGGGAATGGTCATATACATTTATTTATACAACTAGAGAAGCTTCTTCCTTTCTTTAGGTGATCTATGATTACCCCAGTATCCGTGAGGTGCACTTGATCTGCAATCTGACCACTCTGGGGGTGGTAGCACCGCTGGGCTACAATGGCCTGCTTATCCTCAGCTGCACCTTCTACGCCTTCAAGGTACTTCAACATAGCATTAGTCAATAATGCAAGGCTTACTAAGATTTTCGGTTACTTTTATATGTTTTTGTTACTCACTTTTCTTTCCTGTGTACTGTTCGTTTTACTTTACCACGCCCTGCTTTAAAATGTACATACTCCCTTTTCCCACACAGACTCGTAATGTACCAGCTAATTTTAATGAGGCCAAGTACATTGCCTTCACCATGTACACCACCTGTATCATCTGGTTGGCCTTTGTTCCAATTTACTTTGGCTCCAACTACAAGATCATAACCATGTGCTTTAGTGTCAGCCTCAGTGCCACAGTGGCTCTCTGCTGCATGTTTGTCCCCAAGGTAAGAAAGAAAAAAAAAACCTAAAAATCTAAAGATTTTCTGTTTGGTTTGGCACTATCCCTTTTCACACATTTTTTTACACTTCCTTCTTGCTCATTTCCATTATCAGGTCTACATCATGCTCGCCAAGCCCGAGAAAAATGTCCGCAGCGCTTTCACCACATCCACAGTTGTGCGCATGCATGTGGGCGATGCTAAGAAAGCTGCCAAATCTGGCAAATCTTCTAGCAGCATGGCCAACTTGTTTCGACGTCGTGGCTCTACGCAGGACAACATAAGGTACAAGCTGGCATTAACGTATATATATAGAGATAAAAATAAACAAACAAAGATTTTATTAACATAGCTGTGAGCCTATCAATCAATAGGTTTAACATTTTGTCTATGTTCAAGGGCTGTATCTAACATTCACACACACACTCTGATGACTGTAATATGATAAACTTGGCTTAACCTTCTAACTTGTAGACAACCCACTCTACCACCTGAGCCACATGCCCCAAGTCTACAGCATCTGGTATTTTCAGGTGATATCCCATCCAAGTACTGACTGAGCATGCTCAGGGTGGTATGGCTATGAGATGAAATGAGGTCATGTACTGTAGGACTACCTCTGTTTTGAATTTTTAAAGTGTTTCCTACTCTCCATAGCATTTAAACTAGAGTGAACTCCTTAAGTAGTGGCTTATTTTTTCCATTAGCAACTGTATAATGACGCATTGTGAGATAAAATCTTTGAATCAATTTATGTTTTTAAAATGAAAGTTATATTTAGTGCTTGCTAATTTATAATAACAAGCAATATGAGACCATATTGGCACAGTTTCCGATGATATTTTCGATAAAAAAACATAACGTTTGATAGGAGTTGCACGCCACATTTGCAATGCCATAGTAAATGGCCTGTATTTGTATAGCACTTTACTTAGTCCCTATGAACCCCAAAGCACTTTACACTACATTCAGTCATCCACCCGTTCACACACTGGTAAGCTACATTGTAGCCACAGCTGCCTTGGGGCGCACTGACAGAGGCGAGGCTGCCATTGGCGCCACCAGGCCCACCACCAGTAGGCAACGGGTGAAGTGTCTTGCCCAAGGACACAACGACCGAGACTGTCCAAGCCGGGGCTCGAACCGGCAACCTTCCGATTACAAGACGAACTGCCAACTCTTGAGCCACGATCGCCCCATAGTGTACAACAAGATAAAAATATGATTGAGCTGAAGCTAAAATGGGACAGCTACAGACAGCTGGGGTGATACAGTGGATATGAGGTTTAACTAACTGCTGATTGGAGAAGAAAATACAGTCACCTTCTTTAGTTGTTTCTGTTCATGAGTCCATCAAACGATATGGAAGATCTGCTTAGATATAGTACAGCTAAGAGCACAGCCATCCACATCTCTTCTTTAAGCTTTATACATGTAGAGCAGAAGTTGTTGCAACAGGCTGAATATGAAGCCAAGAAAAACTGCTCCCAGAGCTGGGAGTATGTAACCTCATTTGGGTTACGCACTCCCAAAGGATCCCCACTGCCTTTAAGGATTTCTCTTTCGAGGAAGGATAAAAGAACATGCAAAGAGACTTAATATTACACAGCAGGCAAAAGATAGAACATAGGAGAGTAGAAATACTCGTGAGAGGAATTGGAATATGACCCTCATCATGGATTATAATAGTTTAAAAAAAACCCTGGTGTGATGTTGAAATAAATTACAGATATTTACACCAAATACTTACATATTTACTGACAACTTGCAGTATTACACCATAAGTATGAGATTACTTACTGCCATTCATGTGATTTTCAGTTCCAATGGGAAATCAGTTACATGGACACAGAATGAGCGTGGATACAGACCAAACCTGTGGAAGAGGATGTCATTTCACGTGAAGAAAAAGGATCCAGTCGAGGCAAATCAGACAGCCATCATCAAGCCATTCTCTAAAGATGGGGATACACCAGCAGACAACGGTGTCAAGGAGCAGTACGAAGAGCCACAGCTTTCTCAGTCTTTCACCTGCACACCCTCTCAGTCACCTTTGCCCACCATCAGTCAGCATGCAGCGAAGGCGGTGTGTCATCAGGGAGGAGAGGATGCCGAGGATGCAGAAGTTTTACCCACCTATTTACCCGAGCACCCCGCTGGGGTGAGAAGAAGGGGCGGGGACAACAGCCAAGGTGTTGGTGCATTGAATGATGGAGACATTAGCATCATAGGAGTGGGTGACATTGGCATAGGGATGATTGGCGGCCAAACTCAGGGTACCACAATCATGGACCAGATCAGTAGTGTGGTTAACCGTTTCACTGCCAACATCAGTGAGCTAAATACCATGATGCTGCCAGGGGGAGCCACCGTCAGCCCACCCTCCACCACTGCTCTGCCTGCTGCTACTGCAGACACCACGGCGTGTCCACCTCAGTACCTCGCTCCCAGGAACAGACAGACACCCTCCACCGTCACCACATATGCGGAGGTAACAGCTGTCTCCAGTTTCTGCGAGAATCGACCAGCGGGTAAGATTTATGAGCACCTGGCCGGGACTTGCGTGAGTAGCAGACGGGCCAAGGATATGGAGGAGCTCATGGCTCTGACGCCTCCCTCTCCATTTAGAGACTCATCTCTGAGCTCCAATGGCAGCTCTCCCCCTTCCCTGTCCCCTGCCTCTGAGGCTGAATATGACCAGCTGCTGCTGAGACATTACAGCCAGAGCTCGTCCTCTCTTTAAACCTGCACCCCCCTCCCACAACTTATTTTCCTTTTTAAATCTTCTATCCAGGGAGTATTTTAAACTCCAAGAGACAAAACTTCCCACTGGACCAATCTCTTTGATGCCTTTCTTCATGTGGATATTATGAATGTTTAAGGTTTTTTTCAATGAACAGATGCTTATTTTCAGATTGCGACTGGGCACACCCACACATGACCTCATTGAGTACTGAAGGACTTAGAGAGGAATACCAATAGAAGGATTTAAAAAATTGGACTGAAATCAAAATAAGGGCATTTTAAAGACTTTTTACTGCTTTTCTGACATGTTTCAAACTCAGTTTTAAACTCCAAAGACAACTTTGATACGGCTATTGTTCTAGGGACTCCAGGTGTTTAGAAAAATTAAAAATTACTACAAAACCCCAACATCAAATATGATTGTGTTTTACTTGGATATTTTTCATTATCTTTTATCATTAACATAGAGAGTAAATGTGTTTTTTTATCGCTTGTTGTTGACCTTATGCACTTTTTCTACTGAAAAACTGCCCTAACATGTGATATTGTGAGACCCCGCTGGATCCAGATTGTAGGAAGAAGCAAGAAGGTATTTATGCGAAAATCAAACAATTTACTGCCAATCACAAAAGACATGAGAGCGCATTTTGTATCCTGATGCTAAACGGGGAAAAGTGGTCAAATGCTGCAAATCAGCCATCAGGTTTTTCTCTTTCTCAGTGACCTTTTTCATGTACTGAGGATCAAACACCTCCTATCCCAAGAGGACAGAAGCTTTTTATGTCTCAAGGAAGTCAGACATTTTCCCAGTGGACGCGTTCATCAGGTGTCTAACCCACAAACAGCGTTCGGACTACTTGGATGTCTTCTTTAATTCTTTGATCTAGTTGTGACTCAGTTGAATGTATAAGTTTCAAGATCTGTAGTGGACCAAACTGATCTTCCACCTCAGGATGTGTTCAGCTGTAACGTGCTGAATGACTGTCGTCATGTGGCGGATCAAAATGTCTCCAGTTTGCATGATGTCAGGATTTGTTTACACTCTCTGAGGTATGTTTGTAATGATTTACTTTTTAATATCGTAATGTCAAAATACTATTATGAATATATACAGTAGCACAGTAACAATACTAATAGTGATATTGATGTGCTTTTAAGATTAGTTTAAGGAGGAGAGAAGCAAATTTAAATTGCGCCAGATTTTTCTTTCTACTAAAAAAAAGTTTTTTTTAAGCCTTGCTTTTTACTTATATGTGTGCCAGTGCATTGAATTACTTTGTGGTTATGTAAAATATGCTACTGAAAATCTTACTGTAAGCCTATTCAAATTTCTTATGCCTGAATATTTTAATTCATTTGGTATGCTTTTTTTGTTCTTCTTTTTTGTCTGCACTTTTGCCTCTCTGAGGTTTAAGGTCAAGAATAATATGGATTCATAGGTTTGCAGCTTTTCAGCTTCTAAGATGTAACTGAAGATACTGACATGGTAGCTAACATATGTCTGGTTATCAGACCTTTTTCTTTTTACTATTTCCAGTCTGGCTTCAGTCCCTATCTTCTTGTTTTGTCTGATATTTCCATACAGACAGGAATGCGTTTATGTTTTTTTGAAATGTGCAGTATGTTTTTTTAATATAAAAAAAATGTTCATGGATAGTCGCCACATATGCATGCATGCAGCTTGTACCAGTCATGCAGGTTCATTATAATATATGCCACTATTTTCTGACATGATTTAGAGAATGGTTGTCTTATGTTTTTTATCCGATTTGCAGATTTAATTCACAGCTTGGTCTTCTACTGCATTAAAGGTTTCCATTCAAAACTAGCGCTTTGTAAATTATTGTTAATTGCTCTTATTTACAATGAAGGAATGGAGAAATGCTTCATAATGAATATGACAATAGTGATTAAATTTTAATATTTAGAAAGTTGAAGTAAAATGTAATATCTCTGTATAACTCACAACTAGTACTAACAAATGGCAATCATTTTATAGGAATTTATGTTTTTATTGTCGTTTTGGTTTGGCAACTGAGTTTTTTCCACAATGTATTTTTCCTCTGGCTGACCAAATCCCTATGGTGGGTTTCTGTTCCCTACTGGATTAGGTGGCTGCTCCACAGTTTGGAGAACCAATGTTTTAATGAGTCGCATCTCTTTTTAACACTGAAAACTGGATCGTGTGCACCCTTTCTGTCAAATCATGCTGCAATACTTTAGAAACCTAAGGGAAAAGGCATTTCTAGGACGTTCTTTATTAAATAACGTGATATAATTTTGTATGCCATACACTGTAGTCCAAAAATTTATAGTGAGATTACGAGTTCAAAAGATAGTGGGCAAGGTTTATTCATAGTTGGAGCATAATAAGCTTAAAGTAAAGTAAGTAAATAAACAGCTTTCTTAGGGCTCTAACTGGCTTGCAGCCAGTCTCCACTACATTCCTAAATTTTAGTAGGAATGCAGGTTACTGTGCGTTAATTTCTTTCTGGAAGAAAAAATAAGTGATTATTCTTTATTTTCATTTAACTGTAAATGATGAGAGAATTGGGAATAATAGTGACAGTAATTCATATTCACTAATCACAGTGATTATGTGAGTGCCAGACATTTTTCAGGTATCCAAGACTCACTTCTTCTGTTCTTTACAAGGTTTGCATGCATTTGTTTATGGACAGCTTTCTTAAGGTTTAACAGCATTTTCATTGGATTGAGGTCCAGACTTGAAATGTGCAACATCTTGATTCTTTTTTTTTCCAGTTATTTTGTTGTGGATTTGCTGCTGTGCTTTGAACCATTGTCTTGGCATGAGCCAATTTCAGCAAAGCTGTCGGAGAGGTGGCCCCACATTTGACTGTAGAATGTACAGAGGAGTTTACCAAGTCCTGTGGCTGCAAAACGAGCATAAATCATCAGTCCTTAACCACCGTGCTTAACAGTTGTTATCAGGTGTTTGTGTCGATATACACGTTTTGCTTCTCTTTCATATGTGGTACCATTATGGCCAAACATCTCCACATTGATCTAACCTGTCCACAGGTTATTTTTCCTAGAGATGATTGTTCAGATGTAATTTTGCAAACCTGAGCTGTGCTGGTGTGTTCTTTTTATAACAGGACACTGGAGTAAATTCTCAACCATCTCACACTTCTGTTTAATCGGTTTTCTGTTTGATGTTTATTCAGCTGATTGAAAACTATAACTTTAATCTCAGCCAAACCGTTTAATTCAAGAACAAATAAAACACTGAATGAAAAAAAAAAACAATAACATTTTGAAGTTATCATGTTTAACCTGAGTTCGCCGGCTCTAGTGAGCCTTGAACCCCCAGCTAGCTATCAAGCTAGTGGGTAACAGACGTCTCCGAAAACGTCGGAGCACTTTTGCAAATATGTGATATCTTGATAAATCGAGCAGATATTTGAAGTTTACACAGCTACATTCTTAAAAGTATCTTAAAAGTTTATTTTGTGACCCAGAAAGGGTAATATTAAAACTAAGTAGCTGTCGCCATTGCTGGAAACTGGAAATGGCTGGGCCGCAATATGAATTCTGGGATAGGTTGGGCCACGAAGGATACACCAGACCCATGCTTAAAATCTGGGGAAAAAGAGGACACATTTGTCGGCCACATATTGAAGAGCCTTTGAATCTGGACAGCCTTCGTCGCTTCGCTGTAACGTAATCAGCCTTCAAATCCGGCCTCCAGGATGCAGACTCTGAATTTGGACACAGCTTCTACTATACCAGAGACTGCTTCTTCTTCTTCTTCTTCTTCTTCTTTGGCGTTAAACGGCAGCTGGCATCTTTGTACATTCATTGCTGCTATCTTCTGTTTCAGTCCGTTATTACACTCTTAAATCCTACTACTTATTCCTGCGTCTTTCAGGATGTTATAAAGCTTTAAACTATTAAATTAGTTGTTGACGATTTTGATAGTCAACGTAATCATGACTAGTCCAATATCGTGGCAGTCCTACTCTGGGTAACTGTTTTTGTCATGTAAGTGGATTGCACTTTGTCAGGCCTCTACCCTAAGACCTGACCAACTTGGGTGTCCCACCTGAAGGCTAAGCTACTGATGGTCTAGCTTTTATGGTCACTATGGCATGAAAAACCCCTGACCACATTAAGGTGGCAAACCGTCAGAGGGAAAACAGAAAAGCAAAAAAACAAAAATAAAATAAAATAAAATATTGCTCATCAGATTCTAACAACTAAAAAAAAGAAAGACATTTACCTCAATTGGATAGCCTTTAACAAATATATTCAAAACCAACAATAACACTTCACACTTTTGCCAATATTAACAAAACTAAAAAGGGTAGGTTCTAAAAAAGAGAGAGAGAGAATTCATAATGTTTTGAAAAATAAAAAGAATAGAAATAGAAGACTAAAATAAAATATCCATCCAGATCTTTACAACCAACAACATAAAATATATCTTAATTGGATGGCCTAATTCAAATAAATTTTCAAAATGAAGTAAGAATAAAATAAGACCTCTCAATATAGCCAGTACTTACAAAACTAAAAAGGGTTGGCATAGTAATAAAAAAAACAACCTGTTTATCGCGGTTTCATGGAAACTCAAATTGACAGACAGACAATAAACGCACCTCATTGCCTGCCGTAGTCAAACAGGAGAAAGTACGTTCTTCGCAGCTGCACTTCATCTCAGAGGTAGGTTAATAAATTTAACTTAACCACAATACTTTGACATGGGCTCTTTATCAACTTCAGTTCAACTTGAAGGCGGGGGCAAGCTGCGTTTAGCAGGATGTTTAGTTGGGGGTGCTGTGGTAGCCTGCGTACAAAGAGTGCACGGAGGTAAAGAACGAACGACACGTGAAACCTATCATCTCGTTTGTGCCTTTTCAAGCGGATTTTTCAGCTACTGTAGTAAACCTTGTCCATATTCAGTTTGTGGGTAATCTATTATTAATCTATTTTCTTTGTCAACTTCTAAAAGTTGAGAAAGTTGACTTAAGGGGGCAGGACGTTTGTCTAAGAGGGCATTGCCCCTTTTTTGACCCACCGTATAGCCGGCCCCGTCTGCCACTAGTCTCCACAGTCTCATTGTTGGCTAACTACCCATAGCTTGACTTTTGGAGCTCTGCATGAACGAGCTCCAACGTACCTCAGTGAACATTTTCATCAATACATCCCCAGCATGTCCCTGAGCTGATATGGCCAGGGCCTGCTGGCTGTGCGTCATACAATACTGAGAGCTAAAGGTGACAGAGCTTTTACAATATTAGTCCCCAGATGACTCTCTCCCTTGAGCTTGAGATCTGTGGATTCTGTGAAAACTATTTATTTTATTTTTTTTAAACCTTGATTTTGGGTAACTCTTTGTCTTTCTGTTTTTAGCATATTTATATATATTTATTTTGAAAAGCATACACTGATGTATACAAATAATGTTTATCATAGCTGTATTTTTACACTCAAGTGACAAACCCCTCAACTGGCCATACTAAACATGACAGTGGAAAGAGAAAGTCAGTAATATTACTAGAGCATAGGTGTCTAACTCTGGTCCGCGGGCCAAATTTGGCCCGCAGCCTAATTATATTTGGCCCGCGAAGCCATACCAAATTACTATTAGAGCTGGCCTACTGGTATTATACAGCATATATATATATATATATAAATAAATAAATAAACACCCAGCACGCCCCTGCGGGCGGTTTATCCTTCAAGCTCGGGTCCTCTACCAGAGGCCTGGGAGCTTGAGGGTCCTGCGCAGTATCTTAGCTGTTCCCAGGACTGCGCTCTTCTGGACAGAGATCTCCGATGTTGTTCCTGGGATCTGCTGGAGCCACTCGCCTAGCTTGGGAGTCACCGCACCTAGTGCTCCGATTACCACGGGGACCACCGTTACCTTCACCCTCCACATCCTCTCGAGCTCTTCTCTGAGCCCTTGGTATTTCTCCAGCTTCTCGTGTTCCTTCTTCCTGATATTGCTGTCATTCAGAACCGCTACATCGATCACTACGGCCGTCTTCTTCTGTTTGTCTACCACCACTATGTCCGGTTGGTTAGCCACCACCATTTTGTCCGTCTGTATCTGGAAGTCCCACAGGATCTTAGCTCAGTCATTCTCCACCACCCTTGGGGGCATCTCCCATTTTGACCTCGGGACTTCCAGGTTATACTCGGCACAGATGTTCCTGTACACTATGCCGGCCACTTGGTTATGGCGTTCCATGTATGCCTTGCCTGCTAGCATCTTGCACCCTGCTGTTATGTGCTGGATTGTCTCTGGGGCATCTTTACACAGCCTGCACCTGGGGTCTTGCCTGGTGTGATAGACCCCAGCCTCTATGGATCTTGTGCTCAGAGCTTGTTCTTGTGCTGCCATGATTAGTGCCTCTGTGCTGTCTTTCAGTCCAGCTTTGTCCAGCCACTGGTAGGATTTCTGGATATCAGCCACCTCCTCTATCTGCCGGTGGTACATACCGTGCAGGGGCCTGTCCTTCCATGATGGTTCCTCGTCTCCCTCCTCTTTCTTGGGTTTCTGCTGCCTGAGGTATTCACTAAGCACTCGGTCAGCTGGGGCCATCTTCCCAATGTATTCTTGGATGTTCGTTGTCTCATCCTGGACTGTGGTGCTGACACTCACCAGTCCCCGGCCCCCTTCCTTCCGCTTAGCATACAGCCTCAGGGTGATATATATATATATATATATATATATATATATATATATATATATATATATATATATATATATATATATATATATATATATATATATATATATATATATATATATATATATATATATATATATATATATATATTAGTTTAGTATTAAGCTTTGCTTGTTCCATATTCAGTTTTTCAGCAAAACTTGTTTGAGTCTATAAGAAAAGATTCATTCTTATATCTGGGGGAAGATTTATTTATTTATTTTCAATAAATATTAATGTTAGCCCGCGACTTTGTTCCAGTTTTGAATTTTGGCCCACTGTGTATTTGAGTTTGACACCCCTGTACTAGAGGATCAAAAAGAGAGGAAGCAGGAATGTACGTTAGACAGGTGGTTTTAATTGAAATCAAACATCAACAGCTTTCTGAATTTGTTGTGTCTTTTTGTCACAACTAACTTTTTTTTTTTTTTTTAATCACAAAGCTTCAGAAATACACACATGAGTCTCTGTGTGGCTTCGTGTAACGACAAGCCATCCTGCTAGTGCTGCCCGGTTTTCAAACCTCAGTTAACAGGCAGTGTATCGTTTCTGTCTTTCCTCAGTTAGGCACAATACATTCAGCCTGATTGGCCGTAATGAGTATCGGGACCTTGAAAATGACTGGAAATGTATTGAGAATGGTTCTCACTCTTCTGCTCCTTGCTCCTATCAGTCAAGGTAATTCTTTATATTCTGTATATATCCTTTTGTGCGTGCTATGATGAATCAGCAAAGATGGGTATTCGATACCAATATTGACTTCTAACTCTATCTGATGTGTCTGACAGGGATCCAGGGTGTTGAGTTGTTCCATTATGAAAAGATGGAAGCTGTAGTGGGCCAGAATGTTTCCTTACCCTGCACTTTAAAAAGTGCTACTGATAACAAGATTGTCAGCATTGAATGGAGTAAGGAAACAAATAAAACTACAAAGCTGGGTTTGCACAGCCAATTTTATGGATTCCATCTATTCTGGCAAAATATTACCATCCAGATTGAGAAAAACGGTAGAGATGTCCTGGGTTCCCATCTAATACTTTCTGATGTGAAGAAATCGGATGAAGGCATCTATGTTTGTGACATGGCCACCTTTCCTGATGGATCCAAAAAGGTTAAAACACAGCTAATAATCAAAGGTAAGAGAACCTAGTACACACAAAGCCATATCTAAGTACCTAAACCAGACTTTGTAGACCACCCTGGATTTAATATTTAAATAGAAATACACAACATCTTTCTATCTAATGCTGTATTGTAAATATTTCACATTACTTGTGGTTTCATCAGAGCACTCAGTCTCTGCCAATCTCAGCAGTTATTTACTCAGCAAATCCAAGTAAGAATGAAAACAACAAATCTAGGAGCTCTGCTAAAAGACAGTTTTCTTTTTCATATTGTCTCATAACACACGACACAACACACTCTTCTGTTCAGTGGAAGGGATGTTGTGATCACAACACTGGCAGAAGACATATTACAAAAATGTGCTTTTCACATCACTCAGTTGATTTTTTTTAAATTCTTTTTTTTTTACGTTTTTTGTGTGATCAACAAATCTAATTAATCTCATGTTTTCCTCAATAGATGACATTAAAATAACGTGTGATGTGAATGGCACTGTTGAAGTCCAAAATGGAGAAAATGTGACAATTCGCTGCACATCATTTCCAAACGCACAGTACAGATGGACCAAGGTAAAGGAAACTTGGAATTTGAAACTGAATTTAACTCTGACTTCTTTTCAAAATAAAAGGTTTTTATGTGCTACATAATCATGCTTTGCCCCAGAATGATGAAGTGTTGTCAGAGACTGAATCTCTGGAGCTCTGGTGGGTGACTGATGCTAAGGCAGGGATTTATACACTGACTGTCAACACAGGAAGCAAACGTGTGCGCAAAGAGTTTGTGGTCACAGTGCAACCACAAGTTTGAAGACAGGTGAGCGTCTTCAGTTCGTTGCTGCTCTTTGCCTCTTTGTGTCATAATAAATGACATTTAAACTATAAAATCAAAGCCTCAAGTCAAAACGGGTAAAAGTCTTACTATCTGTTCATTTAAATGTCCTATGCCTGCTTACATTGGTTTTTCTGTGAAAGACAAAAAATAGTGATATCTGTCAAAATAGCCAATAGATGTGCATACAATACCTGTACATGCTTTATAGATTCAAGTAACTGTCTAACAAAGCCACAAGTCAATATTTGTGCTCTGTCTCTTCCTAGGATGGATCTACCACCTCCTTTCAATCTCCCTCCAGCTTTAGTCAAGTATACAGCTGCAAGGTAGAGCAAGACTACAACAGAGCCTTTCCCCATCTTTGACACAGATTCAAATATGAAATATGTCAGTTCATTAGCTGAAAAGTGAAGTAATAGTAGAGTAGGGTTTAAACCATGTTTTCTCTACTAATTAGAAACCAGTACAAACCAGAAGTTTTGCAAATGTAGCTCTGTCTAAAGGTGTTTTCAGGATTTTATTTTATTTTATTTATTTTATTTTTTTTATTTTTTTGAATGAGGTGGCAATTGTTGATTTATTTTTGTGTATATAGCTTTGCAGTTGTAGCTGTTGATGATTTCAATTACTTTTAATTTTAATATATTTCTCAGTACCTTGAGCTATAAACCAACAATTAAATAAAATACAAGTACATAAAACCTGAGTAAATAATCCTGTATATGCTCTGATCCAATTTCCACAATTGTTCTTTTTTTTTAAAATTATTATTATAATTTGTATTTCTGATTTACTAAGTTTTACAGACCAATAAACCACAAATGCTACATTTCTGCAACATATAAATTCTTCATATAGAAACATTACGTGGACAAAAGTATTGGGTTACATCACTTAATCTCTAATTCAGGTGTTTTCAGTCCCATTGCCACAGGTCAGTGGTGGAACTGAAAAATTTTATATGTGGGGCAAGATGTCTAGGCAGAGTGGCACATACCTCTTTAGAGTAGTATGTGAAAAACCCCCACATGGAGTCAACAAAATATCCACAAAAACACTTTAAAATTATTTATTGTATAATTATCTCTTCTGAGAAAAACAAAGGCTACAAGAGGCTTTTGGACAAACAAGCAATTAGCTTTGCAACTATTTTAGCCATAGTATTTTAGGTCTGATGTTTGTGCCATTTTTGTAAATACGTGTGAGCAATAAATGATCAAAAACCAGGAATATGATGGATATTGTTTTTAAGAATTTAACCTTCTCTGTATTTTGTTTTATGGCTAGACAGAAAGCTAAATAGTATCCTGTTTTGTCAATGCTAAGCAGGCTGCAGCTGTACTCTGCAAAGGGGTCAAACAGCAATACAAAGGGAAATTAAAACTATACACTTGTAAAGTTAAATAAAAGTTTTGTCATTGTAATATTTTGAAGCAACATAAAGCTCTGCATTTGCTCAGTATGTGAAAACTCTAAAAGGCTGTGCTAAGAAATGCAGAGGGTTGGTGTGACAGAGGAGGACGTTAGCAGCCAGAATAAGGAGTAGATGATTGGTCTGTGCAGCGCTGACGCTTTTAGTAAATCAGGGCTTTAAATTCTATAACCAAGTAAAGATATTAGTGCAGGCATTGCAAAATATTAATGCAGTAGTACCAGGATTCTCTTTCTCAGGGGATGAACTGATTTAATCTCAAGCAGGCCCAGGATCCTCCTGCAGCAGCCACCAGGCACAGGCTCCTGCAGCAGCCACCAGGCCCAGGCTCTTCCAGCAGCCACCGGGCCCAGGCTCTTCCAGCAGCCACCGGGCCCAGGCTCCTCCAGCAGCCACCGGGCCCAGGCTCCTCCAGCAGCCACCGGGCCCAGGCTCCTCCAGCAGCCACCGGGCCCAGGCTCCTCCAGCAGCCACCGGGCCCAGGCTCCTCCAGCAGCCACCGGGCCCAGGATCCTACTGCTCCACCAGGCCCAGGATCCTCCAGCAGCCACTGGGCCCAGGATCCTCTAGCAAGGCACCAACAAGTAAATCAACAGTGACAAGACGGTGAACGGAGCGAGCAAGACAACAAGCTCAATGGGGCCTAAGAGAACACCGAACGCCGATGAAATTGAGGACATCAAAAAGTCATTGGACTTTCTAACTGAGGAAACATCGGCTATCAAGCTACAACAGAAATATATCCTAGACTTAGTCGAGGAAATAAGGTCGCTACGTAACCAGAATGCAGAGAAGGAGAAACGGATCGTCTATCTGGAGAGCAGGGTCACGGACCTGGAGCAATATACCAGAATGAACGACGTGATCATCACAGGGCTGTACATAAAACCCCGGTCATATGCTCGGGCTGTGACTGCTGGCAGTAAAGAGGAGCAAGGAGATCTGGATGGGAGCTCTGCGGAGCAACAAGTAGCTGGTTTCTTGCAGTCGAAAGGGATCGACCTGGACTGTAATAACATCGAGGCATGCCACCCCTTGCCCAGGAGAAATGCTAGTGATAAACCAGCTATCATCATAAGATTTGTAAACAGGAAACACAAGAATGCACTGCTGAAGCAGGGGAGGAAACTAAAAGGATCGAACGTCTACATGAATGACCATCTAACCAAATCCAATGCTGACATAGCGAAGAAAGCAAGATACCTAAAGAAACTGGGTAAAATTCAGAACACCTGGACTGCAAACTGTAAAATATTTATAAAGCTCAACGGTACACCGGAGGAAGCCAAGGTGCTGGTCATCAAATGCATCCAGGATCTGGAAAAATATTAACAGGTCACTTGACTACAAAGGCAAGGAGCGGGACAAACAATCTACAGTCATCAAAGCAGGTAATAGAAGACAACAACGGAAGCTAAAGCGTAACGTATTCAAGGATGAAACAATCAATTAATTCATTATCTGGGAATTATACATTGCTACCACAAAGGATTGCTAATCAGGAGATAAATTCACCAGTAAACACGGAATACAAAACACACTTCACAGAGCAGGACATTGATCCAGAACTGAACGTTTTTAACATCAAAAATACCTGCTACTATCATACTGAAGAACAATTCAACAAAACTGTCAAGGTCGACGGCAAAATATCTATAATCCACTTTAATAGTAGAAGTTTATATGCAAATTTTCACAAAATAAGGGAATATTTAAGCAAATTTACACATCCATTCAGTGTGATTGCAGTATCTGAAACATGGATTAATAAACAGAAAGGAGAGGACTTTGTAATAGATGGATTAAATCTTACAAATAGAAAGAATAAGAATGGCGGTGGTGTGGCCTTGTTTGTGGATAAAAATTTAAAATACAAGATGGTAGAAAAAATGACGGTGGCGGTAGATAATATATTAGAGTGTGTAACAATAGAAATTAGTATGGGAAAAGAGAAAAATGTCATTGTAAGCTGTATATATAGAACACCAGGTTCTAATATTGAAATTTTTAAGGAGTGGGTAGATAAAACATTCATTAGGACAAATCAAAAAGTCATGTTCATTTGTGGGGATTTTAACATAGATCTACTAAATCCAAACAAGCAGAGAGCGACAGAGGAATTTATTAATACAATGTATAGCTTGGGACTTTTTCCAGTGATCACTAAGCCCAGCAGGATTACAGCACAGTCGGCAACCCTAATAGACAATATATTTACTAATGAAATAGAAAATAGAACCATAAGTGGTCTCCTAATTAATGACATCAGTGATCATCTACCTGTTTTTATAGTGTATAACAGCAATTACAGGAAGGTTAAACAGCAAAACACAATAAAATACAAACGAGTGAGAACAGAAGAGTCAATAAACGCATTCAAAAGTGATTTACTCAAGCAAGAATGGGAGATGCTGTATAAGGAAAAAAATATTGATAAAGCTTATGAGATTTTTATAGGAAAATTTAAACTGTTATATAATAGTCATTGCCCAGTAAAGAAATATAGTAAAAAACAAAAATATGCAGAGTGCCCATGGATTACAAAAGGATTGCAAAATGCATGTAAGAAGAAAAATACCTTATACAGAGAATTTATAATGAACAGAAGCACAGAAGCTGAAAATAAATACAAGAAATATAAAAATAAATTAACGAGTATTTTAAGGTCATGTAAAAAGGAATACTATGAAAAATTACTGATTATGAATAAAAATAATATTAAAGGGATCTGGAAAACATTAAATACCATCATCAAAAAGGGCTCGGGGCAGGCAGACTATCCTTCGTATTTCGCAAATAATGATAGAAATATTACTAATATGAGAGATGTAGTAAATGAGTTCAATAAATTCTTTGTAAGTGTTGGGCCAGACTTGGCTGAAACAATTCCTGATATAACAGATTCTGTAGAGAAAGAAACTAGACTCATTGACCGCAATCCTCATTCAATGTTCTTAACGGTGGTGGAAGAAATGGAAATCATTGATATTGTTGGGAAATCACAAACAAAAAACTCTACAGACTCTGACGACATTGATATGGAAATCGTTAAGAGAGTGATAGAGGGCATTTCCAAACCCTTAACACACATTTGCAATTTGTCCTTACAAACTGGTACATTCCCAAAACAAATGAAAACAGCTAAAGTAACACCACTGTTTAAAAATGGTGACAGACACCAATTCACAAATTATAGGCCTGTCTCTCTACTTTCTCAATTTTCAAAAATACTGGAAAAAGTCTTTAGTAATAGACTTGACAAATTTATAGATAAACACAAAATAATAACGGATAGTCAGTATGGTTTCAGATCAAATGGATCAACATCATTGGCATTAATGGAACTGATCGAAAATATCACCAACAATATAGATAAAAGACAATGTATAGTTATTGACCTAAAAAAAAGCTTTTGACACAATTAATCATGACATATTACTTGATAAACTGGAGTACTACGGCATTAGAGGAGTGGTGTTAGAATGGGTAAAGAGTTATTTGAGAGACAGGCAGCAATTTGTGAAAATTGGGGAATATCAATCAGAGTGTATGGACATTGTTTGTGGAGTTCCGCAGGGGTCAGTATTGGGACCAAAGCTGTTTATCCTCTATATCAATGATATATGCAGAACATCAGATATACTACAGTTTATTCTATTTGCAGATGATACAAATATTTTTTGTGCTGGAGAGAACTTACAGCAGCTTTTGGAAATTGTCACACAAGAAATGATTAAACTGAAAACATGGTTTGATAGAAATAAGCTATCATTAAATTTGGAAAAAACTACATTTATGTTATTCGGAAATTGTAAAAAAGATGCAGGAGCAAAATTATTAGTAAACAATGTTGAAATAGAGCAAGTTTCGGATACAAAATTTCTGGGTGTGATAATAGATAACAAAATCTGCTGGAAACCTCACATAAAGCATATACAAGCCAAACTGTCAAGAAGCATCTCCGTACTAAGTAAAGTTAAATATTTTTTGCCTTCCAAATCACTCCGGGTACTTTATTGTTCACTTATATTGCCATATTTGGAATACTGTGTGGAAATTTGGGGAAACCCATATAAAACTGCACTTCAACCAATATGTAAAATTAAAAAAAAAGCAATCAGGGTGATTAATAAAGCAGGATTTAGAGACCATACTAACATCATGTTTTTGAAATTAAAAATACTGAAGTTTATGGATCTTATAAAATATAAAACTGCAAAAATTATGTACAAGGCCAGATACAATATGTTACCAGGAAATATACAGAGGATGTTCTATGACAGAGAAGGAGACTATGAATTGAGGGGGAAATTGAATCTAAGGATTCTTAAAGCACGGTCAAAGGTTAAAACCTTTTGTGTCACTATTTATGGGGTAAAACTGTGGAATAGTTTTACTATAGATCTACAGCAATGCTCAGGAATTAGTAAGTTCATGAAAATACTTCGAAAACTGATTTTGGAAGAATATGATACCGATAAAGATGATCACCCATTGTATGTATAAAAATATCAAATTATATCAATCACGGTAGCCAAGTTTATATAGGTTCTCCTCGTGTATCGTGTGGAGTATGTGATGATGGGAATTAGGTGAATTATGTGGGATCAATAAGATGTTGAGCAGGGGTAGGAATTAATAAGTATGTTCATACTTCTTCCTACTCCTTTTCAGACCAAACATTGTTACATTATGTCAGACGATTTTGTTTTATTTCATTATATATTTTTTGTTTATCTGAACACATACGTGTGTGTGTGTGTGTGTGTGTGTGTGTGTATATCTACATATATATTCGTATCTGTAAATGAAAATATATGTAGTGTGTATATATTGTTTTTTGTTTTATATGTCTGAAACAAATAAAGATACAATACAATACATAATTTTTTTTTATTTTTTTATTTTGAGCCTCCTATGCATACTGCTATAAAAATGCAAACATATATTTCTTGGCTGAGCTCACGCACAGGCATTTGATGATTCTCACACTCCTCCAGACTATTTTATATTCACACAATAACATAATGTGGCTTGAAGGCATGAGGGCTGGGTTTGCAGGAACATATGTACAGTAGATTCACAGTCTCACTGCATATGCATCCATGTAGATCCTATTAAAGCATTTAATATTATTGAATCCATTGTATACTTCTGCAACCAACCTAAGTACGTATATGCCAGCACTTGTTTTTGTTTGTTTTATTCCCCCAGAGAACAGATAGCAACTACCCAAACAGATGAATATCCAATTCAAATGTGGTTCAAATTTGAAGTTGCAGAATAAATCCGTTTCTGTTAACTGGCTAAAACTAATCACTAAGAGTATTTTTGATACAGACTCACTTATCCACCTCTGCTCCTTGGCTGGTCCATGTTTAGAACACCGTGATGTTCTCAATTAAAAGTTATCCTCAGTTACCCTACCGCAATACAAAACGGTACCAGTGTCTGTTGTGTAATTTTTGTTTTCTTTAAGAGCAAGATTCGGGTATTGCTCTTGTTAGTGCTTATAGTTTCGTTAATATTTAACGGTCAGACGAACTTGTGATGCCAGCACGTAAACGGTTAACCCGTTGTATAAAGGGGCAGTACAGACACTCGCAAAGTCTTGTTACTTCACTGACGTCTCCTCAGAGTGGCGAGGCGAGGTCACAAGTTCCCAAACACAGCCCCACAGCAATCACACACTCCCGCCACAGGGAGGGCGGAGAAAGACGCGCAGGAGACCAGGGGAACGCACTCGAGCCAGGTCAGAGTTACTGAAAACTGCTACCGCTGCTGAGCTCTGACAGGTGGGATGACCAACTATCCTTCACACTCCAATGGTATGCAGAGTCTACGGAAAGAGCACCTGTATAAGGTGCTGGTCATCGGAGACCTGGGGGTCGGGAAGACTTCCATCATCAGGCGCTACGTCCACCACACCTACTCCACTAATTACCGGGCTACGATCGGAGTTGACTTCGCCCTGAAAGTGTTAAACTGGGATTCAGAGACGGTGCGGCTCCAGCTGTGGGACATTGCAGGTAGGGCAGTGAAGAAGCTGAGTGTGTGTTACGTGTTGTATCTGTCTGTAGGTGTGACAGCAGGCCAAATAAACTGGCAACTTGCTTTTCCTCCACAAAAGTTTATGGCGGGTGTAAGGGATCTGTATTATACGCCGTTTACACCATTTTCCCTCCTTTTGGTATTTTAAAATATGAAATGTAAAAGAACTAGTGGAGGAAGAAAAAGTTAGAAAATTTGTAGCAGTGCTGCTTAGTTCCCGAAAAAAAGATCCTTTGGGTAGATAACACTTATCTTCTAAGTGACAACGAGGCATGACTCTTCTATATTTATGAAACGTTCACAACATAGAGATGCACTGTCACTGTGGAGAGCTGGTATCTGACACAACCCACGTTCTCTCTCTCTCTCTCTCTCTCTCTCTCTGACACACACACACTGCTTAGACAAGACCAGCACACTGTTGTTCAGTCATTCATTTAAGGTATGATTTTGCATCATGTGATTAGAGCCATGTGAGGGAGATTTAAAGGAGTTACAGGAGTGTTTTGTAGCCCTAATAAAAAACAAAACCACCTTACTCAGTCACAACGAGCAAAGTGAGACACACACAGAGGTACATGCCTTATGGGTTTAATTTTTCTTCATTAAATTAAATGATTATGTCAGGGTCAAGTAAATATAGTAAGTCACATCTGATTTAGTTTGTCTACCTGGTTGAATTAATCCAGATGGGCAGATAGGCACTGAGGAGTGAAACATTAATCCTCTTTTCATCATGCGGGGAATACATTTCATATGCTTTGATTGGAAGTCATGCAAAACTTTAAAGCGCACCCTAGGCTTACTGAATGACAGTTTGTCAAGTGACAAATGTGACACGTCTGTCTGTGACTTCTCTTACACAATGGCAATTATTTATATACAGCCTTGCACGAAAGGAGGAAGCTATCAATTTCCCCTTACTTATGATGGTAAATGGCAACACTTTGTCTTTCTCAGAGAGCTTTTATTAAAGCCAGAAGTGGCCTCTCATCCATCCATTAGTATTAACTTTTCTGCTGAGAGGACATTTCCTGCACAGCAAGCAGGATGCACACACCTACGCGCTCTGTTCCGGACCAACAAGTCAAATTAGACCGCATCACGCATCTCTGAGGGAATGTGTTGTTAACAGCTAACCTGCTCCTCTAATTTTCATTTCTTGCACAAGCTCAGATGAACCCACGTACATCCACGTGCATACATCTTCCATATAGACTTTTCACATGCGTACAGGGATAAATGCTGTTTTAACCTACTTGCAAATTGCATGTCTAAATTAAGCAAATCAAGCAGTCACATTGGCCATATGTTTATGTGCAACATGATGGTAAGACTACAGGAATGTGCTGTTTCATGGGAATGCAGGCACTGCTGACTGCAGTCAGCTGTATTAGTTGTTTTGCTGCAAACATGCAGGAAGAACAATGAAAATCTGTCATTGGATCTGATGCTGGCAACAACAACGCTGTCTTACGAATGAATGAATCTCCGTGTTTGTCTGTGTTTGTGAATCACAGGTCAGGAGCGTTTTGGGAACATGACACGAGTGTACTACCGTGAAGCCATGGGGGCCTTCATAGTGTTCGACGTGACACGGCCAACAACCTTTGAGGCTGTCATTAAGTGGAAAGAAGATCTGGATTCTAAATTAATGCTGGCTAATGGAAAGAGCATCGCCACCGTGCTGCTGGCCAACAAGTGTGACCAGGGCAGGGAGCTGACCAACAATGGCATTAAAATGGACCAGTTTTGCAAGGACCACGGCTTTGTCGGTTGGTTTGAGACTTCTGCCAAGGTGCGACCAAAGTACAGTTATAATACGTTTGCTACAGTTTGCTAGTCATTTCCGAAGTATGGAATGAAACAGATTCTTAAACAAACACAGAACATACCTCATTTTCCTAACATCATATAACAGACACACCCTTCCTATTGGAAGTCTTTTTAAGCTGTTATAGTTCCCATCTCTCCCACCAACATGTAGCCACAGCTTCCCTGCATCCTTCTCCACCAGCACCATAGCACCCAACTGTAAGCCCTGGGGGATATTGACTCATCTCTCCCTAATTTTACATATAATATATTAGCAGGGAATAATGAGCCAAGAGCCTAGATGCCAAATGCTGACTATATTGTGCTCCTTTAATCAATCAGTCATTTTAAAATAGTCTTATCTGACTGAAACAGAGATTTATTTTTTTTTTAGCTTTGTTCCTAAGTGTCAGAAGAGAAGCCAAGCTAAGGTAATCAGTTGCTTCCCAGAGCAACCATTAAAGAAACATACAACCCCGAGCAAGAGTGCATCTAGGGATACTTCTCAAAATATAAGCACTGTTTAGGATTGAAAGAATCCCAGCCATCTCTGAGTCACACTCTGGTCACTTTAGTCAGAAATGATCATCTCCATAGAGCTAACTGGGCTTTTATATGCTCATGAGATACATTTACAGTGCAGGGTTAGAAGAAATTCCATAAGTTATTGTTAACTGTCTGGTGTTCAAAAACTCCCACATCCTACGGGGAGTTCTGCTTCCAATCAAAACCCCACTGTTTTCAGTTCTGTTCTTGAGTGGGCATTATAAAACCTCAGTTTGATGACATATACATTTTCTACCTGCTTAATGTGCTGGATAATTTGTGTTTTAGGCACCATATAATTTGCTGTAGTTATGATATACATGCATTTGGTGTTCTGCGATCTTGACCATTTAAATTACTAGGTTTAAATAAAATGTTCACGCTCAGTACTCGGTGTGTTTGTCGACATTTCCAGAAGAACGCCGTAAAATTGTTTTACTTTTATGCTGCTGCATAGAATTCTGCTAATATCGCATGCACTTACACATCTGCTGTTGACACTGACGTGTTGGAGCTGCTTGTGGCATCAAGACTCGACATTCTGAAAGGTCAAAGTTTATAAGGTGCAGATTTGCCCAGAAGTGTCAGAGGTAGACTATACAAACAGATGTACCCACTCCTTATGTGGAGCAGCCAGAAGAACGTTTACTGCTTTTATTTAAAGACGTACATACATGATGGTGTTTCTGTGACGGTAAAAGCAGTCCGATCGGTCACATTTTTAAAGGTGGGATCATGTAAATGCTTCTAATGCTCTGTTAGTGTTCTGACACAAGGTTAACAAAACTGGGACGTTGTTTTAATGAGTTCTTCTCTCTCATATAGGACAATCTCAACATCAGTGAAGCTGCAAACTTCCTAGTCAAGCACATCATGGCCACAGAAAACGACATCCTGAAAACTGTGGTACCCGAAACAATCTCTCCGCAGCTCAAGTCCAACAGGCAGATGAGCTGCTCTGGCTGCTTGAAATAATGAAAGGACAGATCAGTGTGAGAACTGAAAAAGAATGGATGCACAGCAGGACTAAGAGGCAAAGCCATCTGAATCTTACAAGGAAAGGGGAGCAGTGGTGGTGTGTACTATGAAACGATTGGAACAGTTTAGGCTCTTTGGTCCAAACTAGAGTTGAACATTTTAGTTTGTTGCGCTTTTGAGGAGCAAACCAAAGCTTACAGACTGAAGTCACTTGAAGTTGCTCATTTATTTAACACTTTTTGTTGTAACGTGCCATGCTGCGAGTGTGAAGTTTCTGCCGGAATAATGAAATAACACTGCTGTCTGTGCTTTTCGTCACGATGTGGTGTGTTGAGCCAGAGAGCATAGACACAAATCTCTGGTCATCTCTGCCTATTTTTTTTTTTTAACCTAATTAAATTTTTACTCTTACAACAACAGCTCGCTTTGGAAAAACACTGGCAACATCTTCACCTCATGAATGGTATGAAAGTTCTCCCGATACGCTTGATGCAACACACCCAAAGGACTCAATGCAAATACACATCTTTAATTTTATTCTGCACTAGCCAAAGAAAACAGTACTGACCTCTTTCAGAGGATCCCATTTATTTATTTATTTTTTTGCTATTTTCTAATGATGTGAAATTTTCACTTTTTAAAAAATAAATAAAAAAATCAAATAGGTTGTTTATATAATTAACTTTGAGTATTTAACATTGGGTAATGTATCAAGATAAACTGCTTCAAATCTGTCACACAACTAACGAACTTTAATTTGTTGGTTATATCTGTAATAACAGTTTGGTTGTGGCAAGAAGCTGCAAAGAAGTGGAGTGAAATATTTTAGGCACACAAACATCCTGGAGCCTGCTTGGTGTAAACAGACTTTTATGGCCATGGAACAGACGTGCTGGAGCAATTCAAGTTTATGTGGTCAAAGATTTCCCAGACATATGTCTTTGTCAATAGTAGGGGAGTGGTTGTCATACTGCTAAACACTGGGTTTTAGGCTTATAACATCTAAATGGTAAATGGACTGCTTTGTTATTGATCTCTCACAGTGCCTTACACTACAAGCTACACTCACATAGCATCTTACTCGCAAGGACAGTTCAGTTCATTTCAGCTGGAGCCGTGGACCAAACCATCAGTTTCCGATTACCAAAACTTCACAGTGTTAGTTTGGCCCACGCTACCTCCTGAGTCACACTTTTATCAGAAGTGATTATTAAGTGTCTGTGTATGTAATTTTTCTTCATCAGAACCTAACCCCTTGTATCCATGGTAACTGGAGTCTTTTTGGAGTATCCTCCAACATCTTTGTGAAGCTATTTCTCTCTCTTTGCAGGCACACATCAACGCTCATACCCATATAGGCAGGTTTCTGTAATCTCTGCATCCTTGTTCCTGTTCTCCTCTTCTTTTTATTGTTTCACTGTGTTTTTTACTCGCTTAGCTATTTGAAGTTTTTCTTTTGTATGTTTTCTGCTTTTTTTTTTTTTTTTTCCTTTTGCTTGCTTCTATTCTTTGATTTACATTTTATACATTAGGTACATTATGCAGATACTGTATACAGCATCTTCTACATACTGTGGGATTTAGTACTTAACCTGATTGTCCAGTTGCCTTGCATTGAGCCTGCTCCTGTGTACTACTTGCTAGTATTAGCCTCTCAATTCATGCCATTCTTTTTCTTCTTCTTCTTCTGTGAATTAAGACATAAATTTAAGTTAGCTCTCATATCCTGATCTGGATCAGCCCACTAATCTGGATTAAATTAATTGTTTGGTTTGTTGGCATTTCTGCAAATGTACTATGAGAGGTTGCTTTCATAGCTGACTGAGGTTTATATGGCAGTGTCATGTGGTAGTGTGAGTTTTTATTGGTTATTTACAGCTTGCATAAGGGTGGATTTAAACAAGGGCCTCTCCACAGAAAAATGTCACATTTTTTAGCTCATCATGAGAGCGTCTAAATATCATGCATCTCTCATATGATATCAGAATGGCAGCGTTACACTTTACAGGCACAGGAAAATGTGCTGTGAGAAGTCATTGTATGGTGTGTTTGAGAAGCAAAGAAAGACTTAACATCCCTTCTTTAGTTGTTATGCTGTGTGCAGATTGTACTTGTGTATTTATTTTAAAGCTGTGAAATCAGTTAACACATATAAACCATGTTATCTGTTTTTCTAACACTTTCATAAAACTTCATAAAACAATGATTTTATTCATCCACTTTAACCTGGAACAAACATTTATTTTCTGATCACTCTGAGGACCACTGTAAGACAGTGAACAGAAAATCAGTGTCTAACTTTTATTAGTTTAATAAAAATTATACACTGAGTTTGTGTGTGTGTGTAAGGTGTGTGTAAGGTGTGTGTAAGGCTGAATCAGGACTCTAAGATTCTCATAAGGAAGCCACATGATTGTTGATTAATCTCTGCCCGAGGGTTTAGAAGATTAGGTCATCTGCTTGTGGCATGTTAAGGCATCTTTACCAAGAAAGCATCAAAGCATTTTAGAGCTCAGTCATCTGAAAACCATCAAGTTGTATTTTGACGAAACAGGATTTCCAGAAAAGTGACAAAGGACAAAATAAGATAAAGAAAGTCACTGGGCTACCATGTGCTTCCAGCCAGAAGAGGTTCAGTTGTCTTTTGTCTATAAATCTGCGGAGCAGCAATCTAGGGATGGAAATGTATTTTTCCAAAGGATAAACACCCATTTGATCTTTTGTTGTTGTTGTTATTTAAATTTTTATTTGGAATCAGGGGTGTACATGCTATTCACACCACAACAGCTTTCACATTATAATTTTCTTTGATAACACATGTAAACCCAACATCAATGAAGAAAGTAAGTAAATAAGGTAATATTAACATAACTTTGAGGAGGTTAGCAAGTAGAGAGCGGAAGTATCTGCTCTAAATGATAATACATCGTCAATCCAGGATCCCAAGACTTAAACATTACTCCTTTTCCTTTCCTTTTCCTGTCTTAAAATAAATGTCAGCTTCTCAATCATGTAAATGTCGTGAACTACAATAATCCAGTTTTTCACCATTTTCTTGTCGGAGTCAATTAAATTTTGTACAGATATTTGTTTTCGAACTCATCCAGTGTATCTGCTCTTAAACGTAAATATAAGATCTCAAAAGAAAAGGGGACTGTTATCTTAAATATTCTTCCTATAGCTATCTTTAGCTGAGACCAGTGTTGCTGGAGTTGTGGGGAGGTCCAAAACACATGAAAATGGTTTGTATTTTTTTCTCTATGAAACCTCCAGCAACACAATTCTTTATTTAGGAAACTACTTTGTGCAGGTGTCCTGAAAAATCTTATGTTCTCCAATTGATGTTCTGACGGTGATGGTGAAGAGGATTGTCTAACTCTGGAAGGCTGTAACATCTAAATCATAATTTTCATATTTATACCATTCATTTGACCCTTCTTGTGCTGTCTTGTGCTGTCAGGGGGCAGGATAGAAACACAGCATGGCATTTCTGTCACTTAGGATGCTTAAGATCCCAAATCAAACCAGAAAAATATCCGCAAATACCAAAACAGCCCTCGACTGTAAACAGGTCAGGGTTTGTTTTTTCCTTTAATTTGTCACCAATCTGTAAATGAATCACTGAAAAGCTGTTTGAGGTTATTAGTCACAAAATATGGCATACAAAATAAAACAAATGGCCATTTTTATTTCATTCTCTGTTTATTCTTAAAGTTTAAACTCACTGTGTGATGAGAGATGGGGTAGATTTAACTCTTGATTTCTGGAATTTGGAATCATGAGCACATTAAGGCACACTGTGTGGCTCTCGGGCTCTGCCAAAGATCCACCTACAGAAAATGCCCATATATTCTCTGTGAGACAGGAAGAGAGAGAAGGTGGTAGTAAGAGAAGATCGAAGAGACACTTAAATGTTACAGCAACAAAAGGTTACCAAGGAGTCAGTGCAGGTAAACCAACAGACACGCTGAAGTTGTCATCACAACTGCTTTAAAAAAAACATTTAAACATTTCACACTGATTAAAACAGATCACTCTGTACTTTATTAGCACACAATCAGCTACCTTAATTAATCTCATGTGACAAGTTTGATAAATCAGTTACGAGTATGGAGATCATAAAAATGACTTGGTCTGATGATCTGACAGTGCCTTTCTCCCTGTGGTCACTGCCAAGAATTGTTCATGTGGAGCCACCTCTTGTAACGTTAGGCACATTGCAGCTGCTTTTACTTCAAGACTCAGATACCAGTTAGTGACCGAGAAGTGAAACAGTTCATATGAATTACATTTGTATTTTTATACAAATCCTAAACTTTACTTGCAATAAACTGGGGTCGTAAACAAATATGACTCATTCAGTGCATTTCCAAGCTGTCCAATTTCTGCAGACAAAGAGAAAGAAAGAAAGAAAAGTGCAGCCACTCGAGAATGACTGGATTTTGAACTTAATCACATTTCGTGAAATCTTTCCCAGGCTTAGGACCACCTGCTTTAAGGTGATTTCCTCATCTTTAAGCCCTTGGAACTTATCGTTTGTCGGTTCCCACCCAATCAATTTGGCCAAATTAACCCACTTGACCTTTTGCACCCATTTTCATACATTCTTTCACCCTGAGTAAGCTGTGAGAATGACTGTTATTGCTGCAATTAAAAAACCTTGGTGTAGTGTTATCGTGCTGTTTTTGCTCACATGAAAGAAAACTAAGAGATGACATAAAGACGCTAATTAAATCAGCCTCCTGACAGAGAAAAAAGGGGGGAAAGGGGCAGTGATGAAAGAGGCGAAAACAAAGGAAGATCAGGCAGGAGATTAAAAAGCACAGAGGTGAGACAAAGTGGTAGAGATTGTCTACAAATTTAAAGGGACTAATATTAACAATGTAGTGTAGTAATAAATCATTAATATGTCTGTCCAATTTGAAAGACGAGTCCTCTGAAGACCCCGTAAGCTCAGCTATCTGTCATACATGCTAAGAAATATTACATCTCATTAACGTTACTGATGTTTTCCGGGATTAAAAGTGAAGGACAAAGAAACATATTTTACTGTTTGGGAAACTTTATGCTTCTTTATTCAGTTTAATATTGGGGTTTTTTTGGTTTGTTTTTACATATGGTCTAAAAATAAGAAAAATCGGGAATGCACTTGCAAAAGTTCATAGAAAGAAACGGTACTTTTGGAACATGGCTTAAAAAACACACACAATCAATAGAAGAGCTCAATGTAGTACAAACTACTCGTCTGTACTTAGTGGAATGATTGCATAAACACACATACTGCCACTAGAGGGCAATACGCACCTAAGTTATCACGCATTTCTTGTGCAGTGTGCAGTCAGCTTGAAAGAGAAAGCAAAGGATTGTTTTGTCATCGTCCCTCAAAGCTTACTGTCATCGAAAACACAGTGTGGTTACTCAGCATATCTGATTTACACTATTGTTCAAATCACATTTTACACTAATCAGTTCAAGTCCAGCTACGTTCAGGTGATTATTATGAGTGACAACAATTTCATAAATGCAAACATATAATAACAGCAAATAGTGAACAGAAAAACCAGAAGAGTAGCTGCAAAGCAACAAATGCTAAACACTACAGAAAGCAGATTAATAAACGGAATGCTGAATAGAGGGAAAAAAAGTGCAGTTGCTAGAATAAAGTCTAAAAGACAACCATAAAACAGTTTGTACATCTGAATCTATCACTGCGTTATTTATTGCGTGCTTATTGATCTTTTCCAATAATTTAGATACGAACGATAAAGATAACTTTATCGGCTGTGGATAACTTACAATATTTCCATTTAGTGAAAGGTTAGACAAACATGGAGGCTGGTTCAATCATTTTAATTCCACCCTTACCTCAGACGGGCGTGCTTTGTTCACGCAGTGGAGCTAAAGACTCAGCTAAAATTCCTGAGGTGTGTTTCACTGAGTTACAGTAAAACTGTGAGAGGCGTTTGCAGTTTAAAAGAGCTGTGTCATTGTGGAATGCGGATGATATAAAACCACAATGACAGCCAGAAAACTGAGAGCCAGACAAAAAGTAAACATGCCACACTATGTCAAGTCCTTTTTGTTTTGTTAGTTGAGTTGCGTGGTTTTGGTGCAAAATGCTGATGTGTGTTTAACTCTGAGTAAGAGGGCTGAACCAACACCCTCGGCAAGAGGTAATTTTGGCCAAATAGTCTTGTTCACACCTGAGACCTGTGTTGTAAAGTATGTACACGTCATCCTGAGGTAGTCAGGCAGTGAGGCATGTTATAAATGTATGTCCCCATTCGGTTACAGTTAAAACTATAAATGTCTCCCTGACTGTGTTGCTTTGCTTCCCCAGACATTCAACTATAGTAAGCTATTTACAGTGTTAAAAAAACCCATCTGCTACAGCCATCGAAGGACTTCTAACCGGTGGACAATCGAAATGATTTTAAACACAAGGAACACATTCCCGCCCACTCGATATACATTTGGAAATCAAAGGGTAGTTAATAAAAAATGCAGTTGATTGTGGTCCTCTATTTGCAAATTAATTTTTCGATTACAATTAAAATCGTACTTGGCAAAGCCATTGCTTCATACTGGAGCTTGCACACAGGCCACAATACACAGTAAAGGCCCTCAGATAATGTATGAGAAGGGTTACAGTAAGGCTTCAAAATCAGTTTGAAATAAAAAACCTCAGGAGCCGCAGTCCTCTGACACCCTGTATCGCCACATCAGTGTGCTTGTTCTGTATCTAAAGTCAATGTTGTCCAGTGACTGTGTCCCTGCTGGAACTTCATGGAGCTTCCTCATTTGTCATATACTGTTCAACACCCACAGAGGACACCTATGGCTGGAGTGGCAACCCATGCTGTGAGAGAAGAGTGTCTGTGTGAGGACAGAAAGAGGACAGAGGGCAGTCTGGGGAGGTGTACTTGGCTAACACCTGCAGCTGCTCTGGCTGTAGATTTGCTTCACTGCAGACCCTCTGGCATAAAGCAGAAACACTGTGACACGTTTTCAACTTTAGCTGGCTCAACTGGCTCTTCTCCAGCATCAGTTTCTCCCTCTCCGTCTTCTGTGATACACATACACAAAACACACAATCCGATTAGCACGACCGAGAGCATCTTTTGGATAAATTTACTGATTAAAAAAAACAAAACGAAACATACTTACCAGCTTGTTGATTTCACACTGCAGATTATATATGCAGTCCAGTTTTCTCTTGCGGCATCGCTGAGCTGCGAGGCGGTTTTTGCTGCGTCGTCTCATATCATGGACAAAGTCCAGCTGTTCACGCGTGAAGGCATGTTGCTTTAGCAGCTGCTGGAAGTCGTTTCGGCTCAGCTCCACTATCCAGTCTACAGAGAATGGCAGCTGCACCTGAAGAAACCCAGCAGGAAAAAAAAGAAGAAGAAAATGTTACATGACATCGTTTCTAAAATGAGACAAAGAGTGTTCCTTAATGACATACTTTTAAATCTTTACGCAACATCACAACACAGGACTGTCTCTGTTTGTCTTACAAGAGGCTTTGATAAATAAACAAAGAAAGCTGGAAGTTAGATAACACCCACAAAAAAACAGGATGGCACAGAAAAAACACAACTGTTTCTCTATTGGTATGAAATGATTACGGCCAGTGTGTATTTCTTATGGCTATGCATATTTTAATTTATCGAATTTAATTTAATTCATTTACTTTCTTTTTATTCAAAGTCCCTTGTGGGACTTCCTGTAAGTGGTGTAAACGGGTAAAAAAAGTGAACAAGGAGTTACATTTTTACCAAGGTGTTAATTGTTAACTCTAAAAACCTGCTGCTGCTAAACTGGGACAAGAAATATTGGAACAGTATCAGCCATGTACTGTTTTATCTACTATAAATAAAAGCTTTTCCTCTGAAATGACCTTAGCTTCGTCTGCACACTCACTGCCTTATTTGTCCAATCCGAGTGGTCAGCTTGGACTTGAGAGCTTCTTCAGACTTGTTGTTTGACTCACACTTATTACTAACTCAACAGGCTGAGCTGTGAATGTAAGCTAAACTGGACTCTGAACCAGCTGGTTGGACGCATATACACGGTCCCAACGCACACGCAGCTGGGTGAATTTTTAACCAGCCTCCACGGCAACTCTCCTTTCTGTTGCCTGAAAGCAAATTTGAATATGATAAAATGTGCCAAAAACTGGTATCTATAACAAGCACAGTGAAGTCACCCACAGGCAAGGTGGTGATGCTTCTCAAGGCACTGCAGTTTCTGAACAACGTGAACTACAGAAGAAGGTGTCGTGGCTAAGCAGGGCCGGACAGAGGAGAAGAGATTCATTTTAACTTCTCACCTGCCTGGCCCTCTCTATTGCGGAGGACTCGCTGTCTCCTTCCGTTTCTGTCTCCGAGTCGCCGTCCTCCCCCGAGTTAAAGGAGGACACACCTGACTGAGATGCCCCCTCACACTCAGACAGCCCTTCTCCTTTCCATGAATATTTCCTTTGGTCCAGATCCTGGAAAAGGGGACAGCTTGTTTTGGGGGTGTTATGCTTCGGCCACTCTAAAGATGTGCTCTGTGGGCATTGGGCCCCTATATTGGTGGGACATCCGCCCTTGGGGTCATGAAAGTTGAGCTGACAGTGGTCTATATCAGATCCCAGCTGCCGTGCCAGGCTCTCAGCCATTTCCTTCTCCGCAGTGATATTATTTACAGGCAAGGCTACTCTTCCATTTTTGCTTCCTTCTTTTCTTGCTTCTTGAAAGCCATTATCTACCCTCTTCCCCTCTCCCTCTATCTTATCCTCTGCCTTGTTTTGACTGGAGATTGGCCATCGTACAATAGGGCTTATTACTTCTTCAATGTCCATACAAAACCTTTCCTGCCTCAGTGGTCTACAGATTACAGGACCCTCATTCAAGGCCCTTTGAGGGCCATGGTGCAGCATTAACCCTGATGACCTCTCAGTCAGCACTGCGCTTGACTCTGAGGAGTCTGACTGGACACTGGATATTTCCAAGGAGGCGATTGCACTTGCACCCTCTAGCCCTTCGTCCATTTCAATATCATTCTCTCGTACTTTCTCGCTCCATTTGCCCCCTCCTTCATTTGTGTTCTTCTTAACCATAAGAGCTGTCGCTCGGCCCAAGCAGTTCTCTGTCTTCCCATCATTTATTTGAATTTTCCATGGCTCATCAGTCCCTCCTTTATTCTGTCTGTAGCCACTTAAGACTGAATTTCCAGAGATTTCAGTCTTAGTTTCATTCTTACTGTTTGCACTGCTGGAACACGGCAAGTCAGAGATGACACAGTCATTCCTGACCCCTGTTGTTTTGACCAGGCTCTTCTCTGTGACAGAAGCGTCCTTCCCGCAAGCTAGCTGGAACTTGCGATACTTTGGACACTGCATAAAACTGTCATTTGTTCCCTCAGCTACTACTGCACTTGTGTCTGTGCTCTTCTGACTTCCCACTTTGTTGTTCACTGATTTGTTACAGTCCTGAACCACTTCCCGCTGGCATGATGACTCAGCAACTGGTTGTACTTCTTTTTCATCCAACAATACGCTGTCAGAGTCTGTGTTGCTGTTTTCCTCTGAAGGCGGCCGCTTGCTCTTCTCTTTACAACAGGTCTTTCTCTTGAATGGAGGAGGACCTTTGGTGGTGGTGGAGAGGAACTTAGGGAGCAGAAACTCAAAGCATCCCTCATCTAGGTCTTTGAAGCCAAGAATGACCGCCGAGTTTCGGATTTCTAGGACGTCCTCTTTTCCAAAGAGTAGTTTGGACGTGTAGGCAAACTTCAACAAGGGTTCAAAGCCAGTGACTGTCACCTGTAAAAGAGGTCAAATACATATTTTCTTTTAAAAAGAGCATGTTCTGCCTAATTCTGTACTTCCTGTAAGAGTAGACGATGAAGGGAAAAGTACTGTATGTCCACATGTGAAAATAGATTGATTTATGCCAACTAAAGAAGTTTCGGGAAATAAAAAGGATTAACTGTTAATATGATGACAGTCTCTGACTGTCTATGAAAGCAGGTTTTACTTGAATAAAAAAAGTACTCTAAGTCTGACTTTTTAACCAAAATTTAGCCACTAACCGGTTTGACCTGATCTTTCCTATATGGATTTGTCCACTGACGCCAGAGATTATATGTTGGCGCTTCCGTGCGTTTTAAAACAACAGTCGGTCTCATTTATTATTTAAAAAAACAACAACAAACAAATTCCCAACTCTGCGACTACCTGTGAGGAAACGAGCCTCACAAGCGCCTTTCTCACTTCACTTTCAGAAAACATTTTGTTATCGTGAGCTTGTGCATGTGTAATAATTTCGACCTCTGTGGCGTCACGACGTGATTTCTCACCTCTTGGGGAAGAGTGACGACCGCCCCATGTTGTGTGAATGAGGAGATCCTCTGCGCGAAGTACTCGCTACAGGAAACGAGCACCGAGCGGTGGGCTCTGAAACTCTGGCCCTCCACCACTACCGTGACATCGCACAGCACGTCCCGCCGCCGCTGTTCGTCCAGGGAGCTCAGCACATGGGAGGAATGAGCGGTGGACTCGAATGTAAACACAGACGACCGTGGGGCAGACATGGCCACCGATAGATATCTGTTTGTACAGCAAACACACAGAGTCTCTCCGTCAGAGTTCACCAGTTCCCTTCTGTCACAACAACATGATATACTTTTAATGTTACTTCATAAAATACAACACAACCACAAACAAAGGAACGAAAGCATGCCTACCTTAGTCTTACTCTGGAGTAGATTTCCGCGCTGGTTAGGGTGTGTAACTAAGTCCCAGCAAGCTTACCACACATGTTTTTTCTACATGGAATGCTGTCTAACCGGACTATGTTTCCCATAAATCCTTATCGCGAGTCAGATACAAACGAAAATCTAAGCTTGACTCAGTCATATGGCCTGTGTGTGTGTGTGTGTGTGTGTGTGTGTGTGAGAGAGAGAGAGAGAGAGAGAGAGAGAGAGAAAGAGAGAGGAGGAGGGGGAGAGGCATAGAGGGAGTGTGCGTCTGTGTGCTTGCCTATGTGTGTTGTAACAACCCTGGGTGTATCAGAGCGGCGCTGACTCATGCACTCTTGCTGATAAAGGATGAGCAAGCAGTTTTCCCGTCCTTACCAAATCCCACCCTCAGATCTGTTTGGTAAACCAACAGCTTTGTTTCCTCAGAAAATCCTTTTATACACGTACCTTGAGCGGACAATTCACAGATTAAGGGGCAGGCTGGGAAGCGAAGCTCGTGTTTAAACAGGATATTGTTTTCCGTGTGTATCTTTGGCTTGAAGGTTACCTGGAGTTACTCAACCATTTGCATACACAGTGAATTATGAGACGCGGTTGTTGTAGAAAAAATAAAGCGTAAAGACAAACACCTCTTGGTGAAAAAAAGGGGAGGAGGGACTAATCTGACGGTTATTGTTTCCCAGCAGGTCCGTGTTGCTTCATAGCTGCATTTTTTAAAAGCACCAAGTGTTTGTGTGAGCTCAGTGCAAATGCGTCTGTACCAGAGAGAGGCACAGAAAACCTTTGCTGGCAGGGGTACAGGAACTGAACAGTTGTCACAGCTGTGCCTATTGCATTGCATTTTATTTTCATCATTGAAGTTACATGGCTCTACTTTAAGCATCACCACACGCCTTGTGTTTTACACTCCACTCCTGTTGGGTGTTTTTATGAATGACTTTAAATCTACTTTTTACTAGTTTATGGTAGGCTTTATGTTTGGTGTAAAATACTCTGCACCCTTATTGTGATATGTCTTAGAGGAGGGTTTCTTAAGTTTTTTTCTTCAGTGCCCAATTCACACACACACACACACACACACACACACACACACACACACACACACACACACACAACAATTTCCATGAATCATTTGCGAAAAAAGAGAAGAAGATCCAGTCAGCAAAATGTTGTTTGGTTATTATCCCCCCCCCCCCCCCAAAAAAAAAATCACATTAGTTTCACTTCATATTTTTCACCCACTTGTCTGTGTTCCATCCTCCAGTGGTTCCACACGGCACCTGTTTGAGCACCGCTGCCCCATATAATTACACATTATCATTATTATGCATCAAACAGTATCTGAATAGCTAATATAATTATATGTGTCAGCAACTTTTACTGGCCAAGAAAATACTGATGAAATTGCTGTGATAGGAGGTGAAAAGTCATAACGTCAGACAATGGTGTGAATGTTACTGTAGACAATGGGTTTTCTGTAAAGAAAAGGGACAGCTTCAGTGAATGGAGGAGCTACAGCAGTGCAAAACTACAAAGTGCTGTTTCTAATATCACGTGATTTGGAGAAACAGGGAAGCCTGTCAAGAGTCAAACCAGCCAATCAGATGACAGTTTCATAACTCCAGAATGATCTAATCTTGACATAAAAAAAACAATCTAGTTCCCTTTTCTTTGTAATCACTATGGACATAAAAACACACACATAACACTGGCTTGGAGAAATGAAAATAGGGAACTGATGCGAGTGTCAAAATAAAACACATTTTATTTGTATGAGGACAATAACCAACAGTTCGTCATGCTGTACATTTCCCTGTTTCTACTACATACACTACCTCAAAAAAAAAAAGAAAAAAAAGAAAATGTACAAGTCTTACAGTGTTGTGTTGCAGCATATACTGTGAAATACTTAGTCACCCATTATATTTCTGTTCTTCACAAATACTTATATTTTCCAGATGCCTGACAGTGTGTGAAACATTCATCCATGAGCTGGGTGTAGGAGAGAGGGAGAGGAGGTTAAACACTCCTTAAATAAAATACTTGGACCACATCGTACCACCTTTGGCTCCCTCAGCAGATCTCAGACAAAACATTTGAGTCTCCACCGGACCTAAGACAGATATCAGAGTCACAGCAACTGACTATGTATGGAAATATTGTATTTTTAGATTTTCCACTGGCAACCAGGAGGGTTATGCATAATCATATAGAGACAAAGCAGTACCCAGTTAACTGGCAGTGTGTAATAGCTTGGTGGAATCACTAAAACAACTTGATAACGGCATGTATGTGGTTCAAACAAATGACTCAGACATGAATAGAAACCACAGCTTTCTGTGTAATTAGCTGATTCACAGACTGTGACTGCGTAAAACGAGCACTAGCTGAGTATTTGTTCCTGGTTCCTGGCCCTAGTGTCAGCTTAGAGTCTGGTGGTCTTAGGTTCTGGCCGAGGTCACGAGGAGTCTTGCCTCGTTCGATTGTTAACGCAGAGCCTTTCCAGCTGCTTAGCACGCTCTTTATGGACTGTGACCAAGGTGCGGTTCTCCTCTGTCAGACGCCGAAACTCCTCCTCCAAATGGGCGATCTCCATGGCAACCTTCTCATCCTCCACCATTTCCGCCAGCAACTTGCGCCTAAATGGATGAATGGGAAAATGTTAACAGCCAGTTATTGACATCCAAGAATAAACTCGGTTTGAGGCAGGGAAATACCCAGGAAAGGTTCCCAGTTCATGGAAAAGTCAGATTTCTCAAATTCATGCAGATGAGCATTTTCGAGTACTCAGCTTTTTGGTTACTTGGGGGGGAAGCCAAAATAAACACAGAAACAATGCAAACTCACAGGAAGGACCAAGAGGGGAAATCACTCACAGACCTGAAAAAATAACTAACATTTTTATGTGGAAGTAAATACTGTGTATTATTCACAACATTTTCCACATGTAGGAAAATATAGTTTGTTGATGAGTGGTATAAATGCAGATAACAAAGTACGTTGAGCGCTCCAAGGCTTATGTGCCACAGATCAAAGATCTATCTGTGCATAAGTACATTATTATTGGCTCCCTGAACAAAAAGACTTCATGGTCATGATGGCACTGAAATGGATTGAAATCAAAATAAATGTTTTAAAGATCACAGTTTATTAACTTAAACTTACAGTGTGTAAATTTTTTCACTGCTAAATGTCAGTAGGATTCAGATTGCAGTCATAATCCTAGCTATGTGGCTGGTTTAGGATAAACATGTTTTAATCAGCCAAGAAAGATGCAAAACATTAAATTTAGCCTGTACCTCATATCGGTAGTTCTCGGTAGATAGAGGAAAAACTATCTGTGTAGATTGTCAGTCCACTGTTTACTTCAGCTGTCAATGCATCCACATTTATTTACACTGGAAAAGGCTGTAAAACTTTGTGAAAGGAGTCCAATAGAGGTCAATGAGTCAGAGCTCATTGTTGACCATTCATACTGAGATGAGTTATTGTGGATATTTGAATTTTTCTGTCAGTAACACTGCTGTTTTTGCTAATGTTAGCCTCTGTTAGCCAATGTTAGTTGCTATTAGCCAGGACTGGTGAAACTGTCTTTGAAGTGGACGTAACTTTGTTGCACTCTGGGATTTAGTGAATAAATTCTCATACAATGTGAGAGTTTAATCAATTTGTTTATCGGTGGGAAAGTGTGATATTTTTTTTTAAGTTCCTAGCATTAGCTGGTATAATGTTAGCTTATAATCAGCTGTTGTTGTTTAGCCTGTTGTCAGCTGTCTAATCTACTGACAATAAGTAATTGCGACAATATTGGGAATAAATAAGTATTTTTATGCATGTTTTTATGTGTTAGAGCCTTGACTTCAATTTGGGAGATTAGGCTGGAAGGAAGAGGTAGAAAGAGGATAATATTTTATTAAGAGGCCAGTGGTGTTGTCTCTGTCCTTTATGACAGAGACAACGGGGACTCCTCTGACAATAAAACATAGGTATAATGAGTCATATCTTGAGTCTGAAGGTGCAAGCATGGATCAAATGTCCCTGCATGGCACACAAATGCCTTTGACTTCTCCTCTGCCTACTACGTATGTGGCCGGTCTCTAGCCACATATGTAAAACAGCACGAGCGGGAAGAGAGATGTCCTTTCCAGGCACTGTATTCAAATATGGTAGAGGAACATGGTGGCTACCACAAACCCGCTCCTATGTATTTTTAATAGATTTCTTTTACATTTGGAGAATGCATCCGTTTTTTGGAAGATGTAAATAAACTCTGTTCCATCCTTTGTATTCTATTAAATAACATAAAAAATACTGATGGCACCTCCGAGAGCTAATCTTTTCAATAAAACCTCATCCCTTTCTAATGTTTTCTTCAGGCATAATGATGTATACAGAAATAAAATCTTTCTCTGCCCACTGGAACGCTTATTCCAGTCCATGTGGGCTCACAATAACCTCCTAAACCAAATATAAATACTATCCTCAATAAAGCTACCCGAACTGAAACACTGTAGAGCAGGTTTAGACGGCGTGATCTGACTTCCTTTGGCGAAAAAAAAAACGAACAGCCTTTGGACTTTGAAAGACATTGTCAGCAGTACTGCATGGACATGCTATGTGTACAGTGTGGTACTACGTGTAACGCCCTGACATCTATGAATGTATGTGAGTGTTGTATTACAGCTACTATTAGGTTACAGAACAGCAACAAAAGAAAAAAAAAAGAAAAATGATATGTATTATCCACAACAGGTAGAGTGAGGAGTTTTAATGGGATAAAAGCATTAAGTGAGAAGCATACTTAACTGAGAGTAGTAGTGGACTTTAAATTGTTGAAATGCTGGTATTAGGGAAGCTCTGGTATACACTGAGGTCTTGGATCACACTCTAAAACAGGTCTGCACAATTTATTTCCTGAACAAAATGTGTGAGCCACAAACAAAGAAACTGGTTGAAAATATGATGCAAGTACGAAAGTATGCAAAGTATGATGAAAGCATGTACAGCCACACTCTTTTTTTTCAGTTCCTTAGACTAAATCAGACTGAAAATTGATCTGAATTAGTAAGCAAAACTTTTAGGATGCTTTGTTGCTTGAATAAAAAGAGCAAAGTGCTTATGGTTCCTGCAGTATTACAATATGATGTTTCACAAAGGCTTAATATCTCAATTGACCTGTCTGTATGGTAGTGTGTATGAACTAAAGCAATACTGTATGTGTCAACCGAGTTTGTATGTTGGGACATGAACGCTTTCTTACTGGGTAGTTTAATCTAAAATGTGAAGTACTTTTAAATCATGTGTAAGTGCTATACATACAAATAAACTTATTATTAAAGCATCTGTTTGTTACTTTTGTGTACCAAAGTTTATAAAAATTGGGGGGGAGGGGGCGATATCTCACACACTGTCTGAGATATTGGCTATAAAACCAGTTTTGTCAGCTCCTCTATCTTGCATAATCTGCCATGTCACGATTTCATCACACGCAAAAAAAAAAAACCCAACAAAAAACCAAAGCCCCAATATTAGTCAAAGAACTTTTTGTAAACTCTTGTATTTCTCTTTGACCAACTTTGAACCTTTTTGTGTATCTTACTGGAATAAGGCTAAATCCACTGGCAACAAAAACACTGAACGTAGAGATGATCTAGAAACTGGAAGGTAAATGAAATATGAATTCCATCAAACTAGTGTGTACTTGTCTGAGAATGACTAAAAGGAGCAGTACGTCCTGGAAAATCCCTCCCCACTGTGTTAAAGCGTTGTTCCTGTAGTCATCCTTGCAAAACTTCACTGTATGTCTCAAGCCCTCCTCTTTCTGTGTGCACTTCCCCATAAAGGAAGTATTGTATGATGTATTTCTCTTAATGCTCAGAATAGAGAGTAAGCATATCCTCCTTTTGGTGAAAAAAACATTTCTATTAATGAGAAGTTTCAACATCAGGAAAATCTTATGCCGTAAACACAAAGTACTGACTTAATGTCAATGAAAGCTTTTAGCTTAATTTGCAATAGTTTTTAAAGCCGACATATACTGATTCTAAAACTTCTTCAATGACAGAACTCATGGGGGTGTTAATGTTAAAATTAAGCTTGATAAGTAGTGTTTGAATAAGTACTGTTGTTGTTTCAGGTTTAGATTTTGTTTTTTAGGGATATGTTTGTGTGGTTTAGAAGATTGTGAAGGTTTAAGTGGAGCAGGCATCCATGACTGTGGAGCTGAAGGAGTCCTGGCTAGTGCTCATGTTCAGGATTGTGGCTCGTATGTTAAAAACCGGTTCTTCCTGTATGTGCATGTTGTATCTAACACATGAATGTAACCCAACATGAGATCTCTGTCTCTTAAAACACAATATGTAAATATAGTGTTTAAGTTCTTTTGGTTATCTAAACCAAACTAGATCATGTGGACTGACTTTCTGAGTTTGTTTCTAAAATTAGGGCTGGTTGTATAAAGTGTATTTAACTTAAAGAAGTATACAGGCTCATTTATTTTGGTGTATCGCTACTTTCATGTAACTTATTTACTGCAAACTCAAAATAAATTAGTATAACTTGCACCTCATTTTTTGCAGGTATTTATTTATTTTTGAGGACAACAGTGTGCACATTTTTAAAGTTAAGTCACCATATCAAATTTTATAGTATAGCATTACAAAGCAGATTGTCATGTAGTATAAATGTGACCGTGAATGTCTCCGACTGCTAGCGTGAAGAAACAGGAGTTTCTACCAGCCTTACCCACCTCGTCTAGATTCAAGGCTAAGTCGGAGTCTGCATGCTGTTCTCTATTTAGGAACTGTGAAGTGGTTTCGGTTGTGTCAGTGCATGTCTGTGTGTGTATGTAGGTGTGGTGGTGGGGTAAGAGTAAGGCCCATGAAAATCCCACTGCTAAAACTACCCGCAGCTGCTGGGGACACAGGGTGCATTGTCAACTGCGTGCGTGTAACACATCCCCACTTTTATGCCAACATACAATGAGTTTGTGTATTAAAGCTTACAATAGTTCTTGTTCAATTAAACCTGACCAGAGCTGCACTTTATGTAATATCCTCCCAGTAGATGATTCTGAACTAATCAAAGAAACCTAGCACACTGTAATTTTCGCATGTGCTTGATGTTGTTTCTAACAAAATTAGAAAGAATTAAATTAAAAAACAAAAATGGAAATATACACTTGAAAGTCTTAAATTATCACCCTTTAAAACAACATGTTAAGGGAAATGCTCTTGATGGTTTCCATGCAAAATACTGTATACAGGCTATTAACTGTGCCATCTGGTGGACATGTTGATCCAAAATACTTTGCAGTTCTATTTTTAGTGAATGTAATGCTATAGTGGGAATTGAACTCCTAAATCTTTGGAGAGTTCGGAGAGATTTAAGCAATAATTCGACCTCAGTAGTACACGTCCTGGCACTCTAATTTGGAGTGAGATACGCTGCGCAAAGTCGAAGCTCCCTGTCACAAGGAGCTTCGACTTTGTATTTTAACATGGCTTAAAAGGGTTGCTGCGATTAACATGGAAGCGACTGTACTAGTGCCTTACTTGCGATCCTCGAGCACAGCAATCTCATTTTTGACCTGGTGGAACTCTCTTGCCATCCTGCAGTGTTCCTTGTACACCTGAACGCTCTCTCTCAGAGACACACAAGGAGGCACTGGCTGCAAAAGGTCAGAGAGAAATAAAAGATGTAAAGCATGCAACATGAGAGAGATGAAGTATTAGTTCTGAATCATATCAGAGTATGGTACGCCGTGTCCTTTACGGTTTCTTGGAATTTGAGCCGTCAGTTTTGTTGTTGGCTGTCTCAACAACAGTCCAAAAGAGTAAATCTGCTTTAAAATCATCATATCTGAGAAGAACATTTAGTTAGCAGCCAATTAGATTAATTTAATTCTTTCAGCTTGAGTAAATTTATTTTTTATAACCACTAAAATCCTGTCTTAAATAAGGCAGAAGGTCCCACAAGTTATCCTTTTAATATGTGTATATTGTGTAAACAAGAAAACACTTTCCAAACTTTCCAAAGCCTCTTCTTTGTATGTAGTGTGTAATAATACACTGTCTGAAAGCTATATTTAATGGTCTGGTACCATTATCATTTGATACTCTTGTTGTTTTGGTACTCCACATACAATTTATGTGCCCCTGTCAATGATACTCGATGAAGGATAATTCAATGACAACACTAACCGTATGGGGAGGGCAAAGAGTGAATTGGGTTTTTGTTTTGTTTTTTCAATTTACAGAGGTTGATTACTACAACCCAGGTTGGTTCATATTTAAAGATTCAACTGCTTCCCTGACTACAATGGAGATTTGAAGGAAAATCCCAGCAGTATCCAATTTATTTGTAACCAGCAATGTCCAATGTATGTTTTTTTCTTTTCAACTGTTGTTTATTTTCTATTCTATTTTTTACATATTTTCTGATCTGCTTCTTTTACCTCAGTAAAAATGTTGTCGGAGAAATTGTGTAGTATTTATAGATGTAACTTTGTACAATATGGAGCAAATAACAATGACAACAGTGAGATTAAAGCAATTTAATGAAATCCACATGCAGTGCTATACATTCTTAGCTTTGTGAATTTTCTGCTGTATTCATCCTCTTGTGTGCTGTACTGCAAACAAATGCATCAGTACTGCTGTAGGATGCAGCATGGTGAACAGATACCTGTAGCCGCTGTTCAAGATCTGGGAAAGTCTGGGAGAGGTCCTCCACATCTTTTACATCTGTTGAGACATCTTTCATTTAGAATTAATTAGAGTAAAAATGTTACAATGTTGCGCAACATAATGTTGTAACATTACAAAATAATGTTACAATACATTTATAGCAAAAGAAAGCTTGTCACAGTGAAATTGTAGATTTTCAAATGATATAAAACTTATAACATTATACTACCTTTGCCACCTAGTAGAAGTATAGATCTACTAGAGTCTACTAGATGTAAACAGAAAACACTGTAAAGAAAACTGAAAAAACAAAAGAATTTAAATGATAAAAAACTGTTCAGAATAGCACAGAGGTTTTGTGTATTTTATTTAGTGCTAATTGCTGTATTAATGATGCATTAACATACTGTATACCACATGTAAATCTGAGATGGTGATGCGAATTTACACTGCTTAGTATTCCAATATGTAAAATGCTTCTTCAGAGAAGTTATACGTTTAGCTGAAAATCCTAAAAATAAGTAACCGCGGTAACTGCAGATGTCAGATAATTTTAATTGCCCGAAACCTACAACATTTTCACCTGAAATACACTGAAGTAAAAGTAAAAGTATGAATGAGCTCAACTTTGGTGTCATTTTGACCAAAATATGTCATTTGACTTTAAACAAATCTCTAGACCTGCCTTTATCCATGGAAAATATGATAAAATTAGAAATATTTTTGTCTCAGAGTGATGCTGAAAAACTAAAACGTATACCCTACTTTTAGGCTTAACTACCTGTTATCTGGCTGTTCTAAAACCTCAATGAAAAGCCTTCGGTTGAGCCTGTAAAATCCTGTTGAAATCCCTGAATGATGACGTATCGTCATATCTTCAGTGTCTCACTGTACTGTGTTACTTTGCTCTCAGAATGAAGGCTTACTTTATGTTCCTAGAGTTTCTAAAAGTAGAATGGGAGTCAGAGCCTTCAGCTATCAAGCTATCAGGACTCTCCTGTGGAACCAGCTCCCAGTGTGGGTTCAGGAGACAGACACCCTCTCTGCTTTTACGATTACACTTTTCTTGTCTGCTGTCTCCCATAGTTTGCATTTTGTTCTGCAGTTGTTCATGATTCCTCACCGTTCCTGTTTTCTATCTTTTCTTCCCCCTCATCTCCAGCTGTTCACAGCAGGACCAGCCCGGTTCTCTCAGAAGTCTCTTCCTGTTACTGATCACTGTCACCCAGTGCTGATTTCCTTCCTTCTGATACTCATATATATCAGGTCTTATCATAATTCATCTACAGAAGCTTGGAATTTGCACAAAACTAATAATTTTCCAACAACTGCAAAATCAAGAACTGTATGAACTTTCTAAATGATCAAACCTTGAAGACAAACAATGCACGGTTTATCATTTCACCTGCTGTTGGTGAAGGACAGTCTGAAGCATAAGGCCTCTCTTAAAAAAAAAAAAAGAAAGTGTGAATGAAAACTTGTAATCTTAAACTCTGCATGGTAACATTAATGGCTAAATTTAGTGCCAGTAAAGTAAGAATGTGTCAATATTATTATTGTTATTGCTTTTTTAGTTATAACTTTTTATAACTTTTCCCATAAAAAGACAGATAACAGTGTTTTCCTTGGATGCGCCACTTGTTCTACAGGCTTTCCTCCGGCTCATAAAATGGCCAAAATTGAAACACTATATGGGTCTCTTGTATGACACCACAACATAGCAACATAGTGCTGCACTTATAAATGAGCCACGTCCTCTTACTGAACAGGAGTAATGAGATGTCAGGTTGAAAGACAGGCAGGATAAGAATACAGAGGGACATCTATGTGGCAGGCAGACAAACAAAGTAAGCAGGGCAAACAAAGTAAGCAGAACAAACAGACCACATGTATAGACAGCGAGTGGTTTAGATAAATAGGAAGCCAGACAGAAACAGACAGGTTGTCTGCCCCAGCTTCTGCCCTGATAGTAATGCCCCCCTGGAGTTGTGGAACACATGTGGAGAATCCCAGGATGATGCAACCTTCTAAAAGCAGGAGAATTAGACGGCCTGCCAAAAACCATGGGGGCAATTATGATGTGGAATAAATACAGTTCTCATGCTTAGAATTGACACAGTGTGGGGTTATAACTATGCCAGGCATGAAGCCATGAAAGGCCTAGGGGATGATCCCCAAACAGAGCACAGCTCTTAGCCCCCTTGCTGAGAAACATGAGTTCAAAGACACAACAACATGATTGCCAAGGGAAGATCCAAAGTTGGACTTTGGAGGTTTAGAGTCTGAGCAGCTCCAGAGCTACACCTACGTACAGCAAAGACCTCTGTGACCATTCATCCATCCATCCATATATGTTATCCTCATAATATCCTCATGAGAACCATCCTATTCATTTATGTCCTCTGTAATAAACAATTGTTTTTGGTCTATATCTTTTGACTTATTTGAGCTATCCTAATAAGATGGACTAAATAGAGGACACTCTGGTCTTTCCATTGATATCTCATGCGTTTGGGTGGCCTCTTTTAGCTCCATAGAGAAAGGAAATCACAAAAAACATTCAATGGGAAGATTCATTTTTCCTCAGTTATCAGGAGGATATGAATGATAATGGATATTGATATAGTATAATGAAAAAAATGATAATTCAGGAAGAGACACTGAATTACAAGCAGATGATCATGAGACGATCGGTCTCTGTTGAAAGACATATTTGAGTATCTGCTTTCTTCTGTGGCCTCATCTTGTTTCCTAAGAGAAAGACAAGGGATTGGGGGGGATCAGAGGGTGGAGCTGGACTGGAACTGTTAACTGCTTATAAATTTAGACCAGTGTTCTAAAAGCTGAACAGTGAATCAGGCAGCGGGACACTGTTAGTATTAGAGAGGAAACCCGACTCTGGCATTGCATAGTTGCAGCTGCTGTCCCAGTGCCTGGCCCCACTGCAGTAAAATATCCTGACAGACAGCACCTAGAACCATAGGTAGTGTAGGTGTTTGTATGTGTGTGTTACTTAGGGACAAAGACAACTGTTTATGTTTGTACTAATAAATGATGGAATATTATACGGACTATCAGCTGACTTGTATATGTTTGCGCATGCAGATGCATGCAAGCACACAGCTGCACATACACAAACGCGTGTGATTTTTTCTTTCTTTAATATGCTATGGTCATACAGAAATAGAGAGAGCACCTGTCTCAGTTACAGTGTAGAAGAATGAAGACAGTTAAAGTCACAGGGTGTGCGGGTTGTATCATTCACATGTTCCCCACATACTGGAAATGCAGTGAAAGTTGAACCTCGGGATTTATTTGGTGTTGAATGCTATATACGTAACTATCCTCAAAATAATGTGTTAACTTCATTTTCGGATACTGCAACACAGATTTGTGCGTGTGTCATTCGATAGCTGGTGTTGTGTTTGTTAAATTTAACAGTTACATAAAAAAATACAAAGTAAACATTTACATCTGTTTACAGTTACCGTGAGATAAATGTAGACTGATTACATTTATTAATTCAATTTTTTGTGATTACACAGGTGCAGTAATCCAAGTACTTGTAGAATTTAACATGTTACCATTACTTTGCAGTTTTTCGGCTGTGCAAGGAATCCTTCCAAAAAATGAAATAGCAAAGCTATCGTAGCTAGGCTGACAGATAGGCTTACATTTTGACAATTTTTCATTTGGCCTTTTCTATGAAAATTTGCTTTCCAAGTCAGGGTCATGGGGGAGGTGGAGCCTATTCCACCAGTAACTGGGCTAGAGGTGCTTTAAATCCTGGGCAGGTTGCCAGGCCATCACAAGGCTAACACAGGTAGTCACATTCACAACATTAAACCTAGCAAGCATGTCTTAGGACTGTGGAGGGAAGCTGGAGAGAACCTACTTGCCTACTTCACACAGCAGGCTGCTAGTCTCTAAACCAGGACCTTCTTGGTGAAATGAAACAGTGCTAACTGTTGCACCAAACTGCTACTAATCTCCACCTGCCAATCAAATAAATCCTAAATGGTCTAAACAACCTGCCAGTGCTATACCCGAAGCATTTGAACATATGTGTGCATTTGCTATGATTAGAGTGATGTAAATTTCCTTAGCTTATAGTACTCCTCATAGTACTCAGTAATGCACGTGGAGGGCACATCCACAGTTAGTGCCCTTGTAATGTAGTGTTGGACTGAGGTCTGTACAATGACAACAAATTGCTGATAGATAACCATAACACTGGCATACTCTCCAGAATCAATACCCACTATGCACTGCTGAGCCACAATTCCTGCCATTTTCTGTGTCATCTGCATTGATCATTTTAGAGAGTAGAGACAGAGGTGCTCACAGACTTGTGACGGAGGTTACACGTTACAAGCTCATAAAAACTGGAAGGCACGCAACCACCTCAAAACAATGAAAATGCACACACACTGGAAGTACTGATGTGCACCAGAAACTATAAGCTCATCATAAAACTGTGTTATTTTACCTTGTGGATACATAGCTTTGGACAATGTGATATATATTTGTTCTTATGCTGCTTTTTAGTGTGTTTTAAGCTCTTGGGAGAAACATACAGCACTGACCGTACTGGAGGATAATGTAACTCCTCAATCTATAACAGATTCACACTTTTGTCTATACATGAAGTCAGCATTTTTTAGAGTAAGGGTGGTAAAGGTAAGGTTTGATTTGACAGCTGTATAACTCACATTTAACCATCCCTGATGGAATAGCACCTGCACAGGCCCACATGCACACCATCTGTGGCAAACCTGAGGAAACACCTAGACTACAGCCTACAGCATCTGAAAGTTGTTGTTATTTCTGTTTTCTCACAAATTAAAATAATTTGTTATAAAAAATAAAGTGACTGTTAAATTATTGAAATGATTAAAAAGATTGCTTACATTGACAACAGAAGTTATCGGTAACGTGTTATCATTTTTAAAGTAACTTTCCAAATTCAGTGAACTAAGCATAATATGAGTGTGCACCTACAGTATGTATTTGTGTGTGTTTACCTGAGTTGTCATCAAGGCTGAAGGCAATTCTAACTTCAGATTTATCAGGAGACACTCTTCTGGTTGAGGTGATCATTTATCCCTTTGTAAGGTCACAGGCACACAACAAAGCTGTTAACACAAGCCAAATGACCCCATGAGAGACAAGTGATGATGCTACAATGACACAGTTAGTTAATCAGCTAATAAGAAATAAAGAAATCCGAATAGACTGTTAATAAATTCAGAGATTCTAACTGAAAGTAGTTTCCAGCTTCATGAATGTAGCAGTTTCCATCTTTTCAATGTTTTATGATGTGAAATTTGCATTTTCTTGATTTTAAATGTCTCCTTCTGTCTAAGAAATTCAAAGGCATAATTTTTTTAACTGTTTCCACATCTCAGCTTATTCAGCAGATCAGCAGATTAATCGGTAGTAAGACCAGGAATGTAGAACTAGAAATTTTCTATCTGCCATGGAACGCACAAACTCTTTTTTATCCCAGCATATTAATGTGATTTTACCTCACCAGAGAAACTAAACACTGAACTCAGCAGGTGTACAGCAAACCCTTTGATATTAAAACCACTACAAAGGAGCCCTATCAGAGCACACACACACACACACACACACATACAGGCACACAGCCGTCGGTTTCATCATGCATTTGGAGTAGCTGTGGGATTAAATAATTTGGGAGCTTTGACAGACTGGCTCTGAGGTCTGGATTTTGCATTCCGCTTTCCAGTGAATGTACTGGCTTTTTATAACAGTGCGTTTGCCTGCTTTAACCCTGGTACACTCACTGTCTCAGCCAACACACCTCAGTGACCTTCTACTGCAAAGAAACATTCTTTCAAACCATAATGCGTCCTTCTGTAGGGAAACAGAAGGTCCGATTTTGGCGACAGATCAACACAGGTGATGCATCTAAATGCAACCGTATTATACGTTATTTAATCAAAACTGTGATGGAGACTATAGGATATTCCATAAATATGCACCTCTTCTGCACGCACCCAACAGTTGAAATGCACCGTCTGTGCCAACAAGTCATTATTACCTGAAGCAGCAAGAATTCGACGCAGAAAAGTCAGTGTTGAAGTTTTAAATCAGGTAGCAGTGTGAGTCCTCAACACCGATTCGGTCCGCTTCCCGTGAGGTCAATGTTGAGGTCTCTTCAGAAGAAAGGCGTCTCAGCCGTCAATCCGCAAATCCCAGCAAAGATGGCACCACTGTCTCTTCGAGAGCTTACCTCCGCTATCTTGAGACTATAACTCTATTATTTTGTAATTATCAAAGTTTACGTTTTCCAGCACGTAGCCAAGGCGTCAATACATTAGTGACAGTCAGAGGGACTCCAGCAGCTCATGTTTGCGCAGGCATGTGCATGTTATCCACAGAGCCACGCAGCGAAGAGCAACACAGGGCGCAGGCAGAGGAGGAATGCCGTCCGCTGTCCCCCTGTGGCGGCCCGGGCCCAATTAAAAGTCTCAGATGACATGACTTTAGCCCGCAAAAATGCCCATAGCTGCGGCACTGCTATGAGTGACACGGTCACACCGCTCGGATGGTGTTGGGCTTTGCAATAGCTGTGCAGTGAGGCAGTTGTTCAGAACGAGCATCTCGTGTTATGATAGCTCATGTGGACGACAAAACAGGGCATCCTTGTGTGTTTATATTTTGATTTATGGGGTTGCAGTAGCCTCCAGCTCAAACCTAAAAGGGTTAGGTGATACACTGTTTAGGTGCACCTAATACAGTATACATGTTTTGTATACTGGTAGTGGATAAGGGTTAAGTTAATATTACATTGTGCTTTAGAATGATATATGCTTTTTTTATTGTATTAGATACAAATTAAAAGTTGGGGTTTCATCATCCCATCGTTGTCAGAGAATTAAAGGGAAAACTGTGTATCTAGAAATATCTGTGCTGTGACCCAGTAGCATAGGGACCATTTAAAAGCCAAAAAGCCATTTAGACATAGAGAGTTTTTACCGGAGAACCAATTTTTAATGAAGCTTTCAAATGTAAAATGCTTTACTGAAAATGCATAAAGAGGGGTCCTAAATCGGACGCTAACTATAAATCCCAGCATATTTATAATATGCGCCAGATAAAGCTTGAGTCTGCAAAGTCTATTTAAGAAAAAATAAATAAATAACTGAACGTCCCGTGTAAGAACTGCAGAGGTTTTCAAAAGTTTTCAGTTTTTTATTCACAAGCCCAGTTCCCCTGCACACCAGCAGATGGCAGCATTCACCCTGGATTTTTGCAGCCAGGACTTCACATAGCAGGAGAGAAAGGCAGGCGCAGGGAGGGAGAAACAGAAGGGGATAGATAAATAATGCTCTGCGCCTCTAAGAGTCCTCCTCCCTCTCGTTTGTCTTCATTGACAGGAAGGTTGACAGAGATGTGCCTTATCAGCCCCAGAGACTGTTCATTACATTGTGATGGATGGGACGCACTCAAATGTCTGTGCCTCTTTTATTCCGCAGTCATTATTTAGATTTGGGCCTTCTGTACTTGCATGTACAGTTAAGAGCTTTATATTGTAATACATGGACAAAGTCTGACAGGTCTGAAGGACTTAAATTGGTGAGAAACAAGCTTTTCTCCAGAAATGTGATGAAATCAAATTTAAACTTTGTCCTGCTGAGTTTTTCCTGTTCTTTGTTAAAGACTCTCAAAACCACCTTAGAGAAAGTGCATTCTACTTCTCCATTTTGGCATTGAATGGAAAACAGCAGGCTCTGTAATTTACCCTTTTTTTTATTTGTTTTCTGAAGGCTTTCTGACAGCTTTCTTCTTCCCCCACAACTTCAAACTTACTGACAGCAAAAACAGACAGACGCCACAATCCCTTCATGTCTCCACATCTCTCTTTCACCTCCCCAGGTTGAGAGCTCTGTGCTTTGAGATCATTGCGACGAAGAGTTTAAGCCAGAGACAACAGAGCATTAGTCAGGTGAGGACATCCTGGCTTAGCAATAACGGTCAGTTTAGCAGCATGCCAAGGTTGGAGTTGTAATCCATGGCCTCATTCGTGATGGATTAGATAATGATAAAAAAAAAAATACTGCCTTTGGTTTTGATTAAGAATTATGGGGTTAGGAGATTAGGGGCAACCAAACGCTACGTTGGACTGAGCCCAATCCCAGAATTAATCTGAATACCAAAAAAGAGAAAACTCATTACATGAAGAGATTAAGAAACGCTTGGTCGAATTCTCTCAAGATACACACAAACCAGCATACAGAGTCTACAGAGAGAAACGACAGCACAAAACCTCTGACTCCAACAATTTATAAGCTATTTACAGCATTTAGTGCTCTGTCCTGTTTGAAATGTCATTGCATTAGCTGCTAAGATCAGGGAAGTGAAGGTCAGTTTTGAATGTCCTGACATTATCAAGACTTAAACTTTAAGATGATCCATTAACAGTTTGTCTTAGTTTCTGTCCCCTTGGAATTGCTTCCTTACTATCATTTGGTTTGTAATATTCTGGAGTTAACTCTAAAACCGATTGCAGTAATGTTTATACAATAACTGAAAGAAAGGAACAGCAGATGGCTTCAGGCACAAAGGTGGACAGAGCACACACCCAGCTAGAGTTCAGGGCAGGTGAGCGGAAAGCCTCAAATGGTAAAAGGAGGACACAGTCATGAAAAGTACACAGGTTGGGTAAGAGCTGGTTATTCAGTCTTTGATCTTAAAAAAAAGTCCAAGAGGACAGGAACAAAAGTTGATATGGGGAAGCTTTGACTGTAATGTGGGGACTGACCAAAAGGGGAACGAGAGTTGGATTTGTCAGTAAAGACTTTGTTGTCACATATGTTAATCAGTGCTGTGCCGGGGTATCCGTTTGATGTGTGTCAAGTGTCAAAGTTGGTATCCTTCACCGTGTCCTCAGGAGTAGAGTTCCAGCAGGGGTGCGTGAATTAGTTAGTAATGCTGAGAGATAATACTGCTGAGGCTCCTAAGAACATTTTCATCAGCATAATCCTCACCTGTCAGTTGAGACATCTCTTGTTTGAGTAAGAGAGGGGAATAAAGACACACTGAATGTGTACAGTAGTCAAACAATATTAAATTTAAATGAAGCTGTCATAAGCCTCCATCCCTAAAACCAAGCTTTTATAAAGAATACTAATGGGAATATTCTGTATTTCCAAAATATAGGCTTTTATTAATTTTATGGTTCAGTCTGAGGCTTGGTGCTGTAAATTCTAAATCTGCTGATGGGTCTACTGCAGCGTGTATGTCAAGCTTAAAATGTACTTAAATGTAACAAATCTCATTGTGGCATGCAAACATCCACTGGGATCTACTGTCACTCCTGGAAGACACGATTTCTCCTCACGTTGTCAAATTTGACAAAGACACGCTGAAAAAAAGGAGGCTTATTGAAAAACAAGACTGTTACTCTCAAGGGAAGGAAAAAACTGTGTTTGTCTTTGACCTCCTTACAGCTTACAGCATTATAAAACGTCCTTTTCACTTTGTCCTTCCATTCTCCCTGTATTATATTCTTTTTTCTGATCCATCTCCGGGATGACATCATGATCACAGGTGTTTGTAAGGAGTCTGTGTGTGTGTCTGTGTGTCAGGATTGATGTTTGAGATGCTGGTACTGGAAGGCTATAAAACAGCAGGTGTGTTTGTGTCTTTCCTTAGAGGTCGTTATCTCTTTTCGCAGGTCAGCGTTGGCTCAGCAATCCTCCCTGAAGCTACTTCAGTGTGTGCCTACAAGAAACGCACACACACTGCTGCCAGCAAGAAACGAGAGCAAGAAATCATTTAAAACCATTTAAAAAAATGCAAAAGTCTTTTTATTGTTAAAATCAGTTAATTTTTGTCATTAAACGATGGGAGGTTCTATAAAGTCTGCAGATTCAACTCTGCGGACGCCTTAACCCAAACTACAGCCATGAGGGAACATCGATGGTTTGCACTATGACAGGGATTTCATTCTTGCGGTCATCACCTGTTTTAACATTATTAATGTTGATACAAGGCTAAAGTGTTGTCAACTACATTTACGGTACAGTATTTAATGCGTTATCCATACACAAGCAGTCTACAGGTGCTCAGGAAATAACGTCATAGCTGCTGGTGGCCCACACAAAAAAATAAGAGAACTGGAAAATGATCAGATACCAGTCTCTGCATTTCCATTTCTTTTCTGATTCAAAGCTTAAGTGTTGGAATCTCGTCTCGCTCCCTCCCTCTTTGAAGTACGTTTGGGTTGACAGAAGATGCAAGCGGACCTCGCACCGCCGTGAGGTCGTGACCTCCTCCGGATGCCTTTGTAACACTGCAGGGAGATCCCCAAGTCTTCCATCACGGCGCTAAAAGACACACACTGCCAGAGAGATAAAGAATTAAAGGCCGGAGTTAAGACACCAAAATAAACTGATTTCCAGTAGATACATGCTACTAGGAGTTTGGGTGAAGATGAATTAGAGAACTGGTTTGAGTCAGGTGACCAGGAATGGGAAAACTCACATATATTGTAAATTTTCTCTGAAAGAGTTGTGAAACATTTATAAACTCTGTTGTCTCATCATGAAAACCAATTACTGACAGAGATAAAGCACAGTGTCTGCTGTGCATTCTATTGCAGGGAGCTATGGATTTATAGTATGGTAATCATTTGAAATTATAAAAAAGTAGGCCATCTGAAATGAAAAGCCTCAGGCTTATCTGAATCTGTAGAACAGTACATTGCATTGAACACATTAATCTTCAATCGCAGTTATTTGCCTTTTATTTTGCCCTACTCTGGATGACGTGCTCATGAAATCATAATTCACAGCAGAAAGTCATCCAGTTTTTATCTGCTGAGCTTTACAACATAGAAGAAAACCTTCCTGTTCCATCCTTGGGCTTCGGGCTTCTTGATCTAGTATGGGTTTCCTATGAATACCAGAAAAAACTTCTTTTTTGACCTGAACAACTGACAATTCAAGTTTTTTGGTGACTAGTTGTAAAAACAAAATCATACCTGATTACAACAACAACAACAAAAAAGTTATATTTACTTTACTTGTGAAAATACCAATTTATCACTGGATATGCATACATTAAATACAATGTTCATTCTTGTATAATTTAAGTATCTTATCAATTTACTAAGTAGGTTATAGGATATGCACTCGTTGCATGCACCGACTGTATGCCCTGTAACAGTAGTAAAGTTATTAATTCACAGTAGTAGTTAATATTTGCTTTATCTGACTGAATATTGCATTCACTCTCATACTGCCTTTCAGAGAAGAAAAGGAACACAAGGTCAGTCCAGGGATAAAGTGAAAATTATTTTCCTCTGCAATACCATCCATCATTTCCTCGCTGAGAATTCTCTGCAGTAATATAAGTTATTAATGAAAGGACGACTTTACTTCTGGCCCCGGATTTGTGTCAAGGGACATCTTAACTCAACACATTGTTCAGTCACTGCTATCCTAACCTCAGCCAACCAAACCAGTCTACTAATGAGCTTAATGAGGAGGAAATATTCAAATGAGTTTTCCTATCTTTTGATTTCCCAAAAGGCATTGAGAGTATACACAAAAGTCTACTGAGACTACACTGCCAAAAGAAAGGGTACTTAACCAGAGTGAAGAAAACATCAGTAGGGAAGACCGGGGATAGTTGTAACATTTTTGACATTTCTGTCTGTAAATTGGAGCTCTTTTAAGGTGGTGGATTCAAAATGTAATGCAAAGTATTTACATGTCTCTGCTATTAAATAGTGCAGCTATTTTCTCTGCAGCACAATTACTCATTACATGGTATGGCCTCAAACACAAAGAGTGAAGTGTTGCAATTAACCCCATAGTCTGGGTTAGTTGTAACATATCCTGGGGTAAAATGTAACGCAATGAAATAAGGATACTGACAAAATCTTAACATGTAATCTTTGTTATTCAACACCTGAATGCACTTAGAGCCATTTATGTAGCTATGTGTGTGTGACAGAATGCAGAAATCTAGCTTTTCCAACCCCTAAAACAAATTATGGAATTTTCAAAACTGAATATTTCATTAATTTTGGTTGGTCTTCCTTGAGTTTGGCCTCATTGGCTCAGTGGGCCTAACCTACAACTCTTGCACCAACTTTTGAACATAACAATGAAGCTGAAAAAATGTAGTTGTGCGCCAGTATCGCAATTCCATCGCAATGTCCATGGGAAGAAATACTTTTTTTCATGGCCTTGGTGTGGTTTGCATAGTGCTTCAGAAAGATGAGGAAATCTGTTTCTCGCACCCATCCTGATTTATTTCCACTACCAATACTTCCTACTGCCCATCTCTGACAAAGTGGTCTGCATAACGTATGTGTGGGAGCACAAACATTGGAGGAATTGTGTTGCCAATGGCATTAACCGCATATACAAAGGTGACCAGTGAACCTCTCTGCTGATGTCGTTGCCCCAACTTGTTTAATATAAGTTAAAGTAGTAGTGTGGTAAGTTGTAACATTTGCATTATTGTTACAACTAACCCAGATTTTTTCTTTTACAAATGACCCAGACTCCTATAGCCATGAACTAGCTAACATTACAGCCAACGGCTAAAACATTAGCACTAAAGACCTACACAGAATATATCCCCATAGACATACAAATAACATGATTTAGGTTTGATGAGTTTAACTGCAAAGCAGATAATGCTATTAAACGTTGAAATAAAGTTTAAAAAAATTACTATTTATCTTCTTAGATTGTCTGTGTTTGCCAAAATGTGCTAATTTTTCACATGTGATAGAAGAACTGAATCGGGCATGTACAGGATGAATCACATCATTTGAAACTTGGCCCTGATTGGAGAAATTGGAAGTCTTACAACTGACCCACATTACAACTATCCCCGGTCTCCCCTATAGTGCCACACTTAATGCACATTGTAAAACTAGTTGCTATAATTTAAAGCTATATTGAATTTTTAGGATTTTTAGACTCCACATTACCAAAAATGTGCAACTATTTTGAGTGCTTTCTGGAACGGAGGCTGTATTTTAAGGCTCTAATCATTAATTTGCTCCTTACAGATAAGAAACAGCATACAAATGAGAGGGGAGGGCAAGTCATCACGGAGACACGCCAGCACGATGCCACAGAAACCACTTGCAAGTACTGTAATGCAAGTACTGCTCCCACCACCCTCATGAGGGAGGGTGGTGGGAGCACTTTGGAAATAAACAAGCACTTTGCAGGTACACGCTGAAGGAAAAAAGGGTCAACTATAGAAATGATTAAGGATTAGGTGACGCTGAAGGTTGAAGGTTTAGCTATGCTGGCATATTTTGGGAACAGTGGCAGGGAGAAGGACACCCGGTTACAAACCTATCAATAAGAGTGAGCATGTGTTGTATTTGTGTTGTCATGGCTACTCAGTGTCATCGCCCAGTAGCCTGCCACTCTCTAGATCTGTAGATAAGGAAGTGCCAGAGGAGGAGGTGGAGCCACGGCGCTGAAACTGACGAGACTGCACCCCATAAAAGAAACAAAATGCCTGATGCAAAGAAAAAAAGGGATGGATGAGAAAAGATAACACAGAAAAACTTGAAAAAAAATATTCTGATAATAAATAACAATATGGAAACAACATGAAAGAAAGAAAAATAAGGCAGACTGAAAACACGAATCATGCGCATGGCATTGTTGATCTTTCATGATATAATACTGCCTTTGTTACGTGTGAAATGGTATGCTTTTCTTGAGAAATATATTTGTTACCTCCAAAAAGAAGATTAAAATCATGTGAACTGAAGGATAATCCAGTACTGATATTTGTAGTATATAAAAAAAACACCCCACACAGACCTTTGTGTTTTATTTGACTACAATTTCTAGTTGTATCAAAACCTAGCATTCACTGTGTCAAAGCAATAAGTCACAAATCATTCTAATGACTGTCTAGCCAAGACACCGGCAGCAATTGCAAATTTTAATTTGAGTAATATCACTCAGATGAGCCATTGATTTCAACAAAAAAACATACCTTCCAACACGCAGAATGAGGAATGAACAAAATTTTGCTCGTTGTCAGTGCATACTTCCAGACATTAATCACTTCTGCTTTTAAACGATCTACAGAAAAACTAGGTCTTTTCTAAAAAAAGAAAAGAAAAAAAAACCCAACCCTCTACTCAGAGCAAAATGTAACCTTTAATCTGGTCATTTCGCATCATCACACAGCAGTTTATAGCATCACCTCACTTACCTCCTCTATGTCGGCGTTCCTGCGGGCCTTGTAGATGAACTCTCCAATGGCCACGAACACAGAGAGAACCAGACCGGCAGCCAGGACAATGAAGATACCGCCAATGTTTTCCACGCCCAAGGCATTGGCTTCCTTGTTGTCCTCTTCTGGACAGCCGTTTCCTCTCCACCACTTCTCTTTCATCATGTGCAGCTTCCCTTCCTCCTGGAGCTGAAGGATGGCAATGGTCACTTTATCCCTGTAAGGAGAACCTGGTGAGAGGGAGGGTAGAAAAAAGTTTTTAAAGTCAATCTTTACAGTTTACATCACTACATTTATATGCCACTATTTGCTCATTATTATTTGTTGACGAATACCATTATCTAGCATTAAATATCCATGCTATTAAATTGGATATAAATATTTATTGTGTTTTTCTGAAGTAGTATTTTTTTTTTCAGAAACAGCAACAGTCCCCAGAACTGGAGCCTTACTTTTATGTGACATAAGACTCAGTCATAACCTTGCAGACATAACATGCAAAAAAAATATGTCACATGCAAGTCAAAACATGTCCTGCATGTGCTTCGTCTGCCCTTTTAAAAAAATCATTCCTATGTGATGGGGAGGGCACATTCTCATGTTAAAGCAGAATTTATCTGAGTGATCTAAGTCTGTAATACTAAGTGATGAAGATTATTTTCCACCTGATTCACCATAATTTGATTAGCAGAACAGGAATAATAATAACAATTAGCTGCAACTCCACCCACATGCATGTGAACATGATGGCAGTCACCACTTGCATGAGACTCTGCACATTTTTATTTTATTTTCCTACGCGTTTGAGATGACAAGAAACTAAAAATTCTAAAAACTAAACACTGCCAATATCTTTCTTTCTCCAGCCGCTAAATTTGGAAGGTATTTTTTGCGTGCGAGAACAGTGTGTCACACCTTTTGGCCTGTGAGAAGTGCTGCAAAAGAGTTGTGTTTAGTTTGCGAAGAAAGAAGGAACATGGCTACAGGCTGCACACAAGATTTCCCAGAATAACTATTTTGTCTGTACTACACTGGGCTTTTCAGGTTGACCAGCTCTGGAAGAAGACTTTTTTCCTTGTTTGTCCTTTCTGTTGTTGTTTTGCCTTGTTGGAGCTTACATTGCAGTATACAGAGTTTTGTACATTTTTATTGAGTAAAACTAGTCGACAGTCTTTGATATATCCACACACGCGCGTGTGTGTGTGGGTGAATTGTGTTGCTTAGATTGTTGAGATATACATTGCTGTGCTTGAGAGTCACCATCTACCGGAACCAAATTCCTTGTATGTGTCTGTGCATATACATGGCCAATAAACGTGAGATAGATATCTATCTATCTATCTATCTATCTATCTATCTATCTATATATATATATATATATATATATATATATATATATATATATATATATATATATATATATATATGGTTTAAGAATTCTTAAACAGTATTAAGAACTCTTACACCCTATAATCACTATTTCCTGTTATTTTCTGCATCCCCCCTCTTTTCCTGCTATACTTCCACACTCATACACAACTTTCACTCTATCAGAGCCTATTGATCAGTTGAGAAAAGCGCTGAATGGACTAACTTTTTAGCACAGCGTGGGCACAGCTACCTCTGCTCCGAGGGATTTAGCCTAAAGCAGTGAGCCGCTCATCTGTGTTTATCTCTTAAGGATGTCTTTAACCTAAACCTGACCATGTACCGAGTTCCCGTGCTCTGAAAAAAACATCCTACCAAACACACTAAACCACTACTCTCCACTACAACAGCAAAAAAAGTATTTAGAGAGACTGGTCCTGGTCTGGCCTTCCTAGATAATGCTTTGTCATTTCTCTTGCTTTTACCACTCTATGCACATCTCATTTTTGTGCTTTTTTGGCCAGCAGGGAAGTAAAACTGAATTCAGAGAAATAATAGGTCAACATCAAACTGGACTGGATTAGAAAAATCCTGTACAAGAACAGTTAATGCCAACTTAACTACCCAGGGAGGCTTTCTGTTTATTGGCCCTCTCTGTCATACTATGCTACAGATGCTCCTCCATTCTGTGGTGGCCTTTAATATTTTCAACAATGCAGAATGTTTTCTACAGGAGCAGCAGAGTGAAAATTAACAGGCTTGTCAGGTTGGCTTGCTGTTATCAAATAAGCCTGAATCTCTGACGGAGGGTTTCAAACCTACATCAGTTGCAATACCTTTGCATCTTGATAAGAGAAGAGAAGAAAGAGAGATATATATTAAGTATTGCTTGAGTAAACATCCAACAGTCCTGACATCAAGTGCAGAGGTTGACCTGCTTCCAGTTCAAATTCTAACAAACTGGCCTAAAGCCTTACAGCTGGCAGAGCTTTCTGATGGAAGGGTATTTGCATTTTGAGGATAAAGGGTAGCTGCTCTGCACTTGAACTCCTGAGAAAAATATGCAAATTCCTAATGAAATAAAAATTTCTATCTCTCATGCAAAACATTAATTTACAGACGTTTCTATAAAAAATATTTTCAAGTAAAATAAGACCACCAGGATCTTTTAATCAGAATTTAATTTGTTGTGCTTGAAGATATGCAGTAATTGTCTATGGCTTGCTTTAATTGATATATTTATTTAATAAGAAATGAGTCTTGCTGCAGTGAAATATGTCAAACACAAGGAGTTCTCAATTCAAAATATGTGACTCTACATGACTTTTTTCTTTACTTTTTCAGGGGCTTTTCATTCGGAGATAGGTGACAAAGATGATGTTGAGGCATAAACATCTTTCTTGTTCATCCTACCAATAGGTGTTCCTACTCCATAGCCCTTGGAGTCTATGAGACCCCCAATCTGTGTGAGGTTGCAGTTCCTCTGGCTGATGTACTCGATGCTGGTGGACTCCATCAGCATGGCGTAGTCTGTTGTCAAGACGCGGGTGATACCTTCTCTGTTGTTCTTAACCAAAGCGGTGTTCTTCCTGCTGCTCATAAAGGCCCACATCTTTTCATAAGTGGAGATCTTTGATTTCTAAGGAGCAAAGCAGCCAAAAGTTAATAAAAAGTGTACAGTGTTTAAAATAGACTTTGTGCGTTCGTGTCTACACAAGCGCAGTTATATGTGCTTAACTGGATTTCAACGCTTCCATAAATGCATACAAGTTTAACAAGCAAGCTGTGTGGGACTGTGTTTCAGCGGGAGTCTCAGTCGATGTGTGTGAGTGTGTGTTTCGCTTTGCTCAGTCAGAGAAAATGGGACAGCTGTGTTCTAAATCTCCTCCAGCTGATTCAATTTGTTCAAGCCATCAACACAGCCTGCTTCTTCCTATCGAGGCAGCCATAATCACTGGCTGCAATCTGGGAGGATAAAGCCGTGCATGGATCACCCCTGCTGAGCCACAGGAGGCACAGAGCCAGGGTAGCTGTGAGGCAAGGAAGTGACAGCCCACCCAAGGACACTAGTACACTAATGCATTATATAATAGGAACTCACAAATTACCGTATACTTCAACACAGACACTCCCAAATTCTCGATATGCATCGTCTCCATTTCCCATCATACAATCCTTCTTGATGGATTCACATCACCAGCCATGAAAGAATTTATTTATTTATTTTTATTTAATTTCATTATAACAGAATTTTGGCAAAAATGCAGGATGATACAGAAAGGAAATTATATGATTTTAAGAAGTATCTGTTCCCGTGAATTATGTTGAGAAACTGTAATAAACTCATTTTGACAAAGGTAAATTACAAATTTAGTGTTGAGGCACTAAGGCTATGCCCAATGGCTGATGTTAATTTTGGTTGGTACTGTGACTCCTGAGTTATGTATTTAAATATATTAAAACCTCATAGTTTTAAGAAATATGAAATATTGCTATGGATGTTATTGCTATGGGGTGAACTGTCACCCCATAGCAATAACATCCTGGGTTTGAATCCACCAACCAGCTGACGATCTTCTCTGGGGATTCTGGCCTCCTCCCACAATCTACAGACATGCTCATTAGGATAACTGGCAATAGATATGAATGGTTCTTTGTCTCCCTGTGATTAACCAACAGTGACCTGTCCTGGGTGTATCCTGCTTTTTGCACAGTTGGTATAGCCTGCTGCCCGCATGTAACCCCGAATTGGAGAGAAATGGAAAAAGATTAATGGATGGACAAACAGCCTTTTGCAAGCACTTAGTTTTACTGAAAGATAACAAAACATTTTCTTAAAGGATGCAAAAATCAAATATCTATGGTTTGCATTCAGTGTGAAAAATCACTTTCCTCTCCAGCAGCATTACCACATATTCAGTTCGTCACCATGGAAAACATATAGCTTAATATAAACATAAAGAGAGAGAAAAGCCCTTGAAAGACAGATTATATAATGTAATACGTATTGCGTCACATATTTCTAAAAGCCTCATACTAGACACTACAGCAGGTTTACCTTGAAAAAAGTCATAGTGGATCCATCCCTAACTGCACCATATTCAATCCTGGTCTGCTTTGCCAGGTCATCTGCTGAGTCGATGGGTGCGTCCATTCGTTCCACTGTGAGGAAGGCTGCCAAGTTGGCCGTATAGGATGAGATGATGATCAAGGTAAAAAACCACCAGATGCCACCAACTATACGTGTGGATAGAGCTTTAGGCATCAACTCTGAGCCTGGAAGCACGGAAAACAGAACCAAGGGGTTAAGAACGAGCACATGTGGTAAAGGTTTAAGAAAGGGAGAGTGAGAAACATGTTGATAATGCAGGAATCATTTTGTTAATATCAGAATAGTGAAACTAGAATAATAATAGGTGTTGTTTGCATGTTTAAAAGATGGGAGAAACCGATTTACATTGTTCTTAATCGCAATATTTTTTCTTAATCCTAATTGTGAGATTCACAGTAAATACAATGGTACACTTTAGAAGATCTGACAAAGGAAAGCTGAAAGTAAAGAAAATGTAGCAGCACATGTAAAAAGTAATGAAGTGCAACACCTAAGCACCAAAATAAGCAAAGTGCTTTATATTTTTATTTGAAGGAAATTGGGGAAAACATATTCAGATAACTGGAGAATACATTTGCCACTTTTAGGGTTTGAGGTTTGGATTCATCTGTGCTCGTTTTTTTATTCACTCTGAGTGAAAAGAATCCCTAAATGTGCTTCTAGAGAAGAACCCACAGCATCAAAAAGCTCATATGCAGAATACAGTGCGGAGAGTATAAAACCTGCCTGAGCTTGTTTTTTGATAAATGCTGAAAGGGAATCAGTGCAGCAGGAGACATGTAATTAAAGCTTTATCGGCAATCTGATTTACAGATAAGAAAATAAACCAACATTGAAATTTGCACGAATCCAAAATGAGCCCCACTTGCTCATCTCTTCATTTTCTGCCTTTCTAAAGAGCTAACAAATTACACACATAGCTTACTGATAGTTACACTTGGCTTGCACTCGGCTGATATTGTCAGTAGGTTTGCTGACCACTCAATCAGGCACGTCAGACTTTGCCTGCCCAAATCTCCTGCCTTTAGAGAGATAAAGTCCTTATGATGTGCAACATAATTCTTATAATAGGGTTTGGATGCAATTCATGTGAACTGGAGCCAGGATACATGGAAAGGGCATTCAAAGAAAATAGGAGGAAAATATTGATGTTTGGCATTAAACAGCTCACAGCCGAGCCGCTGTGCAGGGTTTTCATTTACTGTAGCTCTGCAGTAAGACCCCAGTTTTTGCTGCTTCTATTAGTAAAGTTTTAACTTTTTAAACAATAGCATTTTTGGTTTGTGTGTGCTTGTGTCCTAACCTGATAAATTTAAATCAAACATTTAACTGATGTTTCTTGTTATGTTCACCATCGTTGTGCTAACTGTCTGTCTGCTGTGTGCTGCTGGGTACATAGTGTACAAAGAGTGAGATCGAATCTGTCTGAGCTGAAAACCATATTTTAAAAAAGAATTTAAGAATGCACAAATATTTTTAGGTTATTATTTTTTGGGGGGGAAACAAAGCCACTGCAGAACTACCAAAAACTGCAGTGAAGGTTGTTTCCAAAGTGAGTCAATGATTATAGAGCCCCAAATGAATAATATCCAGGTGGCCTCCGATTTGATCTGACTGCAGGGACACACTAATAGCATAAAAATTTTAAAGCACACACATGTTGGTAAATGCACGTTTTGCCAGGTGTCTGAACAGAAACACGTTCTTCATGATTGTCAAAGACACCGTACATACCAAAGCATTTTGTTAATTTGACAGTCAACATACAATTTCATCAACCGACTATATAAAAATAGTTTACTTTGCCGCATCAGCGCTCCAACTCCAAACCAGAAACTGTTGAGTAAAGTGAAATTGTTCTGAATTAGAGTCGAGGACGGGTTGCACGGGTGTGGGTTGTACCACTCGTAAGGAGTAAACCTGCAAGACAACGACAGAAAGGAAGCGAGATTAAAAGAAGTACGGAACCAGTGTGCTGCAGGTAATCATAATTCAGTCATGCAGTTCACATTAAAACAGGCTTCCATTAGTGCTTCAGTGCAATCTGCACTTTCACAGAATGCAAAACACGTATTTTGAGTCTCACATTTTCATTGTCACTTACAGGTTGCAAGGTGCAACCAGCTGGCAGATTTCTTTTTCGTACTACCGTAGAAAAAGGTGGAGAGTTTGCAATTACTCCCAGCTACTTAACAGCCACAATCAAATCCACTCTGGCAGCTGATGGCTAAAAGCACACTCTCCGTTATTTCTGAGTAGCAGAAATTTGCTAAAATATAGTCGAGCCAAAACATCACAGCTGATTTGTGATTCTTGTCAGGCTCGCCCACTTTTTATTGTTCTAAAAAGCTCTGTGGTGGCATTCCTTAGTAACCAAAGAAGAGTGTGGCAGAGCTGAGCTGGGGCTTTGGACAGTTCATCACACCTCAGCTCGTCCCCTCAAGCATCAGTGCATCCTCTCACCTGGCAATCACAAAGAGGACGCAGCTGACCCCTGTGCAGGCCAGCAGCACGTACATCCAGATGTCCGGAGACAGGGGATTAAGAAATGAGAACACGCCTGGATTGGTGCCGTTAGGTTTCCGGTACAAGATACTGATGCCTAAGGTCATGAAGGGCTTGGAGAAGTCGATAACTTTCTCTCTGACATAGGTGATGGTTAAGGGAGCCACGGCAAGGTCTGCAACCTAAAAAACACCAAACAAAAGTAACCCACTGCAGGTGAAGTGAGCACTGTTCAAGGGCTCTCATCGGTGCATCAGTATTCACATGATGAATACACCTCGTTAAAAGATTTTCTTTACTTGAGAAAACTGTTAGAAAGCAATGTAATATTTATTTATAGCTCATAACTCTGGTCAGATAGCTTTGTTTTTGTTAGAAGCCTTGTTAATATAGTCAGAGGGAGCATTGATTTTTATCAAAGAAAGAAGCTTGTACTGGTCTTTAAACAAGGCCTGCAAACAGGCTTGAATGAAATCTGTGAATTCAACCGTGGAAAACGTTACTCTACTTTATTTCCCAATTTAATTTGAGGGGTTTACACTTTATCTAGTAACTCACATGGTCGATCAGCTCCCGGACCATCCCGTTCCACTCTCCTTTATCATTCTGGGCTCCATATTTCCCATCAGCCACCAGTCTGACTTCATACGTAAAACCCAAGATGTTTGAGAGCTCTTTCAAAAGGTCCAGACAGTAGCCTTCGTAGCGATCATTCCCAACCAGCTCCTTGTCTGACTTTCTCAACATCACGTAAGGATTTTCCTGTGTAAAACAAAACATTCATCTTTTTATGGTATATTCTTTATTCTGACCCTTTTTTATGCTTAGTATCCTAAATGAACTAGTTTTGTTATTTTAGCTTGTAGATCCTTTGCATGAGCACGTGCAAATTATTTTATGGACGGGATTAATAAAGAATCGGCTTCGCTCTGTGCTGACAAAACGAGACAAAAACTGTGCAGCCACATCTCCTAAACACCTCTTTCCGTCTTTGTATCCTTCTCCTTTTTCATTGCATTCCCATCTATTGTTCCCCCTATCTACATTAACCATATCTCACATGTGCTTCCCTTCTTCTTTCTATGCTGTCCTCTGTTTAACCTTCCTACTCACCAGTATTGTGGTGACAATGAGAGTCCTGTTAGCCAGAGAGTCTGTCACATTGTTATTCTTGTCTCGCCTGGACTCCTCCGTCAGGTTCATCCCCCTGTACGAGTTCCACACAGCAATCTGCAAAAGCAAACAGGGCTTCAGAATTATTGAACCACATTTGCTCCTTTGATCAAACACAGGATGTTACATTTGACACCTTCTGGAGTCTCTGTGTAAGACTGTTTTGCAGCGTATAGACCTTTACTTCTGTTTAAGCTTTAAACAACGCTGCGTTTTTATGATTAGCGATCACCTGTGCAGGAAAATAAGCTGACTGATTACTCCACTTATTTCAGAAAAATAAAGAATAACGAAGTTGATTTAATCTCCAGATCTTAATGGGAAAATAGAACTTGCTCTGACACACCGCATATTAATCATATTTTCTGATTCGCCGAACAGAAAAATGAAAAAGAAGTATAAAGGTTTAAAGACCTGACACTGCCTCCTTTTCAACTTTCTGCTTCATTCACTATTCTACAGCATTTTCCCTTTGCTGAGCTTTGCTCTGATGATTTTGGGCAAAGAGCTAAAAAATGTAATTTTATATACAGCAAATATGAAACTGAAGGAGCAGTTTGGACCAAACAGATTTTGAGTACAACAATTTCATTATGACAATTATTGGATCAGTTAGCACTCGTATTTGAGTAGCATCCAGTGATGTGCAAAAGTCTTGAGCCACCCCTCATTTCTTTGTATTTTGCAACCTAGATGCTTGACTTTTGAGCAGTTTTTTATAAAAGGTGGTCTTGAGGAATAGTTCTCCAGGCTTTCTGAGGGTCTTTTAAAGTTTCTTTGGACATTGGCTGCTTTTTCACTCATTTTCAGTGCAGTCCTTGTACCGGACTGTTTTTAGATAAATTATTTTTGTTGTTGGTTTATCCACTTAACACTGACCTATAAATCATTCAAGCATTAAAAATGACACCTAACTCAAGGGATGAACCAGGGTTGTGTATACACATAGCATACATGTGAGCAAAGAACCCAATTTAAATTATATCTTTAGACGCCATCAGCTTGTTGCAAAAACACACCATTTGTTTCCATTTCTTATGTTTAGCTACAAAAATGCTAAAGATAACACAGTTTGAAAGATATAAAATAGTATTTTTCCAACAACTTGATTCTCAAAAAGCTATCAGATGAAAAAGGAGAAGACAAAAGAAGATGTGGCAGACCGAGGAGCTTTCCACAGAAGATGAGCATTATTTCTTCCCTTAAATAATAGGAAAAGAAATCCAGCTAAGACCTGACACAGGACCTGAGAGATCCATCTGGGTCCCCATTTGATCCATATATTGTTCATTTTCCAGCATGACAATGATTCATGCTGAGAGATGAAGCCATGCCGTAAAATCAAAACTGGATAGAAAAACACACAATGGAGCACTATCGGTTATGGATTGGCCTCCCCAGAGCCCGGACCTCAACATTATTAAAGCAGTGTGGGATCATGTTGACAGAGAACAGAATAAAGTGCAGCATCCAAGGAACTCTGAATATCTATAATGGAGCCTGGAGAACTATTCCTTAAGACTACTTCAAAAAATTACAAAAGCGCTTTCCTAAGAGAGTTCAGGCTGCGTGTTGAAGAATAAAGGTGGTCGTATCAAGAATTGATTTTTAAGTTTGGGAGAACTATAAAAACGCTGGTCCTGTTTTATTTCCATGTTTGAACATGTTTCAATACAAAGAACATAAAGGAATGTGGGATGGATCAAGACCTTTGCACAGTACTGAATATGTTACTGAAATACATCCTTTACTTTAACCTGAAATAACTGCTGCTGACAGCAAAAGGGAAGCCCAGTTTAAATATATAAATATATAATACTGAATAGTAGAACTACAGTGCAAACGTGTTACAACAATACCATCCAGTAACTGCTAAACAATTTATTTTTCTCCATGTTGTCATTTTAACAATGAGCTGAAACAATTAGTTGACTAGCAGCGTGACAAAAAAGTCATTTTTAATTAAAATGAACAATTATGCTTCATCTCAGATAAAAAAAAACAAAAACAATAAGAATTGTTGGGATTTTTTTTTGTCTTTTTTATTTATGTGATCATGAAATTAAATGATGAAAAGCATTACATGAAAAGACATCTGAGGATATTACGCTGGGCTTTGGGAAATTATTTTTGCATTAATTTGGATTTATTACATTTCTGACCATTTTTTTCTAATAACTACAAAAAATAATATCAAAACCAAACATTAATTAAAAAAAAATTCAGTTAGTAAACTTAAATAAGTAGTGGAGAAAGGGAAATTACACCAGCAGTCAAGAGAAAAAGAAGGGTAGATAGGGTTGGGAGGAAGAGAGGACAACATGGTGAATGAGATTGTCTTAATCATCAGACCAGGCGGCATAATCCAGACAGTTATCAGATTAGAACAGATGTCTGGCAGCTGGATTTTTTTTAACCTTTCAACTCCCTTTGCTTTAGCAAAGGTCATGACAGGTCTGGAATGAAGCTAAGAACATTAAATTATTAGGCCTTATTGTTAATAGAACTAAAGTAAGTGCCAGATAAGCTTTTCTCCTCTGGCGAGTCATTCTGTGAACAAAAATGTGCCTTTTAGTATTTTTATTCAGAAACAATGCCCTCTCCATTCATTCACTGCCTAAGAGGATGAAGAGAAGTGAACGCATCAGTACCTCTCATTAAACTGAGCTCTGCAGAAGGTACAGTCTTATTTTTACAATTTATTTTTCTGAAAATGGCTGGGTGGGATTACCTATTCCAAAAGATGAAATGCTTTTCACTCTTCATTACACTCTGTCTTATTCTGTTAACCAAGTCCGACTGATGGAAAATGTGTTCACTTATAACCTCGCTAAAAGCACTCCATATCTCCACCGAGTTACTTTTTGCAAGGGACCATAAATCTGTCTTATCTGTGGACACTGCAGATGAGGAACACTGTGAGTGGGGATGGATTGAATTAATTGCATTGTCCTCAATCTCCAAGATAATTTGTCAGAGTGAGAATATTAAAGATGTGGAGAGTATTTTGGTCTAAAATTGTTTGGTCTTGCATCATTTAGCTTGCGTTACATGCTGTTGTAGAGGGCTGCTTCTCCTCTGTCGAATATCAACAGTATGATTGCACAGTTTGAAGTTTAGGTAAAAGAGCAATCGAGCCAAGTCAATGAAATTAATCCTAAAATATAGCCTAGGACATCCGTACCGCATGCAGCCAGCATCTTTAAAACCCCCGAGTCATGGATTTTCTGTGTATAGCCTTGCAATTTTATCGTGTACACCAGAGGAGCTCCCAACAACTAAGTGTGCTATAAAAACTGACATGAATTGGCTCATATATGCTGTGAGGAAAATGTTATCTGTGAATCCTAACGCTCATCCTCATCCAGAACCAAATCAGAGTGGAAAACCGTTACCACAGACTTAGTAAGCCAGGCCAAGAAAGCTGAGGAGAAAAAAATATATATTTTCAGGAAGTCAACAACTTTAAAAAAAAAATACTTTTTTTTCCTCAAGAGACTTTCACTTTGTTTTGTCTCATCATCCTCTTCAGAGTGTATTTAACACTCCAGTGCCCAAGAACTAACACAACTGCAACGGACTGATAATTCATTTTTTATTACCATAAAGCCAGGCAATTTATGTGATGTGCTTACTATATAATGGCATTTCCTCTGAGGTGAGGCTTTTGAGGACTGAAGGTATTGAATGGAATTAAAATTACAAATAAATCAGAGCTTTTGCAAACTGACAGTTCCTGCCTGCCTACATACCTGTCTGACAACTGAGACAGACGCAGGTGCTATGAATGAATCGAACATTCACTCTTTCAATCATCAAAGCATTGCTTTTGCATAATTGCTGTTAAAATTTAATTTAAACTAGAAAGGAATCTGAATGGAGTTATGAAGTTGATTTGTTGTATAATCAGTGCACCAGAGGGTGTTATAACTCTGCTCTTTGTGCCAATCAAAGGCCAGGAAAGTAAATCTACTCCTTTTATAGATTTAAAGTTTTTAAACTTGAGATGAGGTGTTGCTTATGCTTATCAGATTCTTTTTGGTACAAATAAATCTAAAGGTATTTGGACAATGGCACATTTTTGTGTTTTCGCCTCTGTAGAGCACCACAGGGAGTGCAGACTTTGAGCTTCAATTCAAGAAGTTTAACCAAAGTGTTGCATTAGCTGTTTAGGAATTACAGCCATTTTTATACATTGTGTCCCATGTTCAGAAACTGAAACCTAATCACTAAATTTTTAATTCAATATTTTTGTTAAACCTCTTGAATTAAAGCTTAAAGTTTGCACTTTGAATATGTGATTTAGAGTCCTCTTTAGTGGTGTTCAGAAGAAAAATTTCAGTAAATATCATTTTTCAAAAACATGTGGCCCTTATTGAGTATAACCTGCATGATTTCCATTAAAGTACGTATGAAGGCAATCTAATAGCGAAGCAAATTATAGCTTAGTAGCTGACAGAGAGCTATTTTTATATATTTGCTTACGTCTTTCCTGCCATCAAAGAATGTGAAATTGCAGCACTTACTTCCTAATCCTAATGGAGGTACAGCTATATGCATTTAAACAAAGTAAATTTGTACTTTTTTTCCTGAAAGTTTTGACGAGTGTCAAAGCAATGCCTGCACCCAAACAGGGGAAAAACTGAAACGTCAAACACATGGCATTGCTGCACACAAAATCAGTGAAGAAAGACAAAGTTGACAAGGCAGGGAGCAGCAAGGTGCACGGCATGTAGAGTGAGAGTAGGGCAAACAAGAAGAGGGGGCAAACAACAAAGGCTTCCACCAAACAAGGCACTGGCACAAACCTCGATCCACCTTTTCGTGAGGCGGCTTCCGCCCTCCACAACACCCTTTAGGAATTGTGATGAGAGCAACGTGAAGCACAGACAGCGTGGAAATTAATAATCAGTTAGTGCAGCATTATTAATATTCATGGCTGGACAATCTAAAACAGCTAGTAAGTGTGTTTTAAAAGGATGTAAGTACAGAAAACTAAATGACTAATCAGCTCTCGCTCTCGCTCTGTCTCTCATATACACAAACACAAACACATGCCCTAATGGAACGAATAAGCCAGTGCGAAAGCAGCATGAGAGCGTTGTAATTGGCTGTTCCAGGCCTCTGTGCTCACCCTGGCAATGCCGTCCTCTTTGAGGCTGATGATGTCCAAATCAAAGTCTCTCCTCAGGCCATCTGTCTTGTTAAGAACAATGTGCCCTGTCAGTCCATCCCACTGTGCCTACAAAAAGGGGAGAGAGAGAGATTTACAGAGAATTGGAAGACCATCTGAGTTCCTCGTCTATCCAGACCTTTGGAAGTCGGACTCTAGAACAGGCTGCTTGCAGGAGAAGTGAAGGAGGTCCATGCAAGAAGAGAGGAAGCTTGAAGGCTCACGGGATCACAACAAGTGAAGATCAACAGGTTGTGTAGTCTCAATACGCATGAAAGCTTTTGTTTAAAATAGCCAAAGCAATTATATGCATACATTTTTTTTCTCGCTTAATCAAATAAAACCAAAAATATTTTACCTTTTTCTGAATATACTTCCTATTGGATGATTCCCTTTGCTTTGCATGTATACCATTCTTTTCTTGTTTGTCCTGATTATTGACAGACTGTGATGGAGGTACATCTGGCACCTCTTTTTTATTAGAGAAGAGAACAAATATAAACCCTACAGCTATAGCACTTCAAATTGAAATGTTAATGGACTGTTCCTTTTTATTTCACAAACATTAAAAATAATTGCACCACATGCAACCATATAATGTGTCGCCTTTTTAGGAACTGTCTGCGAGTCTGTCTTGCAGATCACGTCAAGTGCTGAGATATTTTTAGGGCTGTCTATTAGGAACAACAGGTTTATGATCTACCCACAGATTTGTTCAATCATGGGACTGTAAGAACTGCTCCAAAAGCTTCAGCTTGTGTTTCTAGCAGTAGTTGATGGTGGAGTCTGAGGTCTGTGTTAGATCATTGTCCTTTCAGACAGCCTTGTTTTCATTTCACTTTCTTCACCGACTACACATTTGCATCCAGAATTTACTCAGATTTAGTGGAATCCCTTCTTCCCTCTATCTCTGCACTGTTTCCTGTGCCTCAGGCTGCCTCACAACCCCAAAGCATAATATTTTTGTCCTTCTGACAAATTCTTCTCCCCTTTGTTTTTTCACAAACCTACTTTTGTTGATTGTGGCCAAAGAGCTCACTTTTGACTCCATCTATCCAAAGCATTTGTCTGCAAAACCACCCCGGCTTACATACGATTTTGTGACATTCTGTGGCAACAGTCATCCCCTGACTTTTGCCGTTTCTAATCTGTCTGCAGATTTCATGCACATTTAACAAAAAACTCTTTTTTAACATCTGTTTGGGGCCAAAATCCACAAAATGTGCATTTTTCTCTGATCTACCCAAACCTTTGCTCTAACTGCGTACTAAAAATACAAACTAAGTTAAAGTAAGTTCACTCCACCTTTTACTTATTTATAATGAGAAAAACTGAATACAATCTTTTGATGCATGCCAGAAGTGTAATTTGCTAGCATCATTCAAAGAAATTCAACAAAAAACACACAACTGTAGAAACGGACATGTCTAAAACATTTAAAGTGTGCAATGTGGCTCTTTGTTCTGTGTTTCCTGATTAAAGCTGACTAAGAAAAAAAGTGTTCAGACATGTCAAATAGAAATATGCTCATTTGATCCACAGAAACACACACAATCGCCAGAGGAGAGTGATAACATTTTGGTTAAAGTGCCCAGGATTTGATTTCTGTCACTGAAATAAAAGCTGTGTCCTCATATTCTGTGCTCTCTTGTCAGCAGTACTTTTTAATTGAGTGTAGTGAGAGAAATATCACTATTGGATTTTTCCCCCCGAAAAGGCTATTATCAAGTGATGAATAGCACATGAGGACAGATGCTTCAAAAAATGAGCAGTGGAAAACAAAATGAAAAGCTGAAGAGGAGAGCCACTAAGATGCTGGGGAAAAAAAGAAAAGATAAAGAAAAAGTGTGAGAGAAGGAAGACGGGGGGCATGAAGAGGAAAATATGAGTGAGGCGCCTGAATGATAATGTTCCTTCTCCGTGGCAGGCAACGGTCCTCTGCTGGATTTAAGACTTAAGAGATCAAAACACTCGTGCATCAAAGGCCTCATTTCTGTCTGTAGGCATCAAGTCTGACTGTTGGGCTGAGCCGCACGCTTTAAACTTATAAGTACATAAATACCGTGTATTTTCATGTTGCGAGCTTTCAGAGGCAAAGCGCGGACTGTCAGAAGGGACCTATAAAATATTATATCAGAAGAAATGATCTGACACCCAGTTTTGGTAAATTTTTATGTTTGCATCTGAGGCATCTGTTACAAACATGCATCAAAAATGCATCGTGTTTAGGCTAAAGGCAATTGAAGCTCCTTAAGCCATGCTGCTGATCTTGCATGTTTTTCTAAGTTCCCAATAACTTATCTAACACTGACCTCTTTAAAAAGGTTCATGAAGCGCGGACCAAAGCGCCAAGGCTTGTGGCGGTGACACTGCAGGGAGCTGACGGTCATCTGAGTGGCCCGCTGGGACGCGACAGCAACCATGTACACGGCATCATACATCAAAGCTGCGTCTGTCTGTAGAGGATGCAGTGAGAGAAAGTTGCTTTTTTGTGTAATAAAATTGCACTTAAATGTCAGTTGTAAACAGCTAAATTATGAAACCAAGAGAGCAGGTTTTGCAGATAAAAATGCTCTAAAAACTCTAAAAGTTCCTCTGGGAAAATGTGCAAAACATATAATGTTTGGCTATAACGATGAAATGAATATAACTGAGAAAATCAGCATTTCAATTCTTACTAAGCTTACAAAAGCATTACATGTTAGCTCATACTTTTTTGTTTGCAACTGTATGATGCAGCTTATAGAACAGATGTGGCTTTTTGCAGGTGCAGGTGTTTGTTATGTAAAATAACAGCAGCTTACGGTCATGACTCCATCCATCAGACCACTTTCTTGTTTGGGACCCTGAAGTCTTTCCATGGCCCACCTGTCCATTGTAGATGCGACCCAAGGGTCATCAATGTTCAGCAGTCTAAAACCAGTCATGTTGACCCCGCTATAGCGGTATGGCTCGAGATCCAAGGCATATAAATCCTGCAAGAGATGCAAGATGAAGGTAAAGGTGCAAGATGGCAGGAAGGATGTGCTGTTATGTACAAATGTAAGGACTGGTTCAAGGTGTAACCAGTAAATTTAAAAAGCCAGTTAAAGGAAAAATGAATACGCAGATCTTTATTTTACTTATTTGCCTACTATCGCCTTAAAAAACTATAATAAAACTTCAGCTGTGCATTTTTCTAACTCACCAAAGTTGTAAAGAAAAAATGGTAGTACTCTGTCATCATTCCCATTGATGAAAGCTGCAACAAAGGAAAAAATAAAGTAAGAAAAAGAAACTGCCAAAAAATGTATTTTTTTTTAATATCATGATTTCTCCAGTGCTGCAGCTAATGTAGGAGCTTGATAACAAAGTAATTTGGCAGGTCATTTCTCTCTTGCACAGCACGTCAAATATATCATGCATTTTCTTTAAGAGTATTCATCAAATTTATCAGTCTTTAGGTATGAATTAAATAGCTGAATTCCCCGAAGCTGAATAAAAAGGACAATGAAAGTTTTTCTAAGTTTCTGTTTCTGTAAGATTGACACCAAAACCTATCTGGATAAAAAAAAAGAAACAAATTGATTATTACTTAATAATAGACAATGGATACAGAAACAACACAAGCAAATAATACAAATGTAGTGTGAGAAACCCAGCAAGTACCAGGACAGCAGAAATGGGTTGTTATTAAATATGCAAGACGATCTCAGCTCTCTGTATGTAGGAATCAGTGCACGGGGCACCGTCCCGTCCCCTGTCCCCCAAAAGATAAATAAATGTGGTGTAAAATCCGTGGTCTAAACAAATAAACTTCTGAAATGAATCTTAGATAAAGTACTGCACAGACCTGCTTAAGGAGCTCAGCAGCCATGCGGTAGGAGCAATCAAAAAGAATAAAAAACTCTTTGTCTTTCTTCAGTTCCTTAAGCAGCGGTCGAGCATCCTGGTTACCCGGCGTCAGCTGGCGGATCTTGATCTTCAAGTTGAACTTTGCTGGCGCTTTGATCAATTCTTGCATCCGCATCAGACCTTTTAAAAAAAGTTAAAAACAGTAAATTATACTTTCCCCCTCATTAATTCTAATTGTTACTTCCTTCTTGTGGTCAGATACAAAACATACACTACATCATTTTAGCTTCTCCCCAGACTGATCGCTATTCTGTTACATAAGCTGGACGCACGCCTTGCTTTCCTGTAGCCTGAACGTGTACATGCACAATAGAGTGTAAATGCGCAGGTGTGTGTTTATGTGACATTTCAGGAAGAATAAATCTTTGGAAATCTATAAGCTATGACATTTTAGCAACAGAATTTCATATTCTCTGTGTTGTGGGCAGTTGCTGTTTATGGGAAACCGCAGGATGTGGAGGCTATCAGTGTTGTGGTCTGGATGTCTGCAGTTGGAAGTCAGAGGGCAGGAACATTGGCAGCTGTCTGATATGAGGCCCTGGTGCCCTGTCACAGATTGGGTTCACTGGCCAATGCGATGGAGGTGACTTTGTAAGACAGAATTTTATTTTGTAATTACGACCATGACATATGAATATGTTGCCAGGTCCAGAAAACGCCAGCTAGCTCCTTTGACCTCTTATCCCTCTCAGTTCTTCACTTTAAATGCCATGCCATTTTAAGGTTGACAACCAGCCTTACAGGAGGAAATAAAATCAAAGATAAAATGCTGTCTTCAGTCAAATATTATTAAAACACTGAACTTGAAACTTAAAACGATGTTTTTTTGTTTTTAAACAAATATCTATATTCATATTTTACAGCTGGATGATAAATGTTTATAGCACTTCTGGTTATTGTCACGTGGTGTAAAAGTTATTTTTCAAAGTCATAATGGAAATAAGATATTGTGAGCGATTAATCACTGAGGTGCAGTCAAGCAGAAACGTCCAGGGCAAAAAACAAACAAACAAATTACATAAAATACATGCACACATACATAACTCATGGCCCAAGCTCCAAATACTAAAATACTGCAGTTACTCAAACGGACACTTGCAGGTGTTTCCATTAGCAAGGACCATTATGGCAGAATTATAAATATTCATAGTCAGGTGCATACAGGAGTTTTGGTCACTAAAGTTATTTGAAAAGCAGTTTTTTTTCTTTTCTTCAAACTCACCAATTATATAAAGTATTTGTATCATATATCAGTATTAGGGAGTGGCTGCAATGACTTAGCACACTTAGTCTCTGCTAATTTGAGTCACTGAACAGTGTAGGTTAGGTTTTTGAGGGTTTTTTGGCTTTTGGCTCGAAAGAATTAGGTGATGATGTCCAAAAAGAGAAAACTGAGAATTTAAAATGGGACTTTGTGCAGCAACAGGTAACATCACAATGACTGTGGCTGTTGTTAGCTCAGTAGAATTGGCTAATCTTCTTCTTGAGCATACTGATTTATTGCATACAGATAAACTGAAAAATAGTGAAATAGCTTTGACAAATTCACTTAATCCAAAACCACCTGACTGTATCTTAAAAGTGCTCTCTTTGACCTTCTTCACATTTGAATCCTTGAAGTAATGTATTAATCAAGTGCTTGTGAATCAATTTTAAAAGCTACAACAGCTAACAGAGCCTACCTGTGCTGTCCTCATAGACCACCGTTAGCTTCCTCCATTTGAAGAACGTGACTACATCCAGGATGGCCCTGGCAATAGCGGTGTACTCCGGATACAGGTTGATGAAAAAGGTGTCTTTGTTGTCCACCGATGGATGTTTCCATCGTGTTTGTATGTGAGGGACTTCCAGAGCATTGCAGATAGATTGAACAGCACTAACCGAGGAGCTGTGAGAGGGGCCAAACACAGCAACCACCCCAAGAGCGAGCTGGTCACACACTAGTGGAAAAAAACAGAACAGCAGAAAAGCAGCTGGATGGATTTGATTGTTGCAATCAGATGATTCTTGATTACAGGTGAAGACTGTTAATGTGCTTCCAAATTCAAGTGTTAAACTGGTTATGTAATTTAAAGGGATAGCATTAGACTTTGATTTAAAAAGTAAGTTGTCTTCCAGCTACAGGACAGAATTATAGCTTGCTATTATTTTCATTGTGATCACAAGTAAATTGTCAAAAAAACATGTCCGTCTTAACCAGATTCTTAACCAGAAGCTAGTGGTTCTTTATGTGCTTGATAAATACTGAATCTACCAGTAACATTTCATTTTTGGATTTTGCGGAAAACGTATGCATTTAAACTAGTTAAAGTCAGCGTTTTAGACTTTAACTCCCTACCTCTCCTGGAAGCCTCAAAGCCATCAAAGAGGTTGATCCTCTGAATGTCGTAGGTAAGAGTGGTGTTGGGCATCAGGGTCTTGTTGCGGTTTATGTTGTTAACAGCAAACTTGAAGGCCAGCTCGTCCGTACTCACTAACTCGCTCTCTCGGGTCTCAAAAATCCCACCTGAACATTGAGACAGACGAGAAGGTTAAAAAGAAATCATTTGTGTTGAGATCAGGAGACAGCTGCAAAAGACCGCACCTAGTGCATACGTGTTCTGCACCAAACCACTTTTACTGCACTGAGTTTCACTTTATTTTACTTGATCAAACATAGGAAACCACCACCAGAAGACCAAACATCATGACCTCAGTCAGCAGCTAAAGTGAATTAAAGTCAAGATGTGCTTTGTTCTCGGTAACAGCTTCATTAAAGATGTTATATAGATGAGATGCAACGCCAGTAGGACTAGAAAAAACAATTTTGGCATTATAAGCACTTAATAACATTATCATCACAATATTATCAGCTTTTCAAGCTGTTAAAAATGTTAATAAGTCATTAATATTCATCCAGTCTTGGTAGTAGAAGATAATAGGATAATAATAATAGTAATAATAATAATAATGAATGGACTAAGTCTAAATAGTAAAACACAAATTGACAAGCAAAAGTATTTTTATTCTGTGTAAATAATCATTCTGTACATACGATAATTTTTAATCGTACAACTGTTTATAACTTGCATAGTTAACATTTCTGTATAGTTTTTCATATTTATATCCTGTTCATAGCCTGTACATACTTATAGTTATAGAATATTCATAACATACTTCATACCGTGTACATTATAACATACCATAATAGACCCATTTCTGTAATATACTTACATACCTATATTATTGCTAATATATATTGTAATATATCTATATCACTTCTGGATGGATGCAAACTGCATTTCGTTGCCCTGTACCTGTGCATGTGCAATGACAATAAAGTTGAATTCTATTCTATTCTATTCTAAAAAGTTATGAATGGAAACATTATTAACAGTTAACAATGACAGAACATTTTAAGAGATAAATGTGCCATGTCAAAATATAAGGAGATGATATTAAAGTAGACAAAACATAGACTTCTTTTCCTTAATAGATGGTATAGACAGGTTGAAGTCCTATACTTGTTGTAAAAATCGACAACAACAACAACAACAACAACAACAACACAGCCTCTTCACAATTACACCATCTATTCTCTGCTTTCTGCATTAATGGTGGTCACATTTTACTTTCTTTTTACGCAAGCTATATCTCTGAGTCATAAAAACGCTGTAAATCCATTATGCGCACAGTTAAAGTTTCACTGCCTTCAGCCTGAGTTTTCTACAAGCAGAGAAGGAAATTGAAATTGCCATGGTCGCATGATAATGATGATGAATATTAAGAGCTTGAGGTAAATAATCGAAAGTTTGTGACCGGCCATAAAAGACATTCTGAACTTATTGCTTCTCACACAGGAAGGATGGTTCGTATAAGTACTTGTTCTTCCACTCTCACTTTTACACTGCAGAGACCCAAAGCTGCATGTAACGTCGTAGGAACAATGCTGTTCAGACAGAAATTGCCCTTAAACTCCTCGTCAACATCCAATGATCTGGGTGAATTCAAAGGGCAGATGAAATGAAAGTATAATTACTTCCACTGTGTGAAAGGGCAAGAAATAAAAAAGGCTATGGAGTTCCTGAGATGAGTCAAGGCATCGCAGTCAGGAAAAGCAGAAGTAACTGTTAGTCTTTTAGTAGGTTTTTTCACTTTTACCAATTCAGTTTTATTTATATAGCATCAAACCACAACAACAGTTGTCTCGATGCGTTTTATATTGTAAGGTAAAGACTCTACAATAATACAAAGAAAAGCCCAATGACCTGTAATAATACAAAGATAACCAGGATAATTTTCTGCGACTGCAGATGCAGTTTCTTGATTTAAAACACGTTCTATTATCTATATATTGAATTATTGGCCCGGTCCTAAAACAAAATGAAATTTAAAAAACATTGTAACACTTTTAGGGCAATTTATTTATTTCTACAAATTTATTGGTTTTCAAATGCAAGTTAATGGGTTTGCATGTCTTAAAATAAACAGTACTGTAACATGTGAATAATATTACCCTGTGGATCAGGGATTTTGTATCACTGATCAATAGGCTGTCACGCTTCACAATACAGCTCACCACATTGTGTGTGGTGTTGGTCAAGGCCAAGCAGATAATGAGCTTAGCTCCAAGGATGGTGTTCAACAACAGCCTGAGATAAAATAAGGAGTGGGCAGATTTCACTACATCCACAAAATCACATTAAATTATAGCTGAGATGTTGTAAAGATATTTGAATTTTTTATGATATTAATGCTGATATGGTGACAGGCAGCATACAGAAGAGAAGCAATACCTTAAATAATTCAATTCAGCTTTATTTATATGACACCAAATCACAACAGCAGTTGTCTGCTGTATGGTTTATATTGTAAGGTAAAGACTCTACAATAATACAGAGAAAAGCCCAATCATCAAAGATTCTTTGAGCAAGCACTTGGCGATAGTGGGAAAGAAAAACTCCCTTTTAAAAGGAATAAACTTTCAGCAGAACCAGGCTCAGAGACGAGAAGCCACGTGCCACAACCAGTTGGGAGTGATGATAGAGAGACAGGACAAAAGACACACTGTGGAAGAGAGACAGAGATAAATAATAACTAAAGATGACTGTAAATGAAGAGTGGTGTGTAAGAACAAGAAACACTCAGTGCACCAAGCAACCGGATATTCTTGTAAGTTTTTTTTAAAAGTGGTCTTGAGCAACACTTTTCCGGGCTTTCTGGATATCTTTTAAAGTTTTGTTTTGGTCATTGGTTGATTTTTCACCAGTTTTCTGTCCATTCCTTGTACCTGACCATTTTCAGAGGATTCTCCCTTCTTTTCTTTTTAAGCCACTTAAGACTGACCTATGAAAGAAACCTAATCTAACCAAAGTGACGAACCAGTGTTGTGTCTGCACATTACAGACATTTTATTGTTCAAGCAACAATTTTACATTTTAACTGGTATATTTATGTTACTAGCAGCCTGTCACAAAATCTTATTAGCAACAACTTTGTTGTCATTCAAACAAACTACCAATGTAGTAAAAACGTACTTACACACAGTATAACACTGTCAGTCATGAACTGGCCTCCATCATCTTGATAGAGAATGGAAAAAGGGCAGCAAACATCCAAAAGAAGAGCTTTGGACTATACATGCATTTCATAACAAATTGCTGCACCTATTTCCCATTTTCCTAGCAAAACATAAAGAAATGAGGGATCGCTCAAGACTTTTACACCATACTGTACAAAAAATATCAAAGTTCCAAGCAGCAAAAAGGCAGAAAAGAGTCAAACAACTGAATAATACTCTGGTAAAAACATACAAATTATCAAGCTGTGCTTTATCACTTCAATTTGTACAAATCCTCAAAAAAGAAAGAGCAAAAAGAAAAAGTTTGGCTTTATGGGATGTAGCTGCGAACATTTCTGAAAGCATATTATTAATTATTATAATTATGTCATCTCAATCTCAGTGAAATGGACTTTAAAAGTAGAAAAAACTAATTTCTTCACAAGTCGTTATGTTTTTTGGATTTCAAAAACGGTGTTATTGGTGCATTCACTTATAAATGCAACACAAAGGCTTTTCAAATCCAAGTGAACAATGGTATTCACTGGGTCTGCATTGGTTCAATGCCCACTCCAGGATTATAAGAAATGACTTATCTGTAAAACCACGGTTAGCATTCTGTGCATGCTTAATGAATATTAATTTGAGCACAAACACCACAGATTCCCACGCACCCGCATAAAATTCACAGTCACATTTAAACAGGTCAGCTATTGTTTGTTTCCCCCTGCTGCATAATGGGGTTAAAAAAAATAGCCAAAATCTAATAATCTGATATCAAAAATAAATAAACAAGTAACCAAATTGAATCCTCTACCCAGCAAATCATTAGTATCAGCATAGAATTTCACAATTGGTGGATCCCTAAAATAAATCATTATAAATGACACCAAATCCAATTATAATCAGAGGAAAACAGTAGCACAAACTGTGTGTCTGAGTAGCCACTGATGCTCCAAAAACTCAAGAATAAATCTGATCTTTGTGCCAGACTGCCATGCAGACCTGATCAGCGTCTTCACCAACCCACTGCGGAGAGATAAATATGTTTGTGTCGGTGCATGAAGAACTGTGAATGATCCATCTTCACTTTGCTCTCTAATTACAAACAATTATGTTTTACATCCGTCATGTGTGATTCCTTCTTGGAGAGCAGCTTGAACTCTCCTGTGGCTTATGATTGCTGCACTTACAAAAGTTATATATTTTTTTTAAGCAAGGTGTTTTTCCTTGCAAATGAATTCATGTAACTAAGAGCACTAAAAGCATTCGTTTATAATCCCAATAATGAAGAATAATTTGTCACAGGAATGCGCTTCTGCCTGGCACATAAATGGACGTGAAAGGTTTTCGGGGGACCTACAGGCTCTATAAATGCATTTGAACAGCGGTTGTGTAGATAAGGGTGACCATAAACATAAAATCTAAGTTATTTTTTAATTTATTAAGAGAAAATTAGTGCTTTTCTAAGATGGGTGTTATTCAGCAGTGTTTTAATGATCATTCTGATGCCATAAAAAACGACCAATAATATGATACCAAAAAAATCCCAGATCAGAGACAAAACCCAAGACGTTAACAATGTGTTTTAGTGAACTGCCACAAGATTCTCCTTTTTCATCAAAAAGACGTTTGATCTGATGACAATATGAGCTCATTTTCCATTTGCATAAAGATTACTGAGATATTTCAGTACTCTGGCACAATCTGGATACAAACTGTGTGCACAAATGAGGGAAGCTTAGTCTGCTGTGTTGCAGTATATCAAAGTCCCAATTTGTTTTTATGCAACACAGTTCCAAATGATGATCGATTTAACCGATTTTTCATCAGACCTGAAGCCATCCAAATAATGTGGCTTCGGTAACCCTTACAAATTAGCAGTCATTATTTTAATGATTTTATTGGTCAGTCACGATTGTTTTTGATGGGTTAGCGCTCTTTTCTTATGCAGAAATCAATTTTCTTTGAAGCCAGTATAGTCATTAAAGCTGTAACAAGCTGTCCCGGGGACTGCCACTAAAATCTAGTGTGGCTATTTTACATGTCAAAAGCCTTTTTGCCACATAAATATGAATACTGGGGGAAACAGCAACATCCATTAAGGTGTTTCACCATTTTTACTTTACTGTAAAAGAAACTATATTTTTCATTTTTTCTTTTATTGTCTTTTTCAGAGCCTTTCATTAACTCTTGTCTTCTTCTCTACTCTTATTCATGATTATTAAAACGGCTGTTTCAGTCCTAATTTGTTTGCAGAAGTTTGTCTGGCACACACTGTAGTTGAGTCACCGGAGGGCAGTTAGACATCAAACTGCCACTCAGTACCAGAGGTAGATGAAAGGTGGCGCTTTCTAACACTTCCGAAAGATCACTGAGCTGGATGAGTAAGAGAGTTCATCTTTTTGCTCACGATGACAGAAACTACAGCCATCAGTTACTCTGAAAACAGTCATTGCCACACACTTTGGACAGGCTATGAAGCCACAGGTAAGGGCAAATACATCTGGGAGGATATAAAAGGGGCCTCAGGTGTCGCACTGTCGTTCTGGCTGAGGAAAAATATAGGAAACATTTTGTTCTCAAGAGCAAATCAAGGGAGCTGTGTGACGGGCAAACAAGGCAAACGTGCAATTGGGGAAGTAAAAACTGAGGAGAGAAAGAGAAAATAGGGAGACACAGAGAGAAACAACACCAAGAAATTACTGCAAGGGCACCGAAAGGGCAAGGAGTGAAGTCATGGTGTACTGTGTCAACCGAGCGAGTTTTTTAAAAACATTTTCAATACAAGTGCAAAAACTCTGAGAGGTCAAATGATGTCATGATGTCTGATATTGCTTAGTAACAGAGAGAAATCTCGAAAATCAAAGCCAAGACACTCAACATCCTCTATATTTGACAAATTTAAAATACATAAACGTCTAAGAAGGAGACTTTAGATAAATTATTAGTTGACGTTTGCCATATCTTGGCCCTGGTTTTGAGATATGAAAGCCATATGTTTATAGCTGAAATCATGCCCGACAGAGTCTCTCTGCCAGCATGCTGGACATGTACAGATGCCACTTTATTACTCGCAATCCTGAGTTTTATGAGACTGGAGGATCAATACATACAAATAAATAAGGTCAGTCAGGTAGTTTCATGACTGCAGCTTCTTCTTATGTCTCAAGGACAAAAATACTGGCTACCTACTTGATAACTGTGTTTCTGACAGAGCTCATTTAGCCATAGTCTATCTATCTATCTATCTATAGTATTTATCTAACACTTCAAGGCACCAAAGAGAAAACTTTAACCAAGAGCCCCACCCTACGCTGACCCCCTATGAGCAAGCACTTGGGGAAACAGTGGGAAGAAAAAACCCTTTTAACATGAACATGAACAAAAACCTCTCGCAAGACCAGTGCCTCTTTTCCCCTTACTCCTCAACCAGCTGCGGCAAAAGGAAAAAAAGGGAAAGATGCAAATTATGGAAGAGAAAAGAAAAAATTTAATGACAGGAGTGAAATGAGAGGCGTAGGCAACTAATGCATATTGCATCGTGGGGTGTGCTCCAGCAACCTAAGGCTATGGTAGCATAATAAGGATGCTTCAGGGTCACTTGATCCAGACATATAAGATTTATCAACAAATAAAGTTTTAAAAGTTTTGAGCGTGTTTGTCTGTACTCCACATGGTAGCTGCTTCCAGAGGAGAAGAGTCTGACAGCTGAAAGCTCTGGCTTCCTTCCTACTTTTGGAAATCCAGTAATCAGTAAGCTTGGCGTCAGTGAGCAAAGTTCTCTGTTGGGATGATATAATACTATGAGGTCTTTATGTTGGAGTCACATTATTTAAAACTTTGTTTGTGAGAAGCTTTTGAATGCACTTCTAGATTTAACAATGAAGCCAATGAAGAGAAGCCAATAACGTGCCAAAATGAAGTAATTTGCCCGAGAAGACATTCATTCATTTTCCTAATAGCTTTTCTTAAGTGTTGAAATAAAATCAGGTAATCTATAATATTAATCAGGTCCTCTGTTTATAAATGTAGGTTACAGCTCTTGCTCAGCTTTAGCAAATCGATTTAATAGATGGCAACACCTGGAGCCAAACGTTGCAGTTCTTTGATTTCTCCTTCTTCTTCTCACTCTCTCTCTCTCACACACACACACACACACACACACACACACACACACACACACACACACACACACACACACACACACACACACACACACACACACAAAGACATTGATATTATCTGTATGTAAATGTTTTGGAGTTGTGAATTATTTCTGGGCTTGTGTTGTTTAAGAAGTCTGAACCACCAAAACTAAACACATCGGTCCTGAATTATCATGAATTTTAATGTGTAACCAAGGGCTACACTCCTGATGATAAAACCATGTGCATGTGCAGCTGGACTTCACAACAAACAGGAACCAATGCTGTGCATGCAAAACAAAATTTAAATGTGTGGGCATGAAGATTATTAAAAGATAATAATAATTGGAGCTGACAGGTTGGAATCCACTTGGCTAATGTAAGCTCTGTTTTAGAAATCAACCATTTAGCAACCTGTTATAACACCCAGGTCCCACCCCCAACACTCAGAAATGTCTCATATTTATTTTTTCTTCACTTCTTAAACATGCAACCTCTGCTTTGTAGACTGATGTATAGTTTTGCTGAGCTTGACACAAGAGACAATATTGTCCAATTAATCTGCAGAAGAACCAAAGTGCCTCTTTACCAAATGTGGGTTCACTGTACAACTTAAATACATAGTAGATCCAATATACAATTTACAAATGTAATGTGGAAACTTGAAACATCAGGCCACATACAAGATTGGGCTTTTCAGTAGAGACAGTGTGGCTGTTAAAGCAGAACAAAAATGGAATATTTATCAGTTCTTTACAGAATCCTTAATCCTTGTCTTAACAGACAACTTAGCAAAGAGCTTATTTTAAATAGTGTCTTTAGGGACTTTGTTTCTAGCAGTCTGTTGCAAAAACATATTTGTTTCCAAATTCTTCTGTTGAGTTTACAAAAATACCAAAGATAACACAGTTTGACAGGGATAAAATCGTATTTTTCACCGAAAATATGATTCCCTAAGCATTATTACACAAAAACTTGGCAAATCTCTTGGTAGTATCACTAAAAATAATAGGAAACTGAAAAAGTGAGAACAGGAACAGACACTGCAGGGCTAAAATCTATCTATAGTAGATGAACAGTATCTAAAGGTCATGTCCTTAAGAAATAGGAGAAATACTGAGATAAGACATCAGAATCAGAATCGTGTTTATTGGCCAAGTATATGTGCAGACACATACAGGGAATTTGGTTCCGGTAGATGGTGGCTCTCAAGCACAGCAATGTAAATCACACACACACACACACACACACACACACACACACACACACACACACACACACACACACACACACACACACACACACACGTGTCTATATATACACATTACACATACATACACAAAGCTGTGTAAACCAACTATAGATAATGAATCTAAACTTATATACATAAACTACAGAAATGAATGAGGTGGAATGAATACTACAAAATGTACATAAGGTGCAGCTGCAGTCTGGCAGTGGGAGCAGTGTGACAGGTCAACTGTTAAGAAGGGAGATGGCGAGGGGAAAGAAACTGTTCCTATGTCGGGTGGTCCTGGTCTGCAGGCTTCTGTACCATCTGCCAGAGGGCAGCAGATCAAAAAGTCTGTGTCCAGGGTGTGAGGGGTCTGTGATGATTTTCCCTGCCCGTTTCCTGGTTCTTGAGAGATGCATCTGACCCTTCAACTGATCAACAAAACTTCATCAGAAATGATCTCAGTGGAAGGGTGGCTGTCAAGAAGTCTCTCTTAAAGAAGGAAAACAGTCCATAGAAAGTGTGGAGGCACTGTCTGGTTTGGTGCTGCATTTCATCCAGTGGTGTTGGAGATTTTGTCAAAATTGATGGAATTATGAACACAGGAAAGTACCATCACATGGAGGAAGCCAATGATTTTTTTTTCCAGTATGATGATGATCCTAAACACACTGCCAATGCAGTAAAAAAAAAAACATATCTGGGTAAAAAATACTTCTCAAGAAGCCCAAAGAACTATTTCTCAAGACTACTAACAGAAATTACAAAAGAATTTCAAGCATAAAGGTTTTCACACCAAAAATTAGACTTTCAAGCTCATTATAATAGCACAGACTTCTCAAGTACTGTGTTTTCAGGCATATTTGCAGATAATTCAATTAATCACTGCATCTAGTTTCCATTTTCCCAGCAAAATATGACTAAATGAAGGGTGGCTGAACATCATGGAACTTTAACATTTATTCTTTAGATGCATAAAATATAAAATAAAATAACTCCTTTAGCCTATTGCTAAACCCAAAGATTCAAATGGGTGGCAGTGACAGCAATCCTAAATGTATTCAGTCAATTAGATCCACATATTCGAGTCTGGCCTGACTCAAAGCCTGAAAGTGATATGCTTGGATAATGAACACAGCCCTCAGTGCTCACCAAGCTCCTCCTGTCTAATCAAATCTAGGTGTAGCCTTCTGACTCCTCACCTCTACTAAGCTGATGACAGCAGGATTGAGAATAACTGGCGGGCATATTTTGAATGAAAATGTCTCCAACAAGAGTGTGTGAAGCCATGACAACATCCAGAGAAGAATCAATAATCTATTACTTTTACGTGTTTGTGTGAAACCTCGTGCAAACCCACTGTTGGTGAAACAACTGTTCACGAGCTTGTTTCTGTCAGAACTGCAGCATTTGTAATTACAGTTTTTCTCAAATGCTAAAACACATGTCACAAACGTTACCACCAGGTCCCCCAATGTCCAAACACAACACCCTTCTCTAAAGCTACATAAACACAACCACACCTTCCCACTGCAAAACTCAAACTCCCACACCAAGAGAGCAGCTCGAAGCTGTCAAAACTATAAACACTATACACAGCATTACACACTACAGCAAAACAATTGAAAACACAATGCTCAATTTGTGAGAAGGTTCTTTGTTTCATAACTGCCAATGCATATTTTAGAAACTATACAGTAACGGATCGTCGTAGATCTCTGCAGAGGATTAGGCATTTAGATTTGTGAGTTTCATATGAGTAGTATAAATCTATAGAAAATCCTGCATGTACGTACACTACTGTAACACAACTCAATGCAAAAACAGAATCTATTGCACACAACAGTAATCTTGAAAACATGAACAGGGTGTGAAGTTTTTTTATTTACGTTATTCACACCACACACACACCACAATCACTGTGCGGCATCATGTCGCTGAGCTGTTGCTCGCATCTCGTCCGTAATGATGGTGCGAGGTTGTCTTGCTCTCCCTCCTGGACCTTCTCCTCTCCCATGTTGGCCTTCTCCTCTTCCTCGTTGGTCGCTCCTCTTCCTCCTCTCATTTGAACTCCTCTTCCTCATTGGCCTGCTCCTCTTCTTCCAGGGCCAGCTCTTCTCCCTCCTCTGCATCAAATTCCTCTTCCCCTGACTCTGCCTTCATCCATTGTGTTTGTTTGGAACCTTCAGCATACTGTGCACTCTGAACTTGCTTTTACATGTGGGTACAGCATTAGCAACAAGTGTCTTCAATTTTGAGTCATTGTGTGTAGTGAATGACGCCAGGTGTGTTCCCTGTGTTCAAAGATTGGTGACTGTGGCAAGCATTTTGCATCACATGGGCTTTCATTTGAGGATATGAGCAGAGTTGTTTTGCAACATGTGTTTTAGCAAGGAAAAATGTGTTTAGATTTATGAGTACAGAGGGTTGTGTTTTGTGAATTGTGTCTTCATGTGACATGTGTTTATGGTACTGGAATATGGTGGCTACATTTAGTAAATGTGTTTAGACTACTGGTCATTTGGGTTACAGGATTGGCTTTTGTGTTTTAACATTTGAGAAAAACTGTAAAAACACATTGATCCGCAGCATTTCAAGACTTTCTATATAATTACATTTACCAGCAAGTTGGTGTCTAGTGAAGATGATGAATTAAACAGAGGTGTGAGTTTAAATTAATTTTATTTTAGTCAGAGGGGATATTTATCTTGTATTGATTTCTATGTAAACTATCTTTCTCACATTGCTGTTTATATAGTAATGAAAATGCAAAACACTGAATCTGTGGCAAATCGATCTCCTTAAATACGCGAGTAAAGTTGTCAAAGTATTTTTTTTTGAAGCTGTACGGTAATCGTTTCCTTTGTATTGACCCTCAGTGAAGCTTAATCCCAATCATTAATGATAATAGCACAATCACTTTCGATGTGTATAAAGGCTGAAAATTCGGATGCAAAACGGCCATCGCAGACCCAGAGTGTTCTTAAATCTCAAAGGGAAAATGAAACAGGTCACACAAACGCTAGACTTTCGTTCTGACTTTTCAGTCAATTTACAAACGCAGGGAAACGACATCAGCACCGTGCGTAAACTGTTGCGCTTACCGATTCTGAGGACTTGCGTGGAGCTCAGAAAGAGCTGAGCCGCGAAAAGAAAATAGCCAAAAAGTCTCTTTCTTTCTTCCATTATTCTCCCTCTCGTTCTCGAAGTCACGGCAAATGTCGAGACCATGACAGACAGAAGCAGCTTCTAAACGAGCCCGGGCACACCTGACGCGCCATGCCAGCGCGCAACCCAAGTTTTATTCCCAATTTGATGATCCCACTCTGCATCACTCCATCGCGCAGAAGAAACCAAAGACGACGACAACAATTTCCACGTGTCCAACTTTCACATGCAAAGTCAAATCAAGTCACGTCTTCTTAACATAGCTGGCTGCGGTGGGCTACAGCAAACGCGTCCACGAGAGTCCGTGCGCCTCCGAGGATGCAGATGCCAGAGGGGAGTGAGGGCGCACGAGTCGGGCCAAGCGAGCTTAAATTCAATTAGCTTCCGGTGAGCATTTTCAGAATAGAACTCAAACCTGCCTCGTCGTGGAGGTTTTGCAAAAATACGTAGTAGGCAATGGATGGAGTTTCTTTCTTTCTTTCTTTCTTTCTTTTTGCTTGTTTTAAAAATCTGCATTGACCCAAAGTGTGTAGACGATAGTTATGAACGTTCGAATAAAGATTTTGACATTTATTACCGTATTTCAATCAACTATTTGGAATCACACTGAATCATGTTTTTTTTTTTTTTCCTAATGGTAATCAGAATTAATTTTGTCAAACTTTCAAAGCTTTTACTCTGAAGGTACTCGCGGTCTGATTCAGCTCGTTTTTGCTAGTTTGGCTGCAGTCGCTTTGGATTAAGGAGCATGGCAGATGGATTGGCAGCGGTTCTCCCCACCGGTCCTGATGAGAGGAGAATAATCTTCAGGTTACAGGGCAGAGGCCAGATTATCTCTCACTTCAGGCAAAAACGAGGTTTGTATCTGATTGGATCACTGGATGCCTTCCCATTCAGTCCCATGACTCTCACAAGGCAGCAAAAATAACGAATTGTTGTGTAATGCGCTTTAACATCCCTGAAAGAGAATTGGCTCAATCATAATGACTTCCGGTGGAGAATCATTTTTATTACCTTGTGGAGGAAACTCATCTGTCCACTACTTGACTGAAAGCTCCATGGGGTTTGCCAACTCTGCGCTACTGCTTAATATTGTGACATTTAAAAACGGGCAAAGACACCAACAATCTGGCATCTCACAATCTTGCAAGTCTCAAGCAAAAACCCATCACATCAGAAATGACATTTGTTTATCAGGATGTTTGCGAGCTCTTTAAAATCTGGGAGCCAAGTGATCTAAGACAACCAGCTAGCTCAACCTGGAGCCCTGACAAACAGCCTATAGACAAACTTAATTAACTCGGAAAATGACCAGCCTGCGTCTCCAGAAATAGGCCTCGGGCAATGGTCCTGGACAAAAAATAAAGGGGGGGAGGGGCATCTCGTCTGATATGAATACCGAGCAGAGTCGTCTCCTTGTAAAGTTTTTTTCTGTGCCACACATGTAGAATACCTGACACTCCAGCAGAAGCAAGGGTAAATGTATCCTTGTATCCACAACAAGGATACATTTTAAACAGAATTGGTGTGTACAGCTTCTTTGTGGGGAAAATTAATTACGACAGATAATGCGACAATAAATTGTGGTTGTTGGCTGCAGAAAACGAGTTCCTTTGAAAATGAAGAAATGGAACATTCACACCAAACTACATTTAGAAAAAGATTTATTTTTACATTTAAAAAAAATCAAAAATGCTCCACAGTTTTAAACGTACAAAAGGGATGGGGTCGGGGGCCAAAGGGAATCATTTGCTTCCAAGGACAAGTGATTGTACCTCAGTCTCAAGACCGTACTGACCATTCTGAGCCAGCTGGCTAAAATCTAAGAAACCAGCTTCATCATTAAAAAGACAGAATTAAGAAGAGAGTATATCATTTCCATCCATGTTCCCTTCATTCTGAAACGTAGCTGCTTACACATCCCCCCGACACACACACACAAACAGTTGGGTATTAAGTGCTTGTTCAATACATCCATTAAGGTGCGCATGACTATGTTGAGCACAGCAATCAGCAGGTTGTTATTGTTGTGACGACAAAGCGAAACAGCACAGCCTGGTGGACAGGAGTAGTAACGCAGAAGTGGAAATATATATAGAAAATGCCACACGACAAAAGTCAACGCAACAGATGAAAGCTGAGGATGACGTCTGAATCCATTAGAGCAGTTGTGGGCAAATAATTTTCCTCAAGGGGCCACATGAGAAGCTGGAACTATTGATTAATACTGAGCAGAATGGATTTGATCAGTATTCAATTTGTGACCCCTGACGGGAGGTGAATCGCCCAGTCCTGTATTTGAGTGAAGCTGGTCAACTGCATGACTGCCCCCCCCCCCCTTTAAATTATAGTACAGTCACTAACACGGTCCTTTCAAACACAAGAGACAATTCAAGTAAACAGGACTATAGAAATTACTCTGGTATTTATCACAGACATGACGACGACATGGCCTCAGTGGCAAAAAAAAAAGAAGAGTCCAGAATAATAATGGACTTGATGAAATCAATTAGTTACCAAAATAAAAAGACATTTTATTTGAGAAACACAATTAAAGACTCATCATTCACACAAAGGGAAAAATAGAAGCTTGTTTCTGGCAGCAAACACACAAAAGGTAGTTTGTAACACTGGGCATCTGTATGCGATGTAAACATTGAAAAATTACAGTATTTTTTTGAAGGCAGTAATTAAATAAAGAACAAGGTAAGGATATGAGAGGGGACAGTGATATTTTTATACAGCTATACAAGTCAACAGCACTCTATTGTTCTCCTGATTATACACTGTTGTGTAGCTGATATTAAGTTAAATTTTTTATTTTTTTTACAAAGCACAATAAAGCTAGTTAGATGTCACCGTCCTTTATGCAGCAGTCGTTAAGCCAAAAGCCCCTGAAGAAAAAAAACGGAAAAAAAAGTAACACACAGCCCTTGAGTGTTCGAATACAAACGTCAGAAAAATATAAACACCCACATTCCTGTGTTGAAAAATAGACTTTTTGGCCTGAAGGTCACAGTTCAGTGGTGATGTCTCCTCTGTAAAATGTGTGCGTGGTGCAGTAGCTGCCTTTACTTTCTGTGTCTGTGCACACATGCACTTACTGTTTGTTTATCCACATGAAGACACGCTTGCTCATTGACTCGCGTGCACATCCAGTGCTGTGTTCCTCATATGTTTACCTGCACTTCCTTGTTACTTTTTCCCCCCCTCTGGGTGCTTCAGTACTTCAGGATTGTCAGAACACGGGAGGATGTGGGTGAGGTGGAAGGAGAGGGTTGTGCAGAGATACAGGCAGGATTTGTTGAGGTTCCCCAAATTCTACACTTTTAAAGCTTTTATCTGTCCTCACACCTTTTCTTTGACTCCTACATTATCCTACATAATCTTCATCATCTATCAGAAGACGTCACTGTTGGCAAAGTCGTCCCGCCGCACCCAGATGACATCGTGGTCCTGGTTTGTGGCCCCCTCCACAGCACACTGCTTCAAGGAAGCGACCTTTAAAGTTGAGGTTGCACTGCTCGGGAGAGAAGCACCGCAGGAAGTAATGGAGTCTACCAAGCTGGAGTCATCCCCATGCTTTGTTCGATCAGCGTCCTCCTCCTGCATGATCTCACACTCTGCTCCTCCATTCAGGTTGATGTCTTTGCCCTGTAGGTTCAGTCCTTTCATCTGCTCCTCCAGGTTGTCCAGTTTCGTCGACATGGCTCGGACAGACGTGCAGTACTCGTCGTCGTCGCTCAAAATGTCCGTCTCCTTCACCTGCCCGACATCGGTGCCCTCACACTGATTTTCATAGCAGCCCAGGTTGAACTGCTCTTCCACCCAGCGGTCCGTGTCCTCTCCCTGAGGTTTGCAAGGCTGAAGTTGATCAGACAAGTCGGATTTGGAGCAAGGGCGGGAAGAACGAGACGAGGGGTCTTCATGAGTGCTGTTGTTGTTGTCTCCGTGGAAAACCAAGTCGGTATCGATGGTGATGCGGTTCCTCACCAACCGCCTGCGAGCTAGCGTTCGAGATGGAGCTGAGGCTAAACAGAGAAAGACAGGAAGGCGTCACCAGTCAAGGTCATTACTCTCAACCCAAACTAAACTGAGAAGATTTTAGTTAACTGAAATAAACATCAAATTAGACTTTTCCTGTCTTTCCTAATTAATGCCAAAATATGATGCATTTATAATAAAAAGTAATATACAGAACTATAATCAATCTGTTACTGCCTAAGCATGTTTGTCTGCATTGCTATTGAAACAGAACATATATTCAAACTCTGTCACCTGCTCTGTTCATGGTGGGCCGCACCCCTTTAAGGGCAGAAAGACGCTTGCCCCCAAATGGGACATACTGCTGGCTGGGGGGAAGACACTCTGTCTTAAGCAGCTGCCGTCGTTGCTTCTCCCTAAGGATGGAGTGAACTGCTTTCAGGAAGTCCTTCTTACTCTCTGGAGAACTGCAGATCAGACAAGAAAACATGAAAGACCATGAAAATATTGTAAGAGAGAGGTAGCTTCAGTTTGATGGGGTTCTAACTCCCCCCCACAAATCTTCATTTTTGTAACTGCTGGGGGTCTGCTAACTGTTTCATGCTCTTATTTGGAACGCTCTTCCTCAGCCTATCAGGTCAGCTGAATCAGTGCCTAGTTTTGAAAGACTACTAAAAATAATTTCTATAGGTTCTCTTTTCTTCAATCTTTTGCCAATTATCTGTGGCCTTTTGTGTGTATGCAGGAAAAAATGACCATGACTTTGTGAAACATGTATAAATATGTACATTTAATTTAAAAAAATGTTTTTTTAAAGTGCTATACAAATAACCTTATTATTCGTGTTCATACGTTTTGAATCTGTATGTGCAGTTTTACCTGAAGCACAACTGGAAGCTTCTCTCTGGTCTTCCTTCAGATTCAGACCTCGTGTGGACAATTTCACAGTCCGCCGTGGCCTCTGAGTCTGAGAAAGGCCCAGAAGAGAAAAGATGTGAAATACATTTGCAGAAGTATTCAGTTAATTTCCATCATCAATTTCTTTTCCCTTAACAACAGGCCATTAGGCAGATAAACAGCCTTGTTTGGGCTGAATCGCCGGAGGGTGATTTAAAGTTCAGTTAGGACACAGAGAAGATGTGAGAAAGAAGGCATGCAGATCTACTAATGAGTATTTATCTGTTGTGTCTACAAAAGGTTATTTATTTTCTGCAGGAGAGGAAAGCAGCATCACTGACAGGCCTCCAAAGCATCTTAAGCGTCTGTCACAAAATGCTGATTTATAACCGCGGTTATTTTGGGGAACAGGGTAACATGCAAATGATCTTTTCAATGATCTTGGCATAAAAACTAAAAAAAGAGCAATTTTGCCTTGGATAGTCTGGTAATGGCTTTAGGCACTTTAAGGTTAGGCTAATTAATGCATTAAACAAGTCATAGCCTCTAACACATAGAAAATCCAAAATCCTTTCATGATTTTTTCTCGTTTCTTCATGAAAACACTTTTATTAATGTAAATTTTGAGCTTATCGCTACTCTTCCTAAAAAAAAATAATAATAAAAAAAATGTTGATATGTTGTTGTCCAACACATTCATACATTATAGACTAATGGTCAAATAATACATTTTTATTGCACAGGTCTTCTATTTGAAGATATGCTATAACTAAATCCATGTGTTTCTGGTGTAATTAGTCCATTCATGTTTATGTAAAACTCCAAATCAGTCCTCAAAATGCTAACAGTACCTACGGGAAAATATTAAAAATTGCTGCATGTTAGTATATTTAAATATACTCACTTGGGAGGGTTCGGACTTGCAGAGAATCGGTTGCAATCATGTGACGGAAGCGGATGGGATCTTTTTCATCGCCCCCAGACCCGCGATGAGATGCACCCTGAAAGATAGAGACTGGTCAGATATTTAATGCATAACCGCTGCAGTGCATCAACATGACAGCAGAGAGCATCAGAGTGCAGGGAGAGAGAGGGTTCATTGAACAGACACAAGTATCTACTATACTGTACTATGGGGAGCGTGCACACACGCAGTTACTGCAGCTGCCAATAACTGCCCTCACACAACCATGAAACATTAGCTTAATTATTTCTGTCCCGCATGCAATGTAAAAAGAGAACACGTTAAAAGCACTTCAGAGGATGTGCACCCTCCATCACTGTGTCTTAAAATGCAATTAAAATTAAAAGTCCAAAAAAGGTACTTACAATTTTTTTCCTGTGCTTAGAGCAGTCCTTGTAGACAAATACAACTGCTGTTTTGAACACTGCATGCGGGCAGAGAGAGAGAGGGGGAGAAAAGAAGTGAGAGAATTGATTAACAGGGTCTGCATTCGTTCTTTGCGCAACAAGCAACTTCTACTCACTGTCGCCTTGCCCAAGAAAGCACATATAATAAGCAGATGTAATATTTATTGTCAAAAGTGTCTCAGCTGAGTGCATTTTAAAACACATCCCAGGCACTTCTGAGTAGGTGTGTGAGAACTGCATATCACACCATTAATAATCACTTCACTCAAAAAGTGAAAAACAATGTAAAGATCCCAGTTTGCATGACTGGGTCCATTTGCCCATTAACTGAAATAGCACCGAGCAGTACCAAAGCCTGACAGTAAAGCCTCACACGAAACAGTAAAGTATTCATAAATGCAGAGCAAGTGCTCTTTCATAAAAATGTAACTGCATGTAGCTCCTCTGATAAGTTTAGAAATGTTCATGATGAACAAGAATGTCATGGCAACACTGGTTTATTTTCTGGGATGATATTTTTACATCTTTGACATAAAAAAAAGGTGCAAAAGTTGTGGTTTATTACATACATGACAGGTTCTGCTTGGTCACATATTTGAAACAACTTGTTTTGGCAGCATCAATAGTTTCCTGGGAAATACCCAACTTTCACAGACAGACCACATATTTGCCATCATTTGTGGAGACCGTTCTAAAATGTTTATCCTAGCCCCGTTCATCCATCAGTGCAGGTGTTCATTGAGTTGAATGCATCACCTTTATCTCTCCAACATACCTCCAGTCTCTTTATCTCATCTGACCTCAAATTTATACTGGGTTCAGTGCAGTTAGCTGCAAACTCAGGTTCCTCTTAAGGATCCTGACCATCAGAACCAAGTTCTTCTGCGCTGAGGGTTGTAGATTATTCCGAGAGATATTCTTGAGTTGTGTTAATCTTCAGTCATATCTACACTGAGTTTCTGAGACTTTCCCGTTGCACTGTGTGCCAATTGAGCCAATGAGAGTTGTCAAATTAACTCTTTGAGGGTTGCGATAGAGAAGCTACTAGCTGTGAACTGTGAGGACTAAAGGGGAGTTAAGAACAAGGACATTAAGTAAAGTTAAGTAGCTTTCAGCACCACTGAATTAATAATCTAAGTTTACGTCATTTCAATTTAAAACAGGACGGCACATTACTTAGCATTAGTACTTGGATCCATTATGTAAATGTGACAGCAATTTTTCACCTGCAGTCCCTCATGTGGGTGTTGATTTCTATTAATTGTGCTTGTTCTACAATCATTCTGCCCCATGAAAAAAAAAAAACCCTGTTAAAATTATGAAAAATAGAATATAATAATGACATTCATGTCCATTATGCAAACTTCCAGCTTCAGCTGCATCTATGGCAGAGTGCACTAGAATTAGCAATGCTTGGTCTACACAGGTTTTTAATCTATCCTGTGCATAAAGACGCAAACTGTATATTGACCTTTTTTGATTATTCATAAAGAAGAGCTGAGGCTGAAAATGAAACCTATGATAACTCAAAATGTAGACAGTTGATCAGTTTAGGTTTGTAATCACATTAAACATCAGTACAACAAATCCCCACTTTATGGAGACTCTGTTATATTGTAGGTATATCTCTGTGTTATGTAAGGAGGTATTCCCGGCAGCCTGAATTTCAGGTGGTATAATCTACATAAAACCGTACCAAAAGCAGCTAAATCCGGGTCCTTTTTGCTCTTGGCCAAAGAGGTTTGAGGGTTTATCCATGCCACTGTAGAATGTAGTAAAAGATCCCCCATCGAGAGGTCAGCCACCTGTGATGCATAAAGTAAAAAAAAACAACATGTTAACAAAAAAAGCAAATAAGTCACAGGATCATTCACTGGGCTTAAGGCTGATACATTAATGTGTTCTACCTCTTTTTTATCAGCAGTCTGCTCGTTGATCAGCTGGTCAAAAACAGCGCCGTACTCCTCATGAAGCTTTTGCATCTCATTGATGTGACTTGCAACTTTGTTCATGGCCTTAATTGCAACTACATGGGGCAAATATTTATAGTTAAAACCCCAAATCATTGATTCACCAACACCATATCCTGAATATACAAAGTTCTATGTAGCAGGCGAGTAGATGATGATGTACCATTTCACCACAGTTTTAAATGCTCAATGAAAAAAAGGATACTTACCATCCAGGTGGTAGTGTTCCTCACTGTCCGGGTCAGTGAGAGAATAGAGCTCCCTTAGCAGAAGTGGATACTTCAGCACTCTTTGGATTGGTTTGATCAGGTAAGACTCGAGAGTGGATGAATGTTGCTGTCTGGGATTTTTCTCAGCCAGGAAGGCCTTGAATTCTGGATCGGTCTTTGCTGGAGGAGCGGAAATTTAAACACCGATTTATTTTGTGTAAGGCACAAGGTAACGCAAAGACTTGCTTTTAAAAATAGTAAGGGGTGACTGCATGCTTGGCATGAGGCAAGAATCTGTTAATGTTTTTACCTTTAGCGAGGACCTTTGGGACTTTGGTGTGACTGGCGCAGAAGGCGCTGTAAATCTTAAAGCGATCAGCATAATACAGGAATGACCCACCCAACGAGAACAGCACCTTCTGCAAAAACAGACGAGCATAACATACAATCATAAGATTATATGATCGCATTTAAATGATGGCAACGCACATTATGTGGAAATTCCAATTTTGAGAAGCTGCTAAATAAGAAAGAGTCTCAACTTTTTCTTTTTTTTTTTGACTAACATAAGCTCTTTATTATGCGTTATACAAACAGCAGTACCAAGGGGGAGTGTTCCCTAAATGAGACAAAATAATTAGAGGATTTGAAGCCAAATGAAGCAGTTGGGTCTAAAATCAACATTCATTCACCTTAAATTGCTCCACCCTTTCCAGCCTCTCCTGGTCTGGCATCAGCCTGATTCCATCTTCCAGCGTGCGTAGGAACTCCACCTGGAATTCCACCATCTCTCCGAGGTTACCAAACAAAACGTCCAGCTGCAACACACATCACTGTCAGCACTACTTTCGAGCAAAAATCGTGTATAGGTTATGGTATCTAAGCAGTTTATTTCAATTCTTGGATAATAAATATCAAGTGAAGAGTACCTCATCCTGAGTCAGGAAGCTCTTTTCCTGCAAAGGTTTCAAGTAGCGCTCTATTAGGCAGTTCAGATCCTGAATGAGACAGATATAAACAAGATCAGCCTGTCATCAGATGCTCGAGGAGGAATGAGGCATGTCTTGTGTCTGTTGATTTGAAGGCTATTTAATGAATCATTTGCAAAGATTTTAAAGAATGGATAGAAGTCAACCGCTTGCGGGTTTCAACATAACTCACACTGACACAAAAGTATTTCAGCGACGATGACACAGGAACACACTTGGCAAAACATTTGTGAGTCTGAGACCGTAGCTGCATTCTTGCGGCACGCTCAAAGAACACTTCAGAGACCCTGTACTCACTTTGACATAAGTCTTCTCCGTCTCCACCAATTCATTGATGACCTTGCGCAGTTTGTCAGCGTGGGAGAGCTGTTTCTGTGTGGCCGCGGCTGCTGTGGGTGGTAAAACCGACACAGGGCTCGGAGAAAGGGATGACGAAGACGATGAGGAGGACGACGACATCGGGCACTCGGGGGGATTGATGTCATGAAGGCCGCGGCAGAAAACAGTGACCTGCTCTGTGCTCTGCTCAGAAAGAAAAGGAAGCAGAGCATGCAGAATTTTTAAGGGACCGCTTTAAAAACCACTCACAAAAATTAATAAAATAACTAAATGACTATAATATGTAGGTTTATTTTGAGACGTACGCATTCATCATTAACAAGACATTAAACGCATTCCTACAGTCTGCTATGTATCAAAGACACCAAACATGAAGTCTAAGGAGCTTGGAAAGAAAAGAGTCTGGACTTTTTTAATTTGCTTGAAGACGCCTCACCTCTCATCCGAGAAGCTTCTTCAGTTCTAGGGTCAAATGAGGGTCCTCTTTTGAGGAAGAGAAAGAAGCCATCTATGTCCTCTGTGAACGACCATCTTTGAACAGAGGCGGTGGCTTGCGACACGAACTGTCTGCCATCCAGTTCTGAGATCCCTTCCCAGACGCCTTAACGCCCACTCACATCCTGGGCCATCTGACCTCAGGAAATGATAGGGTGTGGTTAGGTTTCACAATGAGCCCACCCGAAACCTTGGCTGATTGTGACCCACACCCATTTTGACACCTTGGCTCGTGCGATTAGGTAGAGGATCATTAGGGGGGTCCATTGTCCCTCTTGGGGGGATACTCCCACAGGGTTTAAAACTGGGACTCTCTACCATTTGACCCTAGAACTGAAGAAGCTTCTCGGATGAGAGGTGAAACGTCTTCAAACAACTTAAAGAAGTCCAGAAGCTTTTCTTTCCAAGCTCCTTAGACTACAATGGCCTGGATGACTGAGAACCTTCACAGACATACCAAACATGAAGAAACCTGCTAGATTCAGATTGTTAGCAGACCTAATAAGGGACTTGTCGCCTCCTGCTCCTTTTCTGCAACTATAAAACCAGCATTCTCTGATATTACTCTTAGAACTTGTTCAGTAATGACCAGAAACACATGTCACACATCATCCATAACATTACACACTGGAACCAAACACTGAGAAGAATATATTATGAACATGAACACAACAGAGCGCTGCATATTGAAAAATGGACAAAGTGAAAAAGCAGCAGCATCCAAACCAACAGGCTGAGTGTGTTTTTAAAAAAAATCTAATGTTCTACAAGTAATACAGCAGCATGTCTCCCTGCTGCACCAATGGTTATGAGTCTTTCCAGCATCTGCCAATACTTTCTACAACAGACTTCCTGTAGGTAAAGAGGTGTCTCTGAATTCAAACCCAGAGTTCAATAGTTTTCTTTGCAAGCCCAGGCAGGCTGTCACAAGGACTGAGTTCTTCTGAGAAATCTAGAAAAAAATAGATGTACATGTGCATATTATAGATTCTCTTTCTAACACCAACTATAAGAGAGCTCAACTCTAAAAATCTCATTAATTACCAGTCCTCCTGTCCAGAGATGACACTGAACCTTTATTGTTTATTTCCAGTGTACATGTTAATCATTTATAAAGCAACCTTTAAAGAAAGGCAAAAGAATGTGATCGAGAAGAAAACTACAGGTAATTTAAACTCTAAGGGACAAACAAAGACACTAAAACCATCACAAAGTAAAACTACAAACTGAGTCGTGTCAAGCTGATTGATGATGCAAGTTTAAATCTGTATTATCTGTAGGCAGCACAAAACAGGTTTGATCCTATTTCAATCGCCATTTACTTAAACGGGATGCCACCAGTGTTACTCACGGAAGCGCTTTTGAGAACATATGTTACAAAACTATCATTTTTATGGGTTCAGTGAAAGTGTTTACTTATTGTAATCTCTGATATGGCAGTACACCTCACTGTGTGCTGCTGATAGCTGATTTACATAAACTGGTCAGCTGGGGAAGTAGCTTGTCTTTACTGATTCAATGCCTTGTCTCCTGCTGGACTGCAGCAATGACAAACATAATTTTCCATTGTGGTATTCAAACCAGTTTTGCAAGTTTGCTACACACACACACACACACACACACACACACACACACACACACACACACACACACACACACTTGTTTGCACAGCAGAATTGGGCAAACAAAGATTATCGACAGTCCTCCTATCACTAACTAACTACAGTCACAATAATAAACACTTACCACAAAATGAACTAAAAGTCTGAATACAAGTAAAATGACACAGGTAACTGAATTTTGTGTAGCATCCAAATAATTTACATTGCTTACAAAGGTAATAACCGCATTAAAAAACATATCCACAATAAAGACCCTTTAAACTCCCCAAACTGACCTTACACATCGCCGAGAACAAGTTTTATCAGACATTAAATCTTGTTCACCGAAAACAGAATACTAAGGACCGGAAAAGCATGCAAGGATGAATGTGCTGCGATCTGTGCAGTGAGAATTCCTTCGTGTTTCTAAACACAACAAGCCGAGCAATGACACTGCCATTTTTGGCCCTAAAAGCGAGGTCTCGCCCTTGACTGCCGAGTGGCAGATGGGGCAGTGGCAGAGACAGATGACAAGAGATGGGGAACGAGGAAGGAGAAGAAGAATGGCAACATGATGCCGCACCATGACCAATAACTAACTTTCACACTGGCAATCTAAGTGACATAGAGAAAATTGTGAAGAGCATAACTAATAGGATTCAATGACTATTTATCTGGGGTTTATTTAAACCCCAAAACAAACAAGTGCAAGCTTCGATCGCAGATTCTAATGTGCAGTATAACAGTCATTAGCTCGTCCAGAATCGATGCCATTTTACTCCCCATGCCACTGAGATATAAACACGATATAGTAAATAATAATAATAATAATGTCTAAAAAAAAAAGGGTAGCTCATACACTCAAAATGTGTCATAAGATACAAATATTACATAAAATATTAAAAAGGGTTGTACAACTAGGGATTGCACTAAGCATAAGCTTAGCATTGCTGGTACAATACCATGACATTATCACTAACCTTTGTGGGATTGCATCCACAACACAAGCCACCTCTCACACACACACACACACACACACACACACACACACACACACACAAACAAGAGTGCACAGCTCACCAGCTGTAACATGTCATAGATGGATTCGGTCGGTGGCTTAGAATTTCTTCTTCTCCTAAAAGCGGACATCCCGGCAGGTGAAGTTTCGACGAGAAATCAGGTTTTCATTTCCTGTCCTGCTTTTCAATTCCAGAGTGCTTCCACTCTTCCTCTGCCCCGGGAAGGCTGTGTTTTTCTGCCCTGTGCAGAATGTAGAGTTGCCGAACTTGTCCAGCTAAACTGATCAGAAGTGCTAAAGGAGATGCCTGCTATTCAACACTCACCCTCCTCTGCAAAACACTGCAGCTGGTAAAATCATTACTGTGGCAGCTGAACAAATGGGTCATTAGGCAGACTGAACAGAACAGATTGCAATGAACAACAGCACTCCCATGTCACCTTATCCTACAGCGTCTATCCAATCACTTTCTATTTTTTCAATCCACCGGCTGTCTCTGCATGCTGCCCTGAGCGCCAGTCTCCACTCTCTTCTTTGCCTCGTATCTGTCCTCGTTGCCTCTTCCACTTTTCTGTCCAGGTGTTTGAGAGGAGCGGTGGCAGGCGGCGTAGAACAAAACATTAAATAACAAGATCAAACCTCACACCCTCATGAGAGATGTAAGAAGAGATGGGAGGAGAAAGGAGGGAGGAGAGAATGGGTGTTGAAGAGGCAGTGGGTGGTGGGAGCCAAACACTCCAACAGGCATCTGCCTTCTCTCTCTCTCTCTCTTTCTCTCTCTCTCTCTCTCTCTCACTCATCACTGCTGAGAAAGACTTATGTCACTACATGCTTGTATTTGAACTTGCGCTCCGTTTGGAAATGGGTTTTAAGAAATACCGTGGTTAACGCAATTATTTCTAGAATAACGACAAAAAGAACACGTGGAAACCAACTCAGAAAAAGTTTGTGCCCTAATGCATCAACTATGCATCCCACAGTCAAACCAGTTCTTGCCATTTCCAGAAACTATGTCACACAGGTCAGAATAAGTTCTTTCTGAACATTGAAAATGGCAAAAAATAAGTATATTCCACATAAACGATAAACTTTAATCCTTTTTATAAAAACAACAGTTGGAGTGGAGAAAGAGAGTCGCAGCTTTTCTCCAAGTCCAGCACATGCAGTCTTTATTAGCACAGTGACTAAATGTACTATATCCTTGACTCGGAACAGACAGGGAGGAAAGTCTAGTATGACAGAGGAGCATGGAGGCAAGCACAAACCTGCTCTAACACCCATCAGCTGAAACCATGCTGAGCGAGAGCCAGAATAACCAGAGATTGCTCATATCCACACACTTGGCACACAGAAGCACAGCACACACATCATTTCACAGCTATGCAGTGAATTTTGACATGCAATAAACACACACACGTATAAGTAAATGGAAATGTCTAGCAATTCTTACGGACGTGCCTCCAATGCCTCCTTGCACAGTGTTTGTCTAAAAGAACAAGCATTTACTTGTCAATATTTGAGCATGGACAGGAAGGAGGGAGGGAGGAGAAAGGAAAGGAAAGGAAAGGAAAGGAGGATATGTCTTGAAGTTCAATTTCACTGGAGATCAGGAAAACATGCAAATCCATAAATCCCTGCAAGGACTGATGGGATATACAGAGAGAGACTTAAATCATATAATCTGAAAGCATGATTATGTTACGACATGAGTCTTCATAAATCTGCACAGGAACATTTCGAATTCAGAGCCGTGGATTTGCAGACTACAGGCTTCAACTCAAAGTTGTAATGGGTGAAAAAAGTTAGAGGCACTTTTTTTATTCCCTTAAACAGCAGCAACCAGCCAGTTCTGATAACACAGCATTAGAGGATTAAGTCGTGTACATTTGAATTTATTTAAATTTTGGAAAACCATCAGAAAGAATGTGTTTTCTTGGTGTGTGTTTACCAAAATATTCTAACACTAACATACAAATTGATGTGTTATTTCTGCATCCTCAGTGTTGACTTTGTGAAGATTATTGCTGCCTTAGAGGCTTCATAAATCAGCACAGTGCTCCCTCCAGTGGAATTTCTGTGGAAGAACAACAGCATCTGAGACAAAGGTGAAAAGGCCCGATTGGAGGGAAGGGGGGCAAGTGAAAGCATAACTGAAGACTTGTGCCACTTATACAGTCATAATAGCCAGAAGCTATAATAATTATATTAAACAAATAGACTAACTCCAAATGAACAACTGGAATTATATCATCAAGAATAAATCAAAACAAACCTTGATAAAAATTGCACACCACCCTTCAAACACTGAATAATGTATTTTCTATTTCAAATGCCCTCAAGCCAAACTATTAGACATTTGTAAATTATTATCACACTTGTCAGTGAGGCTGACTACACCTTGGAGAACACTAGCAATCACCGACATCTCTACTATCACCGTTATCCTGAGAAATCGGCGCTTTTTTCTCTGGTCGGTTTATCATAGCGGGGAGGTTGCTCTGTGCTTTGTCTAAAATAATGAACATTCCCATATCCCCCGGCTAGCCAGACACTCATTTATCTCCACTAAATGATGTGAAACACTGTGGAGAATGGAGTAATTAGAATGTGGGGATAATTAAAATTGTCCCACTTTGCCTCGTTTTCCTCACTCCTCTGCCACCATGGCACCGCAGGCGCTGGGTGAAATGAGGTAAGACGCAATCCGCAGCACTTCGAAGCTTTTCCAAACAGGAGACTTGAGAAACAAAAGGCTGATCAACATAAAGAAAGGACAAATAGTTTGGGTGAATGTGTGTTTGTTTTTGAAGAAAATGCCACAGTTTTGGCAGTCTGTGGCAAGTTTGGATTGAGCATCCAAGTGTTCAGGCTAAGGTCAGTGCCCACAGCCGGCTGGAGAGCTAAGGGAGCGGGGCTGTTTTAAGTGCCAACGGCATCCTCATGTTGTTTATGGTAATGAACAGCAGGGGGTTCGTGAGGAGGAGGGTGGAAAAAGACCCAAGATCAGAATGAAACTACAAGGACAGAAGGAAAGAAAGGGCATTCAAAACAAGACGGCAGATGAAGGTGCTGGATGAAAAGAAAAGAGCTGCTGTGTCTGATGGTCATGGTCACATTGTTGCTCTCAATGTGGAAAATAATATGACAGTAAATCAAAAATCTAAGGAAATTAGGGGTACAGCAAAGGTAAAGATGAAAGGAAAGGATGGAAAAAAGCAGCAGGGCACAAATCAGACAGCTCGTGTTAGACGAGAGCAGGAGGTGAAAGACACAAAGCTGAGATGAAGATCACTGACTTAACACTTGTGTTCTATTCTTGTTTACTGGTTTGCAGTGAATATTTTTTCCCTCTTATAAACAATCCCGATTAGTCAAGTACATTAGCCTGTATGGCTGTGTGGCTGAAAGAGGTCGATTCCCCGAAAAGGCTTTGGATTTGTTGGCCATATATTTCGGATCCCAGTTTTGACTGATTACTGAATTTAACCATACAGCAGATACACAGAAGAACAACTGTGAGGTTAAAACGGCAAAGCAATTTTCAATGTTAATTAAAAACTGCGAAGAGTTTCAGAAAGTTTTGTGCGGCATCTTCAACTAAATGTTTTCTTTCATCATGAGTTCAAATTAGAGTCTCATCTATATCAAGAGCAAGGCAAGCTTTTCTTTAAGTATTTCACTCACTTCTAAAACTGGCACATTGGAATCATGGAGGAGTCTTCACTGAAGCTGCATTTGACCTCACCCATTAGCTCTCCCTTGAGATTGAAACTCATTGACACAAAATGAAGAGTGAATACAGCGATGTCCCTTCCCTTTCTTCTTTGTTCATGCCTAGGTTATCAACACTGGTCCAAAAAAGGAAAAAATGTTTCCGGTGGTTACTGGCTATCAGACAGTGTCATGGTAATGGAAGTGACAAGCGTATCAGAGGGAGAGTGGATGGCACACGGCCTGTCCCAGCAATCACTGCGTCGACCCTGATCAGTCCAGACATAATCTTAATTAGAAAGTGATGCTGTTCACTCACCTGTCTCCAGTTCAGTGTTCCAGAACGCACACTCGCACCCAACACGTACTATGTGCACATCTGTTAATGTGCCAAGACACATACACACTACATTTTGCTATGAATACGGTGCTGCTAATGCAATATGCTGTCAGCACCACAGAAAACTGTTATCGGAGGAAGAATATGGTTATGATTACAGTGTTAAATCCGTAGGATTCACAGACTCACTGTAACCATCATGTTGGGCTTATATATGCCCTATATATTATGACTGTGACAACAGAAAATCCACTGAGAATCTCCCATCTTTTTAGACCAACACTTTTTTTCTGGTTTCATGTGACATGCAGAAACAATTCAAAGCAAAGTAATCAGAAAATCCACACACGTTCCTGCATTTAACAGGATCTGGAAAAATTACACAAAAAAGAGCATAAATCAACTGTTGTGTGTCTGTACGTATTTAACTGTGTCTTGCTACTACAAGTTTAAAAGAAACTGAAGCGGATTATTGTGTCATTGTGACCCCCTGTGGAAATGACCCATGTGGTCATTGCCAACAATGCCATTTCACAGTTATTCAGTGACCCCTATGTGGGAAACTACAAAATAAAGAAGGTCAGTTTGTATTCTGCATCATATACATGCATACATATCCTTATGGATTGGCATAGATTAGCAAATCACTAGCTCATTAAAAAGGTATAGTTAAACACCACAGTGTGCATCAGAAACAACTAATTGTGAGTTTTTCAGCAAAACAATGTTCTTGGATATTGTAGGAGCTGAGATAATAAATCATTCACGCAGAGGGAAAGACAAACTATTCTGGAGAAACACACTGCATGCCTAAAGAAATAAATAAGAAATTTGATATTACAACATTTTTGTGACAGCCTTTTGCAAAAATAGCCACACTGCTGTTTTGTTATGTGGCGTTTTACACACACCTTTTTTTGTATGTGTAATTTTGCCCATAGTGTTATTCCTGTATATAGTCCTGTATATAACACAAACAATAATTGGTGTATGTTTTTTTTTAATGTTAAACTAGATACCTTGTATATAACATATAACTTGGATACATTTGGTTGTGTAGATAGTGATGCATTTTTTACATTGTTTGATCAATTGTAACCCAGGGGAGATGAGATCATAGTGCATCTTTTCTTTAGAAGTCTGAGGAAAAGCATCGCACATTAAGTATCATGCTAGGGCTTACTGGTGTGCCGGTCAATCACTTCTCATATCTGCTGAATTTTTTCATCCAGCACTCATTCTATTGAACCTTTTAGCTTTGTTCAGACTTAGTTTGGCAAACTCTTCTTATATAAAACATGAAAGCAAAGCGACTGCTGAAATTTGTTCAAACATAAATCCAGCCTGTGTTGGATTGTTGATCAAATGATTGTGTTTTCCTTTGCTGTCTGGCATGAAATGTAAGAAATGTCCCCGAAGATGTCAGGCTGCAAGATGACAATGCAACAAATCAAAGACTAAGAAAGCTAAGACTAAAGCTGCCAAAACATCAAACACTGAGCACCAAAAACTCCATCCTCTGTTGGGCTAAACTGTTATTTTTGCATGTCTGAATTTTTTACCTGGCTTGGTGTGTGAAACTGTGGCTTTGTAAAACATATCTTACTTTGTATCCAGTCCCAATGCAAGTTTTATCTTCCGGATGATCCCTGTGGCTCTGCAAGGACAGACAAGGTTCCTCCTCATAAGTATCATCTGGGCTCTCCAGTGGCAAACCTGACACATCATCCAGGATGTCTTCTACAAAAAGGACAAAAGGCAAAGCTGACAAAGAAGACTACACATACACATACCTATACCAAGCTGCTTTCATTTATTTGTGCACTTCATCTGCATTTACTTTGAGAGCCTGGGTGAGTCTGGCTGATTTTTAAAAGGTCACAAGTATGTAGTCGTAACTTTTTAATGAAAATAATAATTTAATAGCATCCTCTTTGTGTTGGATTAAAGTGACAGCAATTAAAGATTCCTATAACCTTTAGTGTTTCTTATTATGATATCACTGTTTAGTAAAATTAGTTATTATTCCTTCCATTTTAAAGTCTCTGTGCTGAAGAACTCTTTTATACACCTGTGTCCTCAAAGCATGACATCATCAATAACCTCCATCTGGCTGCTTAAGTGTTTTTCTCTCCATCTGACCCTTTGCATATGGCATATTCTGCATGATGACAGCTCCACGCTGCTGAAGGATTCATATTAATATTCATATTGCTCCGAGTTCCAAACAATGCCAGCTTGTCAGGCTGCGCATTGCAAGTCCTGGTTTATAAGGAATACAAATGATGCCCTTGCACAAATAAAAAGAGCAGGTCAAAGGAAGGATGGCGGCTGCCTGCAGGTTAGTTATCAGACAGCATCCATGCATAATTAGTAGATCGCCCTGTTCACCTCACTGCATGCAAAAGATGTATCTGAAACCTCTCTTTTTCACCACAGAAAGTTGGGTTTTAGAGGGTGAATGATCACGCAACACAAGATATGTGAATGCAATGCTAAGGACAAAAAAAGGAAGAATCATTTTGTTCTTTTTCCTTTATTGTCATTCATTCAGAACTATGCATGTCTAAGTAAATATGTCAGTATATAAATATCAACTAAGAAAAACTGCTTACATGTAGATTATTTTAAAAAGCAAACAGCTTATTCAACTGATCCCCAAATCTTTTGAGACAGGAAACCTTACCTTGGCTCTGGGAAAAAATGTCTGTGGCTAGGTTTTGTTCCACATCAGAGCGCCGGGGTGGACAGGAGCACACCATCCGAGGATCCAACTGGGGCAGGGTGCTGATGCTCAAGGTCAGGGTTTGGTTTGTAAATGCAGACATCATGTCATCCTTCTGGAGGGCAGATGCCTCTTTACCATTAAGTAACAGAATCTCATCCCCTGCTTTCAAACCTGACAGAGAATCGGGCAAAAAAAATGTAACAAATGTGAAATTTCACTAAGCATATGGTAAAAAACAGTTTAAGAAACAAAGTCAATATGAAATAAATTATTGTAGAGAAAGTTTTCAAACAATGCACAGTCAGTAAAAGCATTATCTGTGAGTTCATGACCCAAAAAACATCCAACCAACAGCAGAATTCCTATGGGCCGCTCAAAAGCACTGCTCACAGATGACTTATGTAAACAAAACTTTTGCACCATACTTCCCAGCAGCACCTCGGAGACTAATCAGGTGCTCCGAGATGCAAATGTGTTCCATCACATCAAAAATGCATCCTTCTATGATTGCTTGCCTGAGGCAAATACTGATCTAACAAGACGGGGTGGGTTTAAGAGGCAAAGTACAATGTCTGTCTATTCCTGTCCTGTCCTGTCCTGCCCACTGTGTGTATACGTTCTTCATGGTACAATAGGTGAACAAACAAAACACTGGAACATAGCTTCAGTTTGAGCCTTGCTCTTTGTCTTGCTGCTCCTCCTCTCAAGCACCTGTGCCCCATTCTGTTAATTGAGAATCATCACTCAATCAGCAATCCAATTAGCAGCTAACCTTATCAATAAACCCAATTGGCTGTGACAGCTGTTTAGAGATGTGGCAGCAGCCTCATCTCATCTAGTAACACACAAGGGGATTTTTGGACATGTTTTGACTGCAGTCATCTGTGAGTATGAGCTTATCTTCCTATTTCAGTCTCATTTTAAATTATTTGCTGCAACAGAGACAGCAGCGACATTATTCAGTAGGATTCTCATAGAACAGCAACACACAGTTACATACATATAGACGCATAAGGCACACATTTAGCCTTAAGTTATGACCTAGTTGTCTGAAATGTGAAGTGTCAGCTGTAGCAGAGGCTTTATTGGGCAGAGAGAGATAACCCCTCTGGTCATATACGGCTGCGTGTGTATGCCTGTGTGCAATGCATGGATGTGCCTTTGTGTGTGCTGCTGTGTGAGGAGGGGAAATGGGAATTACAGTGAAAGAGCGAGAGCGGGAGTGAGAGAGAAATAGACCCTTTGGGGCTCCTTGTCCAGTGCTGGCCTGGTTTCTGCATGTACCCTGCAGAAAATCAAGCGTGATGTCTTTCAATTCCCCATTCACTCTCTGCACTGTTAATAAACCACACACATACACACAGGCTCATCACAGTGCTCATGTGGACCCACTAAACTGCATCTAACTCTGTGATTCAGCAGAATATCGTGCCCAGATTGCAATAAGATGCTTTGTCGTATGTGGATGCTTCAATCTTTTTCTACTTCTAACATCAACTGAGTCCTGTGTCTTTTGGCAGCCTGCTAAGATAGCAGCTTTCAGATTGCTAATACACTAGAGGGCACAATCTCACACTTGAGTAACCTTGGTCTGACCCTGGGGCTTAGTTTTGGGGCATGTTATTTTCTATACATTAGTGTTGTATCTACCAAGCAGCCATATGTTTCTCAAACCCATTAGAGTGTCACTGTCTCAGTTAGAAGATAGGGACCGGTGAAGGGGAGGGGGGGGGTTGATCTCCAGACCCAGCAGTGCAAAGCAGAGAGTAGAATAGAAAACAGCCACAAATCAACGCCTTATAAAATCTCTTTGTTCTTGTTTTATGGTTTGTTTGTTTTTTTTTATTTTATGGATAAAGGTTTTGGAACGTCATGCCTTCAGAATAAAAGCATAAAAACATCACTTTGGCCATTGTTCTTGACTCTAGCATCTCTTGGCTGGGAATGCGTTCTCTATAAGCATCACTTGTAAGTGTGCTACAGTAACGGGTTAATCTCCTTTACACATGTCAACGTATGCATAAAATGTGTACCTTTCGCTGAAGCCATTCCTCCTGCTTTCACTTCAGTAACTTGGAGCTGCTGCACCCCATCCTCCTCTAAAACTGCCACAGAAAAACCTGCAGACATAGATAGTTAGACACAGAGAAATTCATTTAATTCCTTCGGTCGTCTTTGAAATATTTCTATTTGACAGCGTAAACTGCTGTATAACCACAGCAATTAAATCCACTCCATATCATGTGTGCCCTTCATTTGGGTAATTCCCTTTTATTCATTAACAAAGCATGACTAGATGAAGTCCATTAGAAAATCAATTTGAAACAGAATTTATGGGTGTGTCAAGAACTGACTGCTATTGTCAGAAATAAGCATACCATATCCGTTGTTGCAAAACTCGGCTTTGTCAAACTGGACGACTTTGGTACTTTTGGGATAAATCTCAATCTCTTTGTAGAGCTGTAAACACACAACAGCACATATATAAATAAATAATTGTAATTAAAGAGAAACAAACAAATAGAGATAGATATATCTATATATAGGGAAAAATGGATGGGTAGCAGTGTTGTTGGACAGATAAGGTCAAGGTCATGCTGTTGTTATTAATAAGAAATGAACAGGTTCATGTATTATTCTGGCTCCTTAGCCAAGCAATTGTATCTGAAGGTTGTGGGGTCAAAATCCAGGTCAGGGCTATGAAGTGAGTGGGTGCTCAGACAAGACCCTGAGCTCACAAAAGCCTAGAACATGGACACAGCTGTGTGTATGCAGCAACAGACAGGAACAGAAGTCCGCAGTGTGTAGTAGCCTTCACTGAGGAGAAATAATAACGTAATATCATAGACTAAGGATGAAAGCGGGTGAAATGAGTCACTGATCAAAGCAGGAAGATAAAAGAGCTCTTGAGGAAAAGAGCGAGTTATAAAAATGATTGTGCTTTGAGAAAGATTTCAGTGTATCACCTACAAGGCGCAATCAAAAAGAGGATTTGTTTTGGGGTTTACAGCAGATGAATAATGCGGTGGTGGTGGGGACTTTCAGTGAGTGTGACTGTTCTTATGATAAATAGACGCACACAAACACAAACGGCGACTTCGTAGTGCACACAATAGACTTGAAATGCTACTTTGCATAATTTATAGTTTATGCAATAGTGCTTCTTTTCCATCCTGGTGATTTTGTATGCACGGCAAATCAAAACGGCAACCAACTCATGAAAAATGCACAAGCATTCATCCATATCTGACAATAAAAATATGAATAAGAAGATGGCAAATCCAAATAACATACTGCAATAAACTTAGAATCACACAAACAGCATAATAATGTGTGCTGCATGTCTTTGATTAACTTATATGGATATTTAAACCTAGGATATTCACCTGGTTATTACTTAAAAATATATATCTAATGTGGCTTAGTGTGTATTTCCTCACCAGATCGGAGATGTCCTCTTCAAATGTGGGAACATAATAAAGTATTTGGTTGTCAACCAGCACCTTCAAACGCAGGTAGTGGCCAGAGGGATCGATCTTATGGGTCTGGGGGCAACAAGAACATATTACTTGTACATGCGAGTACATGTTTAAGCTTTAAAGTATCTGGTGACTGGCAATAAGGAGAAAGGTAAAGAGAAACCAACATAAAGTGTGTCATTAAAATGTTATGCCACCGCCTACCACAGATACTTCAAATTTCAGTCCACTTTGACATCAGTTCAACAAATGACTGGAACTCTATTCAAAAAGACATTCCCTATATTGAGTTTTAATAATAGTGCTGGGGAATGCTGTCTAACATGCTGGTCCAAAATCATGGACGATAATGATGATGGATGCTCTGCTTCACTCTGTTACGTTTGTGACTTGCATGCACATATGCGTCATTAGGCAATATTACGCCTATTATGTGTCTCTTGCTGAAGCCAATTAAGGAGAAAAGGTAATGAAGTTAAAACAAGTGATGGACTGTGAATGACAGCAATATACAGTGTATCCTGAAAGGTAAGAGCATTATTAAAAGATCTGTGACTCTGTGAGAACTGTCATAGAAGTAGAACTGAAAGAACTCGGTTACATTCAAATTCATATATGTACATTGAAGAAGACCGTATATGAACCGCTGATAATGTGCATCAATGTGCTGTCAACAATGACAGCTGACAGTAATATGGCAGATCTTCATTTTCCTCATATAATTTAATGGTATTCTGACCTCTCTACAGGGCTGTGTCTAATTTCTTAATACCTTGGGGATTGCCTGTGTTTTGAAAAAGCTGTTGAGAAGAATTAATTGCATTCCTAGCCGCTTGAATGCTGTGTGTGTCATTCTGCGTCTGCAAGCTAGCAGGTAATAAAGCTGCATATTGGAGGTGGGTGACAGACAGCCACACTTCCAAAGCCTCCAAATCACAAATGATTTAGTGATCATAAAATCCATTGAGAATTTGCTAATTAATGATGATTTATCACATGAATCATGACATAATTCTCTCAGCTGCCTTTACAGGTTTAAAGTATCGGTGACTGTATTGGTATTGGCAATATTGGCCCTGTATTTACTTTGGATCAATACTAAAATTTGCAGTATTATAAAGTGCTACTGTGTATGCAATAAAAAGAGGAAACATTGTGCAGTCTGTCACTTTGCAAACTGTCAATCTAAAGTACATCAGTGTTACATTGGTGATTATATGCAGTGCACTGTGTAAAATGCATTTCTCTTATGTGCAGTCTCTGGTAATGCAATATTATCAATGCTGTTTTTAATGGCCCACCTTGCAGACAGTGTTCAAGACTTCCAGTGTTGTCTCTCCGGGCTGTATGACGGCCAGGATGGGCTGGTTGTTCGGCAAACACACCCAGGAGGGTTTCAGGTACTCAGGAACCCAAATATCACTGTCTACATTTTGCTGAGGAAGACTTTTCACAGAAGCTTCTCTCTCCTTCTGAAAATAAAAACAAGCACAGACACTCAGCAAGTTTAAGTTTATGCATCTTTGAGCAGCTGCAGTGGCAGAAAGCATAAACAGACAAGGCAGATTTAATGCAATCGTGAAACTCACAAACAGTAATTCAGTAATGACACTTGTACTGCAGTACAAGCTTTTTGCATTGCATGTAGCACATGTTATATAGCTTACACTTGCATTTTTATGGGTGTGTTACTGTTTTTAAAGCATAATCTGTAACCTTTCGGCCCATCAGTCTGACCTACAACAATCTGGCAGCCTTGTCAGCCGCCTTGCTGGCTTCTATTCCCCCCATCTGTAATATATCTCCACCTATCGAGTAACAGCATCCACATTTATTCTTTCATTCTTCTATCACGCCAGCCTCCAATTAATCACTGCCTCTCCTTCTGGTGCCCTTTCCCCCTATCTGTACATCATTCCATCAGCTCTCTCCTCCCCATCTTTCATTCACGCCATACAATCTGCCGGCAGTTAACAATCAGGCCCGGTGGTCCCTGTCGAAATGAACTTCGACTTGGCTGTATCTGTACGCGTGTGTGTCTGTGTGTGAATCTGCGTGGTAGAGATAAAGTGAAACAAAGAGGGAAACAGCCACAGTAAACTACATGCAACAGCACATTTTTATATTCACAAACACAAACAGGCCACATGCGCAAACAAAATACAGACGCGCACACATTATCTCAGACAGACAACAGACTGGGGGGCCTGTAAGTAGTACCTCCCCCAACTCCCTGAACTCCCAGTCCTGCTCAGCACCATCTGGCTCCCCTCCTGGCCTATCTAGGATGCCTCTGCTGGAGGGTGGTGATGGTGTGTGTGGGGCGGCGGGGTTCTCAGATCCCTGCTAAACTCTCCTTTCCAGCTTATGCTAACAAAGGGATTCCCCAGAACAAACAGCAAATTAAAGCTGGGAAAGTCAATCAGATGTGAACATTTGGAGCTATTCTTGCTGGAAATGCTCAATGAGGAAAATCTTTGCCACTGATAAAGCATTTCCAGCTCTAGTTTACTGCCAACTACAGCACGTTACATCTTATGCTTTTCTTTACAGTCATCCCATACACTGCCAGCTGAAGCCTGGCGTGGGTGGAAAAAAAAATTGATCTCTCTTTGTGCCACTGGGGGCCTGCACTGCCAGAGCAGGTTATTGCTGCAGACTTAGCTTCTGTCTGCTTGGTTCAGACTAAAGCCTATCTTTTCTCTTCTCCTCATCTCTGGTGCTTTTTACCAGTGCTCATAAAATATGGATCCAGCAGGCTTGTCCTATACAACCTATGTGCAACTGGACATTTTTCCTTAAAATTCATATAGATTTGTCGCATACTGGAAAACTACATTGATATGGTTGTCTTAGGAAACATGTTTTTCTTTCTTATGATATATAGCTAATTATTTGCAATTGTGTGCAAGTGTGGTCAGTACAGCAGTTACAAGAGAACACAGATGGTGTGAAACCAGCGAGTCCTATGGTAGCAAATGTCTGCATATTTGTTGAAACGTCAGAACACTAATGATGTGAACATATCAGATTAAATTTGTCTCTGTGGGATTAGCAGACAGAAAATCCCCCAGTTGATAGCCTTTTTGATACTGATAAAGATGGAATTGCCTGAAGCAAATTAAATAAAGGGACTCTGTCCACACTGCTCAGAATATTAAAAAACTGCTGCAGAAGATGACAAGGGTTGTTTATTCAACACAAATAAACCTGAGCATTGTCCAATGACGCTGAGAGAGACACAGATATTCTGCCGCTTTTAAAGCTTTATGAGTCTGCAAATGTCTCCAATCACTCTTCATCGAGGAGAGAAGCAAACGTCTGAAAATATTAAAGCAAGGGCTTTAAAAACGACCTAAAAAAATGCTCAATGGTGCAGAAGGGTGCAGGGATTTTGTGCTTTCCCTTAGATAACCCACCCTGCAAAGAGCCAGAGCCCCAAAAGGATCTTAGTTAAGTGAAAGGAGGTGGAAAATCTAGTGATGTAGCTGGCCTCGGGGTCTTAAGAAGCCCATTACCCATTATACAAGAACAAAGATTCATCTGATGCTCCAGTGATTTTTCCTCTTGGTGTATGCAAAAAGCAAACAATGAGAAGAAATGAGTCCACAGCCACACGAACTCTGCTGATTTGTGGTGAATACCAAACTAATAAAGGGAGGAGGAGCTTCATGTTTAGCCTAAGGGAGGTTATTACTGTAAATGGTGCAATGTGGTTGTCAACTCCCTTTAATTTCTTGATGGGAAATGATTGCACTGTACAGCAGAAGTGGGAACACGCTGATACTGGATTATATGTATTTAGCACTTAATTTCACCCAGTGAGGAGACGTTCAGCTGCACTATTACTTAATGTTCAGCAGAAACAGCAAAACTGCTTCATCTTCTGGAATGTTAAAAGAGGGCAGACATAAAATATTACATCGACAACAAAATTTAATCTAATGTAGGTTTTTACACAAACAGAGTTAAAAGCTTACAGATTTTTCACTGGAGGAGTCTTCGAACACCTTCTGCAAAGACTTTCTCACTGGCTCCGCCCCATCAGCAAACACCTGCAATAACACAAAGCACCGCAAAATTAAAACACACATAAGTATAGTTATTACTTTGACACCAAGAAGCAGTTTCAAGCATAAACTTACGAACACACAATATTTAGCTGCAGTAGTATTTATTCACCAAAATCGAATTTTACAGATTTCAATTAAACATCAAGCACTGCAAAGTCACTCAAAGTCAAACGTACCTGGTCAATTGAAGGGTGTCCTTTGCTCTTTCTCCTAGATGCGGTGTCCAGACCCCAGAGTGAGGAGAAACGGCTTCGACGTTTACTGAAGGTGCGAGGGAAAGGTTGGTTCCGCCTTCTCATGCTGCTCTCTGTACGGGCAGACACCTGTGACAGTGACAGTTACAGAAAACACAACAGAAATGAAACAGACACCTTTAACACCCGAATGAAAACAGTTTGACACACAAAAGCAATCATTTGCAGCAGCTACTGAATACTTTCAACCTCTAATCCCCTTCAGTCACCTACGACTTGGCACAGGGAAACTTTTCGTTCCCGTTTTTTGACTTCTCTGGGTTCAATCAGAGCTCAAATAGTATGAGCAACTATGCATTACACTAATATAGAGCTGGTCAGACATCAGACACGTACACTTCAAACATAACATCTTAAACCACTTTTTAGACTCATCTTCTCATTCCCCACATGAGAGGCCTTTATACTGTTATTACAGCCCAAATCTACTGTAGAAAGTAAATGAAGGAAAAAACAGAAATATTGCTTTTGTGACCAAAAACTTTGAATACCAGAGCTGAGAGAGAGAACAATTATATTTCCCTTTAGGCAAGACAAATGAGTTCATTTGAATATTTTTGCAATTCATTAATTAGTAGCCATGAACAATTATTTTAATTGCATTTCATTTCATTTCAGTAGTTTTGCGTTACATGTATTTATAAATGTGATTCTCCTTATAAATATGCCACATTTATCATATTTAAGCGATGCAATAATGACATTTCAAATTAGTCAGAAGGGATGTGGTAATAAATAGAGTAAAAAGAATATGAAAGGGACAGGAGAGACATAAAAAAGGACGGTATAAAATATGGCAGATACGGAGAAGAAGACACTGAGGGAGCGAGACACAAACAAAGGAAGTGAGGGTGTAGGCAGTAAAAGGAGGGGGAGCAAGGGCCAGAGAGTGTTAAGCCTGTTTGTGGGAAAGTGCCTCAGGGATGCTAGCTTGCTAAAAGAGTTTGTATTGATCGACCAATCACAAAAAACACTGTCAGTGCTTGATGTTGTGTGTGCGTGCTAGTGTATGTTTGGCATATCCGTTACCTTGCTCGTATAAAACTGCTCTGTAGAGAAATGTTTTCCATGTTTTGCTCTTCGTTTTTGCTCTTTCTTCTTTGGATGATACTACGCAGAGCTTACAGCTCAATGACACACAATCGCATAGAGATCAGGTTGGGTTTCATTCTGTACATTCTGCAGCACTGAGATAATAACTTGGGTTTCAGAGAGGATTTATAGGTAGAATGTTTTGCTTTCACTTTTCTCTCAAGCTTTTAGGATAGCGTGTATGTGATACATTTTAATATGTGGTGTGTGTTTGCTACCCAAGTCTGAATCTCTGAACCTTGTTAAAGTAAACCATCTATGTAACCTTAGCCTTGAGTGTTAGGCTTAAGAGTCACAGCTGTTTTTGCACACTTAGAATAAAAAACTTGCATGCATCACTATGACAGAAAGCAGAAATAATGCAGGTGTTCATTTCACATTTTTGATGCTACCAACACATCAACTTTGAGAGCTGGCACTTACTTATATCTACTTAAATTCCATCACTTAAACAAAATCTTTATAATGAGAAAATTATTGCTATAATTCACTTGTTCACCAGTTTTAATGTTGTGGCTAATTGCGTGTTACAGATAAAAACTCACTCCACTTTACAGCGCTCATGCTAACTTTGGGCCTGAGAATCAAACCAGCATACTTGGTTTGTTCATTTGTTTCATAACCTTGGGGTATATGGCAGTATCTATTTCTTTGAACATTTGTGAGGCAAGCAGAAATTCTTGCTTTCAGTAGGCGTATGTGACAAGGCACTCACAGGCAGATAAACACACCCACTCTTCAAGCTGGGCTGTTATTGAGGGTCGACAGTTGGAAACCTCTCATGCAATCTCTACACGGAACATGTAGAGACACGTGAGTCTGACTTTTCAGGTTTGGATTCATGAGCTCCGATCAAGTTTACTAAAAAATTGCAACCTGAAAAACACCTGGAGTGAATAGTCAGATACCAGCACTAAACATGTCTAATCATACCAGTGCATGGAAGGAGGAAACAGAGAAGATCCCCAGTCGTCCCATGGCAACTTTTGTGGGACGTGACGCGAAGCCCAGGAGGCGTTTGGGATTGGGAGGTTCACCGCCCTGCAGACTCGCCAGGTAGCAGCGGCAGCGGAAGAGATCTATGTGAAATCTCTCCAAGTTCTGCTCCCACAAGAAGATCTATAAGCAGCAGAGATTACAGAGTAAAAAGTCATGCGTGTGTGATTATGCAATATAAACAAACTTTGCTGATGAGATCCAGATTTATTCAGTTTTATCTCTAATGAGAACAACAACAAAAAATAAAAAGATAAAGAACCGACGCTGTGTTAGGTGGTTATTCGGCTGTTTCAGGAGAAGTGAGATGTGGGAGTACTGCAGCCCCTGTGGAGAGGTATTACTCACCAACACAGCCCCCACCAGTTGGTGACCTGCTGTTCTACGTGCAATGTATCACAGGGTGGGCCGTGGGAGGTGAAACACGGGGACACACACTCACAGTGAAACACAAAACTAGACTTAACGCTGCATTAGTTCCCGTGGTCACCTATGTGGAAGTGTGAAAATATTAACACAATTAAAAAATATAAAGAATTACGGAAGTAGAAGTTTTAATGTTTTTTCACATTTGTTTGTTCCCCTCACCTCTCCTCAGATTTATTTATAAAGTTTACATAAATATGTACAGATAAAATAAATAAATATAATTATCATTCAAATAATTGCAACAATTCTTATATGTTTTATATGTCATTATATTTCCACACTTTCCACTTTTTGATCTTTTATTTTTCTTTATCTCTGTGGTTAATCCCCATTTTCTTTTTTTTCCACAACTATATCCTTATATATCCTTACAGCTCCGTGACTCAACTGAAAGAAGTCAGTCAATGACATAAACCCTGCTTGAGGCTTGTTTTCTTCTTTGATGCCACAGTTTCAGTTACTATGTCTTTACAGCAGGCAATCAAAGTGCTTCCTTTTAAATTGCAGCTCTTTTACTTGATGAGGATTAAGTGCTTTCTAGTTCCTTTTATGTTACATATAACAAGAAATAGAAAGAGCATTATGCAACAACACCAGTATAAAGACAGATGCAAAGACTTGCTAGGACAAGGAGGCTTATTGTTAATGACCACACTTCTAGGCTTTTTTTCTTTTTGTAAGATTTTCCAGTCAGTACTGGCTACCATCACCAGCAACTCCAGACATCCTGCATGGAATAAGCCTAAATCAATGTTCTTTTGAAACTGAACAAAAACGGGTTCTGGAAAAGATTTGAAAAAGTTGCAATGTTCTTAAAAGACCTCTTGAATCTAAAAAGATTAGTCAGGTTTACCTGTGTGCTATGTGTCTGTATGCACTGCGTGCAAGTGGACTCGCATGTGTTTCTAAATGAGCGCCAGCTGGAATAAGTGAAACCATTTTTGGTTGGAAAGGCTGCTTTAGAGCATTTTTGCCTGGATGACGGCATGCTGTAAAGATGATTTAGTGCCATGATTTCAGTGCCGGAGAGTGTCGGTGCAGTTTAAGTCACATCTATAAACTGCCTTCAGGTGTTTTCATTCAAATTAACTGGAAGATAAAGAGGTGAGGACGGTTTTTAGCCATGAGATAACAAACCTCCCTACAGTCGCATTTTATGGGCATAAAGTGTTATTAATTTGCAATATTATGACAAAATTAAAGGGCATTTGTCTCATAGGTGTTGTTTCTGTAATGCTCCACCACCTCATGTACAGCTTTAATCTGTTTGACCGCTTTCAGTATGTCAGACTCCTTGACACTTAGCTCCACTTTTAGCCCCAAACGACCACCCGATTGACCCCATACCTGCTCAAGTATGGTCTTTCTCTTCTTGCCATCAGTGACAGTGGACAACTGCATGTCTCCCATTTTCTTCATTTTCTCATCCATATCAATCTTCTGCTCCAGCTTGCGGATTTCAGTTCGCAGCAATCGCACGGTGTCCTCCCTGTGGTGCTGCCGAGCAAGAGCAGTAGCACACGCCGAGTGGATCGCCGTGATCCAGTTTTCCAGTTCTGTTTGGCCTGATGTCTGAACAGAAGGAAGGGACCATGACAAAGTGAGTAACGATAGTGAGCAGATAAAATAAAGAAACTGACAGCTGAAAGAATTTAATCATGACTTCCAATATCGGCCTCTGGGAGGAAATGGTCATTATAATCTCATCATCATTTTATTACTTTCTTCCCATTCAGTGAGGAGAGCTGTCATGAATATAAATAGACAGATTTTAATATTACACAATGGTCAGTCTGGTGGATCACTGTCACGGTGTGACAGCGTGGCCTTTAAGCATGTCAAACATAAACACAAGGACACAGGGCTGCCTATCTCCAGCACATGATGAACATGTATTGGTGTGCCACATGCAAATCCCCTAGAGGAAAATAGCTTCCAGTTTCCTGTTTCTCTTTATGTTTGATGCTGGTATGTACAGTAGCACCAAATAACAAAGACAGGATATAAAAACACTTGACCTGTATGCATGAATGCCAACCTGATTTAACTTTAACTTGCATAAAATATTGTCATGCCAACTCAGCTTTAAGAGTAGCCGATGTTTTAAATTCCAGTGCTTCTCTCACCTGGAAGAGGAAAGCATCTCCCACTGAGTTGCTGAGACAGAAGACAAAGTCTTTCTTGGGATGCTCAGGTACAGCTTGGACAATGCTGTTCTCCACCCACAGCGCGTGTTTGTGAACGCTGTTGTGGTCGATACCTGAACGGCCATCGTATTCATACAGGAAGAGGGTGCAGCCTTGAAGAACGCACAAAAAGAAAGGAGTTAAAAAAAAAAGACAAAAATATGTTTTTTTTGTTTTGTTTTGTTTTTTTACAGAGGTTATAATAAGTACCCTTAAATCAATTTAAACATCCTTCCTTTCCCTGAACTTTATTTAAACAACGATTATAAAACGTAATAGTTTAATACATGAACCTATTTTGCTATCAGTACAACTAAACCTATAACATTACATTATGAAGATAAGACTGATTTATTTTTAGCATGATGCATAGAAGAGATGCTCTATCTTATGCATTTCAACAGGACAGGATCGGATTAGGCATGGATTTCGCCGTAAAATTAAATTGTGATGAAGCTGAGGGGAGGAAAATGCAAGGCTGCACTGAAGAGCGTGAGAGAGGACAGCAGAGGTGAAAACCAAGGGCAGGGAATGTGTTAAAGCTTATATGAATGTAGTTTAACAGCAGAGAGAGTGTATGGAAGATTAAACAGCTTTGGGTTGGTTATCTGAATGAGATTAAGATTATTTTCTTAGTTGCAGAAGCATTTGAAACCCAGCCACAGAGGCCACAAGCCAGGAAGCTGCTAGTGTCGGTCGGATTGCGGCAGCAAGTTCATTCAACTTAAAATCTGTGCCAACTCAAACATGTGGCACAAGAGAGGTGTTAAAGAAAGGAATGCACATAGGGTGGAGTGGGTGGAGACAAATGTCAAGGGTAATGTGTGAGATAAGGATAGCAGCAAGACTGAGAGTGAAGGTTTACAGGAAAGTAGTGAGGTCTGCTATAATGTAAGGCTTGGAGACGGTGGAGCAGACACAAACACAGGAGACAGAGCTGAAGATGCTAAGATTTTATTGCTGGAAGGAGAGAGAATAGAAAGATTAGAAATCAGTAGATCAGCAGGACAGCTCAGGTTGGATTTGGACATAAAGTTCCAGAGGCAAGGCTGAGATGATTTGGCCATGTGCAGAGGATATTTTGGAAAAGTGATGTTGAATAAGGAGCTGCCAGGCAGGAAGGAAAGAGGAAGACCACATAGTAAGTTCATGGATGTAGTGAAGAGGGACATGCTTGGTTTGCGTGACAGAGGAGGATGCTAGAAATAGAGTAAGATGGAGGCAGATGATCCAGTGTGGTGACCCCTAAAGGCAGCAGCCAAAAGAGTAAAGGTGCAGAAGCATTTTTATGTACTAACAATTGTGCTTAGTTAAGCATTCATAAAGTACTCAGACTGAAGCTGGATGGACACCTGCTGCCTTACAGTTTCTGCCTATCTATCAGTCACACGCAGGTAAAATCCAACACAAACATTAAACATAATAGTGCTGAAAATCTGTGCAACACCTTTCAGAGAAACCCAGTATTGTTTCCACTTGCGTCTCGCTGCAGGTTCCACCTTCTTGTTTTTCTTATGAACCAGGAAGTTCTTCACAGCCAGAGTCCCTGCTTTCCTGACTGTGCCGTGTGCACAGCTAATCAGAGTGTCAGGCGGATACATACTACTGAGTGTGCCGCTACTCTGCTCATCACTTACAGCAGAGCCTGCCTCCTCTGTGCAGTCTCGGCCCCGATTTGTCTGACGAGAAAAGATTAAGGAATTAGAAATACACGGAATTTACCTATATTTTAATAACATAGGAAAAGTGTAACTAACCCAGGCTTGATTGTCTAGCTCCTTCCGGAAATTTTCATAAACTCCCCCCTTGCCTCCTTCGCCTCCTCTTCCGTCAACTCCTCCAGCGCTGCTGCTCCCACTGTCGCTGCCATTAAAAAAACTGCTCTCTGTAGCTGAGTACACTGAAAAAGAGGCAGACATGGCCTTACACCGCCGGGAGAGCAGTTCTCCTTCTCCATCTATCTCAGGGGCAACGCCATCAATCCCACTGTCGCCATACTCGCTCCCCTCGCCTAAAACACCAGAGATGTCCTGTCATCCAGAAAAACAGGGTAGAAACAGATTAAGCATTATTAATGGACGGAAACTGGTTTATTTGCACAAAATCAGACAGAGAAGTAACAGCTTCAATCTGCATAACACAAGACGTTAATTCTCTCACACAGAACTGACAGCGTAGGCTGCACAAGCGGTTTCTGCATAACACAAGACGTTAATTCTCTCACACAGAACTGACAGCGTAGGCTGCACAAGCGGTTTCTGGGTTTACTTTTGTTTGTATACATGAGTTGGCAGTTGCATAAGTGCACTTTAATATCCTTTTGTGCTCATTTTTGTATGAATTTCTGATTTTAAAAAAAGGCTTTCCACTTTGAGTATGAAATTTTCTGTGCTTTCACCAAACTGAGTCTCCCTCTGTTCTTTCTTTTTGTTTCGCTGTGCTGTCAGTCTATTTATATCTAACAACCCCCTCAGCCTGACTAGATGAATATATAATAAGCACTTATGGCGATCTCTATCCAAGGGTGCTTGGGGGTTCTGGGAATGCATTGAAAGAAAAGCTTGGTTCAGTATTTTGGTACTTTTTGTTTAGCAACTTTGTTTTTATCAGTGACGCACGGCAACTAGGGAGGCATGGATATTATTATTTATTCTACTAATTTAGCTTTTATGTTTACCTGCATGAACGTTACATAAACTTTACTTTCCTCCTCTTACCCTTTGATTTTATCTGTTTTAGTAAGATGACAAAGAAAATCCTCTAGATAAAGTTCAAAGTTCAAAATGTCTTTGTCGTTCAAAGCTCAGTATGTGAGCAGAAGTCCCACGGTGACTTTCTATCTGACTATCTTTCTGTGTAATCCTCTTCCCAACTGCACAAATATACAAACATGTTTGGATGCTTGGATTTGCAAAGATATAACATGCATATACACCAGTCCAGAGCACAGACAGGAAATTCCGTTGGTTGTCAACAACATGTTAATTACTTGATGAACTGGTGTCATGTCTGTGATGCCCCTGAACTTCCTGGACAGCACTGGTAAACAAAGTCCTCAATTATTCTAAGTTTAGAAGTCTGTATTTTTTCCAATACTGGAAAAAAATAGAGCAAGAAGACTTTTACCCTTAGTCCTGTTCCATCTGCTTTCAATACTTATCGGTATATATATTCATGAAATACCTGAGTAGTCTGTGCGCGTCGTCCCTGGAAGGTAGGGCAAGGTGTAGCCGGAATACCGAGCCCAGTCAAGCCTTCAGAAAGGCAGTGTGAGCGTCGGCAGGGGAGCGTGAAAGCTCCATACCCCCCACCATCATCCTCTGCTGGAGACATCAAACCCTCCTCCACTTCCCCGTCTCCGTCGCACTCGGCTTCTCTGCAGTTTTTTATGTAACGGCTCCTTTGCCCCCTGAAGCCCGGACTCTGCTGGCTGCACAGATGGTCCAGAGACGATGCCCTCTCAGTTGAGCCTGGAACACACACACAGGTGGTTATTGCAGAGCACAGTGTGTATTTGTGGGCAAGGTGAGTTCTGATTACTGTCAGGTACTTTCAGTTACCTCTGAAACATTTGACCTTCTCCATATGTGCCTGTGTCCTTCAGTGAAAGTCTGTGATTTTTCTTGAGTGATTATGAATCTGTGTGTGTGTGAGGCAAACCCATACATTATTCTGAATGAGACGACCACCTATGGCAGTGCTCAGACCTTCAGCGGTTGAGTTACCAGGTACCGCCTGCTGTCACACTGAACCCCTGCAGCTCCTGCACAAAACCAGTTAAGCTAACAACCCTGTGATCAGTTGAACTGCTGCAACTGATAGATGGCAGCTAACCTTCAATCAGCAGATTTTCTCAGATCATTTTCTCCCTACTCAGTGAGTGCCTGCAATTTTCCCACTACCCTCCCCCTCATCACCTGTTCACTGAATCAAATCAACAGCTTTGAACATGTTCCCCTGAACTTTTTCCCCCCCACTTATTAGCCATCACCAGTGTAGCTGTCGTTATTTTTGGACAGCTACATTGTCTTGTCTTTTGCTTTTATTTGTTGTTGTTTTTTAAATAATACAAATAGAAATCTTGAAATATATTTTAATTCTATTGTATCAGAAAATATGTCGGTGAAGACTTCAAGTCATCAAATAAAAGCATAGGCCCCACATATCCTGTCACTAATGATGTCTACATTTCTGAATGAGAAAACTACACATGCTTTCTGCAGGTCTATACAATCTACCGGTAAATATGATGCTTTTGCTTCTGTGTACATTCTCACCTGTGCTGCCTTTGCTGCCTCTAGGGCATCTAAACTGCCCCTCCTCCTCTTCTCCTCCATCGACCATCTCCTCTGTGCTGGTCAGATGCTCCTGGCTGAGGTCAGACATAGAAAACTCCAAGCTGTCTTCTCTCCACATGTCTGCTGACTTTGATCGCTTCTTTTTATTACTTGCTCCCTCTCGGGGTCCTTCAGTCATTTGCTGCAGGAACCTTTCCTCTGCAATAGTGTCCCCTTCCCCCGTTGAGTCCTCTCCTCCATCCTGGGCAATGGTGTCTGCCTCTGAGGTTTCGGGAGTCGGCGTGGCCAAGGGGTCATCATCGTGCTGATAGGACTCCGGCCTCATTGTCATAGCGACACGCTGGGTCCAGTGAGGGTTGATGCCAAATTTGTCAAACTCATCTGCTGCATTGAAAAACTCTAGTCCGTTCTCTACCAAGGACTGAGGGATGCTCGGGGTGCTGGAGGAACGGGTTGAGGCTTCAGAGTTTCTGTGATTCTGCTTCACTGAGGAAGAGTGCCTCGAACGGCGGTTGATTTGCTGCTTGTTGGAGACACGGAGTGAGCGGGTCGTGTGCTTACGGGAGAGATGTCTCGGCACATCACCATGGATACTACTCTCTCCATTTTGACTCTCCACGTTTCCCATGATTCAACTGTGGATCAAGTAATAAAGTTTGCATATTACATAATTTAGACAACTTCTTCTTAAAAGATCAGAAACCAGATACAAAAGTAGTTTAAAATTATTCCGTAATGTTTGCCACATCATACGGTATAAGATAATATATTTGCATCTTTACTTGTATGCACAAAGTTTATGAATCACAGAAAGTCATTAGCACACACAAATTGCATAAATGGGAGCTGGTGTCTTATCTAATGGTGAGTGAACATTGTCAAATTCACAAGTAGCAGCACAGATTTTAGACAACACGCATATCTGCCATCTGTTGTACATGGATGACTTGCTTTGTGGAGATCAAAGAAAGAAGAAAGAGTTTGAATTAAATAAGAAAATTAAAAAAGATTTAAAAACTTAATCAGTCCTTTCTGTTAAAGGAGGCGTCTGGCCTTGAGATTTTGTTAGTAGCCTTAAAATGTGTTCATTTCAACTACAAAAACTGTCAAATACTCAAAGCAGGTGCCAGACCCCTGGTCAGATATTCTGTACTAGAATATCTATCTATGTAAGGTCAGTCGATTTTGATAAAAGAAAAGAAGAAAAATAACCTCACAACTGGCAAAAGTAGTGGTTTAGATATACAACTTGTTTCTGAATCAATATTAAATTGACAAATCTGTCTTTTAATTGCAATGTCAAAACATTTAAACAAATATTCCTTGTGTGCCATACTTCTAAAAGTAAAAAGGTTTGAACCAGCCCTCTGCAAGATCTAAATTGCTGGTAATGAAGTAGATCAGTGTGCTGCATGAGAGGTTTGATGGCACATTAAAACTTATGGCTCAAAAGTATCAGTGGTCTCATTTGATTTGCACAGCATGCTTGGATGTGTACGCACATTATATAAAAGGTTTGTTAAAAGTTTCCTGCTTTTCCATTTTATCCCAGCCTGCTGTTCATAATGCATCAAAACCTTCTTTGCTTTTCTAAGTGCCTATAAAATCTTCAAAAAAATGAAATAGCTGAAGTTATAAATCTCTCAACTCTGACTAATTTAAGTGTTCTGCCAGTGCACTTTTGAACTCCAACACAAATGCACTGCAGCGCCTTTTCTCCCTGAGCAGTGTTCAAATTATGCACTAACTATATTCCCAACACAGAGAATCAAAACAATCAAAGAAATCACTTTAGAGCTGTGTTATTTTCATCATGAAGTTATCTCAGCAGCCCACTTCACCTCAATCTCTCTGTTACACAAGCACATGGAAGTGCTGAGTCAAAGGCTGTCGGATCAGTTTGTCCTCAGAGAGTCACACATCATCAAACCCACACCATCAGGTTCTCAGTGTGGGCTCGAGCTGCAAAGACACTGGTGAAAAAATCTGCCTTAAAAAGTAGTTGTTTTTTTGCTTGTTTAATCTATCAGTCCTTAAAAATCTATTATTTCTGGAGATTTGTGCATCATTAAAGTGTGAAAACTGTAGTTACCGATGATTAAGCAGCCACATCACCAGCTTCCCCGCATCAGAGCGTTGCGATCCCATAATCCTCCACACATCCTCATACGGTGGTGTCAGTCTGCCCTGACAGAAACAAGGAGAGAGAGAGATCTTTAGCAGTGCTCTCACAACTTCAAAGTGACCTGATGTGTCAAACGCACACAGAGAAGAAGTGAGAAGACAAGTAGAAGGAAGGAGTACCTGCCCAGTATGTCACATAAAGCTGGTCAAGTAAAGCTGAAAAGGCAGCTGTGAAGAATGCAATATAAGACGGTCTGTAGAATATGAATGTGGATGATAAAAGGGAATAAATCACAATGGTTTTTAAGATAATGCAGTTTGACTAAAAAAAAGACAGAGAAACAAGAAATAATCAAATGCACACATATAAACAGCTCATCAGAAACAAAGAAAAGACGTATTGTCTGAGCCTGAAGGGTTTTTTTGGGGGGAAGGGAAGGGGGGACTCACAAACAACCACAATTTCTTCTAACTCTACCCTGAAACTCACTGCCCACCAAATCCACGCAGACGTGTACCGGCGTGTGCACAAAACATTTTGGGAAACACCCCCTGTTTCGGTGCAGACAAAGAGAAGCGCACACACATACACACCAACAGCAAAATGACAGAAGATGAAAGAAGCTATGGGAACGATTTTGTGCTTAAGACTCAATTAAATGATCCATGCCAACACGACCTAATTTTCTCTAATACCAGCCCTGAGCTGCGCAGAGTAGACCGAGATTTCCATAATGTGCTATGTATAGTGTGAAGGAATGCAAGAGCAAACATGCTTGCTGTTGTGAACATTTGCCCAGTAGTTAGTCTGCTGCAAACGCATTTGACTGCAGCCGGATAAGCCAATGAGCAGGAAAATGATGGAAGAAAGCCCTCGTGTTGCCATGTACAACAATGTACTTTCAAAGCATATGGCCACTAGCGCACTGTTTGGAGCATCTGTTTTGAGATACCACATCTGGTGAGTCACCTGTTTTTCGAATGCAAAAGCATCAATTGTTCCCCCGAGGTCTATGTTGCAGGTTTAAGTAAAATCTTAATTTTACTAAACTTTGACTGCAGCTGCTATTTTTTTCTATTAGTGTTGTTGTTCTATATACAGTAATCTTTTTTTTTTTTAATTCTCTGGGGCACAAAAACAATAAGTCAACCGTGTTACAGTTCTGGGAAATGACACAGAAATGAGACTTTAGATAACAAGAAGTAAACAGGACAATAAGAGAAGTGAAGGCATCTGATCAGAAACCTGATGGAAACTACAAAGAGGATTTTCAACTCTGACTTTGCACCACAACACCATGTGTGCAAACGCATCCGAGATAGGCTAGTGCAGCGCATCCCAACCCCAGCTGTGGGAAGCAGTTACATAAGCTGAACTTGACCCTGATACAGCTCTCCTGCCTCTCATGCAGTCCTTTATATCTCATCTCTCCTACACCCTCTGTCCCACTGAGGCCGACCCACATGCTGCCCCCCACCCACCTTAAAAAAATAGGCTGAATATTCATTTTGGGCTTATGGCTCCTCTGCTGGTTCATTTTTAACAATTACTATAAAAACAGGACTTCATTGTCTCAGCTGGAGTGCTTTATAGATTGATTAACATGTGGAGTAAATGCAAATCACTAACACACAAAAACACTGATGACCCTTTCACTGAATTTACATCCTTTTTGCAAACCCATATATTCTATAACATACAGGCTATGTCGGGAAGGGGCAAAACACACACACAAATGCACAGGGGTCAAACAAACAACACAATCCTGAGTGACAAAACACAGGGGAAATCAAACCACTGCCTTTCCTCTGGCAGTGTACAGTCTAAAATGTTTAGTCTCTTCATTTTTCCTCTTCCCGGTGCCCCCCAGCAAGGCACCGCAGAGGGAGAAGGGTAACAAGGAGAGGAGGGAGAGCTCTCTGTTAAACCCCTGTAGAGCTGAGAGGTGAGGCGAGGCTGGAGGCGAAACACATGAAGAGGGGTGGGGGGAGGTCGAGTCTGGTACAGACAGAGAGGGAGGGGAAAAAAATACTGGGGTATGACAAGAAGTTTGATAGGGAAAAGTGAGAAAATGGGAAGGAGGAAGAAATAAAGACGGCGTGAGAGGGAGAGATAAAGTCAGAGAAATTGGGGGGTCCTATTGTTGCTGAGCTTTAAGAGGATAAGTAGACATGTGCTCAGTCTGCCTCTCTTCAGGCTTAATTGAGGGAGCCGAGACAAAAGGGGAAACATAATTATTCGCTCTCTTTCTCTCAGCCTCTCATTCTCGCAGTATATTAACGCATCGGGAGAGTGTATTACCACGGCGCACCGTGCAACAGCCGCCAAAGCATCATTACCATGCACACATGCCCACTCGCAATCAAGCACACACATGCACACACACACACACAGAGGGGACAAAGAAAGAAAACTGGAGACAACAAAATTCCATATTTAATCTCCACAACTGAAGATAAAGAAGGTAAGCATTGTCTAAATATGTCACAAACAGCAGCACTCACATCTGTCTGACTACAAACCACACAGGGCCGAGGATTACCGGGACTGGAGGCTCCTTTTACCTGCGCTGCCGATAACAGCTCTCTACTGGAGCTGTCACATTCATTGTGCCACATTGTGACTGTTGCATTAGTCAGTTGCTCAACACCTATAGGCCCGCACGTCTATCACCTAACGCATGAACGTAGTTTGCTGTGGCACACGGCGGAGTACTGTGGAATAAAGGCAGGCGCACACTTTCAGTCAGACACACCTGCAGGATCCCAAGAGAAATGAGAGCTGGTTTTTCCGAGTCACAGCATGCATTCACACTTTTTGGAAAAATACCAAAGGCCTGTCAGAACACACTCAAAGGAGACACACCCTACTCTCCCCTGCCAATCTTTTCATCTCTGCACCTGTCTCACAGCACCGCCCTACGTGACACACAGCTCAGCTCAGCAGACGCAAACTGTACGTGATGCTGATGTAGCTCTACACTGTATGCAACTGAAGCCAAACAAAACATGTCACTTGTTGTCTTTCATCTCGTCACTGTGTTGACTGTATTCTGGAAAAAAATGTTGCAACCAGACACACTGAATTTTCACAAGTGAATCACTGAGCTCACTGTTAAAGACAACAACTCATCACGACATCATAGTATTTTACAAATTTACTTCTATGGCGGCAAACAGTCTCTCACATGCTTTTGGGCCGCTTTGAAGCCCTTAACGACACTCTTTAGATGTGCTTCATCCAAAAACCTAAAAAATGATGCTTAAAAAAGGAGATCAAAAGAAATAAATCCAATCTCTGCTAAAGACTGCAACAGTGACTACGCTAAACATTGCTGAAACCAGAAAAGCTCCCAGCTTGACTGACCTTTCTTTACATCTTCAAACTACAACACCCCCCACGAAGCTCTAAAACACATGACGTAATTATTGGAATCACCCTTCCCTGAGGCCTTTCTCCTGCACCTCTCACATTCTTTGAATTGTTACCATTTCTCCTCCCACTTGGCGGAGTGAGGTTTTATGCTTACTCTGGGGAGTTAAAAAAAAAGGAATTACTATTGGAGGAAAATTCAATCCAAAAACAAGTCCAGACAGACTGCCATGGGAATGTGACAACAAGGCCTTATCAGAGGATCTCTATGCTCCTCTTTTTTTCCATGCGCACCTGCACACACCACATGTTAGCAAACCACCAAACTTACCAAAATAAGAGCATGTTTGGGTGCAGGAAGCCTCTTGGTCCAAATGAATAAGAATCACTGGGGTTATTCACAAGTATGCATCTGTTTGCAAACATAGGTGGGCACATTGTTCACATTTGAGGAGGAACCACGTCTATCTAATGCCAAGACAAGAGTCAGATATGCTTTTGAAAATATAATAATAATAATAATAATACATTTTATTTGAGGGCGCCTTTCAGAAACCCAAGGTCACCTTACAAAAAACACAATTAATAAAAGGAACAATAGTCATAAAATACATAAAATAAGTTAAAATTACAAAACAGAGCGTGACAACAGATAAAATCAGCATTAAACCATTGTTGCGACGGCAGTGCACGCTCCGCCGCACTCCCACAGTTCTTTTGAGACAGGACTGCCTGAGACATCACCAGCAGAATTCCCTGGAAGAGGGAGATTAGCTTCTATTCATCCTTCCGGGATCTGACAAGGCACGCGCCCCAATTCTAAGCTTAAACACACATGCAGATACACAAACAGTGTGTGGCTGCAAGCACGAGTCTCGACTCCTTAAATCAAACATTAATTTCTTTTAACTGGCGAGGGACAAATGATAATTCCTTCCTGAAGAGGGCTTTCATTTTGAGGCCACAGAAGCAAAACGCAGAGATGACAGAACAAAGTGGAGTGGAAGGATATGAGATGATTGTTATTCATTCACTATGTTCCCCACTGCTTGTCATCCTCTAACACAGAAGCGGAGAAAATTAGACTGGGTTTTATTTTAGTAGACAAAACAATTCCTTAAAAAAATGTTTTTGGAAGGCTAGAAAAAAAATGTAGCACAGATTGGCAATGTGACGTAAAAGACTTGAGATTTGGGGTCAGTGTGGCAACCGAGGATCATGTTTAAAAAAAAAAGATAAAGGCCAGTGGAATTCACTGTCAGCCAATTCACTCTGCTTGGCTCCTCAAGTGTCACTAACCTCATTAAATACGCTCCTCTGGCTTTCTAAGAGCTTACGCTGTATGCTCCTTAACTCAGATTTCAGCTGACTGTCTCTGCAGCAGGGTGCAGTCAGGGATTACCATATTTTAAAGAAGATTTTCTTCTACCTCCCGCTCTCCATTGAGCGAGGAGCCTGAAAGAGTCAATGAAAGTGTGTAGATTTTGATGCTCTGCTCTGTAGCTACTGCTACAACCTCAACTATCAGGAGTCGCTGCATGAATTCAAAGTCAGGAAACCCCACAATTTAACCTCCATTACAATGCAAGGCTTTTACACTAGAAGATCAAGATATCTCTGTATTACATCCAACTCAGACTCTTGTTGTAGGTTAATATGTGACATGATAAGGTCAAAACCACATGTTGTAGCGGACTGACTGGCACGTGAAAAACTACCGTGTGCGGTTTGTTAAATATTAATAAATCATCCCCTTTTTTGCCATTGCTCAATCAACGCTCACTCGTCCTTCCTGATGAGATGGTGATTGCGCAGACAATCGGTTCGCAGTCATCAAAACCAATCAACTGAATATTCATGTGGTGATTTTCTGCTTCAAATATGTGAGGAGGAGTAAAAGAAATGGGCGTGAAAACATGTTGGAGGAAGATGAGTCAAAAGAAGGAGAAAAAGATGAAAAAAGAATGACGCATTAAACTAAAAATTGGAGTCAAGACGAGGCAAAAATACAACTAATCTGTTACTATTTTTAATCAAGTACAGTACTATACAAAAGTCTCAAATATTATGCCTCCAAGGAGCATGACTTCCAAATGATTTTAAAAGAAGTTCTTGGGTAATAGTTCTCCAGTCTTTCTGTAGGTCTTTCACAGTTTTGAATCTTTTGGCAATCACTAATTTTCAGTTTCATTGTCTTTGTTTGTTTGTTAAGTCATTTAACACTGATCTATGAATCATAAATGGAACCTAACTCAAGGGATCACCAGATATAACAGACAACAGCAAATAATCTTTTTGAAATTGACCCCCTAGGTGATTTGTTACTAGGAGCCTGTTGCAGAAATGTGCAATTTATCCACAATTCTTTTGTTATATCTCCAAAAAATGGCAACGATAACACAGGTTGACAGGCATATAATAGTATTTTTGCACCAAGGTGAATCCCAAAGAGCTGTAAGAAAGAAGACAGCAGAAGACATGGCAGGCCTAACATATTATCTCCACCAGATAAAAAGTCAAGACCTTCAGAAACTTGGTGGAAAAACTCCACTAAACATCTGACCTGAGAGATGCATCGTGCCCTTCAGCTGATTTATCTACAGATTGCCAAAGCCTCATCAGAAACAGTCTCAGTCCAAGGATAGCTGTCAAGAACACACTTTTAACTCGGAAAAGACACCAGAACTTGGCTGAAAACAACAGGAATTACAGAGTGATAAATTCAAATGTCTGGGTTCAAATCATCAGCGATATAAACAGGAAAGGTCAGGAGTGAGGTATCTACAGCTATCTGCAACACGGATGCTCTGTCATGGTTTGAGGCTGCGTTTTAGTCAGTGGTATTGTCAAAACTGACTTGAATTGAAATTACTAACACATGCAATACCATCTGCAAAGCATCTGATTGGCAGCACTTTTATTTTTCAGTATGTTAATGATCCCAAACACACTGCCAATACAGTAAAAGCATAAATATCAGTGATGGCCTCCCAAGAGCTCGGACCTTACCATTAATCAAACAGTGTGGGAAATTTTGACAGAGAACAAAAAAAGGCAGGGAACATACAGATAATAGCTCTGAATATCCTTTAAGAAGCCTGGAAAACTATTCCTGAAATTACAAGAAAGCTTGCCTAAAAGGGTTCAAACTGTGGTGACGAATAAAGTCTGAACTGATCACCTCACCAAGGTTAAAAAAAAATCATGGCCAAATCCAAACAATCTTTATATTAGCATCTTCAGAAATGTAAGTCAAACCCCGGCACTGCCACGAAGTCACACACTGACACACATCAACAGTCAAAGACAACCACAAAGTGCTTTCAATGGAGCCAAATTGGCGGGTAATACTTCTGTTGTGCTCTGTGCTGGCGGAAGGGACGGTGAAAAAACAGAATGAGAGTGGGTGTGAGAGAGGGATAAGAGGGTTTTAGGCAAAGGTAGACTGATTGAGGTGGGAGGTTGAGACAGGGGGATGAGATGAGAGAGGCAAGAGAGTCTGAAAAAAAAGATGATGATGGTGGTGAAAGGGGGATGAGAGGCTGTTAATGCGGCGGGGAGCTGGTGGAATCGAGTGTTGGGCCACAGGTAGACAGATGAGAATGATGTGTGCTGAGGCGGAAGGAGACACGAGAGGTAAAGAGGTGTAGTGGTGCTGATAGGTCCTGAGGGGCTGATAGAGATGGATGTTGTGTCAGTTCAAAGTAGGCCAGATGTGAACAGACCTGATTTGTTGTCAGTAATGACATGACTGCAAGACTATCAGAAAAGAGAGCCATTGAAGAGGCCATTGTGTGTGTTACAGTGAGTTAGGAGGTGACCAAACCACTGTCTCTAAAAATGATGGGAGCAATTGTTCCAGGAAAACTGGTAGTTTGCTACTGTTTTGATGAAAAAGCTCAAATATGTTTGCAGTCTTTAATTACCTTTCAAAATAAAAGTTGCTTGCAGAAAATGGGAGTTATGCACATTAAACACAAAAACAATTAATCTTTGCACACAAACTGAGATTATCCACATTGATGTAATTCTTTGACTGAGTTGTTTACACAGGACTTATAGGATCCAGTCTTTCTAACAAATACGAGTTTACACGATCTGCTTGAAAATGGTTATTAACCCAGATATGTAAATGGACTTCTGTGCTAATTCCACGCCTGAGCTCAGTGAAACAAAAACAGCAGGATTAATCTTTAATTATTACAACTATACCAGTACAAGTTTACTTATATTATTGAAAATGATTCAACATTTCAGAGTAATGCCAAGAGAGTTAATAATACACAAAGCAACACTGTTATCACTTAATTAAGATTACTGCTAAAACTATAGTACTACCCTAATCATTACCAGAAAGCAAGAGCGAGGCTTTGGCACAACAACAAACTAGGTAAGGCGTAGATTAGTGGGTACCGTGGGAGTACTAGAAAGCGAAAATTAAAAATTAAGGGAAGAGACGGTATTGAGACAAAAGCGGGGGAAAACATCAAAGTATAAACCTGTCAGAGGTAATGTAATGAAATATGTTAGCAGCAGAGGAATGGGCAGCACAGAGTGAGGCCTGAGGGAGTTGGGGGAGGGGAACAGCAGGATTTGGAAGTTATCTTAGTGCATCCGTGCACCTGAGTCAATAGCAAGGATAGCAAACAAAGTTTAGCTTGAAGGAGACACAGGAGACAATGTGTTGCAGCGAGGGACAGGGGTAACAAATGCTCAGGAAGAATGTGACAGGCAAACATCGGCTCACTGTGCCGGCTCTCGGGTCAACACAGGTCACAAACCACCAAAAACAATACAGTTTAGTTCTGGGAAACTTAAACCTATACACTATTCAAAGGAATTAGAAGACGAGATCGTTCAAAATAACATGAAAATAAAAACACAAAACTATGGCAGTAGCTGAAAATATAAGCTGGAATTTCAAGGCTAGGTTTGCAACACACATACTATAATTTTCAATATGATCTAATTTGTTTATCTCAGTTACCACCACACAAACTGTGGTCTCTTTCTCCATTTGTTCATCTCATGCAGAAACAGAAACATAACTTGCGTGGCAGTAAGGTGTGAAGCATTCAGAGAATGACACAGGGGACCGACGCCCAGTTCTGCAAATTTCACCAGCTGAAAACCACACACACCAGTAATTCTAGTAGACAATAGGTCAGTTTCCCACACACAGGAAGACTAAAATAAGTCTAGGGCTGAAACTAATGGTTATATGCACGACTGAGTCATCTTTCTTTTTTTCTGATTATCACTTCTAAAACCTGTCATAAACATCATGAAGACTAGTAAACCACAGTGGGCTTGTTAGAACACGGATCCTCACATTACTATACCCTGATTCGAGCCAATGGGGATGAGATATCTTGTGGCAAACACAACACTGTTGTTGAGATGAGGATATCAACGGCATGTCACTTACGGGGCATCTCTTCGGAGGATGGGGTTGGATCTAGGTCAATGGGTCCATTTCCTTGGAGTTGATCTCTTGTGCAGGCTAAAGCTAGGGGGTTATTGTTTGGACTTTGAGTGGCTACAGTGAATAGATCCTCCTCTGTCAGTGCATTAGTGACCTGTAAAAGCTCCACACGACCGACATCTGAGTGCCAGCCTGAGGGGAGAACAACAAAGACAACCTGACATCACGCAGGCACATATGCACACACTTTCACGTGCCTAAAAGCTAACACACCACAGGACAATAACAAAATCACTCAATATGAAAGAGCCCTCATAAAGGACTCATCACAGCTTTTTCTATTCTTACCCCAAAGAAACTCGCTCCATAGAACAAAGAAAAGTCATGCAGCTTTGCCTGTAAGCCCTTGCTTTTGTCATTCTCACACACACACATCATACTGTACATACACGTACATATTTGCACACACTTACAAATGCACACACAGGCTTTTCAGACTGCCTTGCAATATCCCACTGCATCACTTCCAGGTCAACAGGCAGGGACGTAAAGTGCGACTGTGTGATGAGAACTGAGTCGCCTGCCAGCTCTTATGAGGGGGTTGAGGAGAACGATGGGGCCGAAGAAGGAATAAAGAGAAGAGACAATGGCTAAGTGGCCTGTTTCCTGTGCTTTAATTATACAGCCAGTGAGTGTGAAGTTAGACAGAGAAACAGATTCCAAACAGGAGAGTAAAGATTTCCAATCAGAGATAAAAAACAAACAAAAAAAAGATCCCAGGAAGGCCAAATCTCCCAGTGCAAACAAAGCATAAACACAGTCATTGAAAAAGTTCTCTGCACTGCCGCAGTAATACTAGCTCTAAATCCCTACTCAGCACTTCACACACACACGTGCATTTCCTCTCTCGCACTCTGAGGTCTTTTAAAGCATTTTCCTGTTCAGGTTATCTCAAAGCAAAGCTTCCTTTTTCCATGAAACCACACACTTTGAAACGATATTCTTTAGAAGGACAGGTATAATCTCACACTGCACACATCCTGTGGAGACTGATCGCAAAGTATACCAAATTATACATATTATGAATTGAGGGTGCCCTAGAAAATAAAATCTAACCGCTAAAATGCATTCACACACACGCAAACGTGTTTCAACCTCATCAGCTGGTATCCGGAGCTGATGTGTGGGCTGGAACACCACACTGATCAGAGATAATGGGCAGACATGACAAGGGTGGTAATGCTGTCACACAGAGAGTAAGGATTGAAATATTTCATGATGGAGCAAGAGACGGAAAGAGGGACACAAAGAGAAAATAAAGCATGGGAGAATGAGGGAGGGAGTAAAGGAAGGAAGGAAGGAGGAAACTCCTAATTCATCAGCAGACAGAACAGACAAAAGGGAGGAAATGATGAGAGCACATGCCAGCTCATGTCAGACACCCCTCCCCTGCTTAGACCCCCGTTACAAATTAGAGGCATCCCTTCTGCTTTTTTTACTTCTCATCAGGGGGTTAATGTTAAGGAGTCTGGGACAATGTTCTCCACCTGATCTGCAGTGCTTAGGTAACAACAAAGTAGTCCTGCTCAACCAGACTAGTGACATTTCATAATGGAAAAGCAAAGACGTTAGTATGACATAATCACGCATAGTCACATACGCATTTCATAATTTCCAAATATTTCACAAGTGCCCAGAAACATCCAGATGTGTATGCAGTATATGTGATATCCAAATGATTTCCAACCTATTCAACTTTAATAGGGAAACATGTGTGACCCATCAACCCCCACTGCACGGTTTATGACATTACGAGATTTTATTAGTCATTTTTATTAAATACAACTGAGGAAGTTAAATTATCCAGAAAGAAGAGCTGGGGGAATATTTGAAAAATGTATCTTTGCTTTTGATTTTTTTGCAGCATAAACATATTTTCCCCTGTTCCGTAACTCATCTTACTAACCCACAGATTCATCTCATCCACTTGATCTTGACCCGCTCGGTTTCAGAGCTACGGCCTTTTTTGTTACAATCTGCATTGCAAAGGGATTCCCTCTGCTTTTGCGTATAGCCGGAACTGAACCAGCAGAGTAATTAGAGAAACTCAGTGAAGCCAGAGAAGAGAGAGGGAAAAAACAACATTTTAACTTCCCCCCACCCTCAGCTGTCAGTTTTCCCTTGCTTTTCCCAAAACAGACTTCAGCGATATTTCTCTTCTTACTTGGCTCCAAATGACGGCAACAGACAGTGAGAAACATGAACACACACACACGTAGAAGACACACACAGAGAACCCAGAGGCGCACACTGAAATACAAACATTTAAACAGCTTGATTGCATGTGGGGATGGTGGTGGGGTTGGTGGGGAAGAGCATAAGCCCCACATTTGTTTAACAGCAGAAATGAGTGGACCACAGAGGAAGAGGGATAAAAGGTAAATTTAGAAAATAAGACACATATAAAGACTGTTCCTGCATCGTGTGTGTTATATCTTTAATTATTAGATTTATTCACTGCAGTAGACAACACACAACAGACGATGATGAAGAAAAATACTATATTTGTTATTTAATGTATGCAGGAAACTGAAATTTACATGAAAAGATCAGAGTGTATAGTTGATTTGGTGACTCTTATTTAATACACTAATTATACCTACGTATCAGTGCATTTATAAAGAATATGTGTTAATGTCGTCACGTGAGATGGACTACATCAGAAAGCAAAATTCTCTTCCCCCAAAGGAAACTCGTCATTGTTAAGTTAACTTGTTTTGTGATTAAGACCTATCCAAGCTGTCGGTAAATTCAATGTTCTCTCTGAACTGAGCACACACAGGCCTTAAAAGTGAGCTGATAGAGCATGAGAGCAAGTGTATCAATCTGGGTCAGTATGTACACCTTAACAAACAGACACACACTCACCAACCCAGAGGGTTCACTTAACAAAGTCCCATCCCCCTTTCATGCTCACACACATTATTAGCCTACAGTATACACAGCACAGTGTGGTTGTGTGGATGTGCACATATTTGTTCCGTGCACACGCTTGCGTACACAGTAAATGGACACAAAAAAACCTGAATGGGATAATGGCTCCATCCCTCCTCTTTTCCCCCAGCTTTTGCAAAGTCTGTCATTTTTATAAATAAATAAATATATATATATATATATATATATATATAAACAAAAGTGTGCGGATATATACGCGCTTACACACACACACCAGTTTTTATCTGTCACTGTAAATCCTTTCACGGATCGCTTCCTCAAAAGACCCTGCCAATATTCAACTTCCTCATGGCAACTGAGGCATTGAATTGTGGCAAGAAGGCGAGACAGATAAGGTGAAGAAAACACAAGAAAGCGACACAGAGATCTGGTTTAACAGTCATCAGAAGAAAGAGAGAAAAGCAAATATTAACAGAATGAACACAGTTTTTCACCAAGTTACAAGGCAGAGCGGGGAAATTGATTTGCTGTAGAGCTCTTTGTTTTACAGTTTGACTCAAAAATGTGCTGTGACAGCTCTTATCGGGATTCTGTGGAAGAGAGGCGTGTAACAGTCTCTTTAAAAGTTTGCCTACTGAGCTGTTATGATTTGACTTTATATAACAGGGATATCTTTTGGGGTTAGCCCTTTGCTTGGCTTATCAAACAACCACACCGATATCAAACCATCTACTGTAAATACTGCTGATAGGCAGTGAGGCGTTTGCTTTCCCTATTAGGTCCCAAAACAACAAAATGACAGCAAAATGAAAGGATTCCTCACATGGTCTCTGCTGAGTAGATAATTGGTGTTGAGAAAAATCTCAAGCCAACCACCAAAGGTTTTTTTTTCCTTCCCAGCAACGAAGAGGGATTTTAAGGGTCGAGGAAAGGACAGCAGAGACTACTTGCCCTTTGATCCGCTGTAATTTTTTTGCTGTCTGGATCCTGGCACAGCTGAGACCTCACACCTCCTCTAATGCACACACGTTTGAGTGACAGATGCTAAATATGCCTGCAGTGTTCAGTAGGAAATGGATATTTGAGGAATCCCCACCAATTTTTCTGTATTTCCCTTACTTTACAATGTTTCCCTACTTTTTTATCATGTATTGCTGCCTACTGCAACTCTGCTAAGTCTTCTGTACCAATCTGCCTTTAACTGCTGTTCCCTCAAGACTTTCAGTAGCTCTAAAGTCTCCCTCTTTGCCAGTCTCATCCTCCGCTTCACTCTTTTGCTTTTGCTTTTCTCCTCTCTTAATATTCCCACACATACGCACATGCACAGAGCAGGCTGATGTCTTTATCCAAATTTCTCAGTGAATCTGTCTTTCTACATCTTCCATCGTGAACCTTTGATGGTATAATGTCGAGGACTGAGTGCTTTTTATGCTTCTTCACAGAGCAGATGCTAACAAGCTTCTGACAGGCCATAATTACTGAAAGCAGCACTTGATCTTTTGATCTTGAAATGAGAGTAATCACACTTTTATCTCAAGAAATTTCATAACTCTGCATATCAGATCTGTTACAGTATGTGAACGCACACAACCAAACACATGCACTGGATATAACACGCCTCACCGTGTTTCCCCTACTCTTAGAGAACAAACGCCACAGCTCAAAGGGCACTGCCAGGTGCTGTGGGTTCAGAGCTGTTAAGGTATTTTATCATCATTAAATTAGCACCACTGGGAAACTAGGCAAAGTCCCAACACAGAAAATTAATGATTGATAAGCTCCTTTCATCGTCACACATAAAATGGCCATGCAGGATTAGCATTTAAGCAAAATGGGCTTTCTGTGCAATTCTCGTGTATTTATTTCAATTTGTGTGTGACAAGAAGTGAGCGGAAGAACCTAAAGAGCGGAAGAAAGAAAAAGGCATCCCCCAAACAGTAACAGAGCCTATACTGTACTAGCAAAGAAGAGTAGTCACACCATGTGTGGTACTGCACAGCATATCTTAACACACATAAAGACGTACACACAGGTATGCCACAAATCGTATACTCTATGAAGATGCACACGTGCTACACACAGTTAGTAACTTATCTAATCACACATAACACAAAGCCAGTCACCATAGGCAACAGTTTCTACCTCTCACAAAGCTCACCAAACGTCCTCAAAACAAGAAACAGGTCTCTTTACCTTTACTTAATAGGTCCCCGTGCGTGTTGCAGTTAATCCCCTGAACTGGTAAAAACACAGCCTGTGTGCGTCCTCTTCAAGAATTAAAAAGAGGGAAATCCTTGCATCAGTGAAACGTCTCCCGGACTCCAGCGCAGCTTTTACGCACACACACATTAGAGCTCATACTTGAATACTTGCTGTCTTTTTGCGTGCCTACACCAGACTGAAGGCTTAGTGGAGGGTGTGTGTGTACTGAGTGTAAGCCCGCCCCTTTTTTTCTGGTTTCCCCTTTTCTCTCTCCCACATGCGCTCCAACCCAGCCCTCCTTCTCCCCTCTCTCATCTACAGCTCACTCGCTCTTTCTCTCGCTCCAATTTCGCCTCCTCTGGCTTGCCAGCGTGTATGCTGGGTCTGTGCCTCTAAGCCTAAATGTCCCAGTCCTCTTTTTAATTGCTGGCTTTCTGGACTCGTTCTAAACACAAACAAAGGCACAGTGGAGTGGAGTGGACAAGCATGGGCATGCACAAACACACAAGAAAACGATATTTGCCTGCAAGGAAAGATAGGCTGATATAGTAAGTAATTCTGGGGAAAGATAATAGATAGCCCAAACCAACGCTCTACTGATGGTAAGCTAGCAGGAAATACTTATCAGCTAGCTAACTTGAGAAAAGTAAAATACCCTGCAAGGCACATGTGGTTTTGAATAGAAAGGTGAAGATATTGCGTGGTGGAGTACATGAAAAACGCATCTCTCTCTCACTCTCTGTCTCTCTGAAGCCTTTCGCACAAGCTGCTGTTGCTCATGTTATGCTTCTGCTGCAATCTTGTCTTTTCTTCCATCATTTCTGTATTTACTATTTTATAACCCAGCCAGCATTCTTATTTCAAGTATCAAATAAAAAAGGATTAAGTCTCTTCTGATGTTTTTGACTATTTTCTCTCAATTTGACTATTTTGAATATCAAGAAACATGGTGCTGAACCTTTGCAGCCTTCTGAAATGGGTTGTCAGCTTGGATTAACATCATCTACGGTGGACCCTCAAAGTCCAAATCACTGTTGCAGGACTACATCATATATGGGATAGCTATTTGCCTTGTGGTCAACACAAGCAAACACACACAGACACACCTTATAATATATACTTCATAATTACTGAGACCAAGAACAAGAAACAAAACTGTGAAAGAATTATTCATCAATGAGTTCCTAATAAGTCATTAAGTACAACTTCATAAGAGATGCTGATTATTAACTGGGGATAAACTATGTAAGACACTAAATAAGCGAATCATTAGGTAAGACTTAGATCTAACTGCCCACTGTATTTAATACTGATTGCCTCTGCCTCAAAAACAAAGTGGCAGTAAACAAAAAGTCATAAAAACATTAATCATACTCAGTAGTTTCTCAGTACTTGAGCATTAAAAAAGAACAACTGACTTTGGAGTAATCTTGAGTATTGTTTTGTACCACTTAATTTTTATTGCTGAGTTATTCAGGTGTGATTCATTTAGAAAATGGGGAATTAGATTGATTAGAGATATTTTAAACCAATTATTCCCTAATGGTTCAGCAATAGCATCTTCTAGGCAGTTCTTTGGCAAACAATAATTATCTTTAAATATATCCTGGATCTGGATTTGAGAAATGATAATGAGCAGTATCAATAATGAGGTATTTCCCAATTGGCTCCTCGTTTATTCTTTAGTAACTAATAGTTTTATGCTTTTTTAACCTAATTCATTTAAGATTCAAACAGGAATGCCAAGATCAAAGAGCAGGAAATGCAAAGAAATGATCGTTTGGGCTTTTATGGAGCTAAAACCAGGTTTAGCACAATCAAGAAAGAAAGTAATATCCTTCAGGCATTTTTTTCAAAAGGAACATTTTTGATTTGTCGGTTGTGCGGGAAATTCAGTGGGGAGTTTCATCCAGAACTAGTGAAAGTTTTCCATCTCAAAATATGCTCAGTGTTTCTGCAAATCCCAGTAAGAAAAATGCGTAAATTACTCTACAACAATCAGTAACTGTCTCTCTGTCTGCAGATAATTTGCTCTTTACTGTCTGGCAAAAGAGCTCTCGGAGTTCTTAATATTACCAAACTTAATCACCAAAAACAGAACATTTATGAGGAAAGACAACCGCATTTATATAATAGGCCAATGATCCCTGTTGTCTTTGTTTTCTGCACTGTGAAGTTACTGAAATAGCTGGTGTTTAGGTGTCTAGCATTTATGCAGGCAAACATGTCAGGACAAAGGCCAGGAGAGGTTACAGATCTACCCAACAAAAGGACCTCATACAGTCTCCACAGGGGAAAGAGGGGAGACAGTCACAAGTACAAAGTCACTACATGATAATGCACAGACAAAACACACACACAGACACACACATGCATTCACAGCACTTTCCCCCCCAGGCACATGATGACATTTCAGCACCTTACTGAGACTATCCCACCGCTGTGCCTCTTGCATGACATAATTCCTTTGCGTAGGATTGTATGCATGGACGTCCACTTATGTATCTGTCTCCTAGTTTCCCTGTCTACACATCAGACCCGATTACCTTCCCAGTCTTCCGTGTTATCTAACAGCATGACTGGGGAAGGTAGTGTCGTGCTGTGAACTGGCTGAGACAGGAAGTAGCCGGTCCTGGAGGATGAACAGAAACCTGTTCCCACACTCCAACCCAAACATTCCTTTATTGGACTGTAATGCAATTATCCAAGGAGTGGGAAGAAATTAGTCAGTAGTTTAATGATAACTCCAAGTTATGTACTGTATGTGATGGCATGTTTGAAAAAGTAGAAAACAGAGTTGGTAAAAACAACAACTGCAGGTGGAGAATGTTATGCAAGTAGAGAAGTAGGGGGGCTGCAAAAACATCAGGATGTTGGGGTGTGTTTTTTTGTTGTTTTGCTCTGTCTGCACTCATCATCTGGTGGGATCTTTGTGTAATAAGAACGCACACACAGTCTTCTGTCAGCTGTGTGTCAGAGTTTAGGATAGGGCAGGGTAAATGAATATCAAAGCCCATTGACCAGTAGAGTTTTCTATTGAATAAACACTGGTAGGAGCACCACTACACAAGTGTTTTTCCCCTCTCTCTTCCACCCCACCTGAGCTGGCCTTTCAGCACAATAGACTCCACCTTTTGATCCTTATCAGATGTCATCACAGTGTGTATGTGTGGGTGGCAATATCAGTTAAGAGCTGACGGGATGAGATCGGTTTCTCATTTGATGGTTCCTGCCATCTCTGTTGCCAAACATATCATATTGAAATTCATGAACATACTGTATTGGAAAGGGAACAAAAAAAAAGTGCACATCCCCACCCCCAACCCGCCAACATCCACCGTGCCAGATTTGATAAAATCATTATCATCAGCCATGCGAGTAGAACTGTTGAATAATGCATGCATTGCTGGTCCACAATAGCACATTCCTCCTGGCCTTCTACCTTTCTCCAGGAGTCATATTAGCTACTGGTTGCTCTTTCCACTGCTTAGGGTCATAATAGCTAGTCTCTATTACATTTTCCATTAGCAGGGGACATCACTATAAAGACACATGTAGAGCAGTATGTGGACAAAGCATGTGTTGAATAGACAGACACATGGACATGCCTACAGAGGAAGACACAACTTCACTCGTGAATAGTGACAACAGATCTGACTGACTGGACTTTTAAAATAAGGTGAGCATCAGTAGTTAGACTGCATGGTTGTCTAGTGATTAACATTATGACACATACACAGGAGCTGCTCATCCACAGAAGCCTGTACCATGAAGCTCCCATCACACTCTGTTTGTGCTGATGTAAATACTGGTGTGTGACTTCATGGCTGAGTTGCTGTGGTTCCTAAATGCTTTCACTTTGTAGCAGTACCATGTGTGAATGTGAATTATCTACTGGGAAGAACTTTAACAAACTGTCTCATTGCACTGGTACCACGCTTAAATTCAGTAAGCATTTTAGAATAACCCCTTTTTTTTTTTTTTACAAATGTTTGTAAAGGCAGACTGCATGGCTAGGTGCTTGATTTTATAAACATTTGGCAATGAGACAGCTGAATTCAAAGATTACTGTTCATATCGCGTACGCTGGATATCTTGGGTTTGGCAAAAAATGTGATATTTGTTATTCCATTCGTCAAGTATACTGGGTTATACACACCCCAACATGCAACCATGTATGCACATAGAGCACACATACTGTACCTTCACTTGTTTATTTATCTCAGTTTCTTGACAAATACCTTCATCTCAACCAATAAAATAAATGTTTATGCATGTAATCATTTCAACAGCAAAAGAGAAACACTATAAAGATCCACATTACTGGATGCGATGTACATATGCTTCCAATTCTATTTTAGATGCTGCAAGTGAATGAATTCTACTTCACTGTTATCAGCCTAGGAGCTGATAGCCCCTAGGAGCAGATGGACAAAAAGAGCAAATATACTGGTGAGTTGATGTTAACAATTACTAATGGGCTAGCTGGTTATTTCCCGTAGACTGCAAGGTCACACAGTACCACATTAGCCTAAAGCTTTGAGTCTATAATGAATATTCATGTGGGAGAGGTTAGTTCATTACCTGCGGTGTGGTTATCGAACAGGAACATTATATATTGTTCTTTTTATTCTGGTCACTCTCATGTTACTGCTCCTAAACCACTGCTGCACTTATGCGGTTTGTTAATAGGCTTTTACAGCAAAGACAAACATGACCGTAAGCCCATTGCCTGCTGTCTAAAAGAATGGAGTTAGTAATTTACATCATTGTTGTGTCAGATGCAGGAGTGTGCTATTGCCACAGTGCAGTTAAATCTGCCGAAGACTCCGTGAAGTTGAGTTAAGCAACTTTGGATTGCCCAGAAAAGTAGAGTGTTCATAATAATTCTTTGTAAGTGAGGTGGAAGCTAGCAACATAGTCATGTTAAGAATAAAGACCCAGTATTTTTAAACAGTTTCAAAATCAGTACAAGACAAACATAAACACAGAGGCATTGATGGCCTGCCTTGGAGTAAATCAGTAAATCCCTGATTCCCTTTGTAAATTTATGGGCTGTATTACAGTTAGCTCACACAGCTAGCTCAGTCCATACTAATAAAGCACTCACTGAAAAACACTGGCAGCAATGTTTAGCCCTTAATTAGATAACACACTGAAGTAGCAGTTAGACCCTCACAGCAGAACCACTACAAATCCTTTCCCTGGAGACACTACAAAATCATTACTACACTAAACTAATTTACCATATGTCTTTTTGTAGCTTATACTGAGATAAACAGCATGATAAATTAAACAAGATGGGCACTACAGTCAACATGAATTTATTTTGGAATCAGGTGGGTTTAAGACACAATGGTAGGAGCACGAATCTGGGTTGAGATGAGACTAAAATAGTCAATTAGTGCGCAAAGGGAAAGAAATATGTAACGTGTGTTGGAAGAGTCAGCAGAGATGGAGATCTTTCAACAGAGGTCTACACGAAACAGGGATGCTTTAATACAGTAGAGACGGCAGTTGTATCCACATAGTAATCCATTAAAATATACACAGGGCACCTGAAGAGACAGTGCATCATTAATAATGTTTTTTTTTTTTTTTTATATTCTTTATTTCTACAATATTACCTCATAAAGATGATTACAGGCATTAATTAACACAGTTTACAAGAGAAAAACGAAACAAAACGAGAAGAAAGAAAGACAGATAGAGAGAAAGAGAAAGAAAAAAAAAAGGAAAAAAAAATTATATATATATATAAAATAAAAGGAGAAAGCTCTGTCGGGAGTAAACAATTAACTAAATTGGTGGTTTCAAGCTTTAAAGAGAAAATTCGGTTTATAGGTATTAACGTATTGGACCCACTTATCCCAGCACAGATGGAACCAGGCCATCCGGTCATTAACATGAGCTGTTACTTCCTCCATCCTATATATCTCTAACGTAATTTCCCACCATAATGACAAAGTCGGTATGTCTTGCGAGGACCATTTCTTTGTTATACATTTCTTACTTGCAACCAATAAAGCTCTTAACAGACATATGTCATTTTTGGACCAGTTCTGCGGTATACAGCCAAAAAAAATTGTCTTCATATCCTGAGGGAATGTACAGTTAAAAATGCCTTGTAATATACCATGAATGTCTTTCCAGTAAGTCCGTAGCACAGGACAGTCCCACATAATATGGGTGTGATGGGCTCCTTGGTATCCACAGTTTCGCCAGCACACGGGAGGATTCCCATCATAGTGAGCCTTTTGACATGGAGTGATAAAGAACCTTATCAGAGTTTTCCATCCGAACTCCCTCCAGCTTTTGGAGGAAGTACTCCTCCATTGCCATTCCCACATCTGAGTCCATTCTTCCCTAGAAATACACATCCCTCCCTCCTTTTCCCATAACATCTTCACATAATCAGTTGAGTGTGGAAGCTTATTCATAAAAAAATTGTACCAAAAAAAAATGAGTCTTGTGTCAACATCCCCACTGTACGCCTGTCTAAATAAAGTTACCAATTCCACGTTAGTATTTGACATCTGACCGATTGTTGTCTTTATATAGTGTCTTATTTGCAAGTATCGAAAAAAATCCTGTTTTTCTAGATTGTGTCTCTGTTTCAGCGTGTCAAAACTAATAAGGTTCCCATCCTTTATCAAACTATCATATGTAGATAACCCTTTAGCAGGCCAGCTTTTAAAACGTGAGTCCAATTTATTCGGGGCAAAGTCAGAATCATATGCATACCATTTGAATAAAGCCAAATCCTGTTCAAGTTTGAATTCTTTCACGACTTTTCTCCATATATTAAGTGTGCACGACACCCAGGGGTTATGAATCTTGTCAATATATTTTCGAATATTCGAGTCCATCAGGACAGCTTGTATTGGGGAGGAAAACATATTCTCCTCTATAGTCTTCCAGTGTGCTTGGTAGCTTGTATCACACCAATTAACCACCGTTTTCAACTGAGCAGCCCGATAATAATTTTTTAGTGATGGCAACCCCCATCCTCCCACCTTCTTATGTAATTGTAAAGTTTTAAAACAAACCCTCGGCCGCTTCCCCCCCCATATAAACCGCGATATTATTTTATCCCATTCATTGAAACGACTTGGATCAATGGATATTGGTAGTGTTTGGAATAAATATAATATTCTTGGCAAGATGTTCATTTTAATAGATTCAACTCGTGAGTGTAAAGAAAGAAAGGGGATCATGTTCCATCGCCTAATATCACCCACTATTCTCCTTTGTAGAGAACCAAAATTCTCCTCAGATAGTTTAGTTAAATCCTTGGGAATAACAACTCCTAGATATTTCAATGATTGTGCTTGCCAATTCATTGGATATTGAACAACCATGTGAGCTGGGGGGTTGTAGTTATAGCTGAGAATTTGAGTTTTAGACATATTAATTTTATATCCAGAGAGTTTCCCAAATTTTTGACACAGATTCATCAGCGAAGGCAAGGAGTTAGTGGGCTGATCTAAATAGATCAATATGTCATCCGCATAACAAGCAAGCTTGTGTTCCTGTCCTGCAATAGTGATCCCCTTAATGTCTTTATTTTGTCTAATTGATTGTGCCAAGGGTTCTAAGTACAATGCAAACAGGAGCGGGGACCAAGCACAGCCTTGTTTATTTCCTCTCTGCAGAACGAAGCTATTTGAGAGAGAACCATTAACTTTAATTCTTGCGGTGGGGTTAGTGTATAGTGCCCTCACCGTATCAACAATTCCCTTATGTAAGCCGAATTTATCCAGGACTTTATATAGAAAGTCCCAATTTACAGAATCAAAGGCTTTTTCTGCATCAATACTCATAAGCATGGCTGTACTCTTAGATGTCTGTATCTGATGTATTACATGAAGAGTTCTACGTATATTATCCTGGGTCTGTCGTCGTCTTATAAACCCCGTTTGATCATTGCTAATTAAGTCAGGTAAAAATTCTTCCATTCTCCTGGCCATTATCGAAGTAAACAATCTATAATCTATGTTAAGGACAGAAATAGGTCTATATGAGCCACACTCCATTTTGTCTTTCCCTTCTTTCGGAATAGCCGAAATAATTGCCTCCTTCCAACTCGGTGGAATTTGCGCTGTTTTTAACACACAGTTAAAAGTAGTAAGTAGTGTAGGGATCAAGTCCTGTTTGAATTCCCGATACCACTCCGCGGTGTAACCATCGGAGCCTGGTGACTTATTTGATTTCAGCCTATTGATGGCATTCATAAGTTCAGCTTCCGTCACCTCCGCTATCATCGTTTTATTTTGTTCCTCGTTAAAGCTTGGTAGGCATAAAGAGTTCAGGAAGTTGTCCATTTCGTGTTCAGCCCCCCCTGGGACTCCCGCATATAATGTTTTATAAAATGACTCAAAGGCGTTTTGTATCTTGCAAGGATGAGTCATTATATCCCCCGTCTCTGGGTGTTTGATTTTAGTTACAGTATTCTCCGCTATCTTCTTCTTAAGTTTCCATGCTAAAATTTTCATTGATTGCGATCCTCCATCATAATGTTTCTGTTTCAAATATAACAATTTTCTCTTTATCGTCTGTATACTCTGCGTATTTATTTCATTTCTAATCATTGTTAGTTTCTGCAAGGTGCCCGCTGAAGGCTTATGTTTGTGCTCACTTTCTAATTGTTTTTGAATCGCTTGTAAATCTTCCATTTTTTTCTCTCTTGCTTTTTTTTGGAAGGAGGCAAATGCTATAATCTTCCCCCTCATAACAGCTTTTAATGCGTCCCATAGTATCGGGGGTAAAACCTCCCCATTATCATTAATTTCAAGGTAATCTTTGAGCTCTGCCTTTATTACTTTCCTAAATTCTACATCTTTAAGCAGGGATGAATTCAATCTCCAAATTGAAACTTTTGGGTGTACATTCATATCAATCGTTAGGTACAGCGGTGCGTGATCACTTATATCTATCAAGCCCATCTCGCATGTTAAGATTTTATCCCTATCTCTTCCAAACATTAAAAAATAATCTATCCTCGTGTAAAGTGAGTGTGGGGCTGAAAAATGAGAGTAATCCCTCCTTGTAGGAAAGCGATTTCTCCATACATCAATTAAACCCACCTCATCGAACAGTGCTGAGATTCTTTTATATAATGTACTCGATCCCGGCTTCTTTCTTTTAGAGCTATCTAGGTCCGGTTGTAGGCGTATATTCAGATCACCGCCGCAAATTAAAGGGCCTTGAGTTTCTGTCACCATTATGTTAACAATGTACTTAAAAAAACTTAGGTCACTTCCTGGTGGGGCGTACACATTCATTAGAGTAACCTGATTACCATCAACTGTTCCCCGTACCAGTATAAATCTCCCATCCTTATCTTTAAGTTCAAATGACTTTTCAAAGTTCAGTGCCCTGGAAATCAAGATTACCACGCCCCGTCTGCGGCCTGATTCATACGCTGAGGAGAACATATTTGTAAAACCCATCCTCCTGAGTTTTTCATGTTCATTATTATTCAAGTGTGTCTCTTGTAAATATACTATCTGCGCTCGATCTTTCTTCATTTTATTCAAGATTCGACTTCGTTTAATGGGATTCGTGAGCCCATTCACATTAAAAGATATAACCTTAATTCCTCTAGTAGTCATTTATCCGAAATAAAATATCCAGACTTAATTAATTTATCAACTGGTAAACTCCCTTTAACAACCCAAATAATAAACAACCACAATCGTCCAGAATCGGACAAAGAAAAAACAAAACAAGACAAAAAAACAAAAATAATAAGTGATTCCAAGGTTGGGGTCAGTCCTAACAGACCCTGGCACGTATATCCCATAGACAGGGGGAAACCTCCCCTGACTGGAGGGCAAGGGCCCCTGCTAGCTCCTTTAAGGTGCATTTCTCCACAGTCTCTCTGCAATCTTAATCATCTAATAAGGGAAAAGTATTTGTTATCTCACCCATTGCGGCCGCACAGTATATCTCCATTAGTCTCCTGTCGTAGAGGGAGAGCACCTTCTAGATAGCTGAAGCTGCTCACTATTGGGACTTTCTCTATGTCCCTCCGAGTCACACCGCTGCGACTTTCCAATCTTCGCCCACGTCAAATTTGACAGCTGTTCCGTTAAGGTCTGCTTCTGGGCAACTTTATCAATCTGAAATCCCCTTGTCCGCATGTCCGCGGTTGCTTCCTCCGCCGTCGCATAAAGCATGGTTCCCTCTTGATAGAAGACCCTTAATTTAGCAGGATAAGGAGTCTGGAACCTTATGTTCTGTTGTTTCAGAGCTCTTTTAGCTTCAGCGTAGCCTTTACGTTTTCGCAGAATAGCTGGTGCATAATCCTGATCGAAATATATTTTCTGACCGTTCAACAGAACAGTCCTCTTGGCCCACGCTTTACGCAAAACTTCTTCCTTGGTGTTGTAACGTGCAAAACAAATCAATATCGAACGTGGGGTTCCCTCTCGGTTCCTCACTGCTCCCGGGGCCCGGTGTGATCTCTCAATACCAAGCTCTGTGCCCTGGGGGAGGTCGAGGCATTCCGTCAATACTTTTTCCACAAAAACTGTCATCGAAGACCCCTCCACTCCTTCAGGGACATTATACAGCCTCAGATTCTTTCGCCGGGCCCGGCTTTCCTGATCCACAATTTTGTTTTCTTGCTCGTTGATAATTTTTAACATCTTTAGCATCACCTGTTCCGCGTTTTGGACCCGGTCTTCCAGCTTTGCAATGCGGGTTTCTGCTTCGGTTATCCTGTTATTGGCTCTGACCAAGTCGGATTTAAATTCTTGGAACTCTCTTCGAAAGTCCCGTAATTCTTCCAGTATCATGGTCAAGCCCGAGCCTTCATCCATATTGGCCCTAGTATTGACTTCATGTCGAGATGGCGATGCCGCTGCCATAGGCCCTTCGTTTACACGTTCTTCTGCTGAGCTTTTCTGTTTGTCTCTTTTCCCCATGTTCACCCCGCTTGTAACTCTACTATCTATCAAAAATTGGTAATAATTTTGACACTTCGCGGGGTGAACGAATCATATATGAGAGAGCGCTACTCGTTAGGCTGCCATGCGTTGGGATGACGTCACCGGAAATAATGTTTAGTCAGGATAAACTCTTCTTAATACTCCAAGATGACTAAGCCAGATGCAGAATTAAGTTGTGGGTATCTATGTGCAGTTTTTCTGAGCGATCAAAAGACAGGAAATAATCACTTGTCACTCAGCATAGCTCAGCCCAGATCACCAGAGTAAATACATGAAATCATACTCACAACAATAATAACCTTCAATGTAAACCAAGAACAGAGATAATTATGGTGCTGGATTAAAAAACAATTATGTGGGATAGCAGGACATGGGAGGGGTGAAAACACTGTATTTGTTTCTATGTTCTTTTGGCTTACTTCAGCTTTCTTACTTACGCTTATTTGTAAAATAAATACGTACCAACAAGCGGCAGCAAAAAATAATACGTGACATCTGTGTGTGTGTGTGTGTGAGTGAGTGAGTGAGCCAAAGACAGAGTGAGCAAAAAATGGAGAACAATGCACCATGTAGGTCTGTCATCTGGGCGGGCGGGGGGTGCTCAGATGACTGTGCACACAAAATAACCTTCTGACCTCGTCACAACCTCATGAGCACTAAACTGCACAGCATCATTTCCACTGCCCCATACAGTCTCACATACACTGACACATACACACACCAGACTGCTCTTTTGTTATGAGACCCATGAGCTCAAACTCTTGTGTGGTTACAGCCTCAAACATCAAAAGAGTTCACCACTCAGGGACTCTTGGACAAGGCTTTAAATGGATTCAGATGTGACATCCTGTCAAAGTGCTAATATGTCACGTAACATGGCTCAGCAAGGTAGATGAGAAAGAACTCAAAGGCAATGAAAGGATGCCTAATAACAGAATAATAAACCCTTACTATAATTGATAAAAACTACAAACATATATATTATTATTTCAGTAATGATTTAGATAGCTAACTGGTAGCTGCCCAATGGAAGCACCTGCAAAAACCTCTCCTACGCAACCACCCAATACACACACACACACACACACACACACACACACACACACACACACACACACACACACACACACACACACACACATTTCCTGCTCATTTAAGAAATTTTTATGTATGGGTTGTTTCCAGGTCAAGCCGCAGAGACAGAATTAGACCCTTTCTTGTCCTCCAGTTGTGCTTGTCTCACTGCATCACTCTTTATCTGTAACAAACAGCCATCTCAAATCCACATCATCTAGCCCAAGGGTTGCCTGTACTGGACAGGGTTAGCCTATAGTGCTACAGGCAAAGTTTAGTTTCAGCATTCAAGATATTATTGTATAATATGACCATTATTACGAATTTTGCAACGATTAACAAATTAATGCACATATTTAATACTAATGAAATAAATGTTTTTTTGTTCTATAGCATTTTGTTTATCAGTTTGGTGATTGGTGCTAAAAAGCCGACAGTTTCTCCCTAAAAGGATTAAGAACAGTAGCATCTTAAAAGGTGTAAAATCACAGCTTTTAATGCAATCACTGCTGCATCCACTGAGTTTTAGCCAGTTCAGCTAAAAGTTGACAGCCCCAGCAAAAAAAAAAAAAAAAAGCCAACGAGGGAGGGGGGAAAAGAAAATTGGAGATGAGGTTCAGAGGTTGAGTGTGGGAAAAGGAGGGGAAGGAGAGGGAAGAAGGGATTAAAGCCTCAGAAGGTATAGTGTTGCTCTGAAAGATGACGGGCTGATGGCTGCTCCCACAGGACTGACTGGAGGAGTAATCCCAGCAAATGGAAGAGTTTAACAGTTACCACCCACTGAGAGAGGAACATAGAGACAGAGACAACCCACACTTACACAAACCACAACATGTACACAGACATGCACACATATGTACACGAACAGCAAGCACAGACAATAAACTGATGCACAGCTTTGGGACCACAGAGAAGCTATACACAAAGACAGAGACCAGTTTTCTTTTTTACATCTGGGTGCTAAAATTAAATCATCAGAAAAATAAAATATATACAAATTTGAACAAGCAGACACTAAATGACAAAATCCTCCAGAGTGCATAGGTGGCAGGTATTGTGCTGTAGAGTGTCAGGTGTCCTCATCGTCTAACTTGAAGCTTTCTGTATGCATCAGCAAAACCAAGGGCCATTGTGCCCTCAGAAGAAAAGAAAAAAGAAAGAAGACAGGACTGAGGGTGTTTTTCTGCTGCTGTGTCTGTGGCAGACTTGGACTGCTGCAACCCTACTTACACATCGTTTGGTAGGTTTATGCTGTCTAGCAAGCACAAATAATTAAAAGTAAAAACAGCCAGAAAAATGCAGACAACAGGAGGCAGACAAGGATGGGATTTAGCGACACTAAAAGATGCTGCCAAGCCACTGAAAAAGCCAATATTTCATTTGATAATTTGACACCACAAATAATAAACAGACAACAAATATTATGTTATTGTCCCTTTTTTTTATCCTGAATAATTAAAAAAAACATGCAATGTCTCACAACATCAAATGAAAAGTGCTCAGATCTCAAATATCATAATAACAAAAACAGTATAACATTGTGTCTTGTATATTAGATTACTTGTTGATTGTTCTGTTAAGGACATGTTTGCTATCGTCATTGTTCTTTGTAGGATCTGTATTGTTCGCATTCAAAAAAAATGCTTTTACACTAATCACTGTGGCATTTAAACAGGCGATCTGATGCTGAATTACTGGATTAGTGAATTGATTTTTCAGTTAGTAGAATTAAATGGAAAGCACTGGTCATATATCTCAATTATGCCCCATCATAGAAAGATGGGCCCTCTCTAGACGCTCTCAGTTTCTCTCTTGCTAACGCAAGTACCGGTATCTGCTGCTTTCGGTCATGTGACAGCAATGGATGCTGATCTTTACGTGTGTGAGGTGAAGCGGAAGAAGCTGTTTTTCATGTCAGACAGAAACTGATTGTTCCTCTTGATACGATACTTTTAAAAGAGTGTCAAATTGCCCTTCCTCTTTACCTTTAAATCGATTAAGTGATCAAAAAGTTTGAACCACAACCTCGGGGTCAGTGGCTTCAGTGTCACAGTTAGCGAGCAGCTGCTGATCCTGTTGAAGGGCATCAGTGTATAATATGTAGTTCAAGACTAACCACTCTATCCACAGGTTTAATTTTAATCTTTACCCAAATGTTGTTTAAGCTGAACAGGGAGTGTTGTCATAGTAACTATCAGCACAGCTGTGATTTGGTGACAGACATGAGAATGGAGGCCAAGTTTTCATATTCAGTATAGGAATATAACCGTGTATGATACTGCTTTAATAAAATAGCAATATTAATTAAGAGCAATAAACAAATAAAAGTCTAACTGTGTTTGATAGCTTAATTTATTCATTGCTGTTTCATGGGCTTTTAACTAGTTTGTGTAGATATACATATCACATCAATGTCTTTTATTTCTCCTGCAGTGTGTGGAATAAGTGACAGTCACTTGATCTGGCAGGAATTTTCTCCATGTTTTTTTTGTGTTTGTTTGTTTTTGCTGCTGATGGATGGAACTCTATTTTTAGGAAAAACTCCACTCCACAAGTGATTGTAATTCACACTCAACATCATAATCTCTCTGTAGGTTTCTATAAAGCATCTCACCTCTTACGTCTATCTGCCTCTCTAACATCTGTAGCAGCTGGTTTACTCCCAGGAGAATGGAGGTATACCAGGAGCTGCCTGTCACAGCTGTTACTCTTATAGCCTGCAGATCAAGGGCTTTTGCACCAGGTGCAGTTTTGCGATGGTATATTTGGAGAGGTGCAGAGTAGACAGGATTTCTTTGCTCCTAAAATATATATTCCCCTCTGATTTTGTTTAGGGGGTAGTTGTCTATCTTCCAGGGTTCGCTCCTTGCTTTCATCCTCTTTTGCTGAAGGGATGGAAAGAATTTCATTCATAATTTTAATTCTGGCAGAGTTCAATTCCACCATAAGGCCGGGGTCTTTCTGTGTGGAGTTTGCATGTTCTCCCCGTGTTTGTGTGGGTTCCCTCCGGGTTTTCCGGCTTCCTCCCACCGTCCAAAGACATGCAGCTTGTGGGGATAGGTTAATTGGATAATCCAAATTGCCACTAGGCGTGAATGTGCGAGTGAATGTGAGTGTGAATGATTGTCTGTCCCTGTGTGTTCGCCCTGCGACAGACTGGTGACCTGTCCAGAGTGTACCCCGCCTCTCGCCCTATGACAGCTGGGATAGGCTCCAGCTGTCCGCGACCCTGATAAAGGAGAAGCGGAAGTGAATGGATGGATGGATGAATTTTAATCCTTTGCCTTTACCTTTGCCTCTGCTCTATAGGAAGTTAAGAGCTCTGCAGGCTAATTTACTGTAAACAGCTGAGCAACTGTAAGCACAAGATTGAATAAAAATACCCTGAAAAAAAATACAGCAAAGTTGGTTCCACTGACTCACAAACCTATGTATGATTGATGGATGGACTAATTGTATAATTTAAAAATAAAACCAAAGACAAACAAGTTATCATAAACTCAACTTACATCACCAATCCATCCACCGTTTTGGTACTACCACCGACTTTTAAAGTAACAAAATAAAGGAATCTAATGTAACACAATTAATATACAACCAATATACATGATCACTGATATGATATCCCTTTACATTAAATAGCAACCAGCTGATTTGGAGATTAAGCAGATTTTTCTTACCTTACAAAGTTCCCTTTGTTCTCACTCTGATGGTACGGAAGTAAAGAGCCTATCAGGTCAAAAGGGTGGAATTGTGTAGACTGCCGGGTGTGTTCAACTGATTGACATAATATGATGTATTATTTTGGGTGTGATGATATCGGAAACGGTAAAAATTGAATTAGAGTTGATGATCTGGTATCGGCTGATATTCACCATGTTAACTGTAACTGGCTGACTGGCGTACTGGCAAACAAGATTAAATTCACCAGTGGTAATGACATATGATCAGCAGCTGGGTCCCATCAAATTTTATGGTCAGTATTAGCTGGGATCAAGTCACATAAATTGTTATAAAGACTTTGTGTTCATGTAAGAAATTGTAAGTAAATAGTGAAGGAGAATAGAATAACAACTGTATGGGTGTAATTTAGATGTTGCTTTAGAAAACATCTCCATCAGTTAGTACAGTTAACTAGTTTGTTAGCAGAGTTTGGTCAATTAAAAAAAATCGAAATTATACAGCACAGATAGACTGTTCAGCCTTTCTCGTGCTCATATACACCAGCAACAGATTGTTCACCTGAAGCCAGTCGGCAGAATGATGACCCTCACTCTAACCATCTCTGTGTAATTGCAGGTGTTTTTGACTCACCTCCCTCAGCAACAGGAGACCAATTAAAACAAGTTAATTGCTGTCCAGAACTAACAAGACTGGGGGCACCACAAGTAATTAATGAGATAACTTTAAACACCAGCAAGAGATTATTTCTATCCCTTGTGTGCACACAGCGTGAGTTATGCTCCTATGCTATGCAGGAAACACAGCCTAATCATACAATTAAGGTGTAGTTCTGATTAATGGTTACATTAATGTAACAAGAACATACTGCATTTAACTGCTTATGGGTTACCTTTGGCTAATTTGCATCAGTTGATATATATTGGTGCACAGTGGAGGTCAAGTGGTCTTGTATCCTCCTCAAGAGCTTATGGCATATGTCGGTTTTCAGAATGTTACACAGATCTACAACAAAATTAAGTAATTTAATGTCATTTGTTTTCCCCTTGTGTTCCACCTTTCCACCAAATTTCATAGAGTTTAGTTCCATAGTATTTGCTGATTTACAAACAAATAATGAAAACACCTCAGTTGAGGAAGATCAAGCAGAAAAGAAAGTCCACACAGCACAACAGAAAAATGCATCTAAGACTACATGCGAGGCTAAATCGTTTGTAGAGGTGCATTCAGAAATTAACAACAGAAAATTAGTTGCTGATGGAAAAAACATGTTTGCTTCGGTTCTTAAATTTTAGATTTTCTGATTTATTTAGTTTTATAATTTTTTGCATTAATGAAAAAAATAAAATATTTGGGGGTTTTCAATTTTTGTTTGCACAAAACCAAATTTTAAATAACTCATGTTATTTTCTGAGATTTTATAGGTCAAACAATTAAGTGAGAAATTACCCAGCTGATGCAGCCCTCATGTTTCTCTTCCAGTTCAACTTGCCTGAGCATATTTTACTTTCCAGAAACGTTTCACAAGTAGATGAATAATTAAGCGAAGCATGGTGAGAAGTGTATAATTCCAGGCTGGATGTTTCAAAGGATCCAAAATATGCGCATATTAGCACAGTAATTTCCTCCTTCATCTCAGAGAGTGTGGGGGTCAGAGCCAAGACTTTCTCCTTTATCTGGAATGGACAGAAACAAGAAGAAAAAGACTGTGAGGGAAGGAGCAGCTACACACACACACACACACACATATATATATATATCCTGCTGGGAACACTTCACAGCTGTGCAGGACATCTCGTGCACACACGCAAAAGAGTGTTTAATGCAAAAATCTCAAACATACACACAGGTGCCCACAGCACAGAATGAAAGTTCAAATAAAGACAGAATGTAAAGTTTCTCCAGGCAGCAAAACCTTTAATTCACTTCCCCTTTTCCGCTCCTGTATAGACATTTGCTTTGATAACAGCTAATGGGGGTATGAATTTCCGTAACAGAATTCTGTTAGCAGGGGAAAATCTGAATGAACCAACTAGTAGAACAAAAAGGGTTGTGTAATATTTAAAACTTATTCAAATCCATTTATATATGTAAAATATGTGGATAAGTGACAAAAATGTCCCTTTTATTTCTTGTGCTTTGATGCAAATGTCGTGTTAACGGCTGTGAAAACACAACATAGTGACCAGAATGTAAGTGCTGTCTGTGTACGCATTTATATAATACATAAAGCCTCCAAAGCTGCTACTCCATAAACTTTTAATGTACAGACAAGACTTAATTTCACTTTAACAGTCTTATTAAATTATGATATATAATGCAATATTTGTTTAACATGGGTTAAAAAGCAATAATCATTGAAAAAGATAAGTCATTCCCTGTTTTTTTCCCCTTTATGACAAGCAGCATGTGGCTTTTTAACATGATATCAAGAACACTGCATGCTCATGAGGTAGTTCATGTCCTAAAGTACACCGCCACTTTACCTCCTGTCTTAGTTTGTATTCGAAAATAACCTATAAAATAAACACTATTCTGCAGTGCATTAGACTTTAAACTGGTGATTGAGACTATAGATTCATAATAAAAGTCTTTACTGTGGCATTAATTAATTGGGAAGTGATGCTATTACCATACAGTACTACTCTTTGCATCCATAAGCTTACCCAACTGCAGCATAGAACTAATGCATTTTCAAACAATTTCACTTTTCAGAGCCAGATTTCATCCATATTTCATATATAGACTATAGTTACATCTCAAGTATAAGGTAGTATTGGAACAGTAAGGCAAAACTTACAAAGCTAGTATAATTGCACGCAAAAGCTTTATAAGAGTGAAAAAGTATAGGCAAAAATAATTTGTTCATACCGAAACTGCAGATTTGGATCATGCTAATAGCTAGAGATAAAGCCATCCTTTCTAGAAAGAATAATAAGCATCTCCTTGAGTACACAAAACCATGAACCTTAACATTACTTTTATTAAAGGTTGAGAGCACAAATGTATATTGGCGTTATAAATATCATGAGAGTATTCAGTGGCTTCACTCTCATGATCACATGACACATAACTCAGAGGTCAGAGGTTAGGTCACAGGGGCCTTGTAATTAGTCTGGCTACAAAGCATAGAATAGCATCATAGCATGAGCACCGTTTATGGCATCTCACCCCTGACCTATGGCTCCTAGTCTCTAAAATATCCCCGTGGTAGACAGTGGTAAACAGTATACAGGAAAGTGAACTTTCACCTTAGAGTATGGCAGAACCTCAAAGGGGAGTTACTATATATACCTCAACATGAGAATTCAAACTAGAATTAAACTTCAATTTTAATTTCATCGGTAAGCGTACAATGTAGTGCCTAAATCCCAAGAGGGGGAGTGTACCTTAAGTCACAAATACTGCAGTAAACGTCATAAGCCAGCCATAGGTGCTGTGTTTTATTGAGACACAAGCAAACAAACATGCAAATATATTTTAAAATCCAAAAACAGAATTCAAACAATTCTAACAAGCTTGAACGTCAAGGTAGGTAGTCTTCAGGAATAGTGCTCCAGACTTCGTGAAGGACATTCAGAGTTCTTCTTTGGATGTTGCCTGACTTTTGTTCTGTTCTCTGTCAAGATGATCTTTGCAAAGCTGTCTGTTAGGTAGACACAATACTGGTTCATCCCTTGAGGTAGGTGCCTTTGTTGCGCTTGTTTAAGTGGCTTAACAAACAAAGAAAAATCCTTTTTAAAGGTAGAAGAACTAAACTGAAAACTGAAAGTGAGTGTAAAAGCATCCAATGTCAAATAATAAAAATTCATAAAACAAACTAAAAAAGAACTTCAGAGAGCTTGGACAGCTCTTAAAAGCACCTTGGATGCAAAACATAAAGAGATGAAGTGTAGCTCAAGACTTTTGCACAGTCCATTACCAATTTATCGGTGATTGCATTTTCATTACGAACCTGAATATGAAGAAATTCCTTTATACACCAGTTAGGAGACCACAGATCTAAACTAGTATTTTTATTCTCTCAATTCGACAACCAGGAATGGACAAAAGACACAAATGTGTAATGACTGGGAACACAGGTGAGCCCAAAACAATATGCTCAGAGATTAAGAAAACACCCCGATGACCTTTACAGTATCTTCTTGGAGTCCATTTCTCAGTGGAATAGAGCTGTTTATTAGGCAGGGGTGCGGCCATGCGTTTTGTGTGCAATTCATAAACACGAATCTGTTAAAGAAAAGCCGGTACAGGCTGTTCGGTTGGAGTGCTGGGCCATACACATTCTACTGCAGCCTGGGGGAGTAACAGTAAGAGCCCTCCTCCAGAAATGTGAACACACTGGTTCTCCTCTGTGGCGTTTCAAAGCACAAAGCTGGATGCCTATTTAAAAAATACAAAAAGTACAGTACACTCACTCATACAGACACTTAGGCATGCCAGTAAAGTGTCTGTCCCTCTGCTTAGCTTGCATAACTTAGTTAAAAAGAACTAACTGTGAGTCATCCCTATGTGAACACCAGAGGGAAGGCTTTACTATCACAAGTATGACTATGTAGATGTGGGTGTGTGGTATCAGTTAATAGGCTGACATCTCTTCCTTTCTTTTCTCATATGATGCACACGCAGATACATTTGTCACTGCAACTACTTTAGAAACAAATATTCCTGTAAGACTGGTATTTTGGGGAAGAACATACAAAGCCTCTGAATTCTAAGCACTACCTTTCAGTGAATGTGCTGACAGCCATTTCTTTATTTGACACTAAAAGATTTCGAAGAATGAGAAGCCGTATAGTGTAAAGGTGACAGTGACAAAAATAAACAAATAAATGAATAAAAATAAATCTTCCAATATGATCTTCAATCAGCAGCTGGTTAGAGTCTCTGTTGTTTTTCCATAAAGTTCTGTGTAGTTTTGTTGGATTCTCCGGCTGCCATGGCCTCCCTACCTCAATGCCAGCTGCACTGGTAGTGTCTATTATTCATCACCTCCACTCCCAGGCTATTTATACCAACTTTTACAGCCAGCCTGTCTTTCTGTTCGACTGGCTGCATCCATCTACTTGAATAGAGCTATCTCAGCTTACAATTTTAGGCTGCCTCAGAGTTCTTGGCCAGATACAAAATCACTTCAAGTTTAAATGCTTTCCCATTTAAAAGAATATTGCAATCTTAAACCCTGCAAATTCAAGTTCTTTTCATAAAATACTTGGTGCTTTCATTTTTTTTTAACATTTCTAGTACCTGAATGTGTTCACTAGCAATATATTAACTGTTAAGTAGCAAGCACAGCAACATAAATTTTGTTTCATGTGCCTTGTTAGAGTATATGATTATTCTACTCCACATCTTCATGTGCAATTTAAATTGCACACGCTGCAGCTTGCCATTGGATTGCTCCCTGAGGCATGGACTTCACTGAAAGAGCCTCCAATCTCCCATTTACCCACAAGAAGAGTACGGTCATGTCAACTCACATGGGAGCAACTTACATTCAAATGAAAATGCAATTTAAGCAGCCACGCACTTGTTATCGGTAGGCAGAGGTGTGCATACTGTCTGAGATAGAAACACTGTTTGTGTCTGTATGTATGTGTGTGTGTGTGTGTGTGCGTGCGTGCGTGCGTGCGTGCGTGTGTGTGTGTGTGGGTGGATGCTGGTCAGCATGGGTCACAGCTGTTCAGTCAGGTTTCTGGATGAATGGATAGCCCAAGATTTTTTAATTTCAGCCCAGCTTCCAACGTGATATTTCAGCAGTTTGACACTCATCGCCTGTGTGACATGTACACCAGAAGTTAATATTTACAGGAAATAGCAATTAATAATTTAAAGTAAGGATTTTTTCCCTTATGTAGGTCCTGATCAGCACTAACACACTAACTTGTGGATGTTCGCCTCCACTGATACATACGTATTCTTTTAGTTTCTTTAAGTAAAAATGCACAAACTGTGTGACAGGATTTTTAATCTTAATAAAAAAGACAAAAGCTGTTTGGATTAATTTGTGTTGGAGAACAAAACCAACAGCTAATTGTTACAACTGATTCGCGAAGAGTAAGTGCCCCCTCTAGAGGAAGATTGGGGTATTACACAGTGCAGAATTTATATTCATCAGTTTTATTGTTGTTACCACTTTGCAGGAATTCCCTGCAGCAAAATGAAATTTCATTTAGAGCAAGGAAATCACTGTGACTTTCATTTGCAGTAACTTTATTGTAAATTAGATTTACAGCAAGATTTTTCATTTAAATTTGCAAAAAAAAGTTACTGTAAAATTACAGTAACCTGTTCATAGTGTTGTAAATGTGAGGTTAATTAATTTACAAAATATTAAAATGTCTTTTTAAAGTTGCCTGATTTTTTGTTTTGTACTGTATTGTAGTGAAACATCTAAAGCCAATATTAAGCCAGCTTTTCCCAACCTTTAAATACTTCTCATTGCCTTTGAGATATTTGGAGATAAATCACCTGCACGGATCCTACATCATCTTTTATTTTCCAACAAGACAATGACCCCAAACACACCTCCAGGTTGTGTAAGGGCTATCTGACCAAGAAGGAGCGTGATGGAGTGCCAGATGGCCTGGCCTCCACAGTAACCTGACCAAAACCAAGTCGAGATGGTTTCAGGATGAGATGAACTGCAGAGTTAAGGCAAAAGGGCCAACAAGTGCTCAGGATGGGAACTTCAAGACTGTTGGAAAACCATTTCAGGTAACAGGGTTCATACACTTCACCTGTTGCCTACTGGTGGTGGTCAGAGGGCCTGGTGGCGCCAGTGTCTGGCAGCCTCGCCTCTGTCAGTGCGCCCCAGGGTGGCTGTGGCTACAATGTAGCTTGCCATCGTGAATGTGTGTGGGTGGATGACTGGATATGTAAAGCACTTTGGGGTCCTTAGGGACTAGTAAAGCGCTTGATAAATACAGGCCATTGCTGTTTGTATTAATGTTGAAGTCCTAAATTATCATCTTTAAATATTTAATCTTTCTCACTGCTTTTCTTGAACAAGCTAACATAAGAAAAACTGGAAGATTTCAGCCATAAAATAGTCATTGAAAATGTCAGTGAAATCTATGGGGCCCTTTTCCAGTAACTGACTGGTGTTTCATCCTTACATGTTTTAGAGGATCCAAACAGGTTAAAAAGGGGCCACCTTCAACTACAAGATCAATCACACACACAAAAAGAAACAACTTAGATGAACTATTTATTTTTTTCCTTAAGTATACAATTGTTCATCACTTGTGCGTTACCAATTCTTTGGGATGCTCACATGGAAACATAACCCCATTCATACAATTGTCATGAGGAACAAACAGGACAAAGCATAGCTCATCTACTTCACTGGTGACTAAAAGTCACAGAGAACTGAAAAGGACAAACTGTCACATCAAGTAGCTCTATTGGTCTTGTTAAGTGCTCTATGAAAAACAAAACTAAACTCAGTGCTTCATGTTCTGTTAAGTTGATTACTGGGTAATTCCAATGACTCCACAGGCCAGACGTCCACCAGCATTACCGGTCTTCAGGCTCTCTTCATTTCCTCCTTTTCCCAGGTCATCAGCCTTCTCGTGGATCTAATACAAAGGGCAAAAAAGGTTTTCATAAACAGTTCTCAAAGCTAAGCCACATACAGTAACTTCAGGCTCGCAATCTGGAATATATCACTTTCACATATAATGAGAATAAAAGGGAAATGAAAATAAGCAGAAAGGAAATGAACAAAGTGACAAAGGACTGTCATTTTTCACTTACCACCATAGTTCTTCCAATGATGGAGTCACGACCTGTGAGGGAGATAATTTTGTCCGTGATGTCAATCTTGGCAACATTATCTGCTCCTGCAGTCACATTCCCCAGGTCTCCAACATGCCTGTTTACAAAGGAAAAACAAAACAACCTTGCTTTTATCCAGGGGTGTCAATATGGAAAATATGAAGGAGAAAATATGGAATAGTAACTGTTTTCATACTTTTTACAGCTTTTCCTATTGATGCAGGTTTTCCCCATGATCATTTGTACTACAGCAAAGTAATTAAGTACCAGTCAAAAGACAGATAGTTAAAAAGTAAAATAAGTAAATAAATAAAACGTAATAGTTCAAAGAGTTTTTTTGTTAGTTTTTTTTGTTTGTACCACCTACACTACCGCTCTGAGCCACATGTGTATAAATAATAAATATTTCATGGATGGAATATAACCTACAAAAATCTTAAGATTTACAAACATCACCTTAAGATTGCTTAAGTCTCTTTTATTGTGGTGAATTTTGTTTTAATGATACAACACTGCAGAGTGTGACGATGGCATATGCTGGCCTTACAGTTAGGATTCATTCCACATAATCTATCCAGTTTGAAATCAGCTGAGCATATTGTTTGTACGTTCCCTTCTCTGACTTTCCTGCATCACTTTTAATTATCACAGGTTGCCTAAACTGGTGACATTTAACCTTTGTTCCACATACATGCAAATCAAAGCTACAGTCAAACCTAGTGTAACGTGAAAGTATTAAGCATCATCACCTAACACAGACTGCATGCAAAATTCTGCAAACTCACCTGGGCCATTTCTATATGAGAATCAATCTATTCAAGCAAACAATTTGCAACTTTGAGTTAACTGAATGATAAGTAATCCAAGGCTATTTTTGGTCTTCCTTAAAATGACACAGCCATATCACAACAGGGCCCCTCTTGACATGATCTGAAGCTTATTTTTAAAGCACCCTACTGAATCTTTCAGTCCTTTGTAACCATTTATATTACCTCTTATTGTAGCCACTGCTGAGAAGTAGTGATGGTGCAATGAAGCCCCGTGAATGTGTTGAATCTTTCTGGCCAATTGCTTCGCCAGAAGGCAAATCACAAGAAGCTCATTTGAAAGTACTGACATTTACTGGTCATTCAATGTACAGCAGCTCTGTTGTGATAATACATGTGTGCTACATACCAGTGAATATGTAAATGTAATATATACCTCAGAGATTGATTTGAAAAGATATGTTATTACTGGGAGGTATCATGTTAAAATCCTCCCTAACTGCTGATATTTTTTTTGGCCTTTTTGTTGATCCATAATGTGCATAAAATCTCCTTGTAACTTCGTGATGATCCTCAGAATGACCTCAGATCCAGTTCATGAAAAAAAATTAACTCCCACGTCTTTTTAACAGCTCGAATCACATAACAAGGCAGTCAGGCAAGTGGCCACGTGATATTCTAAAGAATACAGGCCTAGACAAAGGTTTCATTTGGACACACCCACTTTGCTTAACACGGGCCTTGGGACTTCAGTGTCAGACGTAACATTACTACTGATATGCAATATATTAACTTTTTATACTGATACTTTTTCTTCAGACTCGACTCACCTTTCCGCATCATTAGGTCCAGCATGATTCTTGCTGTAGGGATTGAAGTGTGGACCTGCACTAATGCACCCTGGGAAAGAAAATATATATTAAACATATTGAACTATTGCAAATTTAGTCTAGATTACCTAACCTAGGTGATGCAGTAACATTATCAAATTCTGAAAATTAAGAAATCCAAGTCTCTTTGGATTTGAATCTCTCACACACAGAAACTTACCGTTTGTGTTATCTCCAAAAACATGGACATGGAAACCATGCTCACCAGGGGTAAGGCCTTTGATTTCTCCTGTCAGCTTCACAGGGGCTGAGTCATTCTAGCAGATCAAAAACACAAATACAAAAGAAGCTCTCTAAGCCAGGTGGCTAGAAGGACAGGAATATTGAATGAAGATTACTTCCACTCATGCTGTTGAACGGAAGTAATCATTTCTTATAATCAGGTAAGGAGAGGAAAAACAAAACCGGGCTGTAGGATTTGGTGCCAAAAAATTAACAGACCTTTCAGATATACTACAAAAGGCATACTCTCAAATATAAACCTAAAAGATCTTATTAAATCGAACTACAACAACAGTAATGTTCAATAAGTTTGTTTTAAGGCATGGTACGGTTAGTTTAAACTGCACAATCATGCTTTCTGAAAGTTATTACTGGAGGGTGCAATGCATTTTCTATGGAAAAGGACAGGTGATCATTCATCACGTCTACACAGCAGGAAATCTCTTAGAAAACCTCCAAGCACCTTAAGGCAACTGTTGTGATTTGGTGATCTAAAAATTTTAAAATGCACTGAACTGAAATCAAATGATTGGTTACAAATATTACTTATACACTGTAATTTACACACAAAGTCTTCTTTGATGTGAATGAGTCCGTCTCTTTGATAGTGGACCATGTGTCTTTGACGGTTGCACCGTGCACTTTACCCTTATCAAGAAGGCCAAATAAACGAAAGGCAACGAAAACAAGGACAGGCAATGACTCGGCAGAAAAAAAGGACAGGCAATGACTCGGCAAAAAATAACGAGCAAATTCGCGTTTGCTCGTTTTGACGGATCACAATAATATCGAAGCATTTTGCCGGCTGTTTCGGAGTTACAGCAAAAGCATTACATGCAGAAGTGCTTGCCTGGTTAATGAAACCACATCTGGCCGTCTGTTTTATACTGGCCCTGCAAACGTTAAATTTACGCAACAAGCGTCTTTCTTATACAAACAGCCTGGGCGGCCCTTAAAAAAACACACCTTTAACCATTACCACTGCACAGGCTTTAGTGGTCAAAGGTTACTGCTATAGTGACAAGCCAGTGATTTCATATATCCTGCTAAATGCGTGGTTTACACAAGCAACCTACTTTGAAGTGCAGAGTAAACTGAGGTTAATTAGCAACGGGGTGGCGTTGAATATGAGACCAGACTGCAAGAAAACCCACGCAATTGTGCACGAGCTGTCATTCACAAGGTAACGCGTACCTAGCTAGCAAGCCAACAGCAAACTAACCATTAGACAAGCTAAAGAGAGCAGAACTTGGCTAGCTTAGCCGTCAGCGATAACGGTAGCGTTTCGCTTTTAAACGGCTAAATGCGTAGTTTGTGGGATGTTTTTTTTCTCTCAACTTCAAAGAAGAATAGCCCGTCTTACCTCCTGTTCAAAATAAACTGTCCCACTAGTGTCGCTAGTTCCCTTCAAAACGCAAACAGCTTTCAGCACCATCTTTGCAGAAGTTTCAGACACTACACCCAGCCGTGGTCTTGCTTTTGACAAGCGATTACGCGATACTACATAACTAATAGGCGGGTGTATGCTACATCAACCAATCAGAATCAAATAAAATTAAAAAGGGCACATTTTGATTGGTCACCGCTAAAACAGTGTCTTATCAGACAGACGGAACAAAATCTCTATAACGACTTTATAAAAATAATTAAATATATAAAATACACAGATAAGTGAGAAATATAATTTTTTTCGAGAGTAGATCTGAGAAAGTTCCCTGTACTTAAAAAATGTCATATGCATCCTTGTGAGTAGGGGTGGGTTTTAATAATCGATTCATCGATTAAAATCGATTCTGGCTTGGATAACGTGATATCGATTCATTAAAATCCTGAATCGATTTTTTATATAAATGTATTTTGCCCAAAATTCCAGAATCTCAGCTCACAAAATTTTGACAACCACCAAACATTTAAAACAGTAAATGAGAGCAGGTACACGGCTTCTGCACAAAGAGGTAAACACAAAGCGCAGACCGCGGATCAGAATCAGTGAGATGTCGCCTTTCTCACCCGACGGCACGGACACGGTCGGGGCTGAAAGCCGACAGCTCGCTGATTCTGATGTTTTGGCGGGTCCGCGCTTTGTGTTTACGCCCCTTTTGCCCTGATTCTAAAGCTGTTAGTTTTATCTCTCTCCGAACAATATTGACCGAACCAGCAGCAAAAGAAGATCCAAACTAAGCTTCACATAAACATCGTCAAGGACTCGCTCTTACTTTTGCCGTTTTGCTTCCACCACAATAAAAAAAAAAAAAAAAAAAAATCACACTTCATGAGTATATGTTTACTGCTGCCATAGGAGTTGAGAGTAAAAAGAAATCATAATCAAGCTGCTAATCAAATTAAATTGATTAGTGTGAACACTGCTACAAAAGCAGAAATTTTGACAATTTGTAGAAAGATATCAGCAATGATCTTAGAGGAGCATCTGTTGCTGCCCATCAATCTGAGAAGGCGTATAGGCCATTTCCAAACAAAACCAAAGCCAGCATATCAGCACGAGCACTACACTAACTGCCAAGCACTGTGATGGAAGAGTGATGATCTGGCACCTTATCACTGCGGGCACCAAGCAGACCATGTGGTGGTACTCCTCCGTGTACCACAGTCAAATGTGAGGCCATCTATGTTACAGCTAAACCTTGAACAAAATTGAGTCATGCAGGAAAACAATGGTCCCAATCACAGCAACAAATCTACAACAGAATGGCTGAAAATGAAAAGATTCGAGGTGCCACAATGGCTCAAAGTACACACCTCAACCTGCCTCAAGTGCTGTGGCAGGATCATAAGTAAACATCATACATCATACTACATAAGAAAAAAAAATTGAACACAAAAATAATTTGGTACAAAAATAGTTTATTAAAAACAATATCCTATGGTTGAAATATTGAAGATTTAATGTCCATGTCTTCTGCTTTTTTTTAACAAATCATAGAAACATCTGTCAATTTTCAAACCACTAGGAGTTAAAAACGTTAAAGCAAAGGGCCTCTGTTGTTCCTTCCAAGTCGACGCGTTTCTCTCAGATAAAGAAATCACAGATTATTAACAGAAATTACTGCGAGTCTTTCAAAATCGTCAGTGATACAAGCATATTTACAGCAGTGTCCCAAGCAATGTTCTTCATCTCATCGCGTTAGATATACCCTCTTTGTCTCTGTTTGTGTGAAATTGTTCGGGAACAAGTATTATGCTTGCTGAATCTGGGCTTGTGATTTTAACAATATCAGATACAGTATGTCTACAGTGATACGGAGACCTAGTTAGTAAGCTGTGTTTTATCAAAGAGCATAAAAGCAAATAGCCACAGGATTCATTCTGTATTTCCATGTAGTCAAAACTAATTTATGACTGTGATGGATGGACGAGAAAGATGGGAAATGCTTCCAAAACACAACAGGACTCTTGTGTGTGATCCAAAAATGGACTTCTACTAAGAGACAAACAACCACGTACACAGAAACTTGTATCTATCCTTGTGAGAAGTGCAAGAAACCCGGGACCCTATGTTATTAGTATTTGGCTTACAAAAATTGTTCTCCCATGTCTCAGCAATTAGGGGACAAAAAAAAAACAAAAACAAAAACCCTAAACATTCTAGCTCACAAGAATCTAAAGCTATTTACATTTTTCCTCCCCCTGAAATTTGTTAGGTTATTTTCCAGCAAAACATAGTGTTAGGAGTTATGAGTTATTTCTGATCCTCACAGGGTTAATCAAAATGCTCAATATCCACCTAAGCTTGGGCCTGAATATTTGCACATTCTGCATAGTTAACAATAAAATAAGATTTTTATCTGCTGAATCTGAGGAAGTCTTTCTTTAGCTGAGGAAATAAAAAACAAAATGCACACACACACACGCACATTAGGTACGAATGTCTTAGACCGGAGGGGGGGGATAACGTTTTCAGTGGCATTTTACTTGCACAACTTTATGCTGCAAATATTGTTTTCAAAATTTGGCAGGCAGTATAATTCTTAACTTTACCAGTAGCGTCTTCTTTGTTTCTACTTTTGATGATCTGTTATTCAAGGTGACACGTTGATTTGCTTGCAAAGGACTTTTATTTAAGCAAGACAATTTCTGAATGTTCAGATCACTCTGACTACCAAAACAAAGCCAACCTCGGGCTTTTATTGACCTCATGTCAATATCAAGCTTAATCTACTTTACAGATTTTATTATAGATTTATACTGCCTCTGTTATAGTTTAGGTTCTTGGTTATGACCAGTTATACAGGTTTGTATCATATAATCAAATCCAAACACAATAAAAGATTCTGAGAGCTAACACACTGGGATCAGCGATGTTGTGACGATACAGTTCGATAACAACAAGTTTTATGTTTGTTTTTTTAAAGAAATCCTGTACTAGCGTGTCTTTAGAAGTACCGGTAATATTTAAAAAAAACTGTTACGCTGTGACTTTTTAAGGATACGGTATATTTCACAAAATCATCAGTTATTGCACTAAAGCTCTGTTTTTATTCTTACTGATGTGATTCAAAGGCAGAAAGTGGGGACATAACTGAAAGAAGGGCTGTGTTATTATTCCAACGTCTAACTCAAAGTGTATATTACCCAAACATCAAGGAGTTTGTATTTTCCATTTGTCTTCTTTTTTTCCTTTTCCTTATTTTTAAATTGCAAGCCCTGCAAGTAACTGAATTAGATTTTAAGGCCACAACAACTCCTTTCAAACCTGTGCCTTCCTGGATGTGAAAATGCAATGAGAATTTAGAACACAAAAAAGCAACGAGATAATTAAAAAACAAACAAACAAACAAAAAAGCCTAGGTATAATGGAGTTGCTTGAAAAGTTATTCAGTGTTTGACATGATGACAATTTGGCAAATTTAAAAACAATCTAAAACAATACCATTTACATCTTTGAAAACATCCTTTTTTCCAGTAAATTAGGGGCGTGAAGTAAAAGAAATGTGTCATACAAATCAGTCGTTTCCTTCGTTGGCAAACCAACTACAGCAAAAACAAATAGAGCTACATGAGCATGCAAACACTGTCCGTTCTTATAACCTGCAGGAAGGAGAAAAACTACGGCCATTTATCCAAAGTGATTTTCACTTGTTTTGAAACACAGGCCTAATTTTGACACGTGAAGCCTGACGACATCAATTTTCATAAGCTTAACAACATTTGTGGGAGATCTTTTCGACTTACTGCCCAGAAACTGTCAGTCAGTGACGAACAAACTGATTAGTTTGAATCAGTCTGCCAAGAACAGACTGACTATCATGGCAGAGACACGTTCCTATCCATCAGTGGTTCGCAGCAGTCTATGCAGCCTCCTCGTTTGCTTCTGTGGGTTCACTTTGAGCCGGCTCAGAGGGTGCCTCTTCTCCTGTAGAAGCAGTTCCCTCTGGAGGCGGAGCTATAAGTTCTGATTCTGGCTTCTTTTCAGAAGCTTCCACACCTGGCTCCTTACTGGTTTCCTTGGTAACCTCAGGGGTCACGCAAGGTTGCTCTGTACTGTTAGGGGTCTGAAATCTGTCCATGTTTTCCAGTTCGGCTAAACGGTCATCTTTGTCCCAGCGTGTGGCCCTCTCACGCCGTTCTGACCGCCTTGGCCTGTCTCCTTTTGCCTCGGCTCCTCTGCCTCTCTCACGACTTCCTCGTTCTGTTCCCTCCCCCCTCGCTCGCTCTCTATCTCCATCATCGCCCCTGGCACGTTCCCTGTCGCTATCGAGGCTGCTTCGCCTCTCCCTCCAGTCCCGCCTGTCTCTGTCCCGATCTCGTTCTCGATCCCGGTCGCGATCCCTGTCACGATCTCGGTCTCTGTCTCTCTCCCATCCTCCACCCCGGTGATCGCCTCCATCTTCCTGCCATCCTCCAAGCCTGTCCCTACCATCCATTTTATCACCACCTGCTCCTCTCCCTCCATCGCCAAATGGACGCCTGCCACCTCCAAAACCTCTTTCCCTATCTCGATCCCAGTCTCTGTCCCTCTCTAGCTCTCTGTCCCTGAAACCAGGCCTGTCTCCCCTGAATGGTCTGCTATCCATTTCTTCTGGCCCCTCTAGACTCCGAGGACCGCCTGGTCGGGTAAAAGGAGGTGGACCCTGAGGAGGGGGGCCATGCCCATGAGGGAAAGGAGCCCTTAAATTGTGCGGCGGGGGCATCCCAAAGGCTCCTTTAGGCGGAGGTGGCTCATGGTGCTGCATCATTTGAGGGTGTGGCCCCCTGGGCATCATCTGTGGGGGCATGGGGGGCATGCTGGGGTGAGGTGGCCTTGAGCCATGGGGTGGTGGGAAACGCTGCATGTGTGTTGGTGGGGGAACAGGAGGACGCTGGAGGGGAATCAAACCAGGCCGTGCCCCTAGAAGACCACCTGAGGGGGGTGGAATGCTGCCGGGATGGCCGCCCTGGGGCCCCACCAGAGGAGCACCTGGAGGTCCACCTGAAGGTCCACCTGGAGGAACACCTAGATGTCCGCCTGGAGGAGCACCCAGAGGTCCACCTGGAGGAGCACCCAGAGGTCCACCTGGAGGCAAGCCTACCTGGTTAACTAAAGACGAAAACCAAAGTATAGCATTAATATAACTACAATGTACTTATGATTACAAATAAACAATATATTTAAACAAACACTAACTACAAAATCTTTGGTACTATATTGCAAAACAACTAAGTGACTTCTAGCACTTTTCTATGTTTATTTAGCAAGAAAATAACACTTTAATGGTCAAACATAAGTCTCTTTAGAATGGATAGAGGAGAAGGGAAACATCACTTTCTGTGATAGGTAAGAAAGGCAGACTGACCCATAGATCCCATCTGATTATTAAAGATGTTGGGAGCCTCGAGGGCCTCGTCATTTTTCCGGTTTCCCAGACCTGCTGGGTCTAGAGGGGGGTCCTCAACTCCAGTTTTAGAAGGAGGAGGGGGACCAAGAGGCATAGCACCAGGGAGAGGAAAACCTGAAGAAGAGTAATAAAAGGAGTTAGGGTCCTGTTTGATTCAATTAAAAATGACTTGGACTAAGCTGGATGGGTAAAATCTGAAAAGGTGCACTTGTGCAGTTTGTTGAAGTAAAACAGCAAAATCAAACTGCCAAAATCTCATTCATAACATGCACGCAAGTTAGCAAATGAATAAATGTATTTCTGATAAACGTAAATGTGAAAAGAGAGAAATAACACTAGTCAACATCCACTATCCCCCATAAATATTAAAATACAAGAAACATGGATTTTGTTCTGTTTTACCCTTTAAATCTTTATCATTACGAACTTTTTGATCTCCTTCTGACAACATGATGGGAACACAAAAAAATCATGTCCTGCATGATTTGCTTTCAGTCACAATTCACTCATGAAAGCAAAACGATTAAGAGCTTTTTAATGACTCAATAAATGGGTTAACTGTCATCATTACATACCTCAGTCCCCAGCTGCCATCATTATTAAATAAAATGAATCACAAGTTAAAACTGACTCTTGTCCTTTTCTTATTTCTATTACTGGCAGTGTCCAGTGCTGCCCCTCAGCCTCCTAGTTGATGGTATCAATTTCAAACACTTATGTCGCTTTATTCTCAAGTTATCACATTCACAAGATTTTTGTCAAGGTCACTGAGATTCAAACTTGCCCCAGATTTTAAGTAGTAATTTGAAAATCGCCTTGTTTTCCAGTTATCGCATTCACAAACTTGGGTGTCCAACAACAATACTCTATCAGCCTTTTACGGCTGAGGGGTATATAAAAGAAGAAAACAAAAACACAAACCTGAGAGCAGACACTGTATAAAAAAGACCACAAACAAAAGTATGATTAAATAATAGAAATTGTTACCTGGAGGCATTTGCATGGGGTTGAAGCCAGGTCTGATGAAAGGAGGCAGCGGGACACCTGGAGGGAAGGAAGGTGGAGGCATGCCTATAGGCCCAGGAAAGACAGGAGGTTGGAGAGAACCCACACCAACCATTGGCTGCTGCATTGGAGGGACCTGAGAACATTTAGAAGTTACAGTTGATTTTAAATGAGAGAAGTGTGAGACAGTGTTTCATGTTGTGTTTCTATCCAGGTATGCCTTTACTGCACTGACAGTGCATTTGGGATCATTGCAATCCTGAAAAATGGAACTGCTGCCAATCAGACACTTTCCAGATGGTGGACAAAAATCTGACAGTACTTTTGCATGTTGATAATTCAGTCTATTAGGACAAGCTCTCTAACACCTCTGGCCAAAATGCAGCCCTGAATTATGGCAAAGCCTCTACGAGGTTTGACAGATGGCTGTAGACACACTGCTGGTACCCCTCTCCTGCCCTCCTCTGTACATACATGTTTGAAAATATTTTTTTCTTTTCATCAGTCCGTAAGACCTGTTGCCATTCGGTCCCGTTCTTGTATAAAATTTGGCATTGGTCAAAAACAGTAGCAAAATTTGTTCCCCATTTCTTTAGGACTTGACTTTCTGTCAATCTCCAGGCCTGCCACTCCCTCTGTTCTCCACTTGTCTAATATCCTCAAATGTTTCATGGACACATCACAAAGCATGCAGCTAGCAGCTCTTTGGGAATCACCCATTTTGTACAAAAATACTATTTCATGTTTCTGCAACAGGCTGCTAGTAATAAAGTGTGTAAAGATACAACTTAATTAGCCATGTAGCATTACATGTAGTTTTAGCTTAGCAAAAACGCATTTCTGGAAAAACATTATGGTACAAGGACCAGACTGAAATAAAACCATGTGTGTATACTGATTACCTTTTATGTTATTTTTCGAACACCAATTCTCCAATTTTCTCATCAACATAGTCCACTCAGCATTTACAAACCCACAACAATAGCAGTCAAACACAGCTGACTCCGTCAAGATTCAGAATCTGCTTCTTTTAAATTAGCAATAAGCAACACCTCTCAAAGTCTAGGATATGACGATACTGGTAACAGTTTATATGGCTTTTTTTTTAACCTGTGTAGGAGGAGCATTTGGGGCAGGTACAGGTACAGCTTGTGTCTCCTCAGGCTGCTGTTGCTCTGAACGGCCGTTGTGAGTGAGTTCCTCTGGGTGGTCGAGAGCCTTCCTCGTGCCACTCCACTCTAGAAAAGACAGCATTTTTTTTTTTAAATTAAAACAATATCTCTGAGGAACAGCATGATTCCTTAACCCCTACAAAATCGTACTGTATGTGTATAATAACTTTCATGGGGATTGGTTCAGCTTATAGTGCTTTACAGTTGACAAGCCAATAATAAGGCAGAGCAAATGTAATAAAACTGGTAAAAGCAACATGAGGTACACAGAAGACAGAATAAAACATAAGAACACTAAAAGTAATTTGATCTTTTAATTAAATAACAAAAATGAATTAAACTAAATAATTCAAAATAAAGTGTCTTCATTTTTTCTTTTTTTACCTGGTGATAAAGTGTCCACATCGAGCATTCCTCCTTCTTTAAGCTCCTCTAACTGGTCCTCTCTGACTTTAGACCAAGGTATGTAGGTGACACCCAGCTCCACATCCCAGTACTGCTTATAGTCAGCCTTTATGCCCTTGTTCAAAGCCCAAGCAATCTGATAAGTAAAAGCAACTTATTAGTTTTGCCCTTTCCTAACAAAACTAATACATGACAAAGCAACAATCAGTGTTGCTCATTCACCTTAATGGCTTTCTGGTTAACTTTGAATGTTCCCCTGCTGAGCTTCTGTAGAGCCCTGAAGGCGTCTTGCCTATGTATCATAACAATATAAGCACAGCCACGTGGAGGGATCATCTTAAAGAGAGAAGACAACAAAAAAACGAGTGTTTAAAAACAAAAAACAAGTCATACTCATCCACTTTATTGAGCCTGTAATTAGTGGGTTTGTTTTTTTTAAACATGTAGAGCCTTTGGTGCAAATTTGATGTCAGCATTTACTCCATTTTCATCACACTTATTAACACAAACTGTATCAAATACAAATAACAAAGTTGAGGCTTTGAGCTGTCTGTGTAACAAGTTCTATAAAAATCAAGAAAGTATATAAAGTCAAATTTACTACAAGCTGACTGAAAGATTTAATCAACAAAGTGTCGGTTGCAGGATGACCTCACAGTTAGATAAACTGAAAGCTGATCTCTGTGAGAGAACTTACATTGATGGACTCTATCTGCCCAAACTCCTCGAGTAAACAGGCGACATCTTGCTGCTGTGTTCTCTTGTCCAGCTGGCCTACCCAGAGAGTAGTGCTGCAAACTAAACAGGAGAAGAGAGCAAAGAGTTAGGAACTAAAGAATGTAACTGAAAGTCTTACGATAATAAACAGATGATGACTTACTGCTGACTGTCTCGCTCTTAATTGGTGGAAGACCTTTCTGCCGTCTCTCTCTCTCCTTCTCTCTCTCTCTGCGCTCCTGCGAGCGTGAGCGAGGTGAGTGATGACGCCGATCCCTTGAGCGTGAGCGGGATCGCCTGTGCCTGGATCGACGTGTACGAGAATTGGACCGTGATCTCCTTCGCTTTGGAGATCTGGGGAGCGGGGGGAGAAGACATTTCAACTCAAAGCATTATATTTAAACAGTGTATACTAAGAAGATTATCTACATATGGCAAAATAAACAGGAAATAAGATATAACAGTGTGAACAAGGAAACCTAGTTTGAAAAATTACATCCTGTTTTAGACGTTTACCTGGAGCCTGAGTGTGATCTTCGGCCATGTCTGCCATCTCTCATGGATGAATGGTCCACATCCATTGGCAAATCCTGACACAGTATAGAGAAGATACATTATGAGTAAAATCTGTTACAGCGACAGAACTACATCTCTGTGCAAGTCAAAGTTACAGAAGACCAAAAAACAAAACAATTTCAAAACATCAGAATTTAATTTTCTGACATTTTTCTCAATTTGCTACAATTTTATGCCCAACTACAATTTATTGTGACATCTTTATGCTACTGTTTGCCTACCTGTTGTTGCTGGGCTGCATTCTGGTGATGGTAAACCCCAGGGAAGCCTGGAGGCCCAGAAGAACCAGAGAGGGACATCCCTGACAGCATGTGGCCCATAGGAGGCATCACAGCAGGAAAGCTCTGTCCTGGTGGTAAACCGTGGACCTGGAGCTGCCCATTAGGAGGAAGAGGAACCTGAGGGGAAGAAAAACATATAACACGATCCCTCAAATCAGTTTCTCAGTAACAAACTCAGTTCTCCGTTTTATTTCAGATAGAGAGCATATACTGTAAACAGTTGTATGTGCATTTATAATAAGCCGTAGTATTATGTAATCCTATTGTTAAATCAAGCTACAAAATGAGATGTTAAGATTTGTCAATAAAGAAGAAGCTCTTTTTCATTTAAAAGTCTTGTTCTTTTTACCTGCTGTGAGATGTCCTGTGGTATATTAATCTGTGGTTTAAAGTGATCCATGTGCTGTGGAAAGGCTGGAGGCTGCTGCATACTGCGATGATAAAAATACACTATCAGCTCCACAGCTTTTATTTTGTTAAAAAAATACATTTTCATCAAAGCTTTCTGCTTTCTGGTATCACAGACTGCAGCATATAAAATAAATTAAGAAGCTTACAAGGGGGGCTGAGAGGAGATTTCATCCTTCTTTGTTTCTTCTCCAACTTCTGGTTCATCATCATAATCAAAACGGTCCAGCAATTTCTGCGAGAGAAACACACAAATAATGATGTTTTCTTCATGTGGCAACGCTTCTTCAGCCTTACTTTTCCTTTACTGTGCTATACCGTGTGATACCCTTCAGCCTTCTAGCAGATGCACCTATGATATAAATTTGAAAAGGTTTTAGGTGGGCATCTTTACCTTCTTGCCTGACGGTAAAGAAAATAAAATAAAATAAAGAACATCATGCAAATACAAGAATGCATTGTCACCTTGTCAAAGGCCGTCTTCTGCTGGGCAGGCTGGGTTAGTTGGGCGGGCTGGGAGGGAAGGGGAGGTTGTGGCGCGACCATGCCCAGTCCAGCAGAAACATTTGGGGCCTGAGGTTGAATAATCTGCGGTGAAGGCTGGGTGTTGGTCTCTGGCTTCACTGGGTGCTGCTGAAAGTTCTGCAGGATCTGTTGGAGCTAGATGCCCAAAACAGAGTGAAAGAAGAGTCAGTAATAAAGATGTGAAAGATGCTTAAGAAGTAACAAAAATACAAGAAAGTGAATAAGGCAACAATCTAATGCCAGTCCGCATTAGTAAAAACATACCTGCTGACCCTGTGAGGACTGGAAGAGCTGTGCCACGGCAGCAAAGGCATCAGAGTTGTGCAGCTGAGCAGCAGGTATCATGGTGGAGTTTGCCGTTACCACTGTAACTGGCTCTTTGGCTGGAGGTGGAGGAGAACCTGCCAGAAGAGAGAACGTTTGTTTTCAAATGCCAACATCATACATCAACATATTAATATTATATTAATAAAGCAATGCACAACCTCAAAAATTACCTGGCTCATCTGCGCCTGTGTTGGGTGCAGCACCACTGCCAGAGCCAGCTGCCATGTCCAAGAGGGGCTGAATAACTTCAATCTTGAACACCCCATTCTTCTGCCACAGGTTCAACACCCGCACAATTTTACTCTATAAATGAAAATATTTAGCACAGGACATTTATCATTACAATGAAGCGCTACCTATGAACAGATTTAACTTGGGCAGGCAGGTAATCCAAATATACTTACAACCCCCCTTCCCCCCCACCACCACCAAACTATAACTGGCAACTCATTTTATTATTAACATCTTTAGTCTTTTATCCTGCCAAGAGAACAATCACATCTCAAGATCAGTTATAGATTGAAGAAAAAAAAAAAAGGGCTTTCTAAGTCACAACTGTGGTAGTTCCAGTCATCATGGATAGGAAGTTATACAGCCCTTTTCCACTTTAAGTACTCAGAGTGGCTCTCTACTAGAAGCCACAATCATGCAGTGCTTTAAATGCTTTCTATCTATCACACACAATCACAGTCTGATGGATATGTTACAGGCAATTTGGGGTTCGGTATCTTGCCCAAGGATGCTTCGACATATGAAGTGAAGGAGCTGTGGGTCAAACCATCAACCCTGGGATTGACGATAGACTCACACCATCATCATTCACTTGCCTCCTGGGCAAACTCCAGCTCCTATATCTCTAGCTGGGGACAGGATTCCTTAAACCAGAACCTGCAGCAGGGGTAGAACTGGTTGATGTGCTGCAATGCCAAGCTCACTGGGACTACTGCACAGGAGTAGTGTATACTGAATAATTTGTTTGGGAAAGTGTGCATATGCTACCAGTTTTTTGCTCCTGCACACACGCGCCCATATGCCTGCACCACCCACCACAAGGAGAACGTAAATCTGTGGGAAACACTGAGACGCGGCAAATACTCGGGTTAATTTGCAGTGCAATTAAATTGTCACCAGGTCTCTTCTCTTACCCTGTCTTCCACGGGGCAAAGGCAGAGGTTCTCAAAAGTTCCTGTAATGTTTTTGGTGAACCTTGGTCCAAACACATCCTTGTCAGGTCCAAACTGGTGTCTGGACTGCCTAACAATGGAATCCACCACATATAAGCCTGCTACCTTATACTCAGGCTTACACTGGAGGGAAAAGAGGAAGAAAACAGCAGAGTTCATTGGTATTTAGTGAAGAGACACAGTCTGCAAACTTTAATGAAAACAGACTCGGCTCACCTTTTTTATAAACTTTTCCACAATCTGGACCACATGTTTGTAAAGCTGAGGAAGAGAGGAGCAAATGAGCATGCCGTTATATTATAGACCCCAAACATAACAAATTAAATAAATATACAAGAATCATTCTAATGTCGTATTCTTACTTTCATTGCTTTGATGGCAGATTTGGTGATGGAGATCATCTTTGCCCGAGATATTGGGGGTTTGGAGTCCATCAATGAGAATAACTAGACATAGAAGATAATCATTCTGTGAGATGGAGAGTCACGACGCTGGAGGAGTGTCCAGGGTGGTGCTGATCACTTCTATTTCATCACTACTCCTCATCCCATATCAAACAGCCACATTTGGGTCTTTACTGCATTCACGTTATAATTGCATTAAATGATAGATGCAGACCAGGTGGTATCCAAGCAATGAATATCCCAGTTTATACAGACTCATAAAGATTAATAAGGATCTTTTTTAACCCATCTGCTGTAACTGTTGATCGATGCTACAGCATGGCTCAGGGTAACTTGAGTTTATTTAGTCATACTGAAAAAGGAAACCGCATAAATAAATGGGTACGGTGAATTCACAAAACACCAGGACCACTATGATGAAAATGAATGGGCAAAAATCAGGCATATTTCCATTTTGTTTTCATAAATAAAAACACTTCAAAGAATCATGCAGTATTGTATTTCCCACTATAATTCACATCAAAACAAAATTTCAGCTGTTCCTCAACTCTGCCAAGGTGCAGTTGGCCTTTTTGAATGGTTTGCAACATAACTCACATTAGCTACAACATACAGCTTTGTGACAGTGTGTGCTTTTTAGCATGCGAAATGTTTATTCAGAATAAAATAGACAAGATGGAGAGGATCTGGAGAAAATGTAATTTAGACATCTATACACCTTTGACAACAAGGTTAAGATTGTATTCGAATATGAGTCACACGTGTGTGCGTATCTATATGTATCAAATAGTGATGTGCATTCATTGTCAGCCACTACTTTCTCTGCTTGGGTGTGAGACAGAAACTACAATTGAAACTGGACGATATCGCTCAAGAAGCATCGTGGGCTGTTCACAACCACGAGAGCTCAGATATGGTACAAGAAACATGATCTGAACAAGCGTGTTAAGATGCGACAAGAAATGTCTTTCTGCCCCTCAGTCTCTGTGGTGAGTCAAATTCGCGGGTGCAGGCAGAAACACCAAAACATGGCTTGACTAGTGTTTTGACTGGACTCCTAACAACATCAACCGCCTTTAGTCAGGCCTTGTAGTAACTTGGCCTAGCATCTTCTTACCGAGCACTGGTTTTAACATTAACGAGGCTGTAATGAACATTCAGTCTGTTTGTGTACAGTATGGTAACAAGCTATTGCTGTATTGATCTTTCTACCTGTGGTTGCGCGTTCTCATTTGCATTGTGTTGGTAACCACAACTTACTCCCACAAGCTAGCAAAGCGGCAGTCACTGGAAACGCTACTGACTGGATATTACTGTGTAAGCTTAGTGGGTGGCCGAAAATCCAACTATTCCTTCCAGTGGCATTCGTTTACTTCAGGGGTGCCAAACAAGCGCAACACTTAAGCCGAATAAGATGTCCAGTTAACTCACCGAGCAGGCCCACTGCTTCGACCAGCTAGGCTAACTCCAGTGCAACAGCAGCAGCTCCATGATCAGCAGCACCACACTAGGGGAGTTCAGACACTCAGCGAAGGCCACTTACCTCGTGGTTAAAGGCGTTGACGGCATCCATGATTGCCAGACGCTCCGAGCCTTCCCTTAAATTCCCGGTTCCCCGCTTACAGCGATGTTTATTAAAGAAAGGGTCGGTACAACATGTCCGCTCCCGGTAGCTAACGCCTGTTAGCTTCGCATTGGAGGTGTTCGGGTCGGCGGGTACGGCAAAGCATGATGGGATTCAATGTTGTTGTTCTAAGTTTTGTCCACAAGGGGGCAGCATGTTGCGTGGACAGTGTACATAGTGCCCTTTGAAGGAGACAAGCTATCGACACAAACATTTGTTTTGACTGGGTTGGGCAATGGATTTTCCCAAGTGGCCTTATGAGAAACTGGGATTGTTGTGGAGGGCCCAATCAATAAGCTGGACTTAGTTCTGGTCAACATTAGTTCTTTTTTAAAATCTGTTTATAACTACATTGGTGCTCTCGTGGCCCCTTGCGAAAATGAATTGGCAACTCCTGGGTTTGACCACTGTCATCTTTACTGCACTCCAAGCAGACTATAGAATCAAATCAAAAATGGCAGGTGTGCTTTGCTGTCATAATTTTGCAATAAAAGATTTTTTGCACTGATTACTCCTTAAATGTCTTATTCTACGATGATATACTAAAATCGTACTTTAATATATATATATATATATATATATATATATATATATATTGTCACAAAATACATTCAGATTTATTATTAACAAGTGCACTTTTTCCTCAGTAGCATCAATATAATTCTAATAAGTAAATATCTTTAATGTGCACATCATTGTTTACACTTCTCTTAAGTTATATCACTAGTAGAATGTTCATATGCAATATTATGCATAATATTATGCATAACATGTTATGAAGTACAATAAGAACATTTTTTAAATCAAGATATTTCAATACATCAATATGTGTGTACACAAAAAATCATCTAAATCCAGATGCATTTTTATTTTTCTAGTCAATTGAGCTTAATGCTTTTCAGTTAATGCAAATTTATTAAATTCCACATTTTAACTAAATTATTTGAGTAAAAATATACTTTAACTCATATATATTGTACTTAAATAAATATTTGGTTATATTGTTTAAGCAATTTTGTATTTTTTCTATACCTCAGTTAAATGGTTTATTTATTCCACTCACCCGTTGTCTCCCACTAATCCAATTTGGGGTCACAGGAGGGCTGGAGCCTATCCAAGCTGTCATAGGGCAAGAGGCAGGGTGCACCCACAGAGGTCACCAGTCTGTCGCAGTGTTAATGGAGTGAGACAACCATTTACATCCATGGTCATTTTAGACTCACCAAGTAACCATCTCAGGCGGTTCCATAGTGTTCTGGTTTATACATGTGAAAGGTTACTGGTTCAATTCTGAACACAAATCCAGTTTGGGTTTGTATCTATATCTAAATCTATATTGGAGGAAGTCAGAGGAGAACATACAATTTCAACCCCAGACTGGATTCAAACCTGCAGGATTATTTCTTACATGTGAAATTATGTTGCATTTGATTTGTCTTCATTGTTGTCTTAGTAGTACGATAAGAAAACCAGACAAAATATATTTAAACAATTTGGCCTTTAATATAACACATTTAACATTAACAGCTTTGACAAACTGCAGCTTCATTTACAATACTATTCCTTCAATAAGACAAGCATGTGTAAAATGTTACCACATAAATACACAGAAGGTTTTTAATGGTGCATTTATTCATCATGTGCTTTAAATATAAATTCAGTCTTAGTAGATTTTGATACAGTATTAACAAGTGCACTAGATTTTTAGAAATATGTCTCTTTTCTAGACATTTTTAGAGTAGAAGTGCTGAATGAAGTACTAATTAAATTATTTCTATGCAAAATTAGTTTCCTTTAAAGAAATTAACCAGGAAGGTGTACTTTTTGTGTCTTTTTTAAACACAGTCATTACTCACAGTGGAGGCTTGAAGAATGGGTTATATCTCCAAAATCTGTCCACTGATGATCCACTGATGATGTTCCATTTAATGAGATGTGCCTGAAAGTGTGGTTTTGTGGCGATGTCCTTCCCTGTGCATAAAAGCATTAACTACAAACTCCAGTTACTAAATAAAATGCCTTTTTCAAGGAAAACAGATTTGTTTGAACCATGTTTCAGTCAACATGACTGAAGAATAGAAGGAATGTGACAGAGATTCCGCAAAATGTTACATTTCTATGAAGTCCTTGTTCACAACATAATGTTTCAAGCCAAAAAAATCAAAACAAAAACACTTACACTTACAAAACTTTAGGCAAGCTTTGAGCACAGTGGTGGTGGCACCATTGTTTGCTTAACTACCTAAGGACCTGGACACTCGGCAGTCACTGAAGAAACAACGCATCAGTCTGAAGTCAAAGTAAACTTTATTGTCATCACTAATGTAAACACAGTGTGCAGATATGAGACGACATGGCTTCAGCTACTGCAGCCATCCTGATGTTTAAAAGAGGCTAACGAATCAAGACAATGACCCCAAGTGCAAATCAACAACAGAATGGTTGAAAAAGAGGAAAAAATATGTTTCTAATGGCCAAGTCAGAGTGCTGAACTTCCACTCACCTAAAATGCTGTAGCTTGATGCATGTACAATCAAAACATTAAGGAAATTTAATAATCTGAAAGGCTTTGTGGGGAGGAACAGTCCAAATCCTCTCTACTGTTGTGGAAATCTTATAAGCAGCAAAAAGAAAAGTCAGATTGCTTACTGCTGTCAAAAAAATTCATTTACTTTTACCAGCCTGCTTTATGTGTGACTTTGTGTCATTAATCAGATAACATTTGTTTGTTTCAAATAACTCAGATCACTGTCTGATCACTGAGGGTTTGGATTCCATTAATGACAGACAGACTAGTAATGATCACACCACAAATCAGTAAATAAAATAGTTCCATGAAGCATCTGTGATATCATATCACTGAGAAAACACCAGAGGTGTTTCAGCAGAGAGCAATATCAACCCCCCACCCCCAGAGTCCAAACCACGCTTATTTAACAAAATTAGCTGCAATGAATCATATCAAAATAATTAAACTATTAAATATTTTGTTAACTTTCATCTGTTCGCTTTGTGAAACATTCTAAAATAAAGCATGACATTTAAACAAGTAATGTAAGACATCAGACTTAAAATCTGACCACTGATGACCACCCTAACCCTAGAAGTACTTCCAAGTCTCAGTGTGTTATTTCAAAATAAATCTGTTTTGTGCAGAGTAACAAAAATGACCTACAGTACGTTTGTACTTAATACCTGTCACTACTTGTGCAGAAAAAAAAAAAACTGACCCGATGATCTCATTAAAGTTCTGCGGTCTTATTACTTTTAATGTATGGGATGTAGTGCTTGAGCTTGTAGTATAGAAATCTTCCAATAGATGGTGCACTCGTGCTATCAGTTCTTTGCCCCAATGTCTGGTTTAGTGTCTAGAAAGCATGGTCCAGTTGGCACTGTATATGCATATCTAGATATACTCCTCTCACTCCTTCTATGCGAGTGAAATGAGGAAAAGAAAACACAGCAGAAACAGAGAAGTAACCCAAACTAAACCCGTGTAAGAAGCTAAACTGACACCTTCTCACACAAACTCAAAACATATGCTTCATGCTGGCAGGATTTTTTTTAAATATAAACTGAAAGGGACTATTTAACAATTTTGATTAGATAAATTTCCTTGTCAGGTGTTATATATATATATATATATATATATATATATATATATATATATATATATATATATATAATTATTATTATTATTATTATTATTATTTTATTTTTTTCAGGGCTTGCAAGTTTACCGAGTAGGAAAACATACACTAGGTCAGGCAAACCTGAGCCGAAGACAAACGGAGTAGGAAAATCTCGCCCCTCCCTGCAGGTGTCCTCCTTTGAGTGATGAACACCAGCGTTAATTAGGCCAGAGACTACACCTCAGCCACCGAGGAGGAAAATTGTTCTTTGTCTGACTCTGGTTTACTGGAGTACAACTTTCTATTTTTGGCAGAGCTCCGGGTTCAACCACGAGAGAGGAGAGATAAAAATCCTCGAATATATGCTAGCTGGTCAGAGACATTGTTTAAACAGGATGATTTATTGCCAGTGGCATATGTGTCATTGTATATGTGCCACTGCAGCTAACTAAAGCGAATCCTCTTGGCGCACAGGCATGGGTGTGTTGGTTTAGAAGGCTACTTTACGCACAATTGTGCCTAAATTAATCACTCAGAAATAAAAGAGGACTAAAACAAATATATAAATATGTATAGTTATTCTGTTGCTGTCTCCCTCTCCTGACTACACGTGTATTCTTGTTCACACCTACAATCCGGGCGCACCACCAAGCGCATGCAGCAAAACGGCGAGGCGGTGGTACCGGGTGGAGCTGTACCCGTGCTCCGCCCACCTTCGCTGATTGGGTTGAAAATTACCCCGGCTACCAACAACATGTGCATTTTTTTCTTACCCTCTCGCACTAAGCAACGCCCACACGGAGGACCGGGAAAGTCGCTTCAAACTGCAAAACACGCTGCTTGTTCTCAGACTAATCAGGAGACGAACGTGTTTGGAGAAGAGAGGCAGAGCACACCTTCATTAGAGCCGATGCTTGTTGTTATGCTTTTTTTTAAAAACCCACCAAGGTATTAAAATAGATCGTGGCAGTCAGGTTACTAACTTAAGTCACTGAGTCTGTTCCCCCTTTTTTCTACCGTTTTTTTTTTAATCTAAACTCATTCATTAACTTCACAGTGGTCTCGGAAACTGCTGAGTGAGCTCACTTGGTGCTTTGGGTGAACAGGTGGCGCAAGCTCCGGTACTCGTAATTTGTTATTACGCAGATAACGGAGTTAAGATACTTTACCGGACGTTAAGCATTTAATACCTGCATTGAAAGTGGGTGTAATTCGGACTGCGTATTATCCTCCCTTGTTAAAAGGGGACACTTGACAAGGGAGCTGTGATGCCTGTTGCAGACAGCGACATGGTAGTGGACAACGGGCACGGGTTATACGAGGGTAAAATTCCAAACAGTGCCGGGAATGAGAGTATCCTCCCGGCCTCCCTATGCAGTCCTGTAACGGACATCCTCAAGAACTTTTACCACACCAAACGGGTCGGGAACTACATGATCGGGAGGAAGCTGGGAGAAGGGTCGTTCGCCAAAGTTAGAGAAGGTCTCCATGCGTTAACAGGAGAAAAGGTAAGCGGACCGCAACAGACTGTATATATATACTGTACATATATATATGTGTGTGTGTGTGTGTGTGTGTCATATATGTCATATATTTTATTTTTTAATCTATTTTGTGATGTCATGACATGTCATCTGGAATTAACAGTTAGCTTGACTCTTATAGTTCATTGCCTTTTTGTCATTTTAATGAATTTTCTTTTTAATTTTGACTGTGCCTCACCATTTATTGCGTCTGTAGTGGTTTTAAATTACATTTCAATGGACAGAATCAGATGCCATGCGTGCTTGGCAACGCATTCCTTTCGGCTGCATGTGAACAGTGGGAAAAGTTGTTTATATTGCGATGCAATCCGCCAATCCAGGACTTCCTAATTAGTGGTTCTCTCCTCAGAGAAAGTGATCAGCTCTTCTGATTGCGCTGCGCCTTTGTTAATTAGCGCATGCGGCGTCCCACCAGCAGCTGCTGAATGCCGAGTATAGGTTGTGCACAGCAGGAGCTCCTCTAGTGACAATATTTGCTAATTGTGCGTGAGAGAGACACAGTTATCTATGGGTGTTTGTCTCTTCTCCAACCCTGCGGATAACGCGTCAATCGCCCTGCGTTTCTGAACCTATGCTTTGTTTGCTGCTGCTGGTGATCTCACCGTATCCCCGCGGTGGGCGCGCTAGAGTGTGACAGGACCAGAGAAGAAAACTGCCGGGCCTATAAGAGAGCAGAGCTGCTACTTGAATATGAAATCTTGTCGTTGATAAATGGGCTTCAACCTCATTATGATTCCGCCATCGCAGGGGGGGTTTGATACGGGCTACCATTGGCCACTGGTTACCTTTGTCTCTTCAGGCTTTTTTGAGAAGGAGCCAAAAAATTTGCATATTAGAAAAACAAGTACGTCTCCTTTTTTTTCTTTCTTTCTTTTTTACTGTTCGCTCCTGCATTAAATGCATACCATTTCTATAGGTAATGCACAGGCTATAATTTGTCACTGAAAATTCCTAAATTTGCATATTAAAAATATTTCGGATCACACCCAGCTCCTCCCTTGCTGTAAAGCAAACGTTCCTCTCACCCACCCACTCACACTGTCTTTGTTGAGGATGATGCAAACGCTGGCAATCGCACATCCAAACACTCTCCCTCACTCATTTGAATGCAGGCGTCCAACAGGCGCTTGCGGGGTACAGGAGGGTAGTGAGTTTATTCAAGTACATGGGGGTGAAAAGGAAATGCATGAGGATTCCCAGATCCCCCCACCCCCACTTTTGTTTGTTTTACATTACTAGAAAGTCAAAGTAAATGCATGGAATTTAAAAAGCAGAAAAGGGGTATGGGGGTGAGAAGAGGCGAGAGATGGGGCTGTCATGGGCAGGCAGCTCAGGAGGTCATATGTGTGGTTTTTTTTTAATGTCTGTAACCCACTTTCCCCTCCATACCCCCCCCCCCCCCCCCCCCCCACACACACACACACCACCCCCTTTCTGTCTGAGGGGCGCCTGTTGATAAACAACCGAATCCCTCAATAGCCCCCAGGCAAGAGTGCACACCCCTCCCCCTCTATATCCCACCCCCTCCTCATATAGAGTAGCCAACTGTAAATACAGTGCCCACCCCACCCCATACATACCCTGCACTCCTTATTAGGAGTGTGTAAACACAGGCCATCTATTATCGTGACAGAACACTGCACACACACACATGCATGCACATACAGGCAGGTTTAATTAGCAGTTGTAAAAAGGTTTTCAGCACTGAATCAATTACCAGTCCTGAAAGGATGAAAGTAAAAATGAAAGACAAGCTGAAGGTCAGAAGAAAGAAAAAACACACACATATGCACACACTACCACTTTGGCCCTCACCATTTCATTAATGGATATGGTGATTAGGTTCACTTGTCATGCCTTTCCATGTCTGTGGGCTCTCCTTGAGATGATTTGTTGTGCGTGGTAGCCATGCTCTTGAACTCAGTCTAGACGGGATACAAGGAGACATGGATGAAATAGAGTAGATGGGTATGTTATTGAATGTAATTATCAATAAAACTGAAGGAGAGTCATTGAGTTAAAGGACATGTTCTGGGGCGTTCGTGAGGAGATTCTGTGGCTTTCCATCTGTATTTGTCTCAGCTTTTTGTGTGTTTGGCTGCAACTAAACCTAGACAAATGGGGGAATGTTAACTGTCCATTTGGCCTTGGGGCCTTCTCAGCATATAGGGTAACATATCCCAGTTTATGATGGTTCATTAACCCCTCCATGTCCACACACACACACACACACACACACACACACACACACACACACACACTTCCCCCTCAGCTGCAGGGCCTTGTAGCTCTCCCACTAGTAACAGCTGTGAGGGAGAGGTCAGTTTTGAGTTACATACTCCGAGCAGCTCTTCACCTGTTACGCCTAGGCGCTCTGAAATCAGCACTGTGCTCCCTTCTCCATGGATACTATTCACAATATTGCATGCTGCACAGTTTACAAGGCCAACAATCGCTGTTAACTTAGTACTTTGTAAAATATAAATATAACCTCACCCTCCTCTCTCCTCCTGCATTTTCTTTTTCAGGTGGCGGTGAAGGTGATCGACAAGAGGAAGGCCAAGAAGGACTCATATGTTACCAAGAACCTTCGGAGAGAAGGTCACATCCAGCAGATGATCCGCCACCCCAACATCACTCAGCTGCTGGACATCTTGGAGACAGAGAACAGCTACTACCTGGTGATGGAGCTTTGTCCCGGTGGGAACCTCATGAACCACATCTACGACAAGAAACGCCTGGATGAGAGAGAGACGCAGAAGTACATCCGGCAGTTGGTGCTGGCTGTGGAGCACCTGCACAGGGCTGGTGTGGTTCACAGGTAACAAAACCAAAAACCCCAAAAACATTAGTATATAAGCATATAATTACTGTGCCATTCGATGTGGGTCAAAGTTAACTTTAAGACTTCTGGGTCAGACATGATCCTCTTTCCCAAAGTGTGGGTTAAGTCTTTCTTATGCACATGACTATTAATCCATGAAAGCAGATCTGTCTTCACAATAACTACATTGTAATAATTTAATGTTTTCCATTTAGGTGTGAAGAGCAAAAACATTACAGAAATGCAGTCACAGTATTGTTAATTCTAGGGTTTTCTCAAACATTTTATCAAAATCTATGTAAGATTTATGGAAAAAACATGCACTGTTTCCCAAGGCTCTTGTGAGGAATAGTTTTTGTTATTTAGAGCCTGGGAACTGAATTTCTATCACAGTGAGATGGCCTCTGTGGATAACAGGATTTCTGCTACTGAGGAGGGATCTGAAGATACACAATAGACTATGAAAATTAAGCAGCATGACCCAAATTAGGAGGGGTTATGTCACGGTTCAAGAAGCAGGGGGTAGATTGTGTGATACTAAAGGTTATCTAATCATCTAATATAAGGTTATCTAATATAAACATGGACCTTTGTTTTACAGGGACCTCAAAATAGAAAACCTCCTACTGGATGAGCAGGACAACATAAAGCTTATAGGTAAGCCCCGATGCTCTCAGTGTTTTTTATGTGCACAAAACGTTATACAGAAATTCTGTACATGTATTCAGACATAAAAGAATCCACATGGAAAAGAGTAATGTTCCCTAAGCTCTCACCTAAGTGCTAACACCCCTGTGTTTCTTTAATGGGCAAGTTAAAATAATAAACCCACTCTCCCCACCACTCCTTTCCCTCAGATTTTGGCCTAAGTAACTGTGCTGGCATCTTGGGATACTCTGATCCCTTCAGCACCCAGTGTGGAAGTCCAGCTTACGCCGCCCCTGAGCTACTCTCTAGGAAAAAGTATGGACCAAAAGTGGATGTCTGGTCCATGTGAGTTTAAAGTTGTTTTAAGACATTTGATAATAAACATCAGTTTTATTTAATGAGTGCACAGAGAGCTGAAGTGTGTATTTGGGTCTTCCAGTGGTGTTAACATGTACGCAATGTTGACTGGGACACTCCCGTTCACCGTGGAGCCGTTCAGTCTTCGGGCGCTGCACCAGAAGATGGTGGACAAGGAGATGAACCCGCTACCTCCCACGCTGTCAACAGGTAAGGAATGAAAACACGACGGCACAAACCTGCTGTGTGCAGATAAAACGTAAAAGTGGAGGGTGAAGGAAATCTGACTGGTTGGCCTTCAGAATTTCGAAAAATGATTTTAAAAGCTGCTTACTTAAAACTAGAAGCAAAAGGATAAATAACTTGAGGCTTAGTGCCTTTGACATATTTAAGATTCTTTATGACATCTTATTTTAAACCCTTCAAAAAGAAGTTTTGTTTTCATTTATTCTGCTTAAATGCAGTTAAAAACCGAAAAGCAAAAAAGCAGAAAAACAGGTGACGGGCGGAGGGATGTACATTCATGCACATCATTGCACGCGACAGCAAGAAATTCTTGGTGATTTCACTAGTAACCTTTCCATCAGAGGCGAAAACATGATAACCTTTTGTGCCTCTTTATCAGGGATTAGGTGGCTCTTCCAGTGAAGACGCTGGCACAGATTCAGATTTTTTCTACAGTTTTTTCTTTTTGTTTCTTAAAACAAATGATTCACTTCCTGAGAGGTTTGGTCAATGTTTTTGTAGACTTTAGGAAACTAAAATTGTTCATAGGCTTGACTTTGCCTTAGAGTCACTAAATATAGTGTAAATGTCCTACACATATATTTAGATATAATTACACAGATAAATTCAAAGGTAGTTCCTCAGAAGCTTGCGTGTGTTGTGGAAAGGGTGTGGATAGGTATGACGGTGTCAAATTCATTTCACAATCTCTGCACTCGTTCTGCAGTCACTCCTTCACGGCACGTCAGAACAGTCGTTTGCATTTCGCTTATATGCAAACTAAGGGGCGATACCATAACTCACTTTTATAAGCACCTATTATACTATAACGACATGTATCTGACTTCGCAACTGGGTTCGTTACGAAACAATTTACTTAATAATGATAACTTTATCAGTTTCATCTATTTTGTTGTTGCATAAGCAGTTTCACTTTGCAGCGTTGGTAATTCAAAAGAATCTTGAACCTTAAGGATGTGGAGGAAGAGAGCCAAGTTTGTGGCCTGGGAATAAACACAATGATAACACAACATGTCGTAACATGTTTCAGCACCGAGAAAGCTGCTCCTGTTTTATGTGTTGATGAGCGTGCAGAAAGAATAACAATACACATTTTGATTTTTCTCGTTTCTCAGCTGCCATCTGTCTTCTGAAGAAGCTACTTGAGCCAGACCCCAACAAGCGTCCCAATATCCACCAGGTGATGGCTGACTCCTGGCTTCAGCTGGCCAATAAGAACACAGGGGCACCATACCTCAACAGGTAGATGTACACAGATTTAAATTGCTCTGAGTTTGTGTTTGTTGTAGTTTGCATTTAAAAGCTTAATTTGTCAAGCATTGTTAAATATTCCTTTTTTTTTTTTTGCGTTAAGGATCCACATTGAAGAAATCAACCACACAGTGTTGCTGCATATGACGGAGAAGATGGGCTACAAGCACAGTGAAGTTCTGAGCGCCGTCCTCACCAATCGCGCCTGCCACACTTTGGCGGTCTACTTCCTCCTCAACAAGAAAATGAAGAGACTCTCCAAAGAATACAGGGTATGTATATTCATATACTTTCCGGTTTGACGTCAGTGAGTAAAGTGAGTTTAGAGAGAAAAAAATATTTTAGTCACTTGCACATCCTTTTCCCAAGGAGTTTGTCATAGTAATATTTCAAAAGGACCAGGAGTGTTTTTCACACCAATAAACTGTTGTGACGGGATGACGCAAAGCATTTAGTCATCAACAACAAATGTTGCTTGTGTGTGTGTTAAGGAGATGCAGTTCCAAGAGAAAAAGAGAGGCGAAAAGCAGAAAAACGAATACTTCCAGACCCAGTGGAGGAAGCACGTCGATAAGCTGACCATACCCCCGAAACAGACGCCCGTCTACCTGGCTGTCAGCAAGGGGCCCAGCAAGGAGAAGAAGCACAGAACAGGTGAGGATTTGCACAGTTGAGTGCAAAAATAATGAAAACAACAATTAGGAAGCAGTTTTTTTTAAATGTTCACTTTATTTATTGTATCTATTTTATTTACTTTCATTCATACAGGGTAGGTTGACTGAGCATGCATGTTCTTGTACAGCGACCTGTTTCACACACACGTAGTTACCCAGTCATCCATCCATCCATCCCACCATCCATCCATCCACTGTTTGTCTGTTCGTCCATCCATCTAACCACCCACTCATCCATCTGAGAGGAAACATCCAGGACAACTTGCCAGTCACTCGTGGGGCAAACACAAACACTAAAATCTTAATCAGAAATTACTTAAGAGAGCATAGTGCAGAAGTAAGTTCATGATATAGAAATAACTGAACTGACTCAAGCTTGCAAGAGAGAGTTTAGCACACACCTAAACTCCCTTCTCACTTACCTTTAAGTGGTATTGAGAAATTACAGATTTGTCTTCTGTACCTTTGGCTTTACGTCTGCTGTCAGATCATTGTGTCTGTCAGGATCTTGTTAATGGCATACAGACAATGGCTACTCAGGCAGAGGTTTAAGAAAAGATGGGGTTCTCACTTTTTTAATGAATTTATTTTAATTTTCATTAAATATTACAGTAAAAACAATGTTTCACAAAAGCTAAAGTGCTTCTAATTTCATCCTCAGGTTTACTGCGTGCCATAACTGGTGGGCATCGTAATTCACCTCTGGCACCTCCGGGCACAGTTGCTTCTTCCTCCATGGAGTACCTAGAGATCCACCCTCTATTCCCCAACACGCCACAGCAACGAAGGCGCCTGGCCACCCTTCCGCAAGTCAACACGAGCCCAGAACACAACATTCCCGCTCCTCCCGCGCCGTCGCCGATTGGCATGCATTCCTTCGGCTCGCTCGCCAAAGCTGAACAAATCGAAGACACCCCATCTTCGCCCTGGTACAAGCTGACTAACGGGACCCTATCCCCTCCCCGCCACGTCTCCGCCTTCCAGCCTGACTCCTCTTACTTGAAAAAAGCCACAATCCCCAGTCCGCCCGTCCTCATTGTCAATCCACAGCCCAAGAAGAGCACCTCGACAGATTGGTGTGGTTCTTCTGACACTAGTGGTAGCCCTCCCAGCACTATAGGAAGTCCCCCAGGGAGCTCAGCTTTTAGCCCTCCAAAGTCTGCTTTCAGTCCCCTCAATCCTACCTCAGCTTTTAGTCCTCCTTCCAGCAGCGGTAGCAGCGATCCCGAGAGCCCAACGCATCGCAGCAAATTCCCCTCGATGGGAATCGGACAGATCCTAAAGAAGAAGGTCCAGCTGCAGCCATTTACATTTCGGCCAGAACAAGTCATCGAGGAAGTCGTGTCCCCTCCTCCCTACCCCATGCAGACTCTCCTCTGTGCTTCAGGTGCACTAAAGACCCTCTGCTGAGTTATAAGATGATTTAAAAAAAAAAAAAAAAAAAGTTGGACTGAACTCGATGCCCCTTTCAACATTTTTATGTTGGGAGAGGTCTTCCAGAGCGGCCTTTTGAACTGTGAACTGTCCCTTTATTGCGACTGAGCCACTTTTCATGACAGACTTATTTAAAAAAAAAAAAAAGAAAAAAAGAAAAGGTGGTGAGAATATAAAATGTATTACCTCTTGTTACAACACTTATTATGTAATGTGAGAAGTGACACAGAGGAGATAAGATCTGAACGGATCCATGAGCAATGACTAAATCTCTCTGTGTCCTAAATACGGAATGGACATGGGACATTGTGTAATATGAGCCTTGCCAATAACAATTGTACACACACACAAGCACACACATGAGTACACACTGAACGATGTATTATAGACCAACTTAGAGATACTCTCTTATGTAACATTGGTGTAACTGGTTACTAATTGAGCCGCAAACTGATTCACACCAGCTAACAGACCCCAACTTTTACCCTAACCCTGATTTTACATGTATAAATGTTTTGTCTCTGTGAAAACTCTGTATAATAGCCACTGACATCCAGTCAGCCGGCACTATGTCCTATGCTGACCGGATGAAGAAGCTCACTGCACTATTCTTGAAAACCAAAACGTATACTTAGAACGGTGTTTAACATCTTTTACCTCACTGCATTTATTCATGCATTAAATGTGGAACGGCAGTCGGTTGTGACATGCTTGTGTGGATCGTGTCACAGTGTAGCAGTGTGTAAGTGTTGCCATTAGAATCAACACACTAAAATAGCCGTAGGTTGCAAGAGCAGAAGCATATTCTCACTTTTATATAAACGTCCTCATAAACCTTCACTCAGCACTGAACTTTTTTATCCACAAGTGTTGCTTCACCTCTAAGACCCACAGGGAATCTGTAAAAGTCTTGACTTTCTCACAGCAGGATATGCCTGTTCCTAGTCAGTTTGTAATAAAAAATAAATAAAAGAAAAAAGAATAGAGCATCAAAAGCCTTATGAAACAGATCAACCTCACCACAGGTTGAGTGTATGAAAGTGGAAAGAACTGCTACTAGGATCATCTGCGGAAATAATTCACTTCCTTTTGTCTTAACGCTGTAGTTTGTGCAATAGTCTTAAGTGTTAACTGCAATGATGAGTATTTGCCAAGAGCTCTGAGACATGTGAAAAATGTTCCTGTAAATAACAGTGCAGCTCCTGTGTTCCTGTTGCTTACTCCGTTCTGTATGAACAGAAGTTTAAGACGTTTATCTGAGCCGACACTGTCACAAATTAGTTGCCTGTACAAAACAAAGGGGGAAAAAACGAACAAAAAAAAAAAAGGCTTCCACGGGCACACGAGGCTTCTCACTGTTAAAATACTGTAGAATCTCTTCATGTCCAAATGAAAAGTTGCATGAGTCAAACTTGTGTTGTCAGCATTTGAAATTATGTCTTTGTACCTTTTTTCTGGTTGATACTGAGATTGATACGGACTTGGGTGGGGGGTGTCTTTTTTTAAGATTTTGTAAAGGATGGTTTTGTTTGAGTGTCAAGAGATTTCTATGCTGTATAAAGTATTTTAAATATTTATAAGGAATCCTTTATGTGTCTGTCTAGTTCTTTAAACGCACCTGCATGCTGTCTGGCTTCATTCTTGCACGTCACATGTTCACATGGCTCATCTGAGACGTACTGAAAATATGCAAACTTTTAATTATGATCATTAAGTAATAATATGGTACTCAACAGAATCCAATATTCTTGCTAATTTATGTACACTTTACCTAAAGTCTGACATCTATACTTCATCCTTAAAGCTCTCATCTCCTGGAGAACTTGATGACGATGTGTGAAAGGATTTATGTTACTGAATGTGCCACTTTTCTCACATACCATATGCATTTCCCATGAAACACCTATGAGAGGTTAAAAAAAAAAAGCATGACACTCCCATGCAACAGCTGAATGATCCTTGGTTTGGCTACATGCACACACACACACACACACTCACACATACACTACAAGCCCTTCCTTCTCACGAACACATGCGTTATAGACACTAATCTACTCAGCTGTGCCTCCCTAAACCTCTCTGGGTGACGCTGCCCTGTCGAGACACAGAAGGGGGATCACCAGAGCTTTGAGACAAACAAGCACATGCACAGGACACCACAAACAGGGCTGTCCGATTAAATCAGCGTGGCTAAGCTGATAAAAGCAGAGGGGCAAGAGGAGCCCTCAAATATGTTAAAGCCAGAGCCTTTTGTTTATCGACGACAGGCCAACGGTTACTCAAAATCCCTGGTTGATCTGGTGACATAAACAAGCTCTGACCAGGAATACTACGCATGAAGGATATTACTGCACACAGACAGATAATATCATGAAATATAGTTCAGTGTTGCTGCGGTAATTGTGTAATTTACCATTAACTGATAAAGTCAAGGACCCAAAAAGGCGCCGCTTTTGACTAAACACGTATTGTTTCCAGAAAGTGAGGTGAGAGATTGTGGTGGTGAAGGACATGTTGTAACAGTTTCTACCTCTTATTTCAGCAAAATCGATGAATCACGTTTACGGCAAAATAACTGAACTGACTCAAGCTTGTGTGGCCTTGTTATTTCATTAAAAATTCTACAAAGTAAAAGCTCTGGAGGGCAATTTTGTTTCGTTAACTGTTCACAGGAATTTAGGAAGTAAAGGACGCTTTCAGTGGGATGAAGAAAAGAAAACACACCTAGGGCAATTTAACTACATTGTAACTACCTAGAATAGCATGGAATTATTGGCATAGATAAAACCTCGTCACAGCATGTAGCAGAGTGTAAAACACTGTCACAGAGGTACATGTAACCTGGTCGAAGTCTACGATCAAGTGATGCTTTAATAAATTTAGCATTACCATCGTTAACAGTAGAAAGATAAAATTAGTAGTCGATGGGAGACCTCTAAAAAGACGCACAAACAGATGTTGTAACACTCATTATGGGGGATGGTTATTATGTGACTTTTAATGATTTATTTAAAATAGTTTTTTTTTCAGGGTGAAATAATTCACACTCCAATCCACAAAGGGTCAAGTGTATAAAGGCTAAAATATATACATACTTTTACTTACATCTTTTAATATATAGAGCTGAATGCATTTTAATTTGACAATCATTCCACCCTGGAAAAAGAACTGTTCAAAACAAATCATGAAAAAAAGCTCAAATTTAGGAGTGACATTCATACCTGCGATTGAATATAAAGGTCTAACCACAACAATCCTTTTTGTTTAATATACAATATAATATGCACCAAGAAGCCCTAATAGCTGCTATAAAAAAATAATCGTTAAGTGGAGTAGAAACAGTTAGTCAACATTAACTCATCCAGACCAGCTCATTTGCAGTTTTCTCATCTGTTTTTCTGCTTGGAGATCTTACATCTGTTGATTCAAGTTCTGAAAAGTGAGCAACTCACATTACACTAACAGCTCTAACAGTCGCTAAAAAAACAATCCTGCTGAACTGGAAAGATGGACAGAAACCTTTCAGTATTTCAACGGCACCACTCTGAATACATTTGCAAGACAAAAGGCATTAAAAACAAATAACATAGCTTCTCTCAAATAGATATTGGATACTGTTTATCAAAGTCATTTTTCTTGCCTGACTACTTCTGCCATTACTGCACCAGTGACATAAATACCACCATTTCCCACATCCCCAGTGCCTGGGTGCATGCACCACCTCATAGCCTGTCATCTACCACTTGTATCATAGTAATCTGAATTGTGACACCCATTTTAAATGGTAAACGGTAAACGGCCTGTATTTGTATAGCGCTTTACTTAGTCCCTAAGAACCCCAAAGCGCTTTACACTACATTCAGTCATTCACCCATTCACACACAGGTGATGGCAAGCTACATTGTAGCCACAGCTGCCCTGGGGCGCACTGACATAACATACTGTGCAAACGTCTTTAGACAACACTTTCTTCTTTATATTTTGTAAGGAAAATAGGAAAAAGGAGCTGTGACTTATTGAAATGTGTGAACACACATGGAAATGCAGCATGTAAGGTGAAAACAGAGTTTGTAAAATTTTAACAAGCTTAAAATTCTAAATGACGATCTTTATTCTTCAACACTGAAATGCTGCCCCAAACCATGACAGAGCCTCCACACTGTTTCACAGGTAGCTGTAGACACTCACTGTTGTACCTCACTAGTGAACTACATGTTGATGAAAATTTAACCCTAAAATCTTACATTTGAATTCATCACTCCATAAGACCTTTTTGAAAGAATGCACACAGCTCAAATAAGTTATGGGAACATTTCAACCCTACATCTGACAGCAATGAACGAAATATTGAACTTGCTACCTCTGATCTCTTCATCAAGATAAAACTAGACTCAAACTTTCATACAATGTCTTATCTTTAAAATTGAACTTAAAATTTCTACTGCCTTTATTTGTATTGGAAACTTTTATACTGGAATATGAAAATTCTAAATATCAAATATTTATAGTTTCCCTCCAAATATCATGTCACATTTGACCTCTGACCTCACTTTAACTTTTCACACCTGCCTTTCTTTCAAGTTTACCTCAAAATCTTGTAAGAAAATCTTGTCAAGACAAAAAGAATTCTAGATAAATTAAAACCAATAAATAAATATGTTCAAAATTATTATTATAAGTATATAAAATTCAATTTTAAGAGGACAAATAACAAAATCTTGCACTTTCCACTTGTTTTTACTGCACTGTAAACTTAATGTTTAACAAGAAGGCAGAAAACAAAATAAATGTATTTAAACTACAATACTATTCCCTTAAAAGTAAACCCCGTCCTCTTGGAGTGCTTCTTGTTTTGGTTTTTTGTATTTTCCACACATTATCAACTGTTTCTAAGCTGACTGAGCTGAGCCAGTGATGTGACCCGATTAGACCTTTCTTTATCTACTGAAGACAAAACTCAGGGCGGGAAAACCCAGAAACAAACAGCAACTGAAGATAATGCATGGCAAGAAACTCAGCATTTGGTGTCCATCATTTTCAGACTGACCAGAGTTGTTTCTCAAATTACTGTTCAGTCTGCGAAAATGGCTGTAAAGTGTTATTGCAACATGTCCATTATTGTGGTGAACAGAGGCAAAAAACCCAGTATCATCCAAATATTGGAGGACCAGACTGTGAGTCCCTATGTAACTTTGAGGAAAATGATTTGTAACCTCTCACATTTTCAAGGTTGAACAATTTATGCAAAGAATAGCAGAGTTTTAATAAAAGTATTTGGTGAGTTGAAGCTTCAGACTGCGTTTTGTAAGAATCTGACTATAGAGCCATTAATCTATGTAGTCTCAGGAAGCATTATTGGAAAAACGGATTATTATTCAAATCAATCTGCGTATAAAAGGATCAAGTAGCAATAACAAGCTTGTGATAAACACCCCACCAACATATGAATGGAGCATAAGTGGATATTTTTAATCACTTTAGAGGAATGCTAACATTGCAGCTTGTTACATATCATTACATTTATAAATATGAAGACATTGTAACACTTCTTCTTGTTGTCTGGTTACACAGCAGATACCGAAATTGAATTTAACAAAACCCTATCCTGCCAGATTTAGAACAGAAGTTGAACAATTGTGACTTTGCTGTCAATATTCAAAATTGTGCATGATTAATAATTCTCTTTGGAAAAAAAAGAATTCTGATTAGTCAGATGGCTGGCATCCTTTTAATGTGTGGCCAAACTGACCACTTACTGTCCAGCAGGAATTTAGTTTTGTCAGTCTGTTGAGGCTTAGGTCCTGATGACACTAATCCCTTTTTCAGCCCCCTGCTCGTCACATATACAGATAGACACACGCACACACTCTCACCAGGGTGTCACTGGCAAAGGGACGAGGCTTTGTGTCTGAGAAAAACAGACGATTAACCTGCTACACACACCAGGGATGTTTGCACATAGACAACCTGAACATCCAGGTCCAGCCACACAGACCAGTACAGCCTCCCTCAGCAGCGCTCACACCAGCAGAGGAGGAGGAGGAGGAAGAGGAGGAGAGAGTGAGAGGCAGCTAGACTACCTGGCAGCCACGGTTGTACACAAAGACTTAGGGGGAAATAAACAAGCAGATGTTTCTAATGAAGTAGGAGGCTTTGTTTGAGCACTCAGAGGGGATTGGGGTTATTCCGTCAGACGAGTCACCGACTGGTCGGTTATATAGTTCCATCACAGACACAGAGGAAGGTCATCAACCTTGAGAGGGCAGAGACGTTTTATTAGTTAATCTGAACTGGGTGAAGTTGAACAAAGACCTAAGATCATCCTACATTTGGGAACCTCCCAGATGAAGACGTTTATTAACCGACCTTCCAACAAATCTGTGGGAAACAAAGACAAAGATGGCTCCAGACTGTCTCCATGACTTAAATGTAAAAAAAAAAAAAAAAAAAAAAAAGATTCTGTTCAAGCATACTGTTGGTCAGTCCACCACGCTGGAAAAGTAGGGGCAATCAGCCACGGCAAAAGTCCAGTGGGATATTTAATTTATTTTTTAATAATTATCTGTTTATTACATCATCATTATTATTATTTATTAAACAATATTTTTAAAGCACTCAGTGTTAGGAGGCACAGTGAACATGCACAGTTTTGTGTAAAATGAAGGGTTAAACCAGGAAATGGTCCAAAACCAGCTGTGAGCAACTGGTGGGGTGTGGTCCCTTTGTCGGAGGAAAACCAAATACCAGGATAGGAAAAGGCAGAAACGAGGATTAAATAAAGTCATCTATTGCGCAGGTTGAAAAAAATAGTACAGATATAATGTTTTCAATGTTTTCCTTAACAAAACATCTGACACACAACCATCTCATTACCACTCTCACCCTCATCCCTCAAGTATTATCAGAACCAAATTACAAGAAGCATCATTTAATGCTCTCAAAACCAATAAAACTGAAACATTTGCCTTCTCACAAGATAATCCTTTTCTATCCATCGAAAAAAACCCAAACATATTTTCAAAGTTGGCACAGGTGGCACTCCCTGAGATATTTTTTCCTCTCCAAAAACAAGATCAGAAATTCAATCAAAGAGCAGAGCACAGCCAATCAGCTCACAGAGTCCGTGGCAATAACAGCATCAGTCTGAGCAGCCATTGGTCCTCTGTTTCACACAGAAAAGGCTTCAATTGGCTGCTGCCGTGCCGAGGCTTCATTGCCTCCATGGCAACATTGCTTCCTTATTGCTTAGGGAAGGTGAAAACAGGGGAGAGAGGGGAGGCGACTTTCACTCAGACGCTACCTCTGCATTATTCATCCTTTGTCCCCGAGTGCTTGTAGAATGAGAGGTACTGACAGACGTGTGTTTCTATGTTGGTCCTGGTTTGGGTGGTAACGATTGGTTCAGAAGTAAGAGGTGAACGGGGTGAAATCGGTGCAATAATTGCACTCAGTAGTGCAACACATCCACCAACACCAAGTCTATATATAAAAACGGCCAGATGAGTTCAGAGGCGATCCACTGAGCCGTTCCCTGAGATGCAGACTTTAAACAGAGGTAACAGCCTTTAAGCTTCATTTCATTCTATGGGGAAAAAACAAAGCAAACTGGGAAATGTATTCCAAAACGAGCCTGCTACCCACCCTGTGTAACAGGGTGCAACAGCGCACATCTGGACTGGTCGGCTGGCTTGCATCATCCATCCGCAGGATGCGAACAGGCAACTCATCCTTAAGCGAGAGCTGGATAAAGACAACACTTCTGCTGCGACCACCGCTACCAGAAACAACAAAAACCATGCGGTTTGTTTGTTGTTGTTTTGACTTCGCCCCCACTACCAACAACAACAGTAGAGGGTGGGGAGAATTAGAGGGAGGGGGAGGGAGAAAGAACCAAGGGTGGAGTTACGAGAGAGAGAGAGAGAAAAACATCACACAGAGATTAATGTTGGGGGGCTGGAGGGGTGAGCTCATTCACGACTCTTCCCTTGTGTGTGGTGTGTGGTTGAACACGAGTGGGGGGGGGGGCTAACGTCTGTTGACAGGCATGCTGGCCAGCGAGCTGGCTGGCTGTTCCTCCGGCGGTGAACACGATGACGAGATGGCAACAGGCAGTCAGCGTAGCACGTGCTCTCAGTTGCCATCGCAACCTGCCCTTGGATACAGCGTGCTGGTTGGCCGTTTCTCACTGTTGTTGTTGTGTGAGGCTGATGAAACCTCGTGGGTGAGGGAGGGCAAGCGGTACGGCGTGGAGCTGCTTTTTGGTAGAAAGTGTTGCTAGGCACATTAGAGGTCAGCTAACAAACAAACACTTTTTAATGCTCTAACATTTAATCAACCCACTGACCCCGACTTAAGCAACCTTCCCAGTTTTGATGGTCTTAAACTGGTTGTTTAACTCTTAAATCCAAGAAATACGTCTAATTAAAGACAAAGCAGGATAAGCCACTGATCCCCAAACAATTTAAGTGCAAAAGAAACATTTAAAAAGATTATCCTGACAGTTTAAAGTTGTCTCGCTTGGTTTAAACTGCAATGTGAAACTGACAATGCCGGAACATGTTTGAAACTTCAATGCTTTATTACGCAGATGAGAAAAACATGTAACTTTGAGAACAAAACGAACAATCCAACAATGAGTAAACGCACAGAGAAACAGATGGTAATTTCCACCCATTCTGGAAAATTCAGTCATCATTGGAACAGAATAATGCAAATACTCATCAGTTCCTGCGACGACTGGACGTTTAAAAGCATGTATCCGAGCCTGATTTCAAGGCTCCACACTTGAGGGAGAGAACAAAGAAAAAGTGTGTGTGGCCTTGAGTCGAGTGGCCAGATCAATACAGCATTGTGCTGAGTGAGCAGCCTGTTTGATGAGATCCCGAACAAATAAACATTCTGCTCGTAGCGCGCATTCATTCTGCACTACGACCTACAGGGAAGACGGTGCCATGAGCCGCGAGAGCTGGCAACGTGATTGATTACAAGTGCAGGGAGGCTTTGTTTCACCACTGGTAATCAGGACAAAGCAGAGTGGAAGCTTTGTGTGTGTGTGTGTGTGTGTTTTTAGGTGTTGCGGTCAGGACGACTCATATAACTCGAGGAATATGTCACAGATAAAAGCGTTAATGTAAAGGTACAGCTGAGGGGTGTGGATATTAAACATCGCTGTCAGGCGTCATCGCATCCCTCCTGAAGGCCAATCTCGATCTCCTCTAGCCTGTGTGCCATGGACATGACCAGCATTTTCATCTAGAAAAGATTGGGGGGGGGGGTTCATGGAAAGAGAGAAAAGGATGGTTTAGAAATTGTGTTGCGTTTTGGGCAGGTAGAGGATAGAGAGAGGAGGGAGGGATTCAGAGCGGGGAAGAAACAAAGGGGGAAACGGGACAGGTGGGAAATGAAGGGAGCAGCGGGGAGCAGCAGTGAGGAAGAAAGTGGGGAGGAGGAGTAAAGATAATTGGTACAGGGAGACAGTGAAGAAGAATGAGGTAACCCAGAGAGGAAGTGGTCAGGGGCAGACGGGTGTGAGGAGCAGTGAGAGAGTGGGAGGGGTGGGGGAGACAGGTCACTGAGGGTAGAAGATTAAAAACCCAAACAAGTGTCTGCAAGTCACAGACAGACAGACGGAGGGACAGGGAGGCAGACAGACAGAATACATTAAGCATGGCATCAGGAGCCACGAGCATCATCAGATAGCTGAGAACAAAGACCAAGAGCAAAAGGGTTCGGAGAGAGAGCACGAATGGCACCTGTGTTTACCAAAACTGCTGCACGATTTTTGTTTGTCGTTTTACATTTTGCAAAGAGAATAAAAACTATCCTCCTATCACACCTTCCTTTCATTTAACAAAATGGGCGCACGCAACAATTTTTTGTTTTGTTTTTTTTAATCTCATAGTCAGTGTACGAGAACTGGTAAAACAGAAACAGACGCCAAATTATTCACTCCGTGCTGCAAACACAGGGACGTGTTTTTCTGTTTTTCTAACTGAGTGGAAGACAATGATGTCAAACTCGTTAAGCATGGAGCTTTTGCACACCTGAGTTACCTGCCAGCCGTTTTTTCCTACGCTTTCTGTTTCTTTGTTTGTTTGTGGTTTTTGTTTGTTGGAAAGCTATGGGATGCTTGACGCAGAAAACTATTTAGGACTCGATAAAGGCTAGGCTCTATGAGCAGAATCGATAACGGCACATGTATCTAGAAAATCTGAGTTACAGTTCTGTCATTTATTTCCCCAAATAATGAGCCAATCCTGATATAAAATGCCAGAAAACAGTAAAACTTGACCTGTACTTTAACTTGGTTAGCAATAAATGTCATAAACATAAACCAAAATTCAGTTAACAGACTAAAATGACACTTTTCAAACTCAAAAACATTAACAACTGATGAAAGTTCAGACCTGTTACTATCAAAACATTTTACTGAGCAATAAAACGTTTAACTTTATACCTACATGAGCCTTGGATTTAAAAAACACCCAGCTAGATATCTTAAAAATTGAAGCCTTAAAGTTGAAACTGGGTTTTTGAAGTGTATCATCTTGATGTAGGGTTTTGTCTGCAAACAAGTAATAATAGAAAGCGGCGATGTTAATATCTGAGCTAATCAAAAAACCTTTATAATCTTGTTACAATGCACCAATAGCTAACAAGACAACCTGCCTATAACCAGAAATTAATATAACTGTTGTGTAGTTATAGTCTGATTAATCTGTAATCTATATAGACAAGCACTAAACACTCAAAGCAAGATGGATTTAAGAAGTAAATCCAACCCAAATATTAACCAAAGCCAGTATGAGGTAAATATCTTCACTTCATTATGCACTTTCCTGGGGTATCCCTTTGTCTGCGTCACACACAGTGTAGTAATATTCTCACAGCAGTGACACTGGTTTAATTTAATCAGATGAACTGGGGGGGTTTTCACGTATATCTTTTGGTGGATCACAAAAATGGAAAAGGAAGAGGGAAGGCAATTATACACAAATACTCAGGTCACGGGCAAAAAAATTTAACAAAGCATTTAACGAACTTTAGACACACCTACAAGTCTTTCTAGATATTTAAAAAGACATACGCTGCTCGTGCTTTGTTTTTCTTGTCCCATAATCAGCATAACCTGTTCCTAATATACTGCTGCACAGATAACATCTCAAAATGCAATGGTTCACATGGTCTGTGATGAAAACTCACAGGTTGGTGCAAAGTGAAAGCAGAGCACCGCGCACACACACCAAGCTACCGTGACAAAAACACTCCATGACCAAAACATGTTTTTCTCCAGCGAAGATTCCTCAGCATGGTCTGTATCACATCTATTGTCCCCGGTGCAAGAGAGTGTGGAAGGGCTGGCAGGCGCTCCTGCACGCTATCGCCGCCTACTGGCCAATTAGTGGTTTTGTGGGATATTTTAAACAAAGGGTGATTTAGACTTCAACTTTGGGAGTCATTCCACGATTCCCGTGAAAAACCTGACTAGAATTCCTGAGCAGTGATAATGAGAATTATAAGATGACACTAAATTAGGGTAAGGAAATTAAAATTGAGATATTGGATAACTGCAAACAGGAGATTTGGATGTCAACACTGAACCCTAAACATATTAACATCACTGCTATTATTCCAGAGAAAATGGTATAGTGCTTGCAAAAGACGAGACGGATAGATGAGGTAATGTCTGATATTAGTGTCTGCCTGCCAGTTACAGCACAAAGGGTTTCCCAGAAGTAAGCTGATGTCACCGTTAGTACAACCTATGCATTGGGCATCAACGAAAGCGCTGCTTGTTGCTAATGAGAAAGTACTATGTCAGAGACAGGTCAATAAAGAAAAACTATTTCAGAGTTTAGACCTGCTGACCAGATTTTGATTTTTTAACATTAATACTTTTTGCAAAGCAACAATACAATTTTAAGGACTAATGTCAACCTGCGTTTGGAGATATAATCAGTTTACAGTGAGCTTTAGAGCAGAAAATCTGCTCATTACGTGAAACATTTTGTTTTTCCCAAAGCAAGACATCATCAGGGAAAGCAGACAAAGAGAAGCAGCAGTAGTAATTTACCTCTGTCAGCTGTTGTTCAACAATGCCTCTGTACTCCAGTGTTACTGGCTGCTCTTTGGGGCCCTCTGCTGCCAACATCTGGCCTCCAGAGCCGAGCACGTAGCTGAAAAAGATTTCCACTGTCAATAAAGTTGTAAAAGGAGGATTCACACCATGAACACATTACGATTAATGGTATTAAATACAATATCATGACCAGAGACAGTACAGCTTATTGCAAAATAACTAAAATATTAATAAAAATTTGTTCTAAAATAACAATATACAACATGTCTCATCTCTTCTGTTTGATATGTAAAATGTCAAAGCTTTGTGTCTCAGTTATTAATCTACTTTAACAAATCATCAAAATATTTTATTCTTTAAATCTTTGTGAAAAGTTGCACGGGAGATTTTACTTCTTCCTCTTCTATTTCATCGTGAGTATATACTAAAGATCCATGTTTTAAGTGGGGGTACACTGCTGGGTACACTGGGTTAGACAACCTTTTTGCCTTCAAGGTTCAAAAAGAGCCACAAGATTTGCTGTAGATTCAAAAAGGTGCCGAAAACACTCCTCAGATATTTTGGTCCATATTTACATGATGGCATCACACAGTTGCTGCAGAATTGTTGGCACATCAATGTTAATTTTCCGTTCCTCCACATCCCAAATTTTCTCTGTTATAGCTTCTCTATAATGCACTGAGCTCATTGTCAGGTTCAACAAACCAACTTGATTGAGATGATTTGAGCTTTGCAATGTGATGCATTATCCGCATGGAGTCATCAGAAAAGTAGTGAATTCATGAACCATGTTTTGTTGTTGTTTAAACTAAAGTCTGTCCCAAAAACGCACCTGTCGATGTCAGCGACACTGAAACAGAAGGTAAACCTCTTGTGGTCCAGGTTCTTAGGGGTGGATGTGTACACCATGCCAAGCACAGAATGGCAGCCTCGACAGATGAGATCCACAACCAAACTGTAGAGAAATTAAAGGAGGAAAAAACACAACATTCAAACAGAGAAACAGATTTACTCCAACAAGGACACACATACATATATATAAAAAATGCCAAAAGAATGGCTTACCCTGCTCCTGCCCCGATGGACGTTGTGGAATCAGGCATGCACATGTGGTATTACTGCTCTACCTGTACTAAAACTGCAACGCTTCAGAGGTAGATCTATCTCAGAGTCCACTGCAGTTATCTGACAACTATCAACACTTTTCATAGCTGAAAAGGCTGTTCACAGAGTACTGAATATTAATGGAAAGTTTGCATGAAGAGGAAAAGTGTGGTAGGAAAAAGTGAACTAGCAGGAGGGATCATTGCAGACTTGATTGTCAAGAAAGGTTGATTCAAGAACTTGGGAGATCTTCACAGTGCTCTGAGGTTGCTGTCACCACACACAGACATCCTCGGCGAAGGACCGGCAACTGTTGTACTCCACATATCAAGCCTTTCCTTGGCTAGAGACAACTGAAGCATCTACAGCACATTCTTCCATCTGCTGATCACCTGATGTTATTGCTGTGCTCGATGGGTCAGCTAACTCCCCTGACTTGAATCAGAGAGAGAATCGGTGGGGATTTGTCAACAGGAAGATGACAAACACCCCATAACACAGACCAGCTGAAAGCCACCATCAAAGCAACCTTTGCTTCAAGAACACCTCAGCAGTGCAAGAAGATGATCACCTGCTACCTATGCATCAAGCTTTTCAAGGGCCACAGAACTGAGTGAGGAGTGTGAGAGGTCCATCCAGGTGATGTGACTGAAACAAAAACACTATCTGTTCAACCTGATTCCACAATCCTCTCAGGAAGTTTTTATGAGTAATTTCAGACTTCTAAAGTCAACTCCCACATGGTTGGATGTGTAGAATTTGACACTAGCATCAATCAAAAAAGGGAAATCCAAGTCTTTACTGAAATTAGAGACCATCTTGAGTTTTCAAGGTTCAAGGTTCTTTATTTGTCACATGTATAGTTATACAAGTATAACACACAGTGAAATGTAACCTGACACGCTCCTCGACATGTGCAAAAATTGGGGGGGGGGGGGGGGGGGGGAGTGGTAGCAGCAAGCAGGTGAATTCTGTACATTAATATCAGAATCAGAATCAGAATCAGAATACTTTATTGATCCCTGGGGGAAATTATTATTATAGACATCTGACTATTTTACAGAATAGACAATATAAACATATTTAAAATTAAAGGAATTTGAAATGTACATTGTTCCTTGGTTAAGTGTCTGGAAGAGAGTCCTGTCTCAGTCAATTATAGATGATGTGAGAGGGCGGGTGTGTGTGTTTAGGGCACGGATGGCTTGGGGATAGAAGCTCCTCTTGAGTCTCTCTGTCCTTGCCCTAATGGACTTGATTAAATAAGAAATCATAAAAGACTCCTATGTGCAAGTTCTGGTGCTTTCATCCACTTGTGAACATTGTAAGTTTTGTGCTACACTAGTATTAACTAGTAGTAAACTAGGTGGTAGTAAAGGACTGGAATACATATTTTACTGCTGGGCATCATCTTACCAGAGAGACTTTTTACTTGCTTCGTACAGTCGGTTCTCCTTTCCAATCATGACATTGTCAGTGACCCCTAAGGATAAAAAATAGGTCAGCTGAACGCAGCTCAAAAATCTGTAAATTCACATCCTGTAAATAAGCACACCAGGCCATCAGTCTTTTCATTCATTTTAACATGTATCTCCTTTTAAAGTAATAAATATGAAAGGTAAAATGCATGTCAGAAGGGCACTTTCATTAGTTGAGGCACAAAGTTACAGATATATTAACACCGACTTTAAGTAGAGGGTGTTTTTACTCAAATACTTATTTAATCTATTAACTTTTTTCATTTTTTACATTTGAAGTTCACATAAGAAAATAATATTTACATTTCTGTTAAATTCTTTATGATTGTTTTGCCCTTTTGAAAATTTCAGAAGCAGTTTAAATAGTTAACTTTGTAAAATGGGTACAATGCACAAACAATCAAGCATTGATAACATATAGTTAATATTGCTGGTGCTGGGGTGGGTGGTAGGCGTTGAGCCTACAAGGGGGCCCCAAATCAAACTCTGGACCCATAACAACTTGGGCCGGCTCTGGGCTAAAAGGGCAAACAATCTCCCAAGCCAAACTTACGCTTCAGTCTGATTTGGTTTAGATCATCTTCACTTCCATCCCAGGACAATGAATCGCCGACAGGCAGCTTGCATTTCGCGCAGATGAAGACCACAGGTCCGTCATCGCCGTTCTCCTCCTCGTTCTCGGTGGGGCGGAAAAGCTTTTCCCCGACCGTGGTGGAGTCTATGCTGGACGCGTCAAACGTGGAGTTATTTACACTTTTACTATAAGATTTTTCCAACTGTTTCCTCGTCGCCATTTCTACTCGCTTTTTCAAACAAGCTATTTTGAACTTCGGCGGGTTGTTGACGGTGAAGTAACCATCCGAGAGGTATCCGACGATACGAAACGTTAACCTGCACGCACTTCCGCTTTCGTCCTTCCACTCGGATGCATTTTTTTAAATAATAATTTTAAATATGAATATTTGTTAGCTTGTTGTTGTTTGTTGGCCGTTAACGTATTTATTTATTAGCTTGTGGCACTCAGCCCGGTGAGAACAAAGCGTATATCAGTGGCGATTCTGTTGGGTCTCTGGGCAAATAAATAAATGAAAAATAAAAACAAATCACAGGGGCCACCTCTAACCAACATTCATCATTCACTGTGTTATAATTAATCTGACACCAACAACAAAAACAGCAGGTCAGGTAAAACGTTACTAAAAGTAGTGAAACTCCAAAGAGTAATTAAATTCTGTTTTATTTATACAGCACCAAATCACAAAACCTGTTGTCTCAACGCACACAGAGATGAGTAGAGATGGTGAAGGTGAATGAGAATAAATACCTAGGATCAGTCATCCAAAGCAACAAACAATACACATGAGATGTGAAGAACACAGTGCAAGCATGGTGGATATGAATGTAAAGACAGAAGGATAGCAGCGAGCGTGAAAGAGAAGCTTTGGAAGATTCTAGTGAGATGTGCCATGATATTTGGTTTGGAGGCAGTGGCACTCCCAAAAAGACCAGAGGTGGCTAAACTGAAGATACTAAAGTCTTCATAGGAATAGTTCAGGTTGAACATTTTGGAGACAAAGTTAGAGAAGCACAGCTGAGATGATTTGGACATAGGAGGAATGGTGGACACAGTGGGGAAAGGATGATGAATATGAAACTACCAGGGAGAAGGGAAAGAGGAAGACCAAAGAGAATATTCAGCGATGTAGTGAAGGAAGACATGCAGAAGGTTGTTGTGACAGAAGAGGATGCTAGGGATAGGATGAGATGGAAGCATATGGTCTGTTGTAATGACCCCTAAAGTAAGGAGTTGAAAGAAGAAGAAAATGTCAGAGTTTGAGACTGAATCCAGACTGATTCAGAACAATAATACAACAAAAGAGCCAATATCACTTGTGAAAAATGTGACCAAATTGGAAAAGTTAAAAATTTAAGACATTCCCTCCACATTTTTATTTAGGTAGGTTCATGTTGTTTTGTTAATTTGTTGAAATTGTAATTTTTAGTTTTATTTCAAGAGTTGTAGCTTTGAGTTTAGCTTTGGTTAGCTCTAACAATCCAAGTCTACAAGTCTCTTTAGTTCCGTCGAACTGAACGGAAATGGAGGCGATCTATTTTAAGTTTTTCTTCATCTTTGTTTGCCCACAGGAAACGTGAACCGGAAACAGTGTTTTGGAAAAAGTTTTTTTTAATATATATTTTTATTTAACTTACCAACTGTGATTGATTACGCCTGTTTATCTTTTATTTAATTTTGTATTATGAAATATCTTAGAAAATATAGAAAAAACATATGTCTCTCGTTTGTTACTTGACGTGGTTTTGCCCTGTGTTCTCATTGGCCGGTAACCAGGAAGTTTTTGGGATGATTTCGGGGGCGCGAAAACATTTGCAGTTTTCGAGAAGACGTTTGTTTTGGTTTGTGACGACCTTTCAGTAGTCATGTGTGAGAAGATTAAGAAGGTATTTTTCTGTTTCGGGAGCATATCCCGCTGACTGCTTTTGCTGCCCCGTGTTTATATGTTCCTGCTTGTTGTGGCATCCTCAGGTGAACAGCTGGCTCGGCGCCGTGTTTGGTGAGCAGGTTGTGCCACAGTTTGAAGTCAACACACGGACAGTGGACATCCTGTACCAGCTCGCCCAGTCCAGCGAAGCCCGCTGCAGTGACACAGCCCTCCTTATAGAGGACCTCAAACAGAAAGCTGCAGAGTACCAGGCTGAGGGTGAGTAATTTACAGGCAGTTATACAAAGTTCATTTAATCTAGGGAGGGGAGATAAATATGCTGTGGGTTTAAGACAGCATCCAAGTGCACTTGCACTAATTTTAAAGGCATTTAGCAGGTCACAGTGTAATAGAAGGACAGTTAAAGTTCAGGGATATCAGTCTGTCCAAGCAGGAGGCAGAAACTGCTGATAGGGTAGATGCAGGTCATTCACAGGCAGCAGAGAGTGTGCGACTTCTCCAGGATGGTACATCACTACGGTTTGCTGTATCTTCCATCGTGGTCTCAAAACAGTGGTGACACAAGGAGAGCTGGACAGGGTTGAAGGGCATCGACCGAGCAGTGAGATCAGTATCGGCCCCTTTGTGTGAGGAGGGACAAAAGGAGTGCTGCCAGAGCCCTGCAAAATTACCTCCAGTGGGCTAATCATGTGCATGTTTTGTTACCAAACCTAAACACACAAACTATGACGGTGGCATTAAGGTCCTTTAGTGGGACCTGTGCTCACAACCGAACACCATGCAGATTAACTGGCATTCGCCTGAGAACACCAGAACTGGCAGGTCCTCCCACCAGCGTCCCGTTTTCCTCACAGATGATGTTGCAGGCAATGAAACGTTCACCATGGTTACTCCAAACTCTTTCAGGACTGACTTTTGCACATGGCTATTATGTGATGGATGAGAAATTAAAAATTCAAAGTGCCTACAACCTTTACACTGTAACGTGTGGTGTATTATAAAGTGTGTTTACATTATACTTGGAATACAGAAACACATTTGTCTAGACTTAAACTAGTGAACAGATACTGATAGTGAAGTAATAAACAGTATACAATGATTTCTACATTAAAACCATTTAACTGTTCATCTTAGTTTTCTCTTTGTATGTTTGCCTGATGCCTCATCTGTTTTACTTTTGCACTGTGGTACTCTTCCTCTGATGCATATCGGCCAAAAGTATTTAAAAAAAATCCAAGTTGTTACAAATAATATTAATAAGCCTTTATTTATAATGATTTACTTTTCTCTGTGCTGTTTATGTGAGACATTAACTTCCACCTTAAAGTTTTCAGTGTTTTCTCCACTCAGGTGCTCATCTCCAGGATGTTCTTCTACAAAGTGTTGGCCTGTCCTCTGCCAGTTTGTCAAAGCCAGTTGCTGACTGCTTATCTGCTTTAGTAGACAATGCTATGGTGCTTGGAGTGAGAGACACTTCACTGGGCAGGTCTGTTTTGTTTTTTTTCTTCAATGAAGTTGGCCAGGTTAAAAAAACAGGGTGAGATAAACTGGCTCGTGTCTCGTCATCTTGTGTGCAGCTTTATGCCAGCCGTAAACAACCTCACTAGTGAACTTCTGGAAGCGGAGAAGTCAAATAGAAGACTTGAGAGAGAGCTCCGGGCCCTCAGAAAGAGACTCGGGGCAACTCTGGTGCTCCGGGGAAGTTTACAAGAGTAGGTAACTCACCTGTTCTTATATGGATGATATGTAGCATATTTTGTAATACTGGCAATCTTAATTTTCAGGGATATCAACAAAACTGTCAAAGCTCAGGCAGTGGAGAGCGCTAAAGCTGAGGAGAAGCTGCTCAAAATGGATTTTGTGACAGCAAAGGCGAACGAGCTCAGTAACAGACGGGAGCGGTGGGAGGTATGTTGTTTGTGTTTCATTAGGTATACCTTGTTAGTGCAGGGTTGGACCCCTTTTTTCTCATGAGACCAGGCTTTTTTTTTCATATCATTTTTCATATCTTTTTTTAGAAATCCAATTTTTTCTTAGCCCAGGCAAATTGTCGCCTCAGTTTCCTGATCTTAGCTGACAGGAGTGGCACCCAGTGTAGTCTTCTTCTGCTGTAGCTCATCTGCTGCAAGCTTAGTTGTATTATATTCAGAGAGGTTCTTCTGAATACCTTGGTTGTAATGGGTGGTTATTTGAGTTACTTCCTGTCAGCTCAATGCAGTCTGGTCCTTCCCGTCTGGCATCAATGAGGCGTTTTCAGCCAGAAGCTAGAATAATACAGTACTCCTGTCTGCACCTCCAACCATCAACCAGGTTCAAAGTCACTTTAATCCCATTTCTTGCTCATTCTGATGCTGTGTTTGAACTTCAGCAGATGGTCTTGATGCTCTGAGTTGTGATTGGCTACTTGTACTTGCATTACCAGTACTCCAGTAGGCAGACTGAATAATGTGTATATTGCAGTGATATCTGAGGCAGTTTGAAAAAGAAAGAAGAGCTAATGATAATAATGCCTGTAACATTTTTGCAGAACTCATCAAGATATTTAAAAGTGCTCTGTGTTTCTTTGTGTTGACTCAATTAATTGGAGGTTTGCTTTGGATGAGAAACTATAACAAAATGTACAAATAAGTTTTTGCCCTGCAGCTTTAGAGGTACAGTTACCCTCCAGTTACAGTAAAAATATCCATCATCAGAAGCCAAAAAGATCAATTTTATGTATATAAAACTCTAAGAATGGTCATAGTAAAGGAGAAAAGATGCAGAAGAAAAAGTATTTTTTAAAAACGTTTGGGATGGTATGAAGTGTTGACGACACTACCACAAAAAAGAGATAGTTTTCAAAAAATATAAGAAAAGGTGTAGAAAAATGCACTGTTTTCCTCATTGGGATGACCAGTTTTCCAGTTTTTTTGTTATGCATCAGTGTTTGATCTCCCAGATATAATGTGTGCACCACGTTACAGTTTAGAGAACAGAGATGTTTCTGCAGAACAGGTCCAAGAGTTCCTGTTAATGTCAGGAGGGAGCAGATATTCTAAAGAGCACTGATTTTATTCTGCTCTTTCTGTCCTGCAGGCTCAGCTTGTATCCAGGAACATGGACAAGTCTATCACCCACCAGGCTCTTGTGCAGCTGTCAGAGGTATTTCAGCTTTTCCACATGCGCCCCCATTCATTGCCATGGAAATGAAAATGTAATACCGTCTGCTTAGAGGGTCTGAAAGTGTCATCTTATTTTTCTCTCTACAGGAAGTCACCGAGCTGAAAAAAGAAATAATCCCCTTAAAGAAGAAACTGGAGCCCTACATGGACCTGAGCCCGGTATGTTTGTTTTCACTCTGTTACTGACTTTTAAATACTCCACGACCAAACCCCTTAATCTGTTTTTATCCTTTTGGGTAATGTTTTTTGCGCACAAATGACTTTATTAAAACCAACCTGAAGGAAAGGGTTGAACCGTGTTCAGACGTGTGGAAACAAACTTCCTGAATTTGGGTTTCTGAATTTTGTTTTTCCTCCTCTAAACAGAGCCCGTCTCTGGCTCAAGTGAAGATAGAAGAGGCAAAAAGAGAGCTGGTAAGCATCCTAAAAACTCGCTCAATAATGGATGAGATGTGGTGGCTGATTTATTGAATTTGATCCTATTTCTTTTTTTTGTTTTCAGGCTGCACTTGATTCCCAGCTTGAGATGAATGTGGATTTTAAATGAAGATTTGTCTAATGTTACTGTATTATTTACTGTGTTTGTTAAATAATAAAAGTCACTTAAATTTCTTTGCTTTGACACCCACCTTCTGGCTTCTTTTTATGCAACCCAACAGATCTGTGCAGAGACAAGTCTCCTTGTGCTCTAAAAGTAAGAGCTGCTTAGAGGCACTTTTTTCAAAACTTCCAGCTTTAAAGTCTTGTCAATATTATTCTTTATATTTCTCTTTATTTCACAGTTACCTATTAGAGTATTTATTAGAGAACAAAAACATTTGGCTTCATCTGTTTTCTGTTCCTCCACCTCTTCCTGTTTGTTACAGACATCATTAACACTAATCAAGAGCGTTGTCTTTATTTTCTGTTCACTGCAGTCTAATTGAGGGGTTGTTTCCCCTCCGAAGAAGTACTAACAACATGTCGTGAGAGTCTGATCTTTCTCCCCAAATACAGAGACGGTAGATGGCATTAAATGAATAGCTTTGTTGTGATGGCAACATATTTAAAAAAACAGGATTTGGTAACCACGCAAAAGATGTTTGTCTCCCAAACACTTTTAGCAGGAATGTCAAACTCCTCTTGCATCATGGGCTACATACAGCCCACCTTGATCTTTAGTGGGCTGGACCAGAGAAGCTTCTCAAATCTGCCAACACAACTAAATTGTAAGAAGTAAATGTGTGAAAATAACAGGAAAGGTTGTGGTATTTCACTGCCCAAAAAAGTGAAACTTTATATTATTTCATTATTTTTCTATTGCTTATTTACTTTGGTGTAGTATAAATGGCCATGGTGGAGGTCTTTATCTGTAGAAGAAGCTGTAAAACATGTAAATATACAGTTAAAAATCCAAAGATTTCCTTGAAATTTTCCAAAGCTGCCCAGTGGGGTCAGATTTGAGCTTTTTTTCAGCCAATTCTGGGTCCCAGGTCTATGTTTGACACCCCTGATTTATAGTCTGTGTTATTACTGATGGGTCTCCTGTGGTGAATGTTGACATAGTTGTCTTGAACAAAAGAAATTGTAATAAAAAGCATTATTTCTATACTTTTAAAAAAGACTGCATCATCAACACATTTCAGAAGCCTTTCCACTACCTCATTACATGAATTTCTTGTTTACCCATGTGCCACTGTTATTTTACTGACTGGCCTAGATGGCTATGTTACCTCTTAAAAACAAAGTGCAGGAAACCTTTTGTGATAGACAGCAGACTTCCACAGGCTTTGGAAGGATAATGGCACGTAAAAGTGGTTTTGGGGCCACTGCCTGAGCACCCGGAGCCAAAATACGGAGAATGCAACAAACTTGTCCAGTTTATATGCAAAATACCCCCCTTGTGATCCAAACCCACCCTTGCCTCTCTCCCACTTATGTGGAGCTGAGCGTGGAGACCCCAACTGTCTCTGTCAGTTTGACTGTTGTACGTCTGCTGTGCAGTCTGACACGGAGACTGACTGGTTACCATGGAGTGGGTCATGGATGTGGGCTGGGGAGCAGTTTACCCAGTAGGCCCCCAGCTTCACTGAAAGGCGCCATGGTTAGGGTGTCAGATTATGAGAAGAAACTGAATCAAAATGTCACTTAAAACCTCAAAATTTGGCACTTCTAATTCTAAGAGGTTTTCTACTGATTAAACCTTTGCACAATGTCCTATGAGAGTATTTCTATTACTTTTGTGAAGATGTAAGATTAATATGCGAAGAAAGCCGAAATATTCCGCCAAATATAATACACTGGTCTAAAGCTATGATGTGGAAAAATAAAATAAAGCTTAGGAGTTGTAGAGAAAGGCGAAGGAAACGGGCAGAATAAAACAGCAAGTTCCAAAAAGTAAACATGTGCCTCGCGGAGGGGGAGGGAGCCAGTGCGTCATTACCAGCGAGCGTGTCGCCCCTCTTCCCTTTAAAATAGTTTTATGCGCCACGCCCACATTATGATTCCCGCTCAGCTGTTACTGTGGGTCGCCTTCAGTTTCCACATGGATCCATTCACGGATCTGCGGGCTTGAGCGTTTGGGAAGTCGCCGTGGGAGACTCGCCACTCCACGCGTCGCTCGGATCCGTCACCTCGTCTGTCAGTTTTGAACAACTTGTTGCGCAGCTGCTATTCCCAACCTCCTCTGTGGTCCATTGCTGCTGCTGCTGCACACAGCGGCTGATCTTACTCAACCCCAAACGGCCGCTGTTTTTCTCTCTCTCCTGTGCTGCAGGTGAAGACGGATGAAGAAGTGATTTGATCTCAGCTCAGGCGACACAGAGATGAAGCTCGGTATCGCGGCCTCTTTGAGCGCCTTCACCATCTGGCGTGGGTTCTTGTGAAGTCTGGGAAGTCCTACGGTGGGTTTTTTTTAAGCGTCCCAGCTTTTAATATGATCAGTGAGACGGGGGATGCGAGTCATGAGCTGGACCCGTTGTCGCGGACTGGACTGGAGCCACAGCCTCCTCTGTCTGACTTTACTCCTGTGGACCAGAAGCATGAGTGGACTGGCTGACTTCTCAGGTAAGATGATGGTGATGTGGGTGGGTGGGGGATTACAGGGTGGTGGTGGTGGTCGTGCAGACAATGAGAACACGAAGTATTTCTGTTACAGCAGGTTGGGTATGAGCCCCACTGTTATATGGTGTGTAATAACAGCTGCCAGTGGGGTTGGGTGGCTGGGGTGTGTGTGTGGGGGGTGAACCTTCTGTTTGCCATTTTTATGTATGGTGTTATAGATAATGTGGCTGTACTCTTTCTCATTGCTAGTGTTCATGATACAGCAAGAAAGTCTGGATGGTATAATGTAACACATCTTAATTCTCTATTTTGTGTCTTCTTGCTGTATTGGTAAAGCTGACAAAATGACTGCGCAGCATTTCTTCTCATATTCTTGTGTTTTATCTGAACCATCTCCCCAGTGTTGGATTTATAAATGTATTTATCTTTGGATACACTGTGCACAGCTTCAGCTCAACACCTTGGAATCAGTAGTAATGTAATGTATAACCGTACAGCACAGGGCGGTTATGTTTGTTGAATGCCGGTTCGCCGAATATGCCACTTTGAAAAAAAAAAAAAGACAGTGAGTGAGGCAAGACCACAGTGATTTTTTTTTTTAAAGCAACCTGAGACACCTGCAAGAGCGCCAAAGAGGCCACGCAACCTGCTCCGCAGCTACTGATGCAGTAGATCCAAGAAAAAGAGTGTTTTATTTATGTAGCTAATAAATTACTACAGTTTAGTTTTTTTTAATTCAGTATGATTAGGTGAAATTCTGAATGTAATGTGTAAAATTAGCAAAGTCTCCCTTCTGTGCATGCATACATGTCTTCTGTCTAACAGACTACCTGTCCAGGATCATTACCAGCCACTCTGCCCACGCGTGTGATGGGCAACCTCTGCGGCTCCACTGTCCACGCCACTCCACCATCTCCATCCAGTCTGCCTTCTACGGGAGCAGCGAGATGCAGCTTTGCGGAGTAGCTCCACACCCTCCACTCGGGGCACACAATCACAGCTGCTCAGCTTTCACAGCCCTACAGGTGCATTTTATATGTGGGGTAAAGAGCTGTTTTCACTCTCACTGGGTCAGCTGTTACTTAGTGGCTGCTCGTCACTTTCACGCAGTCTGAAAATCGTCATGTCAACCAGTCGGTGCATAAGCTTGGCTCTTTGCATCTGATTTGGTTGTCCTTCCTTCACTGTGGATGGTGTTTGCTGACTGTCGTCCATGTTTATTGTGCAGAAGCTTTTGTCGGAGTGTCAGAGCCACAGAGACTGCCAGATGCCTGTCAATCACCTGCTATTTGGGAAGGACCCCTGCCCCGGCACTACCAAATACCTCCATGTGGACTACAAGTGTAAACCTAGTGAGTTCATCGGGTCAAATTTTGTTTCAGCACAAGTTTCCTCACACATTCTTAAGCGAATAGCTACACAGCCACACATAAAAATCCTCCCCACACCCAATTTCAGCCGTCAGTTTCCTACCACCATCAGACCCTCCTCCAAGTCGTCTTTACTCCTTTTCCCCCCCCCCCTCACTCAGCTGAACACAAAAGACATGTGGTGTGTGAAGGAGAAACCATGGTCCTGCGCTGTAAGCCCCCCAGGGCGCTGAACATCTATGCAGCTGTCTACGGGCGAAGGCTGGGTCACACCGACACCTGCCCCTCACACCTGACAAGACCACCCCCGTTTGGTGAGTTTCTAGCAGACGATTCCAGCAATGAAAGGTCTCAAGATGCACGAATAAGTTAAAGAGGACACAGTTTGTTTTACATTTAGAGTACAGCACTGTGAAAGTTTAAAAAGGGCGACATATTGCTTCTCAATAGAATTAAATAATTCATTGTATAATCTTGTGAAACTTCTGTGTGTGAGACCGTGATAAGGTGGCAGTTTGTGGAGGGATACTTATTTAATTGCTGCTGTTCCCAGACCTGGTTAAGCAGAAGAAAATGTTCTGATGTTATCATAAACAAATATCTATTCACATTTGTCTTGACATTTCCCATAGCATGAAAAAGCAGGTGCAGATAATAACATGAATAATGGAATAATACATTTACTCATTGGAGTGTGTCCCAGCCATTGTTATCATTTCGTTCTGGGAACATTTCCTGGTGTGACATTCAAACTGTACGTGACTGATTTCACATTGTACAATGACAGGATACAGTTAGGTCTCTGGATGCTTTTGATTTTATTCAAATTTAACCACAACTATGTTAGTCCTGTGTCACATTGGTGACCTGTCCAGGGTGCACCCCGCCTCTTGCCCTACAATAGCTGAGATAGGCTCAAGCCCCTCCCACGACCCTGATATGGATAAGCGGAAGCCAATAGATGGATTAACTACAGTTAATCCATGTTTCTTATTCAGTAACTCTTTTTGCAATTGACTCTTTCCCTGCAGAGTGTCTGAACCATGAGGCCGTACACTTGGTCTCCAAGTCCTGCTACAGCAAACAGAAGTGTGCTGTTCCCGTCAGCAACCAGACCTTTAGGGACCCATGCTTTCCAGGAACCAGGAAGTACCTCAGTGTGATCTATTCTTGTGGTAGGACCCTCTCTGTTTCCTCATTCACCTTAATTGCAATCCCTGTGATGAATTGAACATAGCTGTTTTAAAGTAGGAGCACATACACAAAGGAAGGTTTTTGTTTTGGCCTCGTTCATTACGCGGTAGCTCCATCGGTGAACATTTCTAACTTCCTACTCTGGATTCTTATCAGCTGATCCCAGCCATCAGCTGTTCTTATCCCATCACACCCAAGAGCGCAATAGCAGGGGAAGATTGGACTGTGAGCAACTGATTTGTGAGTTGGAGTTGACATCCTGATAAACTTCCTGTGATTGGCACAAATGCCATCGAGGTCACATTCATGCATCGTAATTTGGAGCCTGGTGTTGAAAGAATTCTTCTGACTGGATGTGTTGGCTCCATATAGAGCAAAACAATGTGTGTTAGCCTTGAAGGGCGCTTATTATTAATACAATAGTAGGGAAAGTATTTTCGATCTGAATGTGTAACTCCATTGTTGGCTCAGTTTGGATGTGAGAAGTAGCTTGTTTAAAACGGTCTACTGAGCCACTGAGTCATTTTGTTCACAGCGATACAAAGACTTCTTCTGTCCTTTTCCCAATAGTACCGCAGAGTTTACTAAGGGTGGCAGACCCCAACATAGTAAGCCTCACCTCATCTCCTAGCGTGGGCACAGAAAAAGGTACAACAGCGTCATGCCGTCCACGCAGTTCCAAGATTTTATTGTGACTTCTTCACATCGTACTTGTAATCTTCACAATCTTCTCCTGCAGATCTGGAGGAGCCCTTTCCTAAAGGCTCAAGAAGGCCTGACAACTCAGGAGCGATGATGAGCAACTCTCTCCTGACATATGCTTACATCAAAGGTATTGACACACATGCGCTCATGAACTAACTCCCAATCCATGCTTTATCGCAACTCCCCCTCTTTGTTTCCTACACAGAGCATCCTGAAATGGCAGCTCTGCTGTTTACCTCCAGCGTGTGCGTTGGTCTCCTGCTCACCCTGCTGGCTGTATCTGTTCGAGTGACCTGCAGGGCACGCTGGGTCAGAGATCACAGACTTGTACCCAAGCCGGGAAGCCCTACTGTTAAGTATCAGGAAGATGACGAGGATGAGGATGACACAGATGAAGAAGAAGATGACCACGAGGGAACGGGAAGATCTTTGCTCTCAGCCACGGAAAGGAAGGCGATATACGGTTGGGAGGAAGTGACTTATGTGAGCGAAGCGGCCGAGCGGGCGGAGAGGATTGAGCGCAGAGAGATGATCATGCAGGAGATCTGGATGAACGCCTATCTGAATGGCAGCTCGTGTTAAATAACTCATGACCTGTGGATGCTACTCAGCATCTGGTGTTTTTTTCCCATCAGGTATACTGATCACCACCGCAAGAAGCTCCTTTTTTAACATTGCAGTTTGTTGTGTTTTGCCATTTTTGCGAACAATATGCGAAGAAAAAGTTTTCAAAAGTTTCCATGATCAACAAAGTTTTATGTCTTTTGTATTTATACAGACTCACCACTAAATATAGCTTTAACATTTCAGGCTGAAACATTATTTATAAAAAAAAAAAAACAACCCCAGCAAACAAACAAACAAAAAAGCATTCACCAACAACTTTATCAGGTTCACAGGCTAGTACCAGGTTGGTCCCCTTTTTGCATTTAAAACGTCATTAATTCTTCAGCACAGATGCTGACATTTTGATCCATATTTGGTTCATATTGACATGATAGCATCACACAGTCACTACAGATTTGTCAGCTCCATATCCATGTGGAATCTTCGTTCCACGACATCTATTGGACTAATATCCCGTGACTAGGGAGGTCATTTGAGTGCTGTAAACTCACTGTCAAGTTCAAGATCCAGTGTGAGATGACTTGAGCTTTGTGGCACGGCTCGTTAAGCAGCCATGGGAAGATGGGTACACTGTGGTCATACAGGGACGGACATGGTCAGCTACAATATTTGCACCAGCCGTGCCAAGGAAATATTCCTCACATCATTACACCATCACTGTTAATACAATGCATGATGGATTTATACTTTAAAGATGTTTACACCAAATTCTCACCTTCAATCCAAACGTCACAGCTGACTGTGATTTTACAGTCTTTACAGTCCAATTTCGGTGACCCTGTGTGAATTGTAACCTCAGTTTCGTGCTCGTAGCTGACAGGAGCAGCAGTGTGGCCCTCTCCTTCAAAGATGCTTATTTGAGCTACTGTTTCCTATCAGCTGGAAGAAGTCTGGCTATTCATTACTTGCTGTCATGTGAGTGACTGATTAGATATTTGCATCTCTTGAACAGGTGTAGCTAATTAAGCGGCCAGAGGGTGTATTACTGCACTAATTCCTGATCAAGCAGTCTCATAGCGGCTGTGTTTGTGATATAAACCGAAGAACATGTCAGGGAACAGATCCTGTAATCTAAAGAGATCACTAAACTAAGAAATACAAATGCATGTAAAGACCATTTGATGTATTACAAAAACAAGAATCAGGAGGAGGGGGATAACATTCCAAGGAAAAATAACTAATGTTCAAGTGTAAGGTATTCCCTGAGACTAGTGATAATTTTATGACAGATATTTCCTTATCGCCTCCTATTAGATATTCTTTGATTGGATCATCCACTGCGGACTTAATACAAAGCAAGTGACAGCACCTTTGGTGATGAGGTTTATATAATCTTCTAGAGTAAAGCTTTGACCAATCAAAAAAGAAAAAACTTTAAGAGAATTTCAGACTTTTTGGAGGCATTTTGTGAAACTTGATAGAACTCTCTGGATAACTGCTTCGTCTCCGTCAAAAGTTCAAGGGGATGACAACTCAGTCTGAACTCTACACCTTTCTCAGTCCTGCTGGGATGACCTGAACTGTGTGGAAACTTCCTGACTGCGAGCAACTTTCACAGGCGTTTGTTTGTCTCATTACCGAGAAGACAAAGAGAGGAAAGGTGTAGCATCCTTGTCCTTGCGCTCCCAGGGATGTAAAACTACTGATATTGATCAATTTTTGTGTTCACGTGATCAAAATATAAAACACAGAATAAACTTTATTTTTTTCGTACAGACTCAATAAAAAACAACATGGTGAAACTGATAAAGGAACACTGGGAGCAAATTTATATTTAAATAAATCAAACACCAGCCTCAGTTTCACATTATGTCAGGATCTGAACTTCAGGACGGTTACAGAGGAGGAGAAACTCCAAGATATAAGAGCACACAGGCTGAATCATTAGTACTATCTGGATGATGTCACATGAGACCAAGAGGAAGCTCATTTTAAGATTTTGAAAAGGCAACTTGTCCAGCTGAATACAGAGCTGTTGAACTCCAGATGACAGAAGTGGCTCCGAGGTGGGTTTGTAGAGCGTTGCTGGTCTTCATCTCGGCCCCCATTTGATATTAGTGAGACCCTGAAACTGTCTTTTGAGGGCCTGCCTGTCTGACCACTCTGAGTCCAGGTAGCGATCATCATCCGCCTCCTCCAGTTTCTAAAAATGTGACAAAGAAAAGATTAGAATGTTTGTTCAAAGCCAAATGTTTATAACATGTGACACATTTCCTCACCTTGAGCTCTTCCTGCCTTCTGTAATAGTGCATCATCATCTGTTTCTGCTGGTCATCGGTGATTACAGGTTCTCTCGCTGGCGCCCCCTGTCCTTTCTAAAGTGAATAGTAAAAGGGTTTAAAAAAAACCCTCAAAAACATATGATGAAGGTCACGGGCCTCAAACATACTTTAGATTGAAATGGCTCTCACCTTTTGGATTTTAACCACTAGCTTTGTCTTTTCATTTCTGCCAATGTAGTCCTGCAGTTTTTTGCCCCTCTGCATCTCTTTGGCAGCCCACCACAGCTGGCATTCGTCGTCTGTGATCACCTGCAGAGACGCCTGAGATGAAGAGAAAAGTAGCAGAAACAGTTGAGAGAGGGCGAAGGCAATTTCATGAGCTTCAAATTAATTTAAAAATAAGACACCTTTTTAAAATAACACCTCCAATGATCATACCATAAATGGAAGATAAAAATTCCTAATTTTATGTGGCCATCAGCCTCCATTTCAGCTGTTTCACCTGTGTTTCTGAAAGGTCTTCCTTGTCCTCTAATTCCATCCTGATTGGGTCGTGAGGAGGCAGCCCCATGGGGTACACGATCATGACCGCCCCCCTTAGCTGATCCAGTGCTTCCTTTATCATTTCCACAGTGACACAAACATTGGCTTGAACTTGTTTCTGCATGATAAAGAGAATGACGTAATTTGTTTGTGACGCCCTTTTTGAACAAAGCAAAAAGTAACGATCAACCGTTAAAGCAAATAACTCACTTTGGAGATGAGCGCCGTTGCAGCCTCCACCGTTCTCATCAGCACCTCTTTCATTTTATCATTAGGCGCTAGTAGAAGGCAAAGGGATGGTTTAAACATGCATTCTTGCAAATAAAAAGGATTGCTTGCAAAATTGTCATCTTTGTAAAGGAAATTTGTGTAGTATTATCTACAGCTGTTACGTGCTATCAGATATCATTTCATATAATTGCACAAAGTCAGGAAACCAGGCTTTAACTACAGAGCTATATTAAATCATGCAAACCCAAACGGATGTTACAGTCTCACCTTGTCCATTCCTCCTCCCAATCTCATCCTTTCTAAACACAGAGCCTCCACTGGGGATGCACTTTTCTCCCCATTCATCCCTCAGGTTTAGCTCCTCAATCTGCTCCTCTGTCAGCCCCTGCATGTTGGGTGGCAGTGAGATGCCATGGTCTGCAAGCTCGGGAATCTCTGAGGGCACACAGAGGAACAAGCAGATCTTTGTCAGAGGCCCACTTACAGGGTTGAATTATGCTATTTGGGGAACTCAGAGACACGAAACTGGTCAAAATAGAGTGCACCAGCACTGCTGTTAAGTTTCAACAGTAGTGAGGTGCAGGTTTGAGTCGTGGCAGCACCGAGGGTGTGTTTTCACCTGAACATAGTCTCTCCACTTTGAGCCTTCCGTTGTAAATGGCAGTAATTTGCTGGATCAGAGTTTCCAGAGGGGTGTCCACGGTGGTGTTAAAAAGAAAAAGGCTTTCGTCTCCACGCTTCACGTGAAGTTGCACCATTTCGCTAAGCAACACCTGCTTACCCCACCTTCCTGAAAGATAGGTTTGAAAGAGAAGAAAGTTGGGGCCTGAATGAAACTTGAACACCACCAACCACTTTCCCTCAGTAGGACAACAGTGCGTAACCATAGCGACAGCCGTGCCTGTCGCGGATGCTTCCAGAACACACGTAGCTAACGTTAGCTCTATGGAAGCTAACTGTTATGGCTGCTCACAGTGACACAGTGATACTGTCTGTTGTTATTTTCTCACAGTGACCTACAGCGGTGACACGTACCTATGCAGTAAAACGTGAAGCACTGTGTTCGGTCCCTCCAGTTTAACTTGCGCTCACACTAAACAGCTCACACTGTTTACAACCGGTGGCATTACTTCCCAATTACGATTGGTCAGCCCGGCTGCTTTCTTCGACTGTAATTTGGAGGACACTTCGTGCTATAAAAGCTGTGACACTGCCCCCTAATGGAGCACAGCGGCAACACTGTGCTCCATTTCCACTGTGCAAAGAGAAACCGGCTAGAAGCGCTCACCTTGTTTGCCATGCTCGTCACGTTAAAATCCTTTAATTTCCTCGTTACTCATGATGGCATCTTAAGGAAATAATTAGGATCTTTTAAAAGTCCTTAATTTAAAATAAATATTATGGCATAACAATGTACTGTATGTTTCTAAAATTTCAAAAGACTATCCAGGAATAAGGGGCATTTTTATGCAGTCAAAAACCAACAAGTACTCATGTCAACATACATTTATTTATTTTTTGCATACATACAACATAAACTGCTTCATACATAAATGTGCTGTCTGCTGTGCACATAAATTATGGAACATTGGATATTAATGTGAATTACAGCTCCAAGTTTTCACTTTAATACATACAGAATATGTTCCACAACACAGACTCTTAGTTACTATGGATTATAGCCATAAAAAGGGACACCAACCTCACAAAAGGAGCATTTTATTTCCTATAAAATGTCATCTCGAACTGTGACATGACACAAAGCGCTGGCTAGTCACCTACTGTTAATGCAGATACAGTATCTACTGCACACTTTGAATAACACAGATGCATTTTAGAGATGACACTTACATGTAAGCAGAGGCAGCCGATACACTTGCTTACATAGAGAGCTACTGCCTTCATTGCAGTGAATGAAGATTATCTTTGCGTATTTTACAAGTGTTTAAACAGAAAGCAGAAGCATTAGTTAGGTGGCGCGTTCTTAAATCTGATGTTCATCTTTCATGAACCACTGTAATGCTTTTCAAATAACATAATTCCTGAAGGCTGGGGGAAATGGCATGTGTCGAGGCATGGTACCTGTTGCTCATCCTTCTGCAAATCTATTGCTTATCATCACCGTCAACGTTAACGCTGACTAACAGCAGTGAAAAAGTGAAGTAGGTAGTACAGGACAAAATACTGACACATCACCTCTGACAACACACACACACACACACACACCTGAAGAATGGTTACGATATCAGTGAGGCTCAGTCATAAAACACCCTCAAACAACCAAGGGATAGATATCACATGTGGATCAGAAAAAGCTGAGATTTTGACACCCAACACTCAAATCAAACTTCTGTCTGGAATGTGGGCCACACTGGAAATGTGTTCTGCTGACGCATCTGGTTCTGAGCAGAGTGTGTAGTTCAGTCTAATGAAGTCAGTCAAGATGGTACTCAGAGTACTCAATTGTACAGAGGCATTCTTATTTAGATGGAGAGTGGCATGAGACCCCCCCCCCCCACGAAACAGTCCTGTCTTGTATTGTCAACATTGCTGCGTAACAGCCTGGGTGTAGCCTCTGGCAGGCTGAGGGAATACATACACAGCTGCAGCCAGGAAAAAGTGAATACAGTAGCTGTTAGTGCAGAGCCTGTAAGGAAATACACCGCTTATACTCAAAAGGGAAAAGCTCCGGTATTCCACTCTTAAGTCTGTACACGCACTCACATCCAAATACAAACACTGTCAAACACGATAAGAGACGATTATGCACTTCAAACACATCACTTCTCACCACAGTAACATTACGATTATTCAGAATAAGTTCTATTAGAAATAAGAAGCATTTTAAACAAAGACTAAAGTGGGAAAAAAAAGTGCCCTCTTGTTGATGCATGGCATGTGCTTGCTGCCATGAACACAGATCACATCCTCTTTGTACTGTAACACACACACACACCACATTCTTTAATAGTTTAGTGTGATGCTTTGGATGAATCAAGAAGGATCAAAATAACAACAAAAAAAAAAAAAAAGCCCTCTTATGCTCACTCAGTCTTCAGGCTCAACAGCCAGGAGCGCACACGCAGTGCATTTCAGTTACTCTATGCAAACCACTGACACTGGTCAACACACACACACACACACACACACACACACACACACACACACACACACACACCCCCCAATTATTTTCCATACTGGAAACACACATTTATACATAACTTCTATGTATAGGTTTTGATAGAGGGCTACAGAATATGTTCAGCTAAGCGTAAGAAACCTGAATGAACAGAGAGAAAACAAAATGCATTTCTATCCGCTGGATGAGATGATATTAAAGAGCATGGCTCCCTGGGTGAGCAGTCACATTAACTGACCTGTGCTGTCTTTTTCCACACTGTGGCTTTAGCAAGGAGGTGATGACAACCTCCAGTGCAAAATAAAGTACATTCATGATAAAAGCAAGCATACCATGTAATGCTATAATTTTTTATCTCACATACAAAAGAACAGAAATAAAACGTACAATTAACTATATTTGCAAATCAAAGAAAACTGCTGCGGACAGCAGCAAACATCGGGGCAAATGTAAACCTGCAGTGCATAACCTTCTGTGATGATACTGTGAAAAGTAGATTAGCATCAACTCCGGCGAGGAGCTCATTCAAAATGAAGGATATGAACCGTGGTGTGCAATTTTAAAAGTTACACAGATTTAGGTAAAACTTCGCAGGCAAGTGCAGCGTGGTGCACGGCCAAGGAATATTTTGATATTGCACAAGTGAATACACAAATGATTTGTGCGTATAGATATACTTTGATTAACATACTGTAGACACAGGCACATGTTTGCTGCCATGAATAAAAAATAACGGTCAGAATGATTCTTAGTAAAATAAGTGTTAATATCCGGGAACGTAAAGTCAACAACACACTTTTGGGCTCATACTCTTCTCATCGTACTGCTTGAGATACAAAGCCTTTCCTGTAATTCAGAAGGGAATTGGTCTATACTTCTTAAATACTGTCTCTTTTGTACATACACACATATACACATTTATCATAGATCTATACATATCTGGATATGCCCTTTACATATGAACTGTGATTCTATCTTTCCATTGAATCCCTGGGGAATAAGCCGTTGTCAGTGGGTCCCTCTGGGAGCTTTGGGTTACTGGTTGCAGTTCTATTTGGGATGGGAGGAGAGAGGGTCGGGATTGCTGCAGGCATGGAAGATAACCACTCTGGTTCTAAATTAAACACAGAGCTGGAAGGCTGCATCTGAGTTTGGGGCACGAGGGAACTGGAAGGAAAGACTGGGTTTTGTGAAGTTTTGCTTGGAGGTTGAAAATCATCATCGAAAGTGACCCATTGCTTAGCTTGCTTTGCTACTGGGCCAGGTGGCTGGTGTCGAGGCGCAACGGCAGGTGGAAGAGATGAGGGTGCCACCATGGGTAAAGTGGGAGGAGGAGATGGGTTAAGGGCAAGAGGGAGTAAAGAAGCAGGAGCAGGATTAAGACTGGATGATGGTCCAAACAGAGACATGGTCTTTTGGAGTTGGGTGGTGGGTACAGCTGCAGGAGCTCCTGTTTGAGCTGGGGTGGGTATCAGTGGTGGAGTAAGAGACACAGTTCTCTGAAGGTTTGCTGTTGGAGGCGAAAGCTGAAAAGTGAAGTCAGGTGTGAGCGGGCGCCGCTGCTGCTGCTGCACCAGTGGGCCAGTGAAGGGGTTGGTGCTGCTGGGTCGGGCAGGAAGTGGGTCAGCTGAGAAAGGGTTGGGGGAGGCGCGTAGCGTCTCCTGAGAGCGACTGCGAGACGGGACCGGAGGAGGAGGGAGCAGCGTCGAGGCAAATGGTGACGGGGTGGAGAGTGAAGAAGAGGAGGATGAATCAAAGGCTTGCAAATCTGCTAGAGTGGAGGACTGGTGGGAGAAGGATGATGGGAGAGTGGTGGAGGAAAAGACAGTTGGCGTACGCCGGGAGGATCCTCTGGTCAGTGACTGGGTGGTGTGCCAAGAGGATGAGGAGGGCAAGAAATCAGATGTAAGTGTGTCAAAGGGGTCGGGCTTCCATTGTGCTTCTCCTTGAATCCCATTCAGTCCGTTTGTCTAAGAAAGGACAAAACAAAGAAAATGCTTCAACAACAAATGCACTGTGAAGATATGAACCACGCACAATTATGACTGGAGTACTTAACTATCAAATGAACCATATATTTTGAAACAAATGTTGACCCCTTGGTTATTCCTTGTAAACAAACTTGACTTGAATGACATTCATAACACAACATTGCCAAAGCTTTTTTTCCCCCTCCAACTTGTTTCCCCACCCATAAATGGTGTGACACGCACGCACGCACGACTACAAAAAATGGTTAAAATAAAACAAATCAAAGGAAATGTCAAAATAAATTCTGATGTCATTGGATATGAGCTCACTCAACATCTGCAGCACAGTGAACCCATATGAAAGGACAAGTGACAGGAAATGGATAACAGCAAGCATCACATTTTCATCTGTTTTTCTTATTTTCCCATCCTTCTCAAATCTTTTATGGTTTGATATGTTGACGGACAAAAGAAGTAAAAACAAATGACGCTCCGCTTTATGAGCCTAACACACAAACACAAAAAATATGCAAGGCCTTATAGGAGAGCAAAACATTCAGGTTTGGCATTAAAGATAAAATCGATTACAAAATAAGAAAAAGGGAAGTTACTGGGTTTAATGTATGAAAGGTTTTAACATCAGGACTGTGCTATGGAGGATGAGACAAAAAGGTGGTTTAATATCAAGTACCTTTCACCCTGAGGGCTTCTCCAGCTTGTGAAAAAGAGACAAATGTATCAGAAAGAGTAAAGCAGAAAGAAAGACAAAGAACACTCAGCTCATCTGACAGAAAAGGAAGCAGAAAAAGATCTTTTTCTATTTTTGTAGTCTTTAACCCACAGCAGTTTCATAAGTAGGTGTACAACATCTTATTTAATTAACCGGAGTTCAAAATCTGTCAAAGCGAACCCAAACAGCAATCTGGAAAAATAATCTCACTGTACTAATTAAATAAGTGTGTGTTCACTACTTCCAATAATTAAATGAAAAGAAAGTTGGCAACTACCTGTGCAGCTGGGGCAGTCTCAGACTTGGCAGCGTCAGGCGGCAGAGCATGAGAGGAGCGGGAACGTGGTGGGGGTTTAGGAGAGGCTAAACTCGGCTGAGGCCCGGCGGGGGCGGCAGCAGCAGGTGCAGCAGAAGGACCTGCTGCTTTAGGGGCTGGCGCTGGCTGTGGCTGGAGAGGAGCTGGAAGTGTGGGCTGCATTGGAGGTGGAAGCTGAGACTGAGCTGGAGGGGCAGCTGGCTGAGGCTGCATGGGAGGCTGCATGGGTGATGAAACCTGGGGCTTCACTGCAGGTGGAGCTGCAGGAGGTGCTCCTGAGGGTTGAGGACCTGAAGAAGTGAGGCAAGAGTGAGGAAACAGAAAACAGTTAAGGGTTAAAGTTGCTGTGTGACAACAAAAGACTTATTAATCAAATTTCCAGGTTTATTTTTTTCTGTGTATAATTAAATTAACTGGCCATTTGAACCCCTCTAAATGTAGCCTCTGTCTGAGATGGGCTGTTTTAGCTCCCGTCTCTTTTAGCTGTCCTTCCTTTGAGCCTAACATGTCCTGACTGGCTCGCAAAAGGAACCTGCCCCTCTAAGACTTTTGATCCTTACAGAAACAAACAGTGGTAGGTGGATTTCACCAATTCATCTTGTTCTTTAATCAAAATGGCAATTTATTAAACACACCAGAAGCTGTTTTAGTTTGAAGAACGATTTTGGCGACAGTTTTCACATTGGAATATCTCAGCAATGCCCCACTATCGATAATACAATTCATTAACCTCTATGAAAACGTATTTCTTTACCCAGAGGCAGGTCAGCTGGTTTGGTCTGGGCACTGGGCACAGGTCGTGGGGCTCCAGGGTGGGTATCTGAAATAGGGTGAGGGGCCCCGGGATGCACCTCTGGAATGGGCCTTGGTGCTCCAGGGTGAGATGGAGGTGGTGGGCGAGACTGAGGTGTCACACTGATTACCCCAGCTCGAGGAGGGATATTCTGAAGGGTGAAGAAAGAAAAGTGAATAGAAATTAGGAGGTGGGCAAAATTTAAAAAAGAAGAAAAAAAGAAAGAATGATGATAAATCTTAAGTATTAAACTCACTGGTCTGGAAGCACCTCCTGGTCCAGGTGCTCCTGCTGCTGTCTGCCCTCGACCTGAGAGACAAACAAACTGTAAGATAATTTGTTCCAAACAATACTGACCATGCAGGGTGTGCCCTGTAGGTTGAGATTCACAGAACAGGGACTTTTAAGATTAATAAGTTCAAGTTAAAGAAAATTTTAAAGCGGCACTAAATATCATTCGAACAGACTGCAAACTGACCTGAACCTATGACAGACCAAATTCCCTGTGGCTGACTTCATAATTAATGATGACTCAGTCATTCCTGAGCTGCAGGAGGTCTGGGAGAGAGGCAGGCCTTGTTCTGTGAGCCAACTGCTTACCACAGAGAAAGCATACTCCTCATCTTTCACTATTCTCTTCTTGAGCTCCTCTCAGAGCCTGCAAACATTTTCTCACGCCACTTGGATGTCTGTCTCTGTCTAACTAACTCCGTTAACTATACAGTCACCCCTGCCAACCACACGCACCCTTAATGTAACAGAGAGATTTAGCTAACCAGAGTCACCATACAAATGAGTCAGGTCACCAATAGGCTATTAATCCAAACCCTATCCTCCAGCCCAGGACAGGCGTATTTTGTATCAGGGTATTAACACATACCCAAGTAAAACACAACACAAAGATAAGCTCCCTTGTCTTTAATAGTATATGGATGCTCAGTGAAGCTTTGCATGCTATCAGGCACTCACCTGCAGCATCTGGCCGAGGAAGAGCAGGGCTTTTTTGTCCTTTGCAGCACAAAGGAAACCAAACCACATTTTGTTATACACAAACTGGAATAGTACTGATGGGATATACGTGCCCCCAAGGATAGTACGGTATAAAAAGCAGTAGCAAAAGCATATGCTGGCAATAATGCAGCAGTGCAGTGAAGCATGTGATGCTGTGAACACCCACCTGCCACCTCCAACTAATCAAAAGGGATTAGCCAAACTGAATTAAAGACCACCTCAAAGACCAAGAGATTTCCCTTCAACTCACATCATCTCCCCAGGTTTGACGACAACAATCAGACAACTACTCGTTTAGTCCGTAATGACAAAAGACACACTTGTCAGGTATCCTTTTCATCAGTATGTGCAAATGGTTTTTAACAAAGTATGGAACTCATGACCCCTGATTTATTTTCATTGTCCAACTTTTTATACAGTTGTAAAATATATTTCTAGAACCCAATGACCTCTGGTGGATGTCGTGTACTGCCAGTGAATATTAAATGGGAAGGAAGAAATATAACCTAACCTGCAACACATCTCTCTTTCTCAAACACGCACACACAAGATTAAAAAGAAGACTCAGAGTAAAACATCTGTAAATCATCAATGTCATAAAAAAGTCTAATTCACATTGATGACCGGGCGCAAAAATACAGGGATCTAAAAACAACTCCTCTCTGGTTACCTTGACTGGCCCTCCTACCAAGCCGTGGTTTGGGAAACTGGACACAGTCTTAAAGTCAAAGAGGGAAAACGATGTTTTGAAAATAAAGCACAGAAGGACACATGATAACCAATTTATTAAAACCAAAATTACTAAGTTTTGGTGTTGTTGAAACATCATGACAATGTCTACTATGTATATATATGTATATTACATACTACTCAGAAATCGAATAAATACAAGAAAGAGTAACCAATGTCTAAAACACTAAGAATACTGCAGGACTCACAGAGGGAGTACAGAGGGGGAGACACTAATGACTATATAAGAATTTATATCAGGGGTATCAAACATAAGGTCTTGGGGCCATAACTGGCCTGCCAAGACTCTAACCTGTGAAGGACGTCATACATTTTTATCTTTTAACCACGTTTTAAAAAGTTTCACTGCTTTTCTTACTGATGAAGACCGCCACCATGGCCATTCACAACACATCAACATAATAAATTATAATTAGTAATGTTACACATTTACTTTTCAGAATTTACGCCCAAAGATTCATACGGACAGATTTCTTTCACTTACCACACCAGCATTTCATTATAACGTAGCAAAACTGAGACAAAATGTTGAAAATAAAACTTCTTTATGCTGACATAAATCACTGGTTTCACCGGTCTGACCCATATCGGATCTAAATAGGTTGTATGTGGACTGCAATGTAAAATGAGCTTGACATCCCTGATTTGTATCAACTACAAAGAACAAACCAATAAAAAACACACACACACACACACACACACACACACACACACACACACACACACACACACAAAATGGAGAGTACTGGGAGGATGCACATTTAAACTTGACCTAAGTGGTCTTCAGCACATTTCAACTGACAAACTTCATAAACACAGTTAATTTTGTAGCTGCTCCCTGTAAACCAAACAGATCCAAATATCTCATTTCAAGTTTTCATGACACCCCAGCTGAAAAGCTCCAGCTAAATCCACAGTCCATCCAGATGTGTGTGCATTCATTAAGGTTCAGGTATATGTTGCATTAGTGTTTCAGCAAAAAAAAACATACATTTGGGAGAAAAATATTGTGTGTAAATTAAACTTAACTATAAGCCAATTTAAAAAAAAATGCATTTAAGTCTGAGCAGCTCTCAGTTAGCAAAATTTAAAAAAATTCAGACTATATAATGTTAAGTTATATATCTGGTGTTATTTGCTCAAGAGCATCTCTATGACAGCTGAGCATGTATGGCCAGTAATTATTAATAAGCTTTTTGTAATATGTTATTCCTACAAAGCTTGTTTGTAATTAAACTCTAGAAGCAAAATGATGACAATATTCAATATTTACATTAATCTGAAATCTCATAGCATATTCTTGTTTTACAGCACACACACAGACTAAATGTTCCCAAATCAGCACCGATTCATTGCTCCTGTCTGCGTGCAATTCAAATGAAAAACAGCATCTGCTACATCCAGTGCTTACACACATCAACTGCACAGCAATCACTTTACCTCCAGAGTGCCTTCTAATTGGCTCAGGGCTCACGCCTCCTTTAGAAATAAGGCAAAGCATGCGGGAAAGTGAAAATGTTAGCATCTGCCTACATGCCATACAATACCGGGGAAAAAAATTAAACTACAAATCCAAATTCAAATTAAAGATTTATTTAACAAATTTTCTCCGCATAGCTCTAATGGAAAACAGCACTTGCTAAAAGCAAACGCTTACGTAATGTAAGCATTTAACTACATAGCAATCACTTTACCTCCAGAGCTCCTTCTATCTGGCAGAGGGCTCATGCCTCCTTCAGATATCAGGCAAAGCATGGAAAAAAGGTGAAAATGTTATTATCTGCCTATATGTCACAAAACCAGGCAGAATAATTTAAAAAAATATATCCAAACTTCTAATTAATGTTAATTTTTAGCTGCTTATCGATGTATAGCTGGCATATAAAACAGTGCCTACTGCATGGAATGCTTAAGCAACCTAAGCATTTAACTGCACAGCAATCACTTTACCTCCAGAGTGCCTTCTAACTGGCAGAGGGCTCATGCCTCCTTCAGAAATAAGGCAAAGCGTGGGAGAGAGTGAAAATGTTAAACTCCACAATGCAATACCAGCCAGAAAAATCAAATCTACAAACTTCCACTTAAAAGTGACATCTATTTTCTCTAAGGTTGCCTGCTTATCTGTTCTTAAAAATCAGGCTTCAATGAAATGTATGCATGACTCCAGAATTTACTCTACCTGAAGGTGGTGGTGGGCGTTGTGGAGGTGCTGGTCTGGCAGGGGGGGCGTTGGGGCGAGGAGGAGGTGGACGTTTGGGCTCCAGGCCTTGAGCTGTGGGGGCACCAGGCTGGAAGTCAACAGGAGGCCCTGTGAGGAAAAGATATATATGTAAGAGGTAAATTTATTTATTTAAAAAAAGTAAGTAGATTAAGTGACATTTTTCCACATTTCCAAATGGGTCGAGAAAATGTATTCCTGCCCAGTTTAGAGACATTGTGAAAACATGCACATTTTCCCCAACGGTTTTTATACAATTTCTTGATCTAACAAAGCATCTGTTTAGTTTGGACTTAAGAAAAGATTATGTTAAAAATGTCACTTAAACATCTCTCAAAAAGAAAACAAGTAGTTTACTGTAATATACACATCATCTGCCAACACTAAACATAAATTACATCATCACGTATAACATTCCCTGATATTCCTTCCTCAGTTACAATGGACTTCAATCTACTCCCACACATTACAAACAACAAAATTACAGTTTACATTCCAGCAGACACAGACCGCCATGAAAGCACTTCTTTACTAAGTGCCGTATTTACCTTGCGATGGTCGGGAGGGCTGTGCTCCACGGCTAGGTCTGCTGGGTGCAGCAGGTTCTCCATGGGTGGGGGAGGGACAGGGGCTACTTCTGGGAGAAGGGAGAGGGGAAGATCCAGGGCCAGTCCCTGCTCCAGGCTGCAGGTGCTGAGGAAGGATCTCCTCAACCTCCTCGTCCACATCACCTGGTACGGGACACAAGAGGGCATGAATTAATAACTGGAAACAGTGCCCTACAGCCATCATTTATAGTGCACATTTTTCAGGGTAAGGACTGGGATTGCTTGGCAGCCATTCTTCACCTTCCATGTCGTAATCATCATCACCCACGTCTGTATCTTCAGCAAGCAGGGTGGAGCTGGCAGATGTGGGAATGCTTCCACAGATCCTCTCCACACTCATCTCTTCCTCCAGACTCTTGATCCAGCCTGGACTCTTCAGACGGATATCGATCACCTTGCCAAGGACCTTAAATGTAAACCAGGTGATACAGGCAAGGCAGAATAAAGAGAGTAGTTACCACATACGCCACCGACAAAAAAGGGTTGATGGACATTTATATGAGAGTTTAATAGTGATTTTAAATGTTTTGTCTTTTAGCTTTGGAATAATTTTATACTCGTGAAGACTTACAGTGGAAGCACTGAGAGACAGAGCAGCTAGAGCAGAGTACCCTTCCAAGAAAGTCACCCACATCTTCTCCTCAACGAACCTGTCCAAACAAGGCCACTGTCAATACACACTAACCATCTGAAGGTGATATGCCTGCCTCTTTGTATTAAGATATCAGGCTCACCTAATGAGGATAACTTCTCCAAAATTAGCAAACTTTTCCAGCAGCTCGTCTATGAGTGCATCATCAAAGTAGTCGTCAGGCCCGGAGGAGCAGAGTGACACCAGAATGGTCCCATCTGGAGGCCCCTGCCGGGCAATGACATCCTTGTAGACCTGATGCCGAGCCTCTGGGTCCACTTCTAGGATGTCCACATCTATCACTGCCACCACAGGCCTACAGATAGATACAAGGGAACGCAGGTCACTCCAATGATAGCGGCACTTGATTTACAAAAAAATGCCACATTTTAACCACCTCTGTTTCTAATCTATGTGATGAGATAGTTTAACTTTACAAAGTTTAATCTAAACCTTCACACTTCTATGCATGCTGTGAGTTACCTGTGGTCTGAGGTCTTCAGCTCAGCCCTTCCATAGTACTTTAAAGTGCCAGGGCTCCAGGTTTGTTCTACATCATCATCACTATCTCTAGATGAAGAAGCTGCTGCTACTATATTCATCTCCTGGGCTGTAAAAAATACACAAACACAAATATATATCAATGCAAGCATATCCTGAGCTCCTATTTCTATTTTTCCTGTGTTGCTTTAGAGATCTGTAATAAAAGGGAAAAATAATATGGTTTAGATAGGTTATACACACTGACTTTGCATCTAACCTGTTTTGTCAAAGTTCCACTTTCTCCTCTTCCAAAGTATACGGTCAGTCCAGGCGGGCGTGCGGCACTTCTCACTGGTGTCATAGTCTTCTGAGAAGAGGTCATACTTATAGGTGGGGGCAAAATCTAATTTTCCCTCAATAAAACCTCGAAAGACCTGTGGAAGACATTTTTAGATTAATATCTTCATCACAGGATCTTTTTTGTAATCCAAAGTACATTTACATGAAGTAAGAGACCATACTATACAGTCATTTCATATAATTAACATTACAACACAGAACACTCAATTTTTTATTTTTATTTTTACAAACCAAAAGTTTGATATCATAAAAATCACAACATAAATTATTTATGTAAATCTGACATATTGCAATATATATTGAAACAGTGAAAAATACTGCTCTGCTGGTATCATCACATTGTTAGCAGATGTCCAGGCTCAGTCCCACAAATTAGCAGACACTCAAACATGGATGCGTAAAGTATAACATCTGCATAATTATGCATGTGTGCTGTAGGCTTTACCAAACCGGCATTCTTCTGGTCCAACAACTGGTCCCCTGCTGTCAAGGCATCCCAGTTCTGCAGCTTGATGAGATCTTTTACTTCCTCATTAGGCAGACTTATACGATAGTTAAAGTCTCCACACCAGAACACATAATCATGTGAATACAGCAGACGGCCCTGGAGGGTAAGATTTCTGTTATTAAGCATTTAACTTAGACAACAGGGTGTTTTCTTGACTTAATAATGTTATGGTTATTACCATGGGGAAACTGAGTCTGCGTGTGATCTCATTGTAGTCGTCATTCCTCTCTTTGACCTGTGATTGGCCGGCAGCAAAGTGGGAGCAGACGAAGCAGATGCTGGTGGTATGGAACAACAGGCGGATTGCCACACCTCCTTTATTACCTGTGGCGCCACCCATTCCAGTTTTTACAGTATCAACAGCTACATCCCTGGAACACAACGAATATCAGATTACATCTACTACCATACACCCCTAATTATATAACTACTAATGTGGTTTCTGTGCAGCTTATACCTGATAAATGGTGCATGCTGTGGGCGGATGAAAACAAAAAGACACACTCCCACCAGCTGCTCTGAGGCAAGCAGCACATACTTGTGGTCCCGTGAGATATTTTTTTGGAGCTCAGCAGCCCACAGCTTCTGGTTGGTAGTACTGAGACAGGAACAAAATGAGGCATTACAGTGCAGATGATAAAGTTAACCAAATTATCATGTTAACTGTCTAACTGTTAGAAAACCCTCAAAGCAGTTCATGTCATAGTTCTGGCATTGTCTAATGACCTGAGCAAGTTTTAGCAAACTCAAAACTGTAAATCCGCAGCCATTGCTGGAAACAACTTTTTTTTCTACTTTATTTTTCACTTTTAAAGCAATCAGTGTATCGTTGAAGCTTATATTTCTTATCTTCAGTTTTTTAAAGGAAAAAAAAGAAGCTCTAGTGTTGTTGTAATAACTACGAGACAAAGTTCTTTAATCTTAGATCACGATCTTGCACACATACCTGGCACTGACAATGTTTCCCGCATTCAGTTCAACCATTTCCTCGAAACCGATGGCAAAGATATCTATGGGGTTTGTTCTGCTGTCTGTAAAAAGGACAAAAATCTAATTAATGATCCATAAGTGTAAACATTCTAATACCTTGATATATTCCATCATAAGAATATGGAGGTAGTTTCTAGATTTCAATAAATGTCTTTTAACTACACGTGCATTATTTCAATTTTAACTAATAAAAATTATGTTGGCATAGTATTGCATAATTACTGTAGGAACAGCAAAAGTGATTAACTATACTGTACCTACAGGGTTCGGATAAAGGACAGCAAGCAAGTATATAACTGTACAAGTTAGTCAGAAAATATCAGCATCTTAACATTTATACCATTAAGTACCAGAAAAGGAGCATGAAAATGTATTCATAACAATCCACCTTTTCTAGAAGCATTAATTACAATTTATTGTACTTTCTAAACGTTAAATGATCAGATTTAGATGTGACATCAAACTTATTTTGCCATTCCAATTGGTATCTCAGTTTCGTGAACTTATATAAGCAGTAACTTTTCATATTTAGTATAGACATGAGAATTCTTCCCATCTAAGGGAAAAAATGTGCAAACTGTCAGAAAACAAAAAAAAAAACAAAAAAAACCCCACCCAAATATTTCTCTTACCCAATAAATCAAAAGATATATAAATATATATCTGTAGATTATATATACAAAAAGTCCAAAACACTGACATACCCTGGAACTCAGGATGTCCTGCATTCTTTGGAGCATCCAGCAGCCAGTCGTTGAGTGTCTGGTTGCGGAAAGCAATGCTTCGAAACTGTTTACCCCCATTGACATTCCAGGTACCGATGCAAACACGAATCTGCTTGGGCCTTGTGTATTTATGGTAGTTCTGACACATTCCCAACAATACTCTTGGAGATGCTGCAGAAGGGAAAGGATTTGAATTAAAATGTAATTCTACAGTTAGTTTAGTAAGTTTATGTATATATGGACGGCTGCACTCAGGGTAACAAAACTAGAATGGGAAACGCTAACCAAAAGCAACAAAACCAATGGAAAGGTGGTATTCATATACTATGAATGAAAACCACAACAATGTTATAAAACATGGGGCATGGGAGAAAAGGATGCAAATCAGAGCTTGTGCTGAAATACAACAAAAGGTTCACATAATCAACCTTGGTAATGGTTCACTGCTGTCTGTAAAATTCCACTTAAAGGCGTGTTACATTTCAATGCAAAATTAAAAACATCTTTTTTTAAAATTACAGTTTAAGAAGCCTGATGATATGCAACAGATAGTCAATTAAACCACTACCAACACTGGTTTTCAAACAAATGAAAAATAAAAAGTAAAACAAATTATAGGACGAGGTTATGACAGGGTAGAAAAAGATCCATCCACTGGTAGCAGTCTGCCAGTTACTATACCTGATTGTAAGACAGGTTCAGTGACTACAATTGTGTGCGAAAGCAGAGAGGGAGAGAAGGGAAAGAAGTGTGGGTTAACCAGCGCTGTAACAGTTAATACCGGCAAAGCAGTCAGTCAGGCCGGAAGAACGTTAATATTAAGCTTCCCACTTTAGTGACACAGTAGCTTTTGGCTAACAGGGCTATAACATACAGGAGCATACAGAAAACATATCTAAGCAAATAATTTTCTCTTGATGGCAGATAAATAAAATTATATTATGAACATTAAAATGTAACTATTCACCCCAAATTTTAGGCAAGATACATCCACTAATCCAATGAACCCCCCCCAGCATTTACCATAAAGACTGGAAGTGGTGAGCAAAGCCCGAGCTTTGTCTGCCAAATCACTGTTGAGTGTGGAGCCTAGCCTCAGGATGTCTATAGCCTCCTGCTTTGAACTGTCAAAGAAGTTGTTCTGGATGGTCCGAGTCACAGAACGAGCTCCATCTTTCAGCTTCCCCGCCTACAATAACGACAGGTATTCACACACAGTGCAAAAAACAATTACATAAAGCCACCTTAATTTTTAACAATGCTCTCATTTGGTGTGAAGAGCCTGTACTTTCCGTTCCAGCAACGGAGAGAACAAAAGAGGACCACTTCAGAGAGATCAAATGAATACAGATTGTGACAGAAGAACTTTAAAATGTCACTGACTGATGCGCAAGACCGTTTGATTTACAGACACTGATAATCTAGACTGATTCCTTCAGGTTCCAAGAAGATATCAGACAGTGCCCGATGATCATTCATTTTTTTCTTTTCATATTTATGTAAATCAGTGATGAGATCTCCATGGAGTGTCCACAGCAGGTTTTTCTAGGACAGGGAACCCTCAATGGCAATACAACAAAGAAATAAACAGAGGTCTGAACTAACCCTCAATCATCATCACCATCCTCATTTGACCCAGACATGGAAATCAATAATTCACCACGACGGCTCAAAACAAAACATCAACTATCTTGTTAACTTACCACACAGGTAGAGAGGTCCAGAGGACAGCCGAAAGAGACAGCACACAAGAGTTAAGAAACAGAAGCACACAGTTCTACACACAGAAGATCAGCTGTCCATGCAGAACTGTCACTGCAGGTACTACATGCCCATTATTTATATTACTTACTAAGTCCATACTTGTATTATAAACTGTAATTTATGCTTTAATATCCAAGTTAAAACTAACATTTTAAAATTGGATCGTTCCTATTTTTAATTACAGCTTTTTATGCTTCCCCCTCTGTTTATATACTAGAATAAACCCATCTTTGGTTCGGTGCATGTCTATCCAGTAACATGACTGCAGTTCAGACATATCAAATGTAGATTTTTAATATTTAAAAAGGTCACACGCTTTAAATATTAAAAGTTGTGACCTATGTAGTAGTAGTAGTAGTAATAAAAATAATAATAATCATCATCATCATCATCATCATCATCATCATCATATATCCAGAAGCAACAATTAAAGATTGCTGGAATATGCTGTGCTTTATCAGGTAGGCCATAATCTGGCTGCTGGCAGGGAAATTGAAAAATTATTTGAAGTGCTTCAATTGTGAATTACTGCTAACCTGCGTATCGTGTGCATTTTTACTGCAGTAAAAGTCTGTACCTTGGCCTTGCCATCCAGGGCCCCGGTGCCTGCATAGATCTTACTGACGGAGTCACCATTAGCGGACCACATGGTCCTAAAAACCTCTTGAAACCTGGCCACCAGCTGTGGTTTCTCTGTCAAACCCATTTGTTCCAACTGCTTAGGCAGCATCTGAGGAAAGGAGGGTGACAGGGGTCAAACTAAAATCCTCTTTAAAGACTACAGGAGCAGACAAGCTCAGCAGTACTCTTACCTCGAGAGCAAAAAAAGCTTGGACACTGTTGGTTCTATCCAAACAATCCAGGCAGTTGGTCCTCATAGTCCCTCCCTGAGTCCTAAAACCACACAATAAAGAGTTATTGCAGCTTTTTTTTCTCCCATCATGTACACTTAAAACTTTCACTGGTGACAATGGCATAATAAAACACCTGTCTACACAGGGTATCATTAAAGGCATTTAACTTATTAGTTTACATAGTGCTAAAATTGCTGCATGACTTGTGAACATATCATGAACAGAAGCTTCAACTCAAATAATAATCAGATGCAACTAAAAAAAACAAAAAAAAAATTAAAAGGTACAACGGAATGTTTTGGGTTTGATTTTTTGCATAAATAAAAGTGATTCTGTGTTTTAACAGTAACAAGAATTTTTTTTTTTTTAAATCCATCCTCTTCCACTTATCCACTTCAATGTTATACAGTAGATTACAGATCGCTCATGGGGTAAGAGGTCAGGTACGCAGGCATGCAAGCACCAATTTCTCACCTTAATATCCCAGTTTCTCCAGAATAGTAGAAGAAACCACACTCTTCTATGAATTTGTTGAGCTGGGGCTTGAGGACACTGTGAAGTTTGTCTGCCTTTCCACCTTTCACATTCTGATGGTAGTCAAAGTTCACCATTTTCACTGCTGAAGCATGTTCTGATGCTTTCAGGTGACTCTAAAATGGTGAGACAGGTAGACTTCCTCAAAATCAAATCTATTGCAAAACTATTTTGCATGTAAGGTGTGTTGCCTTAACTGAAGGGCAAATTAATTTGCATTGCAAATCATTGACCTGAATTCTTGAAGCATGTCATAGTAATGTGTGAACATCCCGGTCGCATAGTCAGAAACCATTTTATATATTTTAAACACAAACTCAGCTCACTGATGACATCAACAGCATTTATGGCAATTAACCCTAACATATGACACCTTAAGTCCCAACATTTCTAGCTGCTGCAAAACATGTAACATCTTTTGCATTTGCAGCTATATGGGGCTTTATACTTCATTAGGTAAACTTCCTGTGTGGTTTGAGGGCAACTACAAGACCACAGAAAAAGACAGGGTTCGAGATCTTATGATAAAGGGTAAAAATAGAGGATGCTATGGTGTGCAAATATGTAAAATAGAAACAAATGAATAATGCTCTTTACTGACTCATTCACCAGAAAATACAGTAAGAAACTGAGGTAGTCTTTCTTGAGCAGCAGTACCCACCCACTTGAAATATTTTTCCCTGCCTTTATGGCGTGGGCTTACGTGGACACAACAGAGAGAATCTGTTTGAACACACATAGCTTACTGCTAGTGTATTTTGGAATGTCATCCTCAGATAAATATCTCACAGCACATCACTGTTAACAGACAATGTATTGACCTCTCACCTGAAACGCTTTGCTGAGCATGTGTTCCCCTTCTTTACTTCCAAGCAGGTTGATTATCACCTGCTTACCATACAACCGCCTCAGTGCAGTAAAGTGTCTGCAAAACACACAATCTGATATAGTAAGCACTTTATAAAAATGACATTAAGCACATTTATCTTATCCTTTACAAATTTCACTTAAAATAAAATAAAAAATTCATACTTTGTAACAATAATTAGGACAGACAAATACAAATGACTCATCTATGATTAAACACCAACAGCCTAGTTTGCATCAAAAGTCCTGTCACTGTAGCAACCTTAACACACAACTCTGTGGCGTACTGTTGTGTTAAACGATGCAAACGCGAGCGCTTCACCCACATTTGCAACTTAAATGGGACCTGTAATAAAAACTTATTTAGAAGCAGCGTATGAATAAATAGTCTGACAACATTAAACTCGTGCAGCCCTCAGTTCTTAACAACAACACTGATAATACAACAGCAGCAGCAATGATGAGCCTCTTTGCACACTGTGAAGTGCAAAGTGGCAGAGTCGTTACTGAGATTGTGAAAGAAAACGTGTTCCTAGTGTCCAAAACGGCAGCACTGTTCCTGTAAACACTAGAAAAGCCTTTATTGAGAAAAAGCTCGTGGTAGTCCTTCATCAAAGCACCTGATCAACAAACTAACGTGAAGAAAAGCAAACTTTTTAGCTGCTCAATCCACCACAATCTGTTTTACACAGCGAAAAATTGAGGCTGTGACTGAAAACTGATGTGAGTAACTTGTTATAGCTTTGCAGATATTGACAGATCTGAATCCTACTGAACATCTATAGGAGACAAAGACAGTGCTCTTTATCACCACTAAACACCAAAAGAGGGATTCTTTTATAAGAATGGTGTTCAATCCCTCCAGTGATATTTGAGAGTTATGGAGAACTGCTGAGGTGCTGTTCTGGCAGCATCTGGTGGCCTAATACTTTCTAAGACACTTAATATTGTCTGTAGGCCTCTTATCTTAATGTTCCTCACAGCTTAAGATTTATATATCCACATGTGGCTCAAATGTTCTCAAGCTGTTCAAGCAAATGTTCAAAGCTGTTCTGAGCTGCACTCTCTTGTTCCATTGTCACTTGTAAGGCCTGTTCCTACCTTTTAATCTACCTTGCCCCTCTTATGAGATTTCCTCTACAAATGAATGCGGGTAGAATCCAGAAAAAGGACATTTCTATCCATGTCAACCAAAAGCCTGCACAGGACCTTAAAGCCTGCCTGGAATTCTCTTCTGGTTATTTCTTACAAGGGGGTTATAATCTTACTATAGCTTGTCTGTTAACACCACTGTTAAGATATGTGCTGAATTAAAAGTGATATGTAAAAGCTTTGACTGCAGTCATATTACCGGTAATGGAATAGAATACATGTGTAAAAGCAAAGCTTTTACAATGACATTCTTGGCTGCAAACAAAAACTACCGGTAACCAGATATCACAAAGGATGACTCATCATCCCTTAGCTGAATAGATATTAGAAAGATTAGCAGCCCTGACAACTACTTAGAGGGAAAAAACAAATAATGTGTTACACAGTACTAATGATTTAAAGTCTAATATACATTCATATTCATAACTCCATTAAAATGCTCCACAAAAAATGAGTAGAATCCAAAAGATCTGGAAATCAAAGAAGTGCTGACAGAACTCTGTAAGACATATCTGCTGGAATGCACAGTGAATGACATGGCTACTTTGAGACTGGTTGGGTAGCTGCTGTGGGCTGATAAGAATGGAGTTCATACTAGCAAGGTGTAACCCACAGATTCGGGTCATCATTTTTGTTCTTGATGACCTGAGTGTATGCTTCAGCAACAATGCATTGAGCTTAAAGCAAAGGAACTTGCAGCTCTGTTCTGTTGTTAACCCTACAGCTGTAACAAGCCAGTTCACAGCGTAATTCTAGAAAAAAGAAAAAAAAGTTTCATTTTATAAAGACTAAAGTCAAATTGTTCTTACTGGGAAAAATCTTAACTTATTTAATGATTATTAAAACATTTGCGTATGTAAAGAAACATTTATTTTTAGCAGACGGACATTAAGACATTGAGAGCAGTTTAATTTTTCACTTTTTTGATATTTAAATTTAACCAAAAAATGTTTGTATTTAATGAGGCACAAATAAAGATAGCTGTCAAGAACAGGCACACACACACTCATTAATTGAAATAATGACTTCCAAATTGAATGAACTACCTGTGATTAATGTAAACCACAGGTTATCAAGGCTGATGGCTAAATAAGGGCTACTAATAAACCAACCTCTGAGGACACACTGCAATTAATGTCTTCTTCACAGACCTTAATAGTTTTTCCTCTACTGTGACGAGTACATGAGATATACAGGAATAATATAGCATTTCCTCTGTGGTTCAGAGGAGTGGCTATCTGTGGTAGGCCAGATAAAGCTGCAGGAAACTGCTACACACAAAAAGAGCTGTGCACACAAAACAATTTAATTACCTTTCAAATGCCGGCGCATTTGCCTCAAATCCCCTTGAGAGTTTGACACGATGAGAACCAACCTGGAGAGACACAAGTCACAGTGTCCTTCTTTGGTGAAAGATACCAAAAAAGTCTGTTTTCTAAACACACACACATTGCAGATGACCAGAAAACCCTATGATGACAAATGGATTTCGGAAAGAAAGTGTAGACATCTGAAATGAGGAAACGAGCTCTTAATAGGGCCCAAAAAGAGAATTGCTTAGGAAAAGAGCAACATAGGTGCAAAACGGGGAGATTTGTTCCAACAAAGACACTGAGCAGCAGATAAATGATACATTGTAATTGATCAGCATTTTCCCACATTTAGCCTCTTTTTCTCATATTAATTCTCATTTTGAAAGTATGCTGATACTGAGCAAATCATCAGTCTCATAGGCAAACATGACCACACGAGTAGACCTGGATAGGCTTTGCAAGACATTGGCATTGTGACTGTACTACGCAAGTCTCTTGACTCTGCAGAGCATGTCTCTACTTGTTCCTTTGTTATCCCTACCAATTTCTGCCTCACTCTGAGTTTACATCTTCTCTTCTCATTTGTGCATGGTGGCTCAGTGGTTAGCATAGCAAGTAGTCCTGGGTTTAAACCCAGGAAGGGCCCTTGCTGTGTTGAGTTAACATGTTTTCTCTGCTTATGTTGGTTTTCTGTGGTTTCTCCCACCATCAAATAACATGGCATCTTAAGGCTGGCTATCTGGGCCCAGGACACTCTTGCAAAAGAGACTCTTAGTCAGCAGAGTTTTACTTCCTGTATAAACAAAAGTTGATTCTCTCTGTGTTCAAATATTTCTCTTACTGTCTGTGACAGCTTGTTAAAACAAGAAAAAATACAGCAACGCTCCCTCATATTTCAGCTAGTGACTCAGGATGCTTTCTGTGTCTAAAAAAACTGTAGTTTCTCTGGAGATAGTACTCGGTAATAGACCTCAGTATTGACTTTCATTGTGTTGTGGAAGGTTTTTACTTCCCTAAGAATCTTATATTTCCCTTTATTCTGCAGTGTGTGTTGAGCTTAGAATTAATCTGCTTTGTTTGCTTCTATGCACCAATGTGGCCGAGCCTGGGCATGTGTGGAAGGGCTAACATTTTTGCTCCATGCTGTTGTCATTTGTCACTCCTCTCTTTCTCTACTGTTGAGCAGGTCTATGCTTTGCATATTTTATAACTTCCTGAGATGGCATCTGAAACTATTCAGGTTACAGCTGTACAACTCAGACCTGCAGAATAACTGCAGTCAAATCAGTTTTCTTACTTGCTCTGAATTCAAAAGCATCTACTGTTCTATGCAACGTTAACTAAATAAGCTTTGTCACCAACTACAGGAAGAGTTTTTTCACATTTCGTCTACTAATCTATAAAGCAGTAACTTATTAAATAAACATTTTCAAAATTATTTAGAATTAACTAAGAGGGATCAACCAATCATTTGAATGATTTACAGCCTTAATACTACACTACAAATATGATTTGTAGACTAATTAATATCTATGTCTAATGTGCACTAACTGAGAAAAAAAATAAATTAGTAAATTTTACCATTGATAAACCAAATGTACAAAACCTGCTCAGGAGATATTAGAGAGTATGAGGAGGAGAGCTTAAAAGCCACAACTGGTGGGGATGAAGATCTAAGGCAGTGCTTTAAAGCAGGAGGACTACAGTTTTGTCTGAAAACAACCCCAAGCCCAATACCCAGTGTTTTGACCAAACCAATGACTTTGTGGACTGAATAGGTGATTAATTTGGTCTTAGCTTTTTTTAAGAGCTCCTGCAAAATTGAAAAGCTCTGTCCATATTATCAAATTAAATACTCATCCAGTTGCCTGGTGAATATCAGCGGACACAATGAAGGGAAGTGCTTCGGGAATGTTTTCAGATCAGGTTCTCTCACCTGACCAAAGATGTCTGGGAGCTGAGGAAAACAGAAGAATGCCCTTTACCAAACACTATCACTGTCATTAACCTCCCCCACATCTGATCTAATATTCCAGACTGTGCAATGTCAGGATAAAGGGAAGAAAATCCCACTTGTGTTCTTTGTGATGCAAATTAAATATGTGATTCCACTTCCTGATCAAAATATCAAAAATATTTTTACTCTGTACAGATACTGAGTATAGGAAGAAAATTCCATCAAGGGATTCCCTGATTTCCACAGATATCCTTTGTCATTGCACAGGGGAACACCTATCTGCAGTCTGAAAGCACCAGCACCAGCAAAGCCAAAAAAACACAACACAAACAAAAAGGTTATACCAGGTGGAGGTTCTCAGCCAGTCTATTAGGGTGCCGATTCTCATTCAGTTGCAACAAAACACCCTTAATGGACTTTTTCTGAACACAGCAACAAAATGTGTTAAAAAGTGTGTGATAAATATATGCACTCCATTCCCTTCACACTGTCTTAGACAGACACATCTGCCATTTTTAAACAGTAAAACTTTTTTTGGCTTGTTCTGCAAATGACCAGTGCCAGTTTCATCAGTTCTTTAATTCACGCACACTGTTCCAGCAAGCCAAACTGAGCCTCATCTATAACTACAGCATCAATGATAATAATGACCAGCTTTTTAAAAAACAAACAAACAAAACAACCCCCCCCCCCCCCCCCCCAAAGATCAGGCCTACTTTCATTTTTTTTTTAAACTGTGTGGCTTAATATAGGAAAACCACAATCAACAGTTGTATGGGATACATTTAGCTTTCATTACCTGGATTCCCGGCTGTTCCCAGAAAAGAGAAATGGACCCACGGATCTGTATGAAGGATGAGACTTTATCATCCAGGAAAATAACCTGTTCAAAACAAGATTACAAATTTGGTTTAGTGTATAATGTAACATTTTATGAAAAGAAATTAAATCCTAAAATAAGTAAGATGGGAAAAAAACTAAACAAAAAATACACATTGTATAAAACATCCATCTGCATAGGTGTATACTCGTGTGTGGTTTGTAGCTGAATTTTCAGGAAGCAAACGTAATGTAAAGCAGAAATCATAAAACAGACTATGTGTCGTTATAGGGCATGAGCACAACCTGTCAACACATGTTTGATCCTCAGCTTTTTACGGTGTCATTTTTATGGCAAGTATAAGGTTCCAAAAACTTTAACAGATTTCACCTGCTCAGTTTCCACAAAGTTGGCCACTTGTCCATCATCATTTGTTCCTCGGACATTGAATCGCGTGCCAGCACGCTCTGAGCTTAAGCGTGAGAAGATGCATGCCTTGGCTTGTTTGTGCCCTGCATAGATGGTCCTGATCTCCACACCCCCACACATCAGCCTCAGCAGCCAGTCGTCACAGTTTACACCGTAATGTTTTAGGTGCAGATGCAGAGATTGATTCCTAGTGATTCACAAAGTCAGATGTAACCGTAAACACAGAGAGCAGTTTTGCAAATCACAAAAGTTCCCCATATCACAAAATGAGAAAAACCATAAATTATAGCATATCTATAATGTTGGAACAGTAATGCTTTTAAGTTCCTACCAAAAGAAGCGGTTATCTGTAGTGTCTTCTATGATTCTGCGATGTGCATTAAGACTCAAGTCCATGCTGACTCCAGTGGAAGACCAGGCAAAGTAGAAATGTCCTGAGTTTAGGACCTTTCGCACCTCAGCAATTCGTTCCTCATCTCCTGGATCATTCTTCAGTGATATAAAGTCTGTCTGCGTGACCCTGAAAACTTCTGAATCCTGCACCTTGCCCACAGAGCTACAGCCTGTCACAACTACAAGACTGTGGAGCATGGAGTCACCTGTGAAAAAAAATGTGAATATGAAAAAAAAAAATTACCATATTTAGTGCACACCCTTCTCTTATTTCCAGTTTTCATATTGGTTTTTTTTTTTTTTTTTATTCTTTGACACTACTAAGATATCTTTCCAAGTTCAAAATAATTCTTTATCTTATACTGGGTATGGGTGAAGCTCCTCAGTTCATTCACTATCTGAAGCAAGCCATTTCAGCTACTCTCCTTTAAAAGGACAAATTCCCTTTAAGCCAACTATCATTTGATGGGCTAGCAAACAGACTGAACAGCAGGTGGGTGGGGCTGCTATGCTCACAGCCAGAGTTGTGTGCCTGATATCACAATATGAAGGATATTCTCTCTTTCTGACATCATGAAGATGCAAGAGTAGAAAACAAATTCCTGGATATCAAATGTTTAGAACTTGATAATCTGACCTCACTGTTTAAAACACAATTTTAATATTAGCATCCACAACTGTAACATTATATATATATATATGACAGAAAAAAAGTATTTTACATCCACTATAAAGAAAAGAAGGAGAAGCAGTGCTGGAGTGTTAAGAAAGGAAATACAGAAACATTACAAAATTAAATTCTGGACAAAAAATGGTTAAAATCGCAAGCCACTCAAATCACAGCTTTAATCGCTTACAGTGCTTTTTTATTGTTGTGATAACAAGAGCCTTGAAGGGCACATGGAGGACATGAGAAAGCAGCTTAGAAGAAAGCAGCAATGGTGAAAATAATCAGAGCAAGTTCACAGTCAATCAGGAATGGACCCATCTAGGAGCAACAAGCAAAACACATTCTCGCGTCTTACCAAGGTTTAGGCGAAGAACACCCAGAATTCCATAGGCATCTACTATCTTGGTATATGTGTTTTTAATAGCATCCTTCTCTGCTGCCGCTAGAAGACAAACAATGGCAACAAAATTTAAGGAAAATATTGCACCACCTTCCTTTGAAAATCATAGCAATATATCACATCCACCACTACACAATAAGGGATACTCATCTTTTAGTTGCATTGCTTTTACAGCTTCCTTATTTGGTGCAATGGCTTAAAAAGAATGTAAATCATATCTTATTATAGTATAATCAAACAAGATGCCTTACACAGAACAGCAACAGCTGCTGATTCAAACATGAGGCATTCCTCCCTGGCCCTAGTTTCCACTATGACACTGTAAGGTGGTGGGTCCAGCTTGTGGTAAATACGATATCCCTTGCTGAAGGCCATAATTGATCCAAGCTGGAAAAAAACCCTATGTTATTACCTGGAAAACAAGAGAAATTAAAAAAAGAATGTCAATAGATCAGAAAAGAAATATTCTCACATAAAACACCTGCAATTTAATGACGGTGAAAGCATCAGAAAGGTGACCTCAAATCTGATCACTTTTTTTAAAAAGATGTCTGGCTCAATATCAAAGTTATTACAGTTTGTATAGCTAACAGACTAAACCAAAGGTAAAGACATAAACGTTTCCATAATTTTGCAACACTCTTATTGTGAATTTAACGATTTCGGGGTTTCTTTTATTTATTTTTTTCAAATTTCTATTTAAACTCATAATTAGGCAATAATTAAATTCCCTAATCCGGAAAGGGGGTAAACTTGCATTGCGAAATCCGAAGCTTAACGTGAGATCAAGTGCAGATGCAGCTCAGGCCCACGCCTATAATTAACTAATATAAAAAATTAGTACTGCAGGTAACTCAAGATTGCGAGTATCAGGAGCACTGCGACTGATAACGGTACTTGACAGTTAGGCCGGGGGGGTTAAATACCATCCATTGGACAGTCACGACTCCGTAATGCAACGGCAGAACAAACGCTAACGTTCACCAGCGAGGTAGCTCAAATGCTAGGTTTTGTGCAATCCTAGACCGACAAGTAAAACGACAGATGACAGTATAAAACGAAAGTAGTAGTAGTAGTAGCTGCCTTTAACCTCTGCAAAGCTAACTGGTAACGCTAGCCAAGTTAGCTGGATGAATCACAGGGATAGCTATGATTCGCTAGCCTACAATATTTTGATGGTGGCACTTATCTGCATGTCCGGGGTGACAAACTGTTACTATTATATACATTTAACAAAGTCGGCCATGTAAAACATTTACACGCAAACATAATTTACATTTCTGCAATTCTTACTACCGACCGGTTTTTAAAGAAATTATGTAGAAGTAACACAATTTATCTGGTCTTACCGTCTCCCCCGCCGGGTTGTAACTCCGCTGTCACAACATAATCCTTCCCGGTGTGTTGGCAAAATGGTACATTCCGACGCAAACGTCCGCCTACCTCACGTTACCGTAATAGCCAAGGAAACGTAAAGCGCATGCCTTAGTACAAGAAAGGCATTGGAGTATGTAAATTAAACGTTTTGCAAGCGTGCAATATTTTAAATTCGTGCTAATATGCAGTTATGAACTACCCGACTTAAAAAAAAGAACCCATGAAATGTTTTGAGCAATTCCACCTATGATTGACAGCTGCTTTAATCCAATGAGTCCAACAGAGAACACTGCCGTCCAATCGTGTGTGCCTAGAGGTGGGACGTCGGCATTTCATAACCTCTGACATTTCTGTATAAAACAAGCGCTCCGACCTTCCTCATATAAACAACATTAGCCGGGGCATAAGTAATTGTGATGTATGTGACCCTGACGATTTTTTAAACAGGTAGGCGTCAAACAGAGGTAGCACTGTCTTGTTTTTCACAACATGCTAGAGAAGGTTAATGCTCATCTGCTATCTTCCGGTGGGATCTCCTCCAGCTTGTCAAGCAGGAACGTCGTTAGATTGTCTACTATTCTATGTAATGTTTCAGCCTGTCAGGAGATGTTGTTTATCGACGTTGTAGTTCAATGTCTCTAAAACAACCAAACAAATAAAGTATGTTTGCTTCCATGCAGATCCTTTCTTATTATTTAAATCGACTCTCTGTTACCAGACTCTGTTTTGTTTGTTTGTCTGTTTGTTTTTTTTGTTTGGTTGTTTTTTGGAGGTGCCTGTTTACTTGTTTTCACGACTGTTAAAGATCCAAAAGTTTCAGCAAAATAAAATGTGCTTAGAAGTTTGGGTTTGATATTCTCATTTGAATTTTTACCACAACAATAGCTGTGTATTATGCTGTATTTGATTGTTTTAAATATCTGACAGTGCAGTGTATTGTTAATTTTTGTGACCTGTGTTCAGGCTTAAATCTAACTATCAACTGTCTTTCATATCTTCTCACGGGATACTTTTTAGCCCTTAAACATGAAGAGGCTTTTCCTCGTGGAGCCGGTGGTGGCCCTGTATGCTTTTGCCACTTTCCTCTACTATCCGCTTGTGCAACAGTATGCATACAGGAGAATCTGGCTGCAGGTGACAAACACCACTTACCTGAGCTCTGACAACACTTCCAGATGTGTGGCAAACAGCAACAGCAGCAACCAGTCTCACTATAATGAGGTTAGTCTTTAATCACTAAAGGCGTGTTATCCATTCCTGAAATTTGGAGTATCTTATTTTCTTTCTTTTTTCCCACCACACTGAAAACTAAAAACATTTTGAATATAGCAAGGATTGTTTAAGAATGAATGCCATGAAAAAAAAAATCAATATTTGGTGCAAACATTTACCTTTAAACCAAGACACAGATTCTTTTAGGTCAACAGCTTTTCATGGTATTGGGTGGCACGTTGTTTCAATCATCTAAAAAAAAAAACTGTCTGGAGCTTCTATGTGAGTTTCTTACATATTAATTCCAGACTGACATGTTATGACTATGACTCTGGATTATTTGCACGTTTTTATCAATATGAAGGTAGTTCCTAATGACTCCGTATGTTTATGTTAATTTGCATGACTTGTACACTAATCAGATGCCTCCGATGGTCTTGTGTGAGACATTTTAACTGCTTAAAACTTTCGCACAGTACTCTAGTAATAATAACTAGTACATGTACGTAGGGCTGTGCGATATGACCAAAATCTCATATCCCGATATTAAGACATCTCTCATCTGATAACGATATAAATCACAAAAAATGTAACATTTTGTGTAAATTCTGTGAACTGATGCATGAAACTATACATTTTTAGACATAAGTTGTAACTGGCGCTGTTTTCTTTCTGAATATTTATTACACAGCGTGCTGCGGGGAAAAGCCTGTTCTAACGTTTGAGTCTAAGGTTTATTTTTTAGCACCTGACGGCTCTTTTTTGCTTCTTACCCGTAAACACTCGGCATCTTTCACGTAATTCAGTTTATTTTGAAAAATCTCAACAGGATCTTGAGCTTTATTGTAAAAGGTTTATGTGGAACAAGCGGACACGCGGTGGTTTTACCTTCGTTGTTGCTAAGGACAAGGCAAAAAAAACCCCACAAAGGCTTGTCTGTCTGTAGTGTGATTATATTAAATGTAAGAGAAAGAGAGAACTTTAAGAAATTAATATAGCCACTACAGTGACCATCAAAATAATGAAAAAATATTGCCATAAACAGTTTATTACACCACGAAACAAACAATAGCGTAAAATGAAACATAGACATTTTTATATCGCCATCCGATATATATCTTATATCGAACAGCCCTACATGTACGGTATAACAAGTTGCCTACTTAGAACTTGTAATAGCATTACTAGTTCCATGTCTATTTTCAACGTTTTTATTCATACATTTTTCCCATAAACTTTTAACTTCCTCTCTTTCACAGTTTGGGTTACAAAGATTTCTTTAGCGCAATAAGGTGACGTGCAAAGAATTTCTTATGACTACAGGTCTGTGCTCATGCAGATACCCACATACTGTGGTAGCTACACTATAGCTAAAAAGTGATAATCTTACAGAATACAGATATGATGGTACAATCTTTTTATTTGTAGGATGTTTGCAATAAGCAAACAATTTTGTAACAAGGATGTAAAAGAGTATTGTTCTATGAGCCCCAAAAGGTTGATTGTGTTCATCTGGACATAGTCCTTTCAGTGGGAGGATGATTAAGCATGCATCAAGACATTGTTCTATGAGGAACAATGTCATTTTACTTTAACATGCATGTATAGAATGAGAATTACACATAAAAGAGAAGTGAAAACCACAACAGGACAAAACTTGTGTTATCTGTAAATGGCCACAACAGCACCTGTGGTATTATAAAAAGCTTTTTTTTCCCCCCACCTCCCCTTTTAGTCCTGAACATTAAAGTTCTTATGAAATGTCTGAAAATAATTAGTTTTTACATTTTTTTTTTTAATTCTTCCACTGTTTAAGGTATGATCAAGATATTTTGATCTGGCTCCAAAAAAAAAATCTTCTCCTTCAACATCCTCTATTTGTGCACCCCTGCACTGCTTCCAGGACTCCTGTTAACATTAAATTTAGGTTCAAGAGTTGCTGTTGAGGAGAGCTGAGGACATCTAGCATTCCTCATAAATGCAAGCTGACAGAATTTAAAGGGCTTTACAATTAACCACATTTTCTCTCTCTCTCTTTTTTTGCTTTTGCAGGAGGTACAGAGGCAGACATCTCTCTTCTCCGTTTACACAAACATCCTATCCACAGTCCCATCTTTGGTGGTCACTCTCATACTGGTGACCTACAGTGATCAAGGAGGACGCAAGATAGCCATCATCATGCCTATGATTGGCACATTGATCTACACATTGTCTTTGCTGACTGTGTCCTACTTTGAACTCAGCATTTACTTGCTCTTTGGCTCCTCAATTCTTAGTGCTCTGTGTGGTGGTATGGGCACATTTCTGGGTGGCTGTTTTGCCTACATAGCAGACTTGTGCGAGGATGATCGTCAGAAGACATATCGCATGGCTGGATTGGAAATGATGATTGGCCTGTTGTCTGGACTGGCTGCATTATCGTCAGGCTACTTTCTGAGAACTGTGGGATTCAACTGGCCTTTCCTAACCTCTTCACTGATGCTCGTTTTGATCCTGCTCTATGCCATCTTTGTCCTTGAGGAGACTGTGAAGAAGGCTCCAACTAGTGCCGTTACTTTAGATGGATCTCCTTGGTATTTAGGCATGAAACAGATGCTCCGTGGGGTCTGCCAGATGCTTGCAGGGGCCAGCTGCAGGTGGAAAACTGTTCTGGCCCTTCTCATTATTATCTTCACTTGCGTTTCCTTTGCATATGTAGGAGGGATATCCGTGATAACACTGTACGAGCTCAGTGAGCCGCTCTGCTGGACTGAGATTTTGATTGGCTACGGCTCAGCTCTGACCACCACTGTGTTCCTGACCAGCTTTGCAGGAGTGTCCCTGTTTACATACTGTGGTGTGCCCCAGCTGCTCATTGTCCTGTTGGGGATCCTGTCAGTTGTATCAGCCATGCTCACTGCGGCATTTGCTAAAACAACCTTGTTGATGTTTATAGGTGAGGAGGAAAATGCAACTATTGGAATGTACAGTAGTTTTGACTCGTACATAAAATGAAGAGATAATACTTTTTAACCCATGTTTGTTTAAATAAAAAAAATAATTATATAATTATTTTTATTTATTTATTTTTTAACAAGGTGTGCCATGAACTAAGTCCATAGTTTAGTTGTATCTGTTTTTAACACCCTGAATTAGGAAATTGCTTATATATAGTTTCTGACACAAATTTAGTTTTTAGTGTTTTGCATTGATCTATTGTAGAATTTGTCTTAATATGCGGTATGAAAAGAGGAAAAATGCATCAACCAAAGCCCGTTTCAGTGTTCATTGTGGGCACGATATTAAATGGTTGGGTGTAAAAACGCAGAATGTGTCATATTAAAAAGCATAAGGACAATTTTAGCTGCAGGAAGTAGAAATGCCTTGTGTGCTCTTTTTTATTATTATTTTTTTATTTTTTTGCAGAAAAAGCACATAAGGCATTATAAACAGAGAAATGGCACCCCCAAAATACATTGCATGCTAGTGACTTGGATTACTAATTGACAGAATAGGACTTTTTATGGTGGCTTTATAAGGTGCACAACTACTACTAGAGACTCCTAATTTTTTTAGTGCATTGTAAACTTATAAACGGTGTAATTATGTTATCGCTCATTTGCTTACTTTAATTATCTTATTGCAACAATCTACGTAATTGAAAACACACATCTGTTACATTTATAGATGCAACATACTTTTTTCATAAGTAACTAAACAATTTTGCAAATATTAATTTCCTCATGTATAGTTTTATGCAGTTACATTAAAACTACAGTGTGATGCATTATATAATGCTGATCTTCTGTTTTTCATTTGCCACAGTGAGGATACCAATGCTACTGTCTATCATGCCTTTCCCTGTACTGCGCTCCATGATGTCAAAGATTGTCCCAAAGTCTGAGCAGGGTGAGTGACTTTTCAGAGCTTTACATGAACCACAGAACCATGTCTGAGTGTGTTTGTAGAGCCAGAGTCCATTGAAGGATTGCCTGTTCCAGCAGCTTTGGCTCTCCAAGTTTCTGTTGAATTTAGCAGAGGGTTATCTTAAAACTGTACACCAGAAGTTCTTAGTAACCCTATGACCTGCAGATTTATTTATTTTTTTCTGTTTTTCTGATTTTTTTTTCTCTATTGCAGGAGCCCTGTTTGCCTGTCTTTCCTTTATGGAAAGTTTGTCCAATAATGTATCGTCCATAGTGTTCTACAGTATTTATGCTGCTACGGTAGCGTGGTGCCCAGCCTTCGTCTTTCTGTTATCTGCAGGACTCTGTGTGATTCCTTTGACTGCCTTGGGGTAAGTCAATAAGTAGGCCAATGGATTTCCCACAACTTTAAAATAGCCAGGCCAGCATTTTTGCATCTTTTACTGCAAATTGCAATCTTACTAATAATTTGGGAAAACTGTCCTACTTTTCAGCCAGTTAGCCTTACTCAAGCCCATTCATCTGATCCACTTCAAACTGTAGTTATAGATAGATAGATAGATAGATAGATAGATAGATAGATAGATAGATAGATAAAACTTTATTAATCGCTCCGGTGGGTTCCTCCAGGAAATTCGGTTTCTAATAGCGCAGCACTGACAGAAGTTACAGAATGTGAGCAGAAATATACCATATATACACAGATAGAATTACAGAGACATATATAAATACAGAATATACAAAGGGATAAATAAGAATACAAGGGAATTGCACATTGTGCCGATGGTGAAGAAAATTAGTGCAATGTCCAATTTGAGACATTGCAGATAAGCAGTTGTCATTTTAGTTCAAAGTTGTTCAGTCACCAGTGTTTAACCTAGAGGAGAAGGGCTGCACACACAGGCATGTTGTTTGGGCTTTGTGATGACAATCATTGACAGTACAACACGCCTCAGACTCCTAAGTTTATCCATTGCAACTAAAATTACCCAACTGTAATTTTAGTCGGGAGGGAATAAAGGTCTCCAGCTATAAAGGTATAACCTTAGTCATTGTGCCTTTCATAACCGTTTTATTTTTGAAACAGAAACTTACTTAATGGCTGTGATGCAATTAGCTGTAGAATTGTAGCTATAAAAGTAACCAGGGTTACGCTCTCTGAGCTGGTAGTTATAATTGATGTGTAGAGTAATACATTTCCAAACTAATTTCCTGCTGTACCTCCCAGACATTATTAGTTTCCATTCATTTTACTATGTCATAAATATCAGTCACATGACATAGTTTAAGGTTACTCACCTCAGGTCTTGCTACTTTTGTTCATGTTACCGTGTATTTTTAATGCATTGCTCACAGAAGCCATTATCTACCACCAAAACTCACTGTCCTGTATGTTGTTTGTCCTGGATTATGTTAATGTTCAGTTTGACTGAAGGCATGTGAGTTTTTTTTTTTGGTGATCTGTGATCAGATTTCTAGTGAGATCAGACTTCACAACTCTGCACTGTGTGGATGGAGTTGCAAGTTACAAGCTGCCAAGTCACTGTTTATCAGTTATTTAGAAAAGGGAAGTGGTTCTGCTTAAGCAGGAAGAATTAGTTCCTCATTCGTTATCCAACTCCTTTTACAAAAGAAGTCCTCCCTTATAACTCATGACATGCATAGTATCCCTTCGATTTGATTTTTGGGCTGTTACAGCCTTGGCTTTGCTTTTAATTCAACTGAAGTTTAGTTGAATTTCTTTCCTGTTGAACTTTATTGCACTGGGGTGTAGTGAAAAACTCCTTCAGTGAATAAAGCTGTTGTCACATTTCCTTCCTATTACTTAGCGGCTATTCATAGAATAACAAAAGCACTGGTTTAGCAATTTTGTCTAACAACAGAACAACTAATTGAATTCAACAAGAGACTATATTTTTCCTTTTGAGTGCATAGAGTGGTAGCATTTTCAAGCCACGTCAGCACTGAAATGAAACTGATGTGGTTTGGTTGTTGTTGTGCTTATTTGCTAAAAAGAAGCCGATGAGTCTTGTATGTAGCAGATGGTACAAAATGGGATTTTTTTTTCCCCCCCTTAAATATACATATCCACCACGTTGGTAGTTGTAGAAAGTGTATGGATGTAATCTTAAGAAGGGCTACTAGAGATGTAATGGAAGAAACGGACACAGAAACAGTTGGCCAGTTTATGTTGAGCTTTAGCAGACATGTATCTCCCTTTTCTATTTTGCTCTTATATCATCCCCCTTTTCTCCGCCTCATTTCAGCATGGTGAGCGTGATAGGAGTGGATGTTGCCACAGAGGTCCAAAGGCCAAAGCGTTTCAATTCAGAGGAGGAGAATCCTGTCCAAGATCAGAGTGACCACAGCCCTCTTCTTACCTGAGACGCCAGGACTACCAAACACTAACAGCACCTTGCTTGTTAAGATTTGTTTTGTTTTTTTTGTTTTTTTGTGTGTGTGTGTGATTTATTTTATGTGGTGTTTAATATAGGTTACATTTTCTTCCTTTGTTGCTGTGCTTATTGGAGTTATGGGTAAACAGATTTCTCTACCTCTCAGGTTTAACAACCCCAGTTAAAATTGATAGAAATCTCGAAGGTCTGAAGGTAGAAGTCTGACCATGACAATGACATTTTCAAAAACATTTTGAATGGATACATTTTAAATGTATATTATTTCTTTTTTTTTAATGTAGCAAATAAAATTTGACCTTGACATCACATTTTTGCTCAGGGAAAAGGTAAAAGACCAAGCCACAAATGGTAAAGGGGACTAAGAGTTATGGTAATCATTTCAAAGTATGAGGACTAAAGTTCTTTCTGGAAACAACCCACCACTCTGTATTATGACCAAACCGAAGACCTTGTGGACTGAATTGGTCACTTATTAGGTCTCTGCTTGCCTCGGGGTACGACCAGGTTGAAAAGCTCAGTTTTCCATACTATCAATTAAAACCTTTCCAATTATCTGGAGAATATCAACAAACTAAATAAAGGAAAGTGTTGTGGGATTTTCTTTCACACTTTGGTTTTTGAGAAAAACAGAAGAAGAAAGCACCAGCACAATTATGCCACTACATACCTGAAGTTTGTAAGATTCAACCTCTGTTCAGGTTTTGTTGTAGCTAAGTTACTACATTTTGGGTGTAATAGTCTTAATTATTGTGTCAACACAATATTCGCAACAGTCTAATAAAAATAAAAAATGTTTACCACTGTGGGCCAAGCTTCTGTATTTTAATACAGACTGAAAATTCACAACTAAATATCAGCACGACATCATTTATCTTCTTAAAACTGTATCAAACAAGGTGATGTTTAATAAATATGTAGGATTTTTTTTCTGATGGAGATGAAATGCTAAGAACATTTTTAAATGCAATACTGTTTTCTATACCCAGTGACCTTTATAACAAACATAAAAAAATCGTTTCTAATTTTCTAGCTAAATCCCAGCACAATGTGATTCTGCAGAAAAAAAATCATTTCATTCATTCAACATTCCTGTCACTTTTTTGGGGGGGGGAGAGGTTACTTTTACACATCCTTTATTTATCCAGGTAAAAAGTGTCATTGACATTAAAAATGTCTTTTTCAAGAGAGATCTGTAATATATAACATCACAGTTTTAAAAATATATTGTATATATTGGCCAAAAAGGACCGGATTAATTATAATGTAGGTAAAATAACACAGAGTACTTGTAAAACAGGCCATTTCTGTATTTTATAGCTCCTCCATAATTCGTATTGACTACAGTCTATTTCCCAATCTAAATCAAGATATTAGACACTTAAAAACCATAGAAGCATTACTAATTGCTTTGGCAGTTCATCACTTTTTCCTGCTTACTGAATGTCTGTAAATTATATGATAGCCAATATGTACACCACTATTGCAAGTGTACTGTTTTCTAACATAGTCCCATTTAGGTCACCTGATGTTAGGTTTTTTCTATATGAAATTAGTACATGGAAAAAAAAAACTCGTCAGAGAGCTTCAGACAGCCAGCCGGCCTCACAGGTGAACTGAATTGGGACTTTAATTTCCAGAAACTCTGGCTGGCCAATCAACCTGCCTGGTTCACTTTTACTTTTACTGTCAGGCAGGAGGCCCACTGGCAGTGTCCATTTTCCAACGTCCTAAAAAAGGTAAGGCCGCACTTGGTAAAATTCTGGTCGTGTTTTATTCAATCGGTGTGGTACTTCACCATAGATTTATCACATATTAAACCTCATGATACCTAACGCCACGGATTTACCACCATTCTCTGTGCTTCGGTGCCATATTTACTAGAAATTAGACAAGGTGAGTTTCCGCGTGCTTTAGTTACTCCATGTTTAATTCATATCGTTGACCTCAGGGTAAGGTCAAAAGCTCTAATTCAAAAGCAGAATCTATCAAGTATACCAAAAGTAACCTGAATTTTGCAGCACTTGGCTTGACGGTCTTTAGATAAAGTAAGCCAGACAAATCACTCCGCTCACAGCTAAATATCTGCAAGTACACTGACGTCAGCTGCTATGATGTCCCCGTGACAACAACCCCGTGACAATAGCGTGTGAATGAGTGTTTAAGTTTTTTTTAGTCATATTGGAAAATCTATCCAAGGCTAGAACTCCCGACCTTTTATTGATGGTGTTAACAATATTAGTTTGACCTTTATTCTTTTCTTCAGTCCGAGCAAACGGAACAACTTCTATTGACTTTATTGATCGTTGACTTCGTCCAAAAAGCCTGTTTAGCGTACAAGTCTGAGTATGTTCATACTGAGATGAGGGGAAATGAGCGTTGTACTCCAGAGAAGGGCCATCTTAAACTGAGTCACTTATCGGGGCAGCAGACTATACACCCAATGCGCTCCCAGGCTGGTGCCTACCTGCTCACTATTGCCACTCCTGAGAGTTCTCTCAGTTCATGAAATTTAGTCAATGTGTCACATACTTGACGAACTGATATGAAGCAGCTGCCTCAAATGCTGTTTCATTTCCTAATTCATGCATTTTCTTTCAAAGTGCCCTCTGTATGTCCTCCTCCACAACCTCTATTGTTTTCATATTTACTGTTAAACTGGTCTCCTTCTCATTCGTTCACGCACATTCTGACTTGATTTGAGAGACATTGATTCCTCTTCTCTCCAGAGCATAGTTCCACCTCTGCAGGCTCTCATCTAGCTGCTCCCCCACTCTCACTATAAATGTCCAAACATGTGAAGACTGAACCTCAACTGCAAAGCACCCGAAGCAAATTTATGTCCATAATTAAACTGCCTCATCTGCACTTACTGTGTGAGTTTTATCCCTTCAGGTTATAGTGGAATGATTAGATTTAAAAATCAAGTGGATCTCACTAATTAAAATCACTCTCTCCTCCCATCCTGGTCTTTTTGAGATAAATGTCATGATCCACTGGTATGTATTATTATTTCTCTGTAGACTGGATTGAAGTAGAAGCTCTGCCCTTTATTTTCTTGTTGCCATGGTGAATCCTCGTATTGGAGCTCCACTGATGACTACTTTGTTTCATTACTCATGCACACTCTGAGCACAAACTAAACATACTCAGGGCAGACTGAAGAAACTCAGATTTTCTGGAAAATGAGTTTCTCATGTTGGATTGAAGTTTGACTCAGGTTCTTAAACCTGCGTTCTGGATCTACTTTATTTACTTATTTTGTGCTTCCCTCTGTCTGATTGAACACCTGTGAAATCAACGAATGAAGCGATTTAGAGCTTTCTTCCTCTTTCACAAACTATTAGTGTCATTTTTGGGATGATCACTAGCCCAAATGTCATGTTGGAAAACTGGCTTTCTTTATGTGTAAATGCAAACTCCTACTAGGAGGGGAAAAAAAACTCGTATAAATCTGTCTTGTTTTACAGAAGGAAAAAATAGTTGTCTGTCTTTTCCTCAGTAATATCTTTCATTGCTTTTAATATTGCAGATAATACATAGTACAAATTGTTAATGTTTGACCTTGTTTAGTTTTATATCCCGCTTGTATTTCATGAAGGACTAGTTTGAGGTTGTGTTATATATACGATTGAATTTTTGCACATTCCAGTCCTCTTAGTCTCTAAAGTCTGGTTGTTTAACATCAAACCAGTCAGTTCTGGGGATTAGCTGGTGGCAACTGCACACTGGGGTACTCCTCCAAGAACACAATGTTAAGGCTGCTTTGTTTGCATTCACGCTGCTTATAGGAAGCCAGCATTGGGTAAGTTCACAACCTTTTGTTGTGAACTTTTACTTTCTTGTGGTGCTGTTTCAGCTTCTTCAGTTTCCCTGATATGGCACTGGTGCATGGTGTGTGTGTGTGTGGTGTATGCCTTGTCACAAGTTGAGGGGAAAAGCTGAGTCAAAACGGCATTCTATGATTAGGGGAAAAATGTATTTAACTGTTTTAGTTCTGTGTTTTGTACTGAAAAAGTCAAGAACTGTTTTTACACTCTGTGTGTGTGTGTGGCAAGATAAGCAGTCATGTTGTGCTTATCTTGCTAAGTACCTTTTTTTTTTTTTTTTTTTTTTTTTTTTTAAACAGAGCAATAATTTAAAGATTTCTATATTTAATCAGTATTTTTCTACCATGTTGGTATATTACTCCAGGCTCTCTGGTTAGATATTATACCAGTGAGTCTGTGACAGTCTTTTTGATATAATCTCCAAATATCGCACAAACCTGAATGCTGGCTATATACACTAAAGTAGCACAGTTGGAGTAGAATACCACAGAATGTTTGATACAGTATACAATTGATCCGTAATGTAATGCAGTTTTCTTGAATAAATAAAATACAAACTCAATCAAACAAATATTGCCCATGCAGACAGTTTCTTATACATTGAATCAGAACTGTAGTTTTTAGTGGAGTAGAGTAACTGTTGTGGGGTTTGTTTTCTTTTTTGTTTTGTTTTGTTTTTTTTAATCCTATGTCTTGTACAGTTGCAACACTATAAAATCACTGACCAACTGGTTTCACCTGTTTTAGATTGCTTTCTTTTCTTAAACTATAGTACAAGAATGGCCATGCCTTCTTCAGGCATGTGGAGTGATCAAGTTTTAGTTGTCACTTGAGTTCAAATCTAATCATTGTCCTTGTTTCTTGTTCAGGACATTCTCCAGCCCTCCTCAGAATGAAGCGTCTCCTGCTTCTGGAGCCTGTGATGGCCCTGTGCACTTTTTCCTATTTTCTCAATGCTCCACTTATGCAGCAGTATGTTTACCGGAGACTCTGGGCGCAGATGACAAACACCACCTATCCCATCTCTGACACATCCAGATGTACAACAAGCAACAGCTCAAGCAGTTATGAGGTTTGTCATTAATCTCTGGCTCCAAGGTAGGATTCATGGGTACCAAAAATGGAAGGACCTACTATAAAATGAGGGCATGCACAGTTACAGCCATCAGTTAAGTGGCGTAAAACACAAATCAGCATTAGCTGCATTTGCATTATACTTTTCTTAAAACTGTTGCACTGAATACTGTCATTGATACTGTAGCAGGAAAATTCATATTTAATGCTCATTTCAGATAAGATCTAGCATTACTTAGAAATTTACAAGTGCATGTGAAAGTTTCTTCAACTGAATTTGCTTTTGGCTTTAATTTAATGTTGTTTTTTTGCATGAACGATTTAGGAATTACAACCATTTCTATACAGAGTCCTCCATTTCAGAGACTTTGAAATAACTGAACAATAACAATTTTAAATAAGGATTATTCCTAATACTTCTCTGAGAATAATATGATGAATGACAGAACTGTAGAGCACAGAGTGCCAAATACAGTTTCTTCTCACGTTGGGATGCTCTTCTAGCCCCTTACTGCAGCCACCTTCAATTGTTGCTTGTTTTTGGGTCTCTGACCTCAGGGATCAGGTGACTGAAGAATATCTCAAGACAGTATTTCTTGGTATTAAGAAACTCTTGGGTTGCTTTTGCAGTATGCTTTATCCATATGGATGGCTTTGAAACACTTGGAATCAACTGCAGGGAGCATCCCTTCGAATACTGGCTGTGAAGCTGCTTTTCAGTCAGCTTCTGACCCTCTGTTAATGGGGCAATATATAAAAATGGCTGTAATTTCAAAACAGTTGAATTTTGTATTGTTATTAAATTAAGTTCTAAGATGATTTGAATCTTAAAAGTTGGACTTTACTTACCAATCTTTGTGTTTTATTTTTAAAATCCACTCTGGGGTTATACAGAGGAAAAACTTGAAAAATGTCTGTGTCCAAAAACACAGTTACCAAGCTGTATTTTGGTGAGTTTGCTTTTGCAGTTAAAATTAAGTCTGTTTTGTGTCTCTCTGCATTTCTAGGGCGTACAGAAGCAGGCATCTCTCTTCTCCCTTTACACAGATGTCCTCTGCACAATCCCATCTTTGTTGGTCATTCTCTTGCTGGTGACCTACAGCGACAGAGCAGGGCGCAAAATCACAATCATCATACCTGTGATTGGCATGTTGATCAATACCTTGGCCTACCTGACTGTATCCTATTTTGAGCTCAACATTTACCTTCTCATTGGCTCCTCAATCCTCAGCGCTTTGTGTGGCGGCTTGGGCACATTTCTGGGTGGCTGTTTTGCCTACATAGCAGACCTGTGTGACACCCGTCGCAAGAAGACTCTGCGCATGGCTGGAGTAGACATGATGATTGGCGTGTTGGCTGGCGGGGCTTCAATATCAACAGGCTACTTCCTGAAAACTGCAGGATTTAACTGGCCTTTCCTAACATCTGCGTTGATACTGTGTTTGAGCCTAATCTATGCAGTCTTTGTCCTTGAGGAGACAATAAAGCCTCCATCAGATGTCGTTATTATGGATTTGGCACCTCAGCGCTCAGCCATAAAACAGATGGTCTGTGGGGTCTACCAGATGCTTGCAGGGGCTAGTCGTAGTTGTAAAATTGCTTTGGCCCTCCTCATTGTCATCTTTATCAGCTTTTCCTTTGCATATATTGGTGGGGTCTCTATGATAACGCTGTATGAGCTCAATAAGCCCCTGTGCTGGACTGAGATTTTGATTGGCTACGGCTCAGCACTGACCACCACTGTGTTCCTGACTAGCTTCGTGGGAGTGTCCTTATTTACATGCTGTGGTGTGCCCCAGCTGTTCATTGTCCTGTTTGGGATCCTGTCTCTGGTGATGAGCATGGTGATGACAGCGTTTGCTGAGGCCACCTTATTTATGTTTGTAGGTGAGGGGGAGCGGCTTTACATTTTAGCACTCTTAACTAGGCAATCAGAATACTGGAACTCTGCAAATTGCTTAAGTAATTTATATCCATAAAACCCTGCCATATTGAGCAAGATGTGTTTGTGCTGCTCTGCCATGATGAGTAAAAGTAAGCTGATCATGCTAGACTCGCAGGCTGGTTTGAAGACTCTGCCATCTTGGGTTTTTAGTAAAACTGTTCAAAATCTATTAGCTCTCAAGTCGACACATTTTGTCAGAGCTACAAAAAGAGGAAAACTGCATTAATGTCAACACCAGTAGAATATTGTTCTATTTGCACAATCAGTGAGGTAGATGCGATTACAACTGCAGACGCATCATAGCTGCAAAGTTCTGAATTGTCTTTGCCTACAGTATAGATTTATAGACTCAATCAAACACTATAAATCTGCATTACTAACTGGAAGTAACCAATGGGTTTTTGTCCAATTTAATCCTCAGTTACCACTGTTTTGCATAATCCTCTTGTATCTAATGCTGTCTAAGAGATGTGCATCTTTATCAATGAACAGGAAATTAACATTAAACAAATCTAAAATGTTCATTGGCTCAGATTTCAATGTAATTATATTATAATGCTGAAGTATTTTGCATAATAAAAAAGTAATTGTCTGTTATGCATTTTCCCCTCCAGCAATTGGATCAATGATTCTGTCTAAAATGCCTTTCCCTGTTCTGCGCGCCATGATGTCAGAGATCATCTCAAAGTCTGAGCAGGGTGAGTGAGTTTAGTGCTTTACAAGAACCACAAAACCATGTCTGAGAGTGTTTGTGGAGTCAGTCCATTGAAGGATGGCACATTCCAGAAGCTTGTGGGTGCACTTAAAAACGAAGCACTTTAAGTTTCTGTTGGCTTTGACAGAATTAAACTCTTAATCTTTAGGGTTTGTGTAACCCTTTCACCTTCTGAGCATGGTGGTGTTGTTACTGTTATGATTGTTATTTATTTTACAGGAGCCCTGTTTGCCTTCTTGTACTTTCTGGAGATAATAAGCAACAAGGTATCGACTGGAGTCTTTAACAGTATTTATGCTGCTACGGTGTCATGGTGCCCTGGCTTTGTGTTCCTGTTGTCTGCAGGACTCTGTGGGATCCCTTTGTCTGTTATTGGGTAAGCTAATAATTATGCCTTAAGTGTAACAAAGTTTCAAAGGATCATACCACTGCCTTTGCAAGTTTGACTAAAAACCAGAGATGATGTACATGAGTTGTGACAAAATGATTTATTATTATAAGACAATAACAGTAACTGAGTGAACTAATTAAATAATACAATATATTTCAAAGTTCAAAATATAAGAAATAGCTCAATTTTAAATATCAAGAATATTACAGAGGTGAAATGTATATGATTGACATCTAAAAACAGGCTGTAATCACCGTAAACTTTAAACGGTATGTCTGTGTCACTGTATGTTTTAGCATTTTACATACATGTAGCATCCTCAAAACTCGGTGGTACATTCAAGGCTGCTTTCATGTGACATTATTTGTCAATAGAAGTATGTCATTGAGGTAAAGTACCTGAAGGTGTTTGCTGAATTTTAACCACGGTGTATTTATTCAGTAAACCAAAAAAGGGGCAGTTTCCTTGTTAAGAGCGACTTGGCAGAAATGTTTTAAGCTTTCTAACTTGACTAGAAAAGCATTTCTGCTTGACTGGGCACTTGGAAATTAGAGGACTCAGTTCCTCTTACTAATCCAACTTTTTCTCACCGGTCAAGTTCCTCTTTTGCATGTTAATATACATCTCTAGTATCCTCATGTCTATTTTATTTAACAAAAGTTTTGAGCTTTGTTGAACCAATTGCTTTATTTAATATAACTTAAATCAAATGAAAAACACATGCTTTTATTGCGTCTTTTAAGAAAAAGACAAACTGCTTTATATAAAAGGCATCAACCAGAGCAAGTGCCACAAAAAAAATCTGCCAAATCAAACATGTGGAACTGTCTGCTGTAGTTCCCTGTGAACTGTGTACAGCACTGTGTATATACCAGATGTTCTCTTTTGTATGTATGTCTTACTGTAACATTGGAAAAATGGCCGTACTTTGGTAGTTTCTTGGAGCTATGTTGGGCATGTGCCTGTCAGAAGGGTAATGAACATATGTATTAAGAAAGCATGATGATATGGAAAAATGGATGCACAGTTGGATGGAACTGCTAATATAGTACCATATCCTTTTTCTGCTTAACACCTGTTTGTTCTCATTTCAGGGCGGTGGTTCTGATGAAAGTAGATGTTACCCAAGAAGCCCAAATGACAAATCCTTTGATCTTAGAGGAGGAGAACCCTCTTGAAGGTCCTAGTCAGAGTCCTCCTTAACTGAGACTCTTGGTCTAAGATTTTTCTTGGATTCGTCTTTGTTGTTTTCTGGCTTCATGTGTTGCTAATGTAGATTGCCGTTGAGTTAACTTAAGTTACAATGAACTTGTGTTAATATTTAATATTAATGTGCACCATAAAATATATTTGAACTAGGTGAAGACCGAGACAAACTCACAAAAATGCATAAAATTCATCAGATTTAATGTTAATACTGTTTTGATACATGTTAAATAAAAATCTTGACTATCAAGTTTGTGTTTATCTAGAACTCAATCATTTATGTAATCCACCAGATGCGCATTGTTGATGTATTATGTTTATCAAAGCTGTCAGCAGAATTTACAGTATACATGAAAACACCTGGAAACAAGTGGAGCAAGTTCAGCTCATAAGCCAGAAGGGATTTTTGAGGAAATCCTTATTTTCTCTTAAAATATTTTTTAAAAGTTCATGGTTCTTCTTTAGTGTTAATATTCTAAGGAATAACTATAAGGAAGGAAAGCCCTTAATAGCATTTTAAGAGACTTGAATAAAAGAGTAACATGTTCTTGGCCTTCCTAAAATCTCTAGTATATTCAACAGCCTCCCATTGAAACTAATCTGATCTAATTTACCTGCATGTGCAATTTTTGGACAAAAGCTGAATAATCTTTGGTAATGATTTTGGGTGTGCATTTAAAGCGCAATCCTTGCTCTTGTCAGGGGTATCCAGAGCCCAGGAAGTAGCAGAAGTCCAGTAAACGTCACTATCAAATCAGCCCCTTCTCATCACAGAAGTTACTGCAACACCTCACTCATTTGGAAAAATATTCTGGGCCACAACAGAAGAATGAAGTGGTGTCATGTCTTTTGTATATCAACCACTAGATGCCACTCTTGGTCCAGGCTTGAAACTTGGAGTATTAATCTCAGTACTACTGTGTGGTTCCTTTGTTTTCTTTTTCCTTTTTCCATGCATTGTCTTCAAAAATGAAAAACTCTTTTGAACGTCTCATACATTTAAACTTTTCATTTACGGTATATATGCTGAATGTATTACTATGGACTTCATTACCTTGTTAGTCCAGCCAAGGTTTAACTGAATGATCTGATAACCTGTTAAGAGCCACATCATGTCTTGGGATACATTTAATGCAATCAATGCTCCCAAAGTGATGTGGAGAATATTCTAATAAGTGTGATGTTAATAACAAACATTACGCAGTATTTCCATCCCTCTTTGTCTTCTGTACAGAAAGAACTTCACTCAGTGGACATGCATATGAAACAGTTTGTCTTACACTTGAATCTCAATTCAATTAGAGTTTTTCATGTAAATCTAATTAACCTACACATGATGCTTCACATCAGTTTAGGTAAAGTTTAAACTGGACCTTTGTGCTGTTGGGGTGTTTTTATTGCAGCTGTGTTGAGAGATGGGACTTACACATGAGAGCAGGAAATGTTACAACCGAGGTTCATGTTCAGTGTGGTGACCAGGCTATTTCTGCCTTTAATATAGAGGACCACCTTGCACTTAAGAGAAACACAATCTTGTTGCTTTTTAAAATTGCAGACGTAAAACATGACAGTTAAAGTGCGCTCAATATACTTTTCCCTTCTTTTTTTCAATATCTTCACTATTGGTCTACAGGGCACGTCGGTTTAAATTGGCTTGATTCGTGGAAACCCAAATGACGTCTGACCTTAATGCGCAGTTATTTGATTTCCATCCTCAAGACTTGAGGTCCGTGACTGCAGCTTGATTGTACGGTAATGTTGACACTGCGTATGAATTAGGTCTGTGCCGGAGGTTACAAAGGGAATCTTCTGAGGCAGGGCTTTCTTGGCACCAAACATGAGGTTTCTGGTTAAATTAGAGACGGAGGTGTGGTGAGGAGTAACACTGGTTTGCGCAGAATTCCCAGGGGTAAGCGGCTCAAGGGGAGACAGTCGTGGTAGTGGCTCGAGCCTGTCTGCCATGCATGGGGTCGCTGACGATTAAAGGGAAGTTTGACAGAGTCTGGTTGAGATTGGAGGCAGGGAATCGGGGTCTTTGGTTTCTGGTTTCTAAAGTAGCTTAGTCAGCAGTTACGCTCATGTGCAGCGCACCACATCACATCAGATCAAGAGCCTAATCTCAGATGTTGATCCAGAAAGTTGCAAGCAGACCTCTCTTTATCTCAACCTTCTGTCCCCCGGAGGAGATAATTGACAATAATATGAAAACCCATTTGAGGTGGTTTGCGTGATTTAAACGAAGAGGTGGCGGGACAGCCTGGCTTCTAAGTCGAGATCAATTTGATGATCTGAGAATGATTTGTTCACACCATGATCCACTGCATATGCTCAGTATAGCACTGAAAAGTCAGTGTAAAGAAGAATAACTACACATTGAATCCCAGAGATATCCTAAAATAAGAAAAGTACAATTTCTATAATGAGAGAAGGCTATCAGGACAACTTTTTAGACTTAAATTGTAAGAAATAAATGTGTAAAATTAATTATTAACTTCTGTAATAGACAAAAACAGAAATTTTCTTGTATGTTGGTTAAGCACTTTGATGTTGTATAAATGGACACGGTGGAGATCTTTATCATTAGGAAAAGTTATAAAACTTATGAAGACAATTCATTTTTTCCAAAGCTGTCCAGTGGGATAGATTGGTGTCTTTGCCAGGCCGATTCTGGAACCTGGGGCCTTATGTTAGACACCCCTGCCCAATGAGCAAGCACTTGGCGACAGTGGGATGGAAAAACTCCCTTCTAACAGAAAGAAACTCCTGGCAGTACTGGGCTCAGGGAGGGGCAGACATCTGCTCCGACCGCCTGGGGGTGAGGGGAGGGAGACAAAGCATGTTGATAGCTCAATATTTGCAGTCTCGGTTTATTCCTTTGATGAAGGTGACAGCAGAAGTTATACCAGCACATCTTTTTCACTATTGTTATCTAAACCCTCAGCTGGTATGACGTTTATCTTTTGTTTTCTTCCAACCCCTTTTCTCTCTACAAAGGTCACTCAGCTGTGTTGGTTTCCTCCTGCCACGAGCTGTGGATGATGTGTGGTGGTGATTTTTTTTCCCCCCTCATTGCTGCGGCCATTCAATGCTCAACACATGTTATCTGTGTGTGTGTTTAGATGGATGTTTGTTTGAGTTCTGTGCCTCTGCAGTAATTACTCCTTTTTCTGTGAGGCTTCTAGTCCCTTGAAGGTAAACCGATATCCACATCAAGTTCTGGATTTTTGGCTCCCCCAATTTTTAGTATTGCATTGTTGTTTGTTCTCTGATTCATCTCGTATTGCTGAGATAATCACATTTGCCCACCTTTTTCTGTCACATCTGGATCCCACGGCTTCATGTGGTTGCCACTGCTTCCACAGATGTCTTCTGTCTTAGCTGCCAATAATGACTATTTCCTGTATTCCCCTCCCTCCCCTCTCATCAATCTTATTTGCTCTACACTACTTCACATAAGAGAATTAAGTTGTTGTTGTTTTTTTAAAGAGGTTTCAAAAATAGATCTTTAACCACTATTACTGACACATGCTTTAACCACAGACCCCTCATCTCCCCTTTGCCTTTCCTAGCTTCTATCTTTGACTCTAGACTTGTTTAAGGTCCAATTTACAGTGGATATCTTGTATGTCTGTTTCATATCCCTTTCACACAAAATTCAAATGCAAGCTACTTGTTTCGTATTAAGGTGCTATGATATAAAAAATAGGCTCAATGATCAAATAGGGTCATATTTAATCGTTGAAGATAATGATTAGCATAAATATTTCTGTAAATGTTCATTCTTATGTGTCCTTTTCAAAGTATCACTTTAAAAACCTGCAGTTTAGGGGTTTCCTGTCAGGTTTTAATATTTATTGCTGGAGTAAGATTAGAAAAACAAAATTAAGTTGATGGATATAAAATGTCAGACGAAGAAAATTCCAATTTTCACAATTATCCCAATAAACTTATTGCAGCCACACTGTTAAAGCTCCAGTTGAGGCCCTGTGCAGGAGGACCAGACTGAAGACCGTTGATTGGCTGTGTCATCCTGCTGAGAGCACAGTGATTACCATCCAGTGTCTTGGAAGCCATGAATGTCATTTGTGCAGAGCAAGGTTCCTGTCTTTAGCCATGTAGTCTTAGAGAATGCAACCCCCCACATCTCTAGAAGAGTGGCAAAGGAAAGGTCACTGTGACAATCAATACTCTGCCCGGTTCTGCTTCAGTGCATCAGACTAATCAGCCTGCTACCCAAGGTGGGGGAGATCTCAGGACCTGATAAATGGAAAGATGGAGGAAGAAGAAGAAAGCTACCAGTGATAGACTGGGCACACACTTAATATATTGTGAAGGGATTACCATCAGCATTGCAGACCCTCCTGAAATTCCCATAAATTCTTATAATTATCCTAGCCATGAGAAGAAAAAAAAAATCACATTTAGTGACTCCAGACCTTTGTCTGGTCTCAGTTTTCCGTGTGAAGATTTTATTATCTCTTTGGGTTTATTAATGTGCACATGGGTCTTAAGTGTGCTCACATTCACTGCAGTTGGTTAGACTGTGCTCTTAAAGACACAAAGACATTAGCACACAAACTGAGAGGTATCTCTGGTCAAAACAGAAGCTCTTCAGTTTCACTCTAACATTACAGAAACCACAGCCTGTAAACCCTCTGTTTAGCTGTATATACAGTCTCTGGTTTAGCCACACGGGCAAAACAATTAACCGGCATGCTATGTGTGGAGTGATGTGAGAGCACACAGTCACATCTGTATTTATCAGATTTTCTCTCAGCCAGCCTCTGCTCCTGTTCTTTGCAGCAGATTCATTTTTACAGCCTCCATTTGGCCTCATTGGCTTTTTGCTGGTCTATTAACAGAGTGTTTCTCATTTTAACTTTGCATTACAGTTTCCACAGGACTATCAGTGTTATGGCCTCAGTGTGGAAAGTTCAGAATCAGTTGATACATAATGCTACTTTGTTCTGTCTTAGCAGTATTTTAGTTGGCCTTTGCGTTTGGTCTCAGAACAGAAACGAATAAAACCAAATGCACAAGTCATAGTTTTTTATAACTGACCAATTTCATTCAAAATACCAAAACCAGTTATTGAGGCTAAATGCTTTTTAAAAATCTAAATGCTTTTTAAAAACTAACTGTATTCAAAATAAACATGCTTGAAAAAACTGAAGAGCTAAGGGCTATAAATACCTTGGAGTACACAGACAATAAAGTACTATCCTTATGCTGGGGCATGCTGGGGCAGCAGGTCGAGGGTTGCTGATGCTAACAGACTTAATGAACTGATCCAAGGCCAGTAATTTTGTGGGTATGGAGCTGGACTCTCCTAAGGTGGTGTCGGAGAGGCGAATGTTGTCCAAGATAAAGACAATGTTGGATAATACCTCCCACCCACTCCATGACATACTGGCTAGCCACAGGAGCACGTTCAGTGAGAGACTGAGATTACCAAAAAGCACCACTGAATGACACAGGAAATCATTCCTGCCTGTGGCCATCTCCCTGTACTACAACTCCATCTAATACACCGTAAAGACTGCAATAGTTACATCCTTTTTGCACACACTCTTTTCTTAGTAATGGTGCTGGCAATTTTCTTGATATTTATTTATAATTACATCTATCAATCTTGTACATATTTATTATTTGGTGATTTGTATATATTGTGCTATTCCTTATGTCTTAACATATTGTATTGTTAAATAGTCTGTTTTTGTTAATGTTACTGTACTGGAGCAAGTGTAAGCCACATAATTTCCCTAGAGATTAATAAAGTATACTGATTCTGAAAGTTTATTAATCTTATATTTTGACTAAAAATCTAGTCAGCTATCTTCATGCTGGATTGCCCGACAGCTAGTTTAGGCAGCCAACCCGACCACCTTGTGTACCAAACATAAGGTGGTATTTCAGCCAACATATTTCCCACTGCTTTCCTACATCGATGCCTGACCGCCACAACCCTGAATTCCACCTATAGACCCTGGTGGATCTTTTTACATTATTCTCACGTTTCAATCGTTTTTTGATAAACTGATGACCTTAGAGGTTAGATGCCAAACTTTATTTCTTCTACAGCAATAAAGCAACCATTTTAAACATGAATTGTATGACTGGGGTGCCTTATCTAGTTCTTTGAAACATTAGATTTTTTTCATTTTATTAGGGTAAATGTCGATATATTTTCATTGATAGAGAACTTGTTGACTGCTCATTTCTTTTGTTTTAAATTTCAGGTGACTGTGGTTTAGAAAAATTAGATAAAAAGCAAAAAATTGCTTTAAATCAAATCTAATCCATACAATGAGCAGAGCAGTGGTAGCTTGTGCCTCAATCACACTAGAGTAAAAATAGGCTGGCACCTCCATGCAACCAGGAGAAACCAATGGTTGGCAATTGACCGCACTGATTATTAAATGAGATTCAATTAAGGAAATAATTTATTTTTGGCTTGCTGGCGTCCATTGCAAGACAACTGTTCAGGTCCCCTGGTCTGACTCGGACAGGCCGCAATCACTCTCAAACAGAATGGTTGAGGTTTGCAATTAACCACAATCTCATTTGTAATTGCAGACAAATTGCCAACATGTTGTAATCAGTCGGAGTCTGTCTGCACCGATGAGCGCCTGCTCTTAAAATAATGAAAAACACAAACCCAATTTACAGAGGTTTGTGGCAGGCGGTTTCCTATAAATTGCACTAAACTCCCACTGAAAAGCATGACTCGTTTTGCACCAAATATGTGTGTGAAAGTTGCCACTAGAAGTGTTCATGTAATTGGAACGAGAGAGGGAGATGTGATCAGAACGAGTGTACAATTGGCACGGCTCGATGGCTCAAAGCTGTGAGCGCAGTGCCAGAACTTTGGCTCTATCCTGTAACTCTTTAAAAAACACAGAGTGAGCACTGAGCAGAGCTGAGCCCCACATATTCCTGCTCCACAATAATACTGGTATTTTACTGAAGAAAGAGACCAGAACTGAACTGAACTTAATGGAGCGTTGGAGGGAGGGAGTCCGCCCCTGGCTCCGGGACAGCACTTCAGGTCTGAGGTAGACGGTAGTAGATTTGAGATTTACCACAGTTGTGATCGCAAACAGATTTCAGGTCATTTCCAAATGGACTCAGTCCAATAGAAAACTGATTGCACACCGACTATGATTGCTATTTTACCGCTGTCTTAGCCCACTAAAGTTGTAGCAAGATGGCAGTTGGCTGCAACCGGACTCGGACTTGGTCCACGTCTGAAGCGACCATTTCAAAGGCAAGAGATCACATTTTGATTGCTCAGTGTCGCAATACTTTCACTGGAGCAGCGCCTCCAGCCACTGTTTTCCCCAGTGTGACTGTAACCTCAGGTGGTTGGCAGTCAATCAATTGCTGGGTTGCTGCTTTCATCCCCATCTGAGGCTTCAGTGCTCCACTATGCTCAGTGTTCACTGAGCAATAGCAAACATTGTAAAGAACTTTGCTGTGCTCCTGCAAAAATGGATCTCAGTAGCTCCTCTTTATATAGTCTTTTTAGTCGAGAGAAAAACGTAAACAAAGAAGTGACAAAGTACTTTTGAGTTTATTTGACTTAATACAATGTCTTTATTACTATTTATAGAACTATCTGCGTGAACGATCATTATGGGTAGAGTAAAGCACATGCTCTAGTGGGGTTTTTTCAAATGTGGGATTGTGTTTGAGGGGGTTAGACACAATAAACTAAAATGGCTGTGTTAATGGTAATGAGAAAACATGCCACTCTGTGGAACTTGTGGCTTATTTTAATGGCATTTAGACAGCGACTGAGCTTTATGGCACTGAAGAACAAATAATATGAAATTTTGGCTAAGCAGACAAATAAATTCACTGTTGACAGTGTCCTTTTATACATGGAAATCCAATTCATAAAAAGCATGCTAAGAGAGTTTCTGTAAGTGGTGTATTCACCATAAAACCAACATTGTTGGATCAACCTTGTCACTGACCCTTAAAATATTACTGTTTTGTTTTCATCTGTTTGACTTAGCAAATCCCTCGATGTTTAACAGCGGAGTCAAATGATCCATCTGGACAGTTTTAATGAAGGCAGTTATTTGAGATGGCTTTTATTTTGTCTATTAGGCCTCTGTTGTGAACCCAAACATAAGTGAGAGGAAGTCTCAGTCACCTTCGGTTCAGTGGTAGATGACAGTGTCTGTTGGAGTTTAGATGAAGGGAAAAGCAGGATATAATTACAAATTTATTGTCCATGCAACCCCGATGGTGTCCTCCCTTTGTCCTCTCTTCCTCTCCAACAATGAGAGATTTCTCACAGCCGGAGTGAAACCTCTGAGATGTCCTTGAGGCTTTCTTTGTTCTGAGTGTCATCACCAGTAGAGAATGACTGTGACATAAACCTCCTGGAGTGTGTGTGTGAGGCCATGTAGCTGAAGTATTTGCAGATGCAGATACTCTTCCAACTAGCATGGAAAGTCTCAGGATACAGATAATGCCCCAGAGGCCGTTTTGCCTTTATCTTGGTTTCAGAGGTTTCTTCTGCCAGCTGTTATTCCAGAATTATTTGAGTCTACTGGAACACTGCTAACATCTGCGCTCACATGTCAGCCATGTGACTGATGTCAGCATCTCACACACACACACAAACACATATGAACATGAACATATGCATTTACAGTACAGAAAACACATCCGCCTATGCACACGCAGACAACCAAACATGTGTGCATGATAACTTTATTGGCTGCAGCCATTTAAGTCATCTTGCACATCTGTATTTGTACATCATTAGTAGGACTAAAATGACAAGACAAAGGATTTTGTCCGATGCTGTGTAGACCACAGGTCAAATATAAGACTGCAGCTGGTAAACTGAGAATGAATTATACGATATTGTATATATTTTTCTAATATTTTTTCACTTTACTCAAAATCGAAAGCCAAGACTCTCAAATTTCAAATTATTTCAAATTTTTTTTATTGTTTTACTTGCCCAAACAAGGGAGTGACCTCACCCCTAACCTTAAATAAAGCTCTTCAAGTTGTCTAATCAAAATTTGCCTCAAAGTTATTTTGCTTGCTGAAATGTAATCATAAGCTAGCCTTACACCACCCTTTACACTATCACCACTGTGGACTTTTCCCAAAGATTGAGAAAAGGTTTGATTTTCCTTTGAGTCTGAACATCTGCTGTGACAAACGTGGATCCATTCGACTCTGTATCAGTGATTCAGGCTGCTGTAATGGTGTAGAGGATATACTATTGGCAAACTTCGAGGCCCTCGGTACCAGTTGAGGATCATTTATACACCACGGCCAAGATGCGTATAGTTGCCGACCATGTCCATCCTTTTTGGATCATTGTGTCTTCTGATGACTGTTTTCAGCAGGATAACAAGCCATCTGCATCATGGATGTGCAGCTGACAAATCTGCAACAGCTGTGTGATGCTATCATGTAAATATGGACCAGAATCTCTGAGAAATGTTTCCAGCACCTTGTTAAATCAATGCCATGAAGAAGTAAAGACGAGGGGATTCAACCTGGTGCTCGAAAGGTGTACCTAATGAAGTGGCCAATAAGTGCATGTATTCATGCGGTTGCTGCTTAATGCTAGCTGTTCTAGTGCTTCAGCTTCATGTATAAATAGCATTAAGTTTGCCTTGTGCCAAGCTAAACAGATGCAGCCGACATTTCACTAAGAGGAAAGCGCCGGTTAAATACCAATTTGTGTCAGTCTTCAAGCATGGCCAGACAAAAGTTCCAAGTATACTCACAGACCATAAACACACACACAGCCTCACGCACAAGAGAACCAAGATGGATATATAAAAGCTTGCATGCAAACACATTTACACTCCATCGTTTTCACAGTCTGCCTCACTTACTCTTGTAACCTTTAATGTTGCATTTGAAGACAGTGTGTTTCTTTCCCTGCAAGACTTTGTCTTACCACTTCCACGCCACTGGAAATGTGCAGCCTCTGCCAAGTTGCGGTTTTATGGTAACTGCCATGCTAGCGAGCATAAGCAAAGACAATTTGATAATTTTCTTTTTAACCAATCTTGCTGATAAAGTCGAAACTACGACACTGGATTAAGTTAAGAGACACGAATCAAAAACTATACCTAAGAAGTCCTAAAACAATACATTACATGCATAAGAAATGTCCAGTAGTAGCATATGTATTTGTTAATTTTAAAAAAAAGGGAAAAAGAAGAAACAACTGTTTTTTTTCCTCCATTCGCCATGAAATATTTTGCTTGACAAAAAGCTGGCAGCTGTCAGCTTTAGACTTTACACGTGGTGCCATTTTGAAATGTGAACTTGTGTGACCCATATTATCTGGCTGTGGGCTCAATCATCTTACCAGTACCAGATGCAGTATTTGTGATACAGCTTGCGTTGTGCTGACTGTGATGTTTAGTAAATGAGGCAGAGAGGGATGGTTAACCATCATTTGACCTTATTGATTATCTCTTTACAAGACTGGCTTCCTCATGTCTATTGTTTAGTTTTAGTTTGCAATGGAGAATTGCAGTAAAATGAATGCTGACATTTCAGCAAAGCGTAAATTTAAGAGAGGAGGAATTTCTGAAGGGAGAAAAAATGCTATTAAATGCCATGTGAAACACACTGACCAGCCCGTTTTAATCACTTGATCTCTTTATAAGGGAAGGGAAGTTCAGTTTTGCAATAGAAAAGAAAAGTGTTTTATGCTACTGGTTTTTCCATTACCTCTTCTCCACAATGGTTACGGTTTCCTAAAATCAGCACTCCTAATCTTTGCAAAGAAAAACCCATGAAATATTTGGAGCCAAGTACCTTCTGGTCTCCAATCCAGATCTACCAAGGGTCCTCTATGCTATTGTTCTGTCTGATTTATGGACAAAATGTCAACAGAAATATTTCCTTCCACTTAGTGACCGGGCTCAAGTGACCTCTCTCACTGGGGCTGAACTTTTATTAATCGGCGTTAGACATCTTTAGCATAACTGAGCAAATTTCTTTCTTAACATGTTGAAAATATGTTTATTTGCCTAAAGTTAAATGGGAAGATCCATACTGTTAAATTTGTGCTTTAACCAAAAGTTGTATGTGACCTTTGAAATACTTTAGCAGGCAGCAAGAGTTTTAAACAGTAGACCAGCTTTGATGAGGTCTGCTACGTCCCTCTGTATTTTAGGAGGGGGAAAAAAAGCCCAGTGTGCCAAACAGTCTACCAGCACATGCACAGAGCCAGCTTCAAGCACACATCCTAAACACAGATTTTGCAAATTACAGCCTGTGCTTAGAGCGCTTTAAAAAGCTAACACTTTCTCTGATGCAGTGTAATGGATAGCAGGCGCACACAGCTCTGTCCACTGCCACACACACACACACACACACACACACACACACACACACACACACACACACACACACACACACACACACACACACACACACACACACACACACACACACACACACACACACGTAGGCTACATATGAAGTGCACTGAGGTTTGTTGAGATCATCAGTGTTGGTATATAATATCCTGCTGATATCATTCAAACGATGATGGTGGTGTTTAAAGAGGGCAGAGACATCTGGAGCAGCTAAACACTACTGTGATCCTGATGTGTTGGTAATCAGTGGCATCAGAAAAGCTGCAAATTAAAATGCCTTACACATTACATTTTAAAGGAAAGTTTGACTCTGGGACACAGAGTTGAAAAAGACCCACGCCCATCACTTGGTAGATTTCCTCAGTGTTCTCTCAGCTGTTTTCACCAAAAGTGTCTAATCCGTGCAGATGTAAAAACCACTGAAAAACCACTAAAATCTCCTCGTTATCTGGTTTAAAAGTGAAGCTCTGCATGAGATAAGAGGTCCTTGAACCAATAACGAAGACGTTTTATGTGGCTGACTTCGCAAACTGCCTTCCTGCTATAATCATTCTCTTCCATACACTGATGTTAGAGATGATCATATTCGTTTTATTTACTATACAAATTGTAATCTCTATGCATGTATTGCACCTGGACAGAGTTGGTGCCTTTTAACATCCCTTTGAATCAAAAGAAGGAAATAATAAAGGTAAAGGAGCGTGCTAGGAAAAAACTGGGAACAAAGCTTTTTAGTTGCTCACAGTTTTTATTTTATTTATTTATTTAGATTAGATTAGAGGCAGCACGGTGGCACGGTGGTTAGCACTGTTGCCGCACAGCAAGAAGGTCCTGAGTTCAATTCCACCATCAGGCCGGGGTCTTTCTGTGTGGAGTTTGCGTGGGTTCTCTCCGGGTACTCCGGCTTCCTCCCACCGTCCAAAGACATGCAACTTGTGGGGATAGGTTAATTGGATAATCCAAATTGCCACTAGGTGTGAATGTGCGAGTTAATGTGAGTGCGAATGGTTGTCTGTCCCTGTGTGTTAGCCCTGCGACAGACTGGCGACCTGTCCAGGTTGTACCCTGCCTCTCGCCCTATGACAGCTGGGATAGGCTCCAGCGCCCCCCGCGACCCTGAAAAGGATAAGCGGAAGCGAATGGATGGATGGATATTTAGATTAGTTCTGAAAATTTGCACTCCCAGGATAGGCTGAGGATTAGCAAGCAAATTCACATTCAGTGGCCTGATATATACTGCCAGTGTCTCAGCAGCAAGACTAAAGTAATTATGCTTTATTTCTAATTGCTGTAATTATAAAAAGCATTTAAAAAAATAATCTTGTGTAAAAATGCTACATTTGGCATCAATTAGGTGATAAAGCGTTTGAATGTGTTTTTATTTGGGATGACTCACGACTGCCTTCTAAAGAGTGCTGTCTTCTTTTACTGCCGTGCCAGAGACTTAGGAAGAGACTTGCAAAAATGGATAAAAAAACAAACAAAACAAAACAAAAAAGAAAAAAAAGAAGTTTGGTGAGGTCAAGTCGGGACACAAGAGTTAAGGCACATGGAAAAAGAGGGTGGGGCCATGTGAAGAGAACTTAAGGATAAGAATCTAAAGATGATACTGTCACTTAAATGAAAACCACCTGCAAATAAGGATCACTGAAGCAACCCCCAAATCTTCGCTGTAGCCTGGGACTGATCACAGTGTCCCCGGGTGGCTCATGTTTACTCTAGGGAATCGGCTTCAAATTAGGCTCTCTCACACTAACCGATAGCTACACAGCAGAGAAGGGGAACTGTGCAAAACTAAAACTGCTGTATATTAACATTCACACGACAGCAGCACATGCAAAGAACACAGGAATTACTCCAGGTCTTAGTGTACATTTCTGATAAAATCCCTTAAAGTCACTGTTTACTTTCCTCCTACCGAGAACAATCAGAAATCGTACTTGTTCCCCCAGTCCAGATCTCGTCACACAACTCCCACATCAGTGGGCGCCAACCTTTACTGTAATCCAGAACTGAACAATGCTGGCATATACAGCATGTTGAAAGATGGATGGAATGAAAGAAAGAACAAGAAGAGCCACAAGCCATGTGAAGGCTCTCATAAAAATCTCAGCTCCCTGAAATGCAATCATCATAGCAACTGTGAAAATAAATAGTAGCCTGGTAAATCTTCACAGGAAATCTGTGGGACTAATTGAAATATTGCAAAATGAAATATTATTGAGATATTCTCATGGTGTGAACAAGCACTACTGTGTTCACTGTCTTTTTATGGTCACACCCTGAACACCTGGAACTCGCTGTGAAGTTCACAAACAGTCATCAAAGCAGCATGTGCCAGCGGATCTAATGAGAAGGACTGCTAGGCTTCCTCTTACACCTTCAACCCCACATGGCACCCATATTTCACATACACGCACACACAGAAAGAGTGCTTAGCAAAGCACAATAACCTCGTAACTATCAAAGCCCCCCAGTTTTTCAGACTCTTTCCTGTCTTTGTTGCCAACTTTCTCTGATGTTCAGGAAATTAACCATTTGGAGTGCAGGTGAGAGCGTGCGCTGCTTAGGCTTTAGAAGTGTTTCGAAGCCAAGCTGGCTGTTGGGAAATGTGATCAAAAACTAAAAGAAACACTCATCACTCATCTAAGGCAGCGGTCATAATTATTAACATGTACAATGACGTGCAAAAGTCTTGAGCCACGCCTCATTTATTTTTTGTATTTTTCTAGGAAAATGGGACATGGTGCAATCTTTTTTTTTCATGTGTGAACATAGTTTGTATTATTCTAACGAGCTTGAAAGACAATATTTGGTATTTGAAGCTTTCTTCTAAAAATGATCCCTGGCTACTTAAATAAAATTGAGGTCCGGGCGCTGGGGAGGCCAAACCATGATAGATTTTGTGTTTGTCTATCCATGTATGCTTTTATTCCATGCATTCCATACGTTTGGGATGTGTGCAGTTGATCAGATGCTTTCCTGATAGTATTGCATGGTGGATCAAGATCTGATGGTACTTGTCCGATTCCCAATACCACTGGCTGAAATGCAACGCAGTCCCAAATCTTTACAGAGCCGCTGCTGTGTTTTACAGGTGGAGGCACTCACTGTTGTACCTTTCTCTTGGCTGCCTCTCTATATGAAGTGATGTATACAAAATTTCACGTTGCCATTTATTTTCAGTCCAGTTCTTGTGTAATTTGGTGTACCTCAGTCTTTTCTCTCAGTTTCCCACCCAGCTGTCCACTGAGACAATTCCTGATGAGGCTACATTTAAGGATTCTGCTTCTGGGGGCGACCGTGGTTGGGAAGCTCATCTGTAACCAGAAGGTTTCCGGTTCGATCCCCCAGCTCTCTCTGTCCTGGTCATTGTGTCCTTGGGCAAGACACTTTACCCTATCGCCTACTGGTGTTGGCCAGAGGGGCCGATGGCACGATATGGCAGCCTCGCTTCTGTCAGTCTGCTCCAGGGCAGCTGTGACTACAACTGTGGTTTGCCTGCACCAGTGTGTGAGAGTGAATGAATAGTGGAATTGTAAAGCACTTTGGGTGCCTAGAAAAGCGCTATATAAATGCAATCCATTATTATTCTTTTGTCCTCCACTTATCCAGTTTCCTCAAATTTTTTTCAAGGTACACCATTCCAATGTGTGCCCAAAATTTAGCTAATAGCCCTTTGGGATTCACCTTGTTGGTGCAAAAATACAGTTTCGTTGACAAGTTGTTATTTGTAGATACTGATTGATCCCGTGAGAGAGATGCCTTTTTGTGCTTGAATGATTCATAGGTCAGTGTTAAATGGCTAAACAAACAAGAAAACCTTCCTCTGAAAATGGACTGGGCTAAAAAAAAGTGAAAAAACAGACAATGTCCAAAGAAAAACTTTGAAAGACCTTCAGAAAGCCCGGAGAACTATTTCTCAAGACCACTTTTAAAAAATTACAAGAAAGCCTGGCTCCTTGCAAGCATAATGCATGTAGAGCGACTCAAGACTTTTGTACAGCATCGCTGCTTCATGACCAGTTTAAGTGAACTATAAAAAGATGGATGGGGGGATTTGGGGTTTAGTAAGTGTCAGTGTTCTACTTTAGTTTCCAACACTTAATAAAGGAGGAATGAACTCTTGCATTTCATTTGATAAAACTGTTTCTTTGTGTGTGTGCGTGTTTTTTGGGACACTGATGAGTAACAAAAACAAACTCTCTGAATGACCTCATGAGAGAAACGTAACATATTGGCTTTTTCAGCACTGCTGCTGACATGAATTATTGTACAGTGATGTTATAACTTTAGTGATTTACACCACTATCACTGATAGAGCCAGTGCAGATTTGTCCTCTTTGGCAAGATTTACATACCATCTGCATACGTGCTTTTCACACATTTTCTACAAGTGCTCTGGATGCTTTGTCTTGAAAATGAGCTCTGACATGCCTTTATATACATTTGAGAGCAAAATAGCACCAAATTTCATCACCACTTTAGAAAAAATTCTACTTAAAAATAGAAAAAGATGTGCGTCTTCTTCAATTGTTCCCGCTGAAACATGTTGATGTGATTTGTGAGAGAGGAGTCTTTTTAGTCAATAGGAAACAACTGTGAGGACATACTGCAATGTCCAAAGAAACCATGCTTCTAGTTCAGAATGCTTCTTTTTTGTCTAACCGGGATATATAGTTTATTTTCATGATGTTCCGATGCCATCTATAGCTGTTGTGTTTGCATGTGTGGCTGAGTCGCATGCTGGTCTCTCAGCAACATGATTGAGTGTTTAAGACTGGAGGGATTCTGACAGAGTTTTGGGGTTTTTATTCATTAAAGGGAATAATTGCTGGGTCAAGTTGACTTTCCTGACAGCTGCAACCACAAACTCTGTAATGAATACAGCTTTGAGAAGACTTGTGACAAGTTTGTGGACCTTGGGCACATATGTGTAAGCTTGACAGAGTATAAACATTTATGGCTATGTCGGCTTGTCATTACGCCCAACTGATTAATAGTTTATAAGGAAGAAGTCACAAGTTAGACATGCACAAATGGGGATGATTTAGTATAATACTGAAATATTTTTTCTTTGCTCTGTTTTCTGGTGTTGTGTCCCATGTAAAACCCTCTCGCTCTCCTTTTTATGCCTTGGAATAAAGGCCCTCCGCCAGCTGCTGCTGCTCTCAGATCGTCAAGTCCAATCTGAATCTCTGTTTATTATTCCTTACAAGCAACTACTACCCTCTCCATGGAAACATTTACCATCCCTGGCAAATTGCTGTCTAATCCATAGTCAGATTGCACTAAAATAGTCCTGTGTATCATGATTACAAAGCTCAAGAATCTGTGGTCACTGTGATGTGGACAGCCCGTGGGCAACTTAAGCAGAGTAGCAGATTTTCTGGTTGTGGCTGCACACATACACACACCGACACACACACCACCTTGCTTTTCAATTTACGGCTATCTGTGCGCACAAAGTGATGGGAAACACAGTGGCCATTTGGTCCCTGTGCTAAGACCTGCTTCCATGGCACGTGCATGTGTATAGAGTGTGAGTGTAACGATACTTGAAGCAGTAAAACAATAAGTCTAATGCATGGAAAATTTAGGAATAAAACAGTACCATCCACCCCCACCACCCCTTACCACAACCTCAATATCCCCAAAATCCCTGCACCCAGCACCCGACGCACTCCACCAACATAAAACAGCCAGCCTCTGCACAGGCACACGGATATTTCAGAAGAAAGTATTAAATCTTGCCTTTGAGGCAAACTCAAAAAGAAAAGCAGCAATTAGGTTAAGAAAGGAGGGGAATGAGTGAAAGGGAGACAAAAAGAGAAGTTTGCCAGCTGAGATTGGGTCGTATAAGAAATGTCAGCACCCCTGAGCATCCAGGTTTACAGAACTCTTTGACTGACTTTGAAAACCAGAGAGCAGGCAAAAATGAAATCATTATGATGTCAACCTTGTACTAAAAGGTCCTTGGCACCTCACTGTCTGCCTGATAGGCACCATTATTGCAATACAGAAAACGGGTAAATGAAGACTGGGTCATTATGTTTCGTGGAAGGGCTTGAGAAACAGCTGGATTTCTTCCAAAGAACTGAAAAACAAACAGAATGTGGTAGTTGTTTTGTGAAATAAGCCTTATAGAAATCACACGGGAAGACACAAAAGGGGGGAAATCAATTCTCGAGAGCTTGGAAGGATTAACAAAAAATAGAAAACTGCTTCAAACATCCAACATAGCTAGCAACTTCATCCTATTGATCTGAATAGTCAATGTGCAACACTAGGCAGAACCTTCCTGTAATTCTACACAGTCACACTCATTGTTGTGATGTAAACAGATGATATATGCAAAGAGATGAACCTAAAGTCACTATAATTTTCCTACAGCACATGTATAATCAAAGGGCACCGGGGCTGAAAGAAACATTTTCCAATGTTGGAGCTTTTTGGCCAGTGATTGTAATTGTCTGTATTTAAAAGAGGTGTAAAACCCAATAGCTGTTGCAATGATCGGAGGACCTATTCCAAGGTTGTAAATAAATATTTTGGTGAATTTTGACATTTTTATGCTGCAGGGAGGAATGCTCAGTACTTGTGGGCTGAACTTTTAAAATATATGCGTGGTAAAAAAAAAAAAGAAAAAAGAAAAAGTCCAATAACAGAGAAATACGGCTGTAAATTGGAGAATACCTCCCTTGTGGTAGGTAATCACTGGTAGCTCATACAGTGCTCTTTGTAAAATCCACAGGCCTGCTTCCAAAAAACACCTCACCATATTGCGAGCTCCAAGCGCCGTACCTGGCCCTCGAATCGTGCAAAAGTAGTGTTTATGATTTCCTCACCAGTCAAAATGGTTTACAGGGAGGATTTAACAAATGTCATACGTGGGTCCAGAAGTTCTCTCGGCCTGTTTTGAATCAAAACCATTGGGACTATACAGTTGTTGGTGGAAAAATGCTCACAACTTGGCCGGGACTCGTTTTTGTCTCTGTGAAATGAAGCGTAATTGAATAAATGTGTCATGTAGAAAGGGTGTTTAGATGACAGACAAGGCACTGTAAATATTTGGGTCTCACAGACTGCCCAGCTGCCATTGGAGAAGAGAACACAAGGACTGGCTCACAGGGCAAAACACAACATGAGCTCAGTGCTAATTGTCATATTAATTGGCATGATATCACAAAGCTAATCTTTAAACTATGATATGTTCAAAAGTGAGCCTGCTTTTAAATGTACTTGTTGAGTTTTTATTACAAAACTTTCTTTGATTATCTGTAAATAATCTGCTAAATAAAAGAAAAAAGTAAGGAGACAAGAGCACTTACTTTAAAATTACGTTTCGTTAGCAATGTACTTTTAGGAAGAAACGATGCAGTCATAAGAAACTACCACATCATCAGGAACCCTTGTGCCTGTCTCCAGCTCTTATCAGTGTGCAGTCTAGACTTAACTTTGTTTACCATATTTACTCTTTTACAAACCACTTTTTTTAAGAAGACTTTGAGAGATGCAGATCTGGATCACATGTTGAGAGGCTCCACATTGGTAGAGATGGACTCGATGATATGAATAAACCCCTCTGTGCAGGCTGACATGCCTCGAATGTTCCCGAGTAGATCTAATATAGAAGTTCTGCGGTGCTGTGAGGGATTCAAGAACTACAAGTAAATCAGTCTCAGCTTGTTATTTGAACTGGATTTTTTTCACTCCCGTTTCTTCAACATCCTCACGCAATCATCCTCATATTCTGTTAACAGTGTCCTTTCTATGACAGCAGCCCAGAAGATATAAAATAAACTTTTGAACTACACCGTTCAGCTTCCTTACATTTTTACTCATGTGCAGAACCTAAGCTACTCTAGTTTGTTCCCCACGTGTGGTACCGCCTCTACATGCCTTCAGTATTGCGTTCCATCTTTCTCCAAGCCTCTGTGTAGTTCTGTCATTTTGCCAGACTAGCCTCAGTATCTTTATGAACAAATGTGAACTCTGTTGGAGCCATTCCATCTCCTGGACCTAATCCCTCTAAAAGCTCAGACAGCAGTCCATAATGTAAACATATTGTGGCCTGTACTGTGTGTGGCACTAGTTGGGAAACCGGCATTACCTTATCTTGATTATTGTCCTTTTGTGGAGGGCTATTTTTTTTGGAAAAGACATCTAAATGCTTCCAAAGAAACAAACAATCAAAGAAAGCTGGAACAGGAGGGGAAGACTGGACGTATAAATCACACTCAAGGAAAGCCGTAAAAGAAATCTCCAGCTTCTGCCCTGGCTCCATTCGCAGACAGCTGTGAGAGTTACAGAGCTGATTTTGGACTTCTTCTTGATCAACTTCCAGACACAAAGTAGCCTTAGGTTTCTGGTTTATGATTCCAAGAAGACAGGCAAAGCTGTGAATATAATCTATCAACTCTGTTGTCTCAGGGTAAACGTACACAGCTTAAACAAAACAATCGATCAAACAAACAAATAAACAACAAACAATTAAAGTGATTATTTTTGGGTGAGAAAATAATCCAAAAATCCTAATTAAATGCAATAATCTTTGCTCATTAGCTTCCAAAGATGTCTAATAAACTTGCACCATCTAAATGTGAGTAAATGTCAGGTCAGAGTGGTCATGTGACGAGGCGTGACAGTGCAGTGACCAGTACGGCTATCCGTCGCAGGATGTGCTTCTGTTCCGGTGGAGTCAAAGGCCAAAGCCGCGTAGAACAACGCATCAGTGCAGCAATAAACAGGAAGCAGCTGATCCAGAAGGCCGACTTGAGTGACAACTTATCTCCCCCGGCGTACTTGACCTTGTCATCTTCCTCTTCCTCTGAAGTGTCCAGCACACACCTCACAGGCTAGGCCAAGGTTCAGAAATCCCATAACACGTGCGCAAGACACGTACACACATAAACAAAGCAGTCACTGCTGTCGCATGAAGCTGCAAATTTCATTTTGGAAAACTATAGATGATGAAACAAAGCGAGGGGATGGTGTGTGTCTGTGTAGCATTATCCTTCTGGGGGGTATTTGATCCAGAACATTCTCCTCCACCCTGCAAAGAATGTAGCAATGTAAGGTTTCGGGTAACGCAGCGCCTTTTTTTCATCTCTCTTTTTTCTTTCTTTCTTTTTTTCAGTCTCCAGCATGCAGACTTGTCTGTCATTAACACTATATATAGACTCATGGTGGCACATTCACAGCAAAATGTCACTATAGTTGTGCAACATGGCATCACATCTGGCTCACAACACCCACTAAATCTGCCCCCGTCTCTGCTGTTTTATGTGTTTGGTGACTGAGCCAGCTCGGTGTGTGGAAGTGCGACTCACTCTTTCCCACGATGCCGTGCATCAGCAGGCTGAAATGTGTGTTAGTGTGGGGGGGGGGAGGGGTGGAGGAAGCAGAGGAGATGGAATACTGAATGGCAAACACACACACACACACACACACACACACACACACACACACACACACACACACACACACACACTTAAGACACATTCAGGAACCTCCTGTGCCCATAGTGCAGAAGCTGGGCCCTAAATGGGCTTATACAGGAAGTTCTCAGCTTTGGCTACTTCCTGTTTGCTAGGAGCTTGTATTAGAAGCACATTGTGTGGTAGAAGGAGCTTTTCAGAAGAAATTCACTAAGTGTAACAAACCTTCATGCGACAGTGGAAGCAACTGTTCCAGCAGCAGTATCTCAGTCTCTACTAAATGCACACATTAAACATTTTTAGTAGAACTTCTGCTCATTTTATTTCTATGGAACGTGTCTTGAGTTACTCCAACTAAACAGTTTCCTATGACCACACGGCACGGTGGAGCCAATCAACTGCGGCTATTGTACGCACAAGTTTAATGTTCATCAGCATAACAATGATAAAACTGTTAAGTCCATGCTTTATGGTCGGCAAGGTTTTATAGCATGTCTGTCAGCCAGAGGCTAAATAGTTTCCTCAAAACCTAAACAATTTTAGGTCTTAAATCGAGGCTGTCGTACTTTTACTGTATCAGCCTGCTTGGTGCATTTGTTTTGTGACAATAAAACATTCTGATAGTGGGAGGAAGAAGGAGGAAGGGAGGTGTCATGCAGAGATAAATTAATGAGGAGGGGGAGGCAGGTTCGAAGGAGAGGAGGATGCAGCGTGCAGGTATTGTGTTGATGTGATGTCCAAGTCGTGCAAAGAAGGTCGATTGAGATAATGGCTGGAGCAGGAAATAATAATAAAACTGGAGGTAAATTAGCAGAGCAGCTACTTGGTGCAGTCTCTGCCAGTCCCCTTCACACAGTGAAAAAAAAAAAAAAAAAAGAAAAAAAAAAGAAAAAAAAAAAAAAGAAATAATAATAATAATGGATACTTTATTGATCCCCATGGGGAAATTACTTGTTTTTCTCTGCATTTGACCCATTCACTCAGTGAAGCAGTGGGCAGCCCACTAAGCAGGCGCCCGGGGAGCAGTGTGTAGGGACGGTACCTTGCTCAGGGGTACCTTAGGGTAGCCGTTAAGTGGATTCGAACCGCCGACCTTCCGATCATGGGGCGACCACTTTACCTACTGAGCTATCCCTGCCCAACATAATAAGGGAAAAGGGAGAACTCCTCGAGAGATATAAGAGAAGTGATTCTGGTGATCTTCCCACCAGCATGCAACAGCCTCAGATAGATTGCACTCAATTCATTTTCTTCGCTAAACAAAACCTGGAAGCTCGTCAGAGGAACTGCTTTGATATCAGCCTCCATGTAAAGATATGCAAAGTGTCAGGGGCATTGTAGCTGTTCAAAAGTTAAACTGCCACTTTCCTGTTTGGACTCTTTATGTCAGGAATAAAAAAATTACCAATAAAAAAAAAATGCAATCATCATGTGTGAATGTGTAAGTTAATGTTTAGTTAATGCTGGGAGGTCTTGTTGAGGTGAGGCCTGCCAAGTGGAAAAAGGCCAGGCTGTGAAATCGAGTCTCCAGACTTATAACAGTTCAGACATAGATGATAAAGTTTTTAACATTTCTTCAACTGTAAGCATGTTATGGTGGTGACGTAGTTCGAGATAAGGGCTAAATATGAAGCTTAGAATTAGTGGAAATCTTCACTAAATGAAAAGAGGATTTAGTGAGGGATTTTGGAAAGCACTGAATTAAATATAGGAGATATTTCAGGGGTAAGTAGCTGCCACGGTGATATCTCAAGTCAAAACATTTCATTTCAGACATCATTTCCTTTTGGATGGAAGACATTATACGTGATTTGGTTCTTCGGAGCTCCATCTCTCACATCTCCTAGTAACAATGCCCTTTTCCTGCTCTGTCATTTATCATTCTATTTATCGTCGCAGTCTTTCCCTAAAAATAGTCCTGAAGCTGCACATGTCCATGCGGAAAACTCACCTAAACAATGCACCAGTAAAAATCACTGAACCTAAAAAAAAGGCAAGCAGAAACCACACATAACCAACAGGAAGTGTGATGCCAACACCCAGCAAAATGGCAAAACTTCAAAAACAAAGCATCTCCACTAAATTTATATTCAATTCAACTTTTACTTCCTTTTAAGTGGGATCAGCACAAATGGACAATGTAGAAGTTTTGAAAGAAGAGTGAAATCCACCGGCCTGGTGTGTGGTTGCATGGTTTGGAGAATGGCCTCAAAGCAAAGTAAGCTATAAAAATCTCTCTAAGAATACCCTAGAGGCACAGATGTGGACAAAGACAACTTTAGACGGTGTACTTTGGAAAACAGAAGAAAGACAGTATTAGTGAAAGTCTTGCTGGAGTTAAAAGAAAGGGCACTTATTCTGTAACATTTTTTAATGTCCAGGATTTTAAAAGTCTGGCTACATTTTGCTGGGAAGCTAATTAAAGATTTTAAAGGATAACACTAGCATTAGTCTGTATTTCTTTTCCAATTTTCGACAAATACAAAGCCCAAAATGAAGAAAAGACTGGCCATTTCTCAATGATTCACTACTTCTCGGCGTTATCTGTAGCGCTGATTCCAATCTGATTTATTTTGAGCCTTGTCATAGAACTTTCATTCATCTGTAAGAAGAATTGAGAGTCATTTTTGAAAACAACCGGGTACCAGACTTTAACTGATGGGAGTAAGCGGTACATTTGTTTAACCGTTACTGACTGCAAGACGTTTTATGATGTCTAGGCACTGATATCTAAAATACATCTAAAATACATAAACTGGCCCAAACAAAGCCATATAGTCAAAGCCAAAGTAAACGTTGTCATCTCCGCTATGTATGTCATTAGAAAAAAAAGAGATTCGAAGTATTTTTATTGTGAAATTGAATCAAAAAGTAGTTTCCCTTAAATTCCTAGTCATATGCGATGTCCAGACAAATTATGAGCAGAAACAGACAATCAGTTGAAATCCCTGAATCTATTTAAAATAAAAGAAACATATGATTTTTTTTTAATCTTATAGACTTTGTCGACAAAGTCTTATATATAAGATATAAGATTTTTATGCCTTTTTTTAAAGAAATCAAAAATACTCCAAAGTGAACTTTTTGAATTACAGAAGTCCCCCATTAAGGGGATCAGTGGTGTTTTGGCCATGGGAAAGGAAGGTCTGAGTAAAGCACTGCTCTTTCCTCTTTTGGCACAGAGTCACAGAGTGACGCGGTGACCTCATCCCATCCTGTTGCACAGGAAAGGTGGATCAGATAGCCGGGGTCGGCACCTGCAGAGACACAGTGTGTGTGACTGAGAGACTCACAGAGAGAAGTGCCAAAAAACAAGAACTTGTGAACTTGTGCACAGACGATATTAGGTACCAACATAAGGACTGCAATGAAAACATTTTGATGTGTGTGAAAGTGGGAATAACATAAAATGGAAACAGACACATTTACCTCATACCTCAAAACAAAGGGAAAAATAATAATTTATAGTGTTGAAGTTGTTACATTTATGTTATCCGTTACTTACTGATAGCATCAGCTTGTTCCAGTAAGTTTCAAAGAAACTAAGTGAGCTGCAGTCAACTGTGCATGAGTGTTTGTATAGGATAGAGGTACCCTGCCAATGAGCCCAGTGGTACAGCCAATATAGACAGGCCCCTCCATTAGCTCCTAACGATGCAAGACCTCACAGCTAGTAAGTAGTTATAAGCTAACCACCACATTATATGTATTTCTGTAGTGTGCTTATAGATTGGGGTTTTTTATTCCCAGATAATGAAAATTAGTAGACATAACAGAAATATGAATTTATTCCTTTCTGTGGATGCTGGTTTAATCCGTTTTGCTATGGATGTACAGACTTGGAATGAATACAAAGCTTATCTAAGTGTTGACGTTCTATAAATTGATAACCCCCAAATTGATGAACTCCAGCTGATTGGGGTTATCATAGTCAGGATGTCGATTTTGTGGTTAGAGGGAGGAAATGACAGACAGGATAGACACAGGAGCCAAATAAATCCTTTCACGATATTCCATGGTCACGATGTATGTTTGCATGTAGGAGTATGTGTCTGTGCGTACGTGGGTGTCAGTATTTGACTGAGATATTACATTTATGAACGTGTGTGGCAATGACGTAAATCTCGCAGTGGTCTCCACCATGGTGGTGAGTCCCACCAAAAGTGTCACACCCAAACCATCTGCTCTTGGTTAAAGCTGTGTAATTGTTAGGCTGAGGCAAGTGTTCATGCAGCAGAATCAAGGCTAAATGAATTCACTCACAAACACCTAGAATATGGTTACAGTAGAGTTGGACTTTGGTTGGTCAATAGTGGTTTATAACCCACATATTTGTGTCCACATATATGTTGCCCAGTAGCCACCAGTATCATTTTCCTAACAGTTTCAAGTTAATTCTCAGCGAGCAAACCTTTGTCTGATCCGTTCACGACTTTGCACCTTTTAAACTTGTCAGAGCTTTTCTGCCAGGTAATGCTTTTCAAACCCAGCATGGTAAGTACTGAGCTCATAACTTCCAGGCAACAATTGTGCCTGTTTTTATAGATTTTTATATCCCGTGTCATATCCAGTTCAAGTGATTTTGTGGCCTCGGATTCAGCCAGGAGGTAAAAATACATTTCTTTTTTACACGGGATCAACTGGTTCTTTTACCTAACACTCAAACAACATCATAAAATGTGATAGGTGAATTTCTTATGTTCTCGTCCTCTTCTCCTTCCCTCTGGTATAAGATAATACTTTAACGTTAGCACACTGCACTACTGTCATGACTTATGGTTCAATCACAAAGTGACAAACATCATAATATGGGGGAGATTATGCTTGTTTGTGTTTCATAAATCACTGTTGCCTGCTTTAGCCATTAACCAAACAGTTTTTAGTGTAAATTGGGTCTGTTGTAGAGTTCACTGGGTTTGAGTCCATGGTGTCTGGCCATCATGTCCCACTCGCTGTGGTTAAATATAGCACTTAGTGGTAAAAATGTTAAAGTACCACTTCCCCTATACTGACTGCAACAACACATCTATCTCTGGTGGACTCCTAAACCAAGAGGGGACTGACTGATTGCTGTCCTTGACACCACCACCACTCCCACGAGCCCCCTTTTCACACATTCTCCTGCGACACAGCTCTCCCTCATCTACCTCTCCTCCATTGCTCTGCTTCAGTGATGCAGGTAGAGGCTTGACCTAAAATCTGGGGTGATGAATGACTCTCATCTTGCTGATTCTAGTAGTGTGTGTGTGCGTGTACATGCATGGGTGATGGTTGTGTGGTCTATATGTGTCTGAACCTCAGCCCAGCCTGATCTGCTGCAGGTTATAGTCACAAGCTTTAAGATGCCTGTAAAATCTCATCAATTACCCTAAACACAACTTCAAAAAATAAATTTGGTTACATATGTAACAGTATTTCCTCCCATATGAAAAAAAAAGGATTTAAGGCATTGTTGTGAAGTGTAAAAGTGTCATTCAATTGCATAAATATAAGTAATTGGTCATTTTATTTAACTGTAAACTATAATAATTTTATTATTACCATTTAAACTTGGAATTTAAATGCTAGTACAATTAGATATTCATGAGAACGCCGCATTCCCGAATCACTATCACATGGGCTATGATTCTAATTTTTCGTCATTAATAAAAAGGATCAGAAAGGTTAAAATGGAAAAATATATACAGGGACCTGCATAATGACTAGTGCTTTGATGGCGCATGGTGCGCTTCTTTGTTTCAAAGACTTGGCCACTTCCACTGAACGGAGCTGGGGGGCACCAAAGTCTGCTCTCCAGTCTTCCTCCCTACTGTATTTCACAGCCTCCCTCACGTCTGTCCCCCCTTTTGTGTAGCTACCCGAATAAATTAGCAATCCAAGTAAGTGAAGGAGGAAGGAAGAGGTGGAGGAGGGTATGGAGCTGAGTAGGGGGCTGGGCCTTGTGGCGGACGATTCGGCTTTCGGTTGGTGAGGTGCACTGTACCCTGAAGCGACTCTGTCTCAACACGCACAGACACACATCCAAAAAGCACCGTGTCTCAATGACTGGATGCTGAGAGAGAGAGAGAGGGAGCGAGAGAGAAGCGAAAAGTGAAACACTGAAGATCAACGAGAGACTGTGCAGAGGACCACAAGCGTCTCCTTTCTGCTGCAGATAGTGAAGAAGCCGTGCAGCTTCCCAGCTGATCCAAACGCGCTCACCTGACTCTCGGGGACGGAGACGCATAAAAACCCTTCCCTGTGGAATACCCAACCTGTCGGTCAGCGGGATTAGAGCATCTGTGGAATTAGCACTACTGGCGTTTTCTGTTGATATTATGGAACATCAAAAAGCCTAGTCCAGCTGGCCAGCAAGGTTCCATTCAAGATTCTGTCCTGGCGGATTGTCTGTCGTTTGTGAGGGACTGGAAACCCGTTTGCATACTAATCAGGTTGTGAAGGGGATATCCAGGGTGCACATCCAGAGCAGCGGGGGTCCGATGAGTGTAAGTGATCGCTTTTTACTTATCTAAACAGTGGTGTCTCATTCACGGAATAAGAATAAAGAATAAATGCAGGCAGACAGTCTCTTACTGGGAGGAGGCTGGTGGTTTCCCATGCAGAGGGGTATGCACCCTGCATCTGCACCTTGCGTGCATGGGCTGATAGCTGATCTCTGTACTGTGCTGTGGAAGGCTATACTAGAGAGACTCAAAAGTAGCACAAGATCAGCGCATCACAGTGATGCACTGTAACTTAATATTGATTATTGATTCCCAGTCAGAGAGGATGGAAAAAAAGAGTGATTCATCCCCATTTGAAATGAAAAAGCGGCCAATCCGGTCGACTACCACACAAGCTAATTACGCTTTATGGAGCTGGTAACGGCAAGTCAGTGGTTTCTTCCACAGTGTTGGCAGGCTCAGAGTAGCTACTCTTTTTATTTTGGAGGGACGACAGAACCACTTAATGGGAAACACCATGAAGTGCACAAAGTGGGTCAGCGTTTGTTAAAAGTATTTCTCAGGGAGACCAACTGGTGTGACAATGAAAAATGCCCGCAAGGCATCACTAGCGGAAAGAATTTTAAATATTGCTGTGTACCACTGAGCAGCAGACCCTATGTGTGCCTTACACATAGGGTCTGCTCTGCAAATGCTGCTGTAGCTCCTCATTTCTGCTTTTCTGATTATGAAAACAGAACCTCAGACTGGAGCTGGACTCTCTCAGTAGACATGGACTGTATACTTTAGTTTAGTTTGGACTGCTCATGGCAGTTTTGTTATGCGGCAAACAGATTTTGACTCAATCTAACTTTCCCCCCCTCTAACATAAAAGTGTTGTTATTTCAGCCATTTCTGTCTGTATATGTTTACATGGCCAAAAGCTAAAAATGGGAACCCACAGGCATATTTGAACTCCTAACCACAATACTTATTCCAGTCATATCTGGTGTCCACTGAGCTCCTCGGCACTTGGTTTTCTGCTGCATGCAGGGGATACTGATGTTTGCATTATTGCACTATCCACTTACATCGTCCCATGTGCTCCAGCCTTGCAGTACACTGACCTCAGAGACAGCCTCTGGTCTGCATAAAAACAGCAAGAGTTTGGTTTCTTGCAGAGTGATGAGGCGTGCAGCAAGACATTTTTCTAACAGGAACCATATGCATATCTAGTGCCACTAGTAGCTACAACTGAGCAGAGCCTCAGTTTATACTAACAACTTATAATTATTCACATCAGCTGCTCGGCAGAACAGATCCTTCTTCGCAGGAGAAGGATTTTAAACAACCCGGGTTATTTTCACAGTTGTTTTTATCTCGTCCTGGTAAATTCATGCTCCCTGATGCAAGAGGAGTATATCTGGAGGCTGGATTAGCTTTTAATTTGATGCTGGGTGGGGCTCATTCTGTTTCTTCAATCTTGAAATCCTACATCTGAATCACACTGACATACAGCCAAATATTGTTCTATTTCAGTTTTTGAGCTGTCATCAATTTCTTTTTCCTTGTTCATTCTAATGCTCTTCCTTAAGGGATTGTCCAAGCTACCGCTTTATTCCTTTTTTGCAAATCTCAAGCAATGTTTGGGAGTTTACCCTGAAATACATAGGGTAATCAAATTGTGCATTTGCCACCCACATTGACACTGAAATTCTGTTAGTACTGTATACACCATTGTCCTCTTTGCAACTCCCACAAAAGCCACATAAGAAAGAAAAATAGCTCTTTTCCCAGTCAGGTTTCATTACTTGCGTGATATAATCCCATAACTCTTTTCTCACTGTCTGATTTAAAAAAAAAAAAGATTGCGAAAACAATACACATACAGTATTGCAGAGAAAACTGTAGCGGGTAAAATCTTTTGTGTTTCAGCTCATCATCTCAAACCACCAAGTGCTGCCAATGAGGGAGAGCGAAGTGAGAAAAACTGAAAATATCTTCCCCATCCAAATGATGCCTCTGAAGCAAAAAAAAAAATCTAATTGTATCCCAGAACAGTTTTTTCCTGGGTTTTTGTTTCTCAAGCATGTGAAATCAGTGTCTGAGCACAAATATCGGAAAGTGACTCACAGACTCCTCTCCATCTAACTCTTCCTCTTGCACGCACACTCACACACAAATACACAACAAACCCTAACACGTGATAAATGCCAAGTTAGACTCGTGTTCTCTCAGGTATGCAAATATGATGCAGACGCACTACCAGCCAGCAAAACACAAACACAAACATAAACAGCAAAGGTTGTTTCCATTCTCTCTGGCTCCACGATGAGTAGCTCGTGTGTTAAATATTTACCCTCCATCTTTTTACTCACTGCATGCTGCTGCTGCCTCGAGACTGTGTCGGTGTTTTTATTTACCTCTCAGTCTGCCATCGTAGACATAACATAAGCCAAAGACCCAATATTTTGGGACTTTAATGCCATCTTAATTTATTACAGAGGGTGTAGACCATAAGCAGTTGTAGGCTGCAGTGCTGTGTGAGGGAGTAGCTCTGTTTTCCTGGAAAGTCACTTCTTGTTTGCATCACCATCCACACAGGAAGGCCAGACTGTTATTAATAGCTTTACTAGTAGAGTTAGAAGCAAGATTTCTGCTGATCAGGAGTCTCATCTGCTAACTACTCCTCGATTGTTCTTTGTTATAATCCCACGTCTTGATTAACAGCTACAATCGCCAAGTTGGTCATCTTGTTATCATTATGATTTGTGAAGTTTTCCCACTTTAAATCCTGGCTTACATGTGCATGGATTACCCAAAATGAAAATCACAGTTCTGTGTAGAACAGCCGCATTCTTGCTGCTGCAAATGCGGAAGATCATTTTTGAGTTATGAAGTACAAGATTATTCTTCCCACTGTGTGGTCATAGACTTGCTTATCTTATGAATATACTAGCAAACTTCATCAAACCCCCGTTAGTCAGTCATCCAAAGTCTTGCCTCATCTTTGAGCTCACATTGAAAACTATTTTCAGAGTTCTCTGTAGTCTGTCCCTCTTTGGGAAATACAGATCTTACCTTTCAATGTATGGAATGAAAATCCATTTATCTGTGGCACTGGAGAAGATATTACTGTAGGACAGTCTCAACCATTCAAAGGAAATGGCTTGACTCTCCTGTCAGACGCTGAGCTTTTGGTTTGTTCTGAAACCCATATTTTGAACTGCTGTCTTCATTCATGGTCTTTGTCCTGGCAGTGGGGATCCTACTGTAATGATAAACCGAACATGAAAGATTACAGACAAATGGGGAGAAAAAAAGAAGAGGCTTTCTGCATGGCTTTTGGACCAGTTTCCCTACTTTACCAAAGCGCTAAGCTTGAAATGCATTACCTTGCTACACTCTCATCTTAAAATTCAACATCAAACATTATCCCATAAACTGAGTGGCTTTTAGCTGATTCATGATTAAGACCTAGAAGACTGACTGCTTTGAATGGGTTGCTATATTCCTGATTGAAGCTGCAGATGGAAACCTCTAAAGCTTTATGTTGTCTCAAGTTTCAAGTTGGTGTGACACTGACTTCCAGAAGTGTGGCCAGACCACTGGAAATGTGAGTGCCTTGTTGTTGTAGCAGATGAATGGGTAAATGCATGCGTGTGTGCACGAAAGTAAGTGTGTGGCTATAGCTGAGATCTCTCATTAGGGGAGCAACTAATCACTATTTGCAATTAGCAATTAATCTCTCAGCTGTTTTCTTAACTAACACAGTAACCATTTAATCTGTCAGAAACTACTAGAAAACCCTTCTATAATTTCCAATATTCTAATACTCAACAGTCCAAAACTTAAACTTCGTTCATGTACATATGTGTATAACACTATTAGTGGCAGTTACGTAATTTGTTATCTTTGCAGCACTGTAGCCTTAGATAATAGCAGAAAGATTTCTGCTGAGATTGTTTTATTGATTCTCCCTCAGTGAGGAGATGATTAGTACTGGCAAATGCTCCACTTCTACTCACATGTATTGGAATGAAGTGATGTATTCATTTCATTAGACACACGAAGGGATGAATTTAGGCTCTGAACAAAGATGAATGAAATGCGGTAACTGGCTCCTGCCCATGTGAGTGCTTTATGGATAAGGAGTGTCTGCGCTCAGAGTCAAGCACGCCGAGTGGGGAAGAAGAGAGAAGCTGTCTGTGTAGCGTCTCATGTGTTTTTAATGAAGTAAGTGAGATGATCTGAGCTTCTGGTAACTTCAAACACTTGCGGCGAGCTGAGAGCTGTATAGGGCATCGCAGCTCAGGTGAAGCAATGTGTTATGCAAGCTAAGGGATTCATTGCTGGATGTGTGTGTGGGCGGTTTGGAACAAAAAGGAGGGAAGAAAAAAAAGTTGGCTGGGAAGAAAGTTTTTGGGGCTCTTGATAACTTAGACACTTTTTATATGTGAACTATGTGAAAAGGAATCTGGATCCACATCAGTAGACGGTTCCTAGGTAGAAGGTGCAGGAGTGTGGGAGTGGAGGTAGAGTGGGGCATCTACCAGGTCGGGGGTTTGATCCCTGTCTAGTCTAGTCTGTGCATCAATGCATCCATAGACAACATACTGAACCCCGAGCGGCCCCTGAAGCATCCGTGTGAGTGCATGTGCAAATTTTAGACGTTTGCACACACTTACACACCTCTGAAAAAGGACCTTTCACAAATCTGTGTGTGATTGGGTGAATAAAGGGTAGCATAAAGTGCTTTGAGGGCTCAATTAAATTAGAAAAGCACTTTATAAGTACCAGTCCATTTACCATTTACAAGATTTTGAGCTCAGTTAATGAGAATTTGATGAAGTTTGAAAAATTTGAAAAGCAGCCTTGAAGGTTGTGAAAAATGTTGTCTGTTGTTAACTTTTATGTCAAAGAGTGAGCTTCATGCATTAAGCTTTCTATTGAAGCCTCAAGCTGTCTATCTCATCAGATTTTTTTTTGTCAGTGTTTAATTTTGTCGTATTAGCGTCATATAATTGATGTGTTTGGATGTCTGTTCAACTGTGTTGAACAAATTGAAAACAAAAGATAGACAGTTTTAATTCCCAGGCTTACCACAAGAAATATAATGGAGAAACATGATACAAAGGCATTTTCTTTGGAGAACAGCTGCCGGCGCACCACCAGCCCAAGAGTTGATGGAGAAATTAATAACTTATAGGCCAAGGCGCTGTCCTCAGCTACAGATGAGTAATTACACATTTTGATAGTTTCCCAGATAAGTCGCCAGAAAAGAAAGTTCAATGTCTCTCTTTAGGTTGTTTTTTTTTATTTTTAACAAAGATACTGACCTTTCTTCACCCTAAGAAATTGCTCTGATAGCTGGCAAGGTTTTCAACAAAACATTTTTATCACCATGATTAATATTTATGTGTTTTCTGAAACAATAACATGACCTGATACGACTTTGTGCCTGGCTTGCCGTTAGGCCATGTCTCTGATGATTTCATTGGATGGAATACAGAAGGAGATTAAAGTGTGCACTCGCACACTTGTGTATCTCATTGTGTATGTTTAAGTTGCAAGACAGTGTGCCGTTTCCCTTTTACTAACCATGTTTTGGCTACCAGCTGGGTGTTTTGTCTTTGGACTTTTCCTCTTTTTCTTCATCTTTTCTTCATTAGCTGATTCTGTGAGTCTTCTGATATAACACTCTGCGCTTCATCACTTGTTGGGACAAAAGTCTGCCTCGTACACCTCCCTTACAGGGACCAGGTTTAATCCTCAGAAGGTTTAAGATTCATTTTAAAGTTTTAGGCCGAGAATTACGACTGGGTTGAAGAGGGGTTAAAGGTCGGGGTTAGGCATTTAAGGTTAGGATAAGCCTCTAGAGAATTAAAGTAAGTCAATGAAGTGTTCTCACAAGTATGTGTGGGTGTTAGTGATAGACACAGATATATATAAATCAACAATGGAATTTATTTGTTCAGGTTTTCATTTAAACATAATAAAGTGTACAGTGATTGGTAATTATATGGATTTACTTAATAATAACATCCAGAAATAATGAATAAAACATACAAACTATGAATAAAAACTTCCAGTGTAACAATATTTCTGTAACCGAGCACTATGGTTTAGAGCATTATGCAACCAAATGGACTCATTAAGTAGCTGTTGTTACATTTTAATGTCTTCCACATTCAACAATAATTCCTGATGTTTAATTGCTTCCAGTCGCTGTTTTCTTTTCACTGGACAAAATAGATGTTCTTCTCACGTACAGAGCTCAAAATGCAAACCATGAATAAAAAAAAGGAATGCATGAGCTCCTGTCATGGTATTTTTTTTCATTTCACCTGCAGTGTAATATTGTTTGACATAGTCATGGATAAGGTTCAGCTCGACAGCTTGCCCATATGGAATATTAAACATGCTCTGCTGGTGAGGGGCAGCGAGTGATGTAGGTGGCAGCTGCTGCTTCACTTTATTAAACGTTTCACCACATAATCTTTTTTGTTTGCTTTCTTCCCCCTCTGTCTTTTGTCTTATTTTCATACTGAATTCTCTCTTATGCTGCTCTTTTTTGAAAAAACTTTTCATAAAACCTTTAAAACCTTGAGAAAAAACACACATATTCATCAGAAGAGCTAAGCTCACTGCACGTTCACTTGGCCTTGAAGGTTAAGAGGTGAGCGAAGCAGCTCCGGCTGTGTTTTCACTTGCTCCATGGCTTCACAGATGGTCCACAGGGTACACATTATTTATGTGTGTACATGTCAGTCTGCATTTGTGCGTTCGCTCACACTAACCTTTTTGTTTAGTTTTCTTTAAAGAAATCCTATTCTGAATCAAACTTTTCTTCTGCTGCATCTCTATTTTCTTTTCTTTCTCTGCTCTTTCCATCTGCACGGCGCCGTTCTCTGTCGGCCGGTAAAATCTAGGACGTTTTGTCACTGGGGACCTGGTGTAGTTTGTAACTGCGTGTGTCTGCATTCTGGCTTGACAGCCTCTGTGAGAGTAAATAAACAAATCTTGAGTCATCACACTAGCTTTGAATTGTCATCTTGGTGCTGCAGAGTTCTATGTCTTTTGCAGTCTTTTTTTTTTTGCTTCAGCTGGTATCCCCATTGAAGTAAGAATTTGAGTAGTAATGTGCAAAAATTAAAGCGTAACTTGTCTATTTTTGGAGCAGCATACTAAATTGAAATGGACTCGTAACTTTAGCCAGTAATGACTTCTAGGAATTTAGCACAATTACAGATAAGTAAGTCTAAGTAATGCTCAGAATATGTAGCTAGGCAGTGATTCCCAAGAGCTGTTATTGGTTTTATTCTGCCCCAGCTCATAGAAGAATGTGTGTGTGAGTGTATTTTTGGGATGTGACCTGATACATTGACAACAAAGCAAAATAGAAAGTATATATATGTAGAGCCAGATCCAAATGTTTTAAGATTTGGATACTATTACTATTTGGTAAAGAGAATAAGCAATCATTTTTTGAGTACTGCTATCTCCGATCCACCAGTGTCACCTGTGAATTTTATTAAATTCAATTTTATTTATATCACGCCAAATTGCACTTGATAATGTAAGGTGAAAAGTCTACAATAACACAGAAAAATCGCCAACAACCAGACAATCTCTCGTGTGAATGGAGCTGTTTTCTCTCCTGGCTCAAATGTAGGCTGTGCACTGTGAGACTCAAGAAAGACAAAGTATAAAAGCCAGACTGGGTAGCCTCCTTTTAAACATTCATGTGTTAGCAAAGGGAAATGCAGTCTCCTTGTCTGAAGGTGCTCCTTTCTCTCATTTTGGACTGAAAGCAGACCAAGTGCTACATTGACTCATTAGCCCACCTGGACCAGCGCTAACTGGTTGACATGCTAACTTCAGTAGAAATCTCTGCAGCACTGCACACGTTTGTCATAACTTCGTAGCTGTTAAGTCTTCACATTCTGGCGATAACAATAACTGTGTTTTCATTTTTCAAAATCTATTTTAAAGTTCTTACAGATTGCACCTTTAAATAAGTCATGACATGGTTTTATATCCAAATAAGAGTGTGGAGGCAAATAACTAACTTTCCAAATACCTTTGGATTAGACAGTTTTTTTTCTCTTATATTTACATCCTCAATCAGAAAGCCTATTGTTTGAACTTTTTTCATTTTCTATTTGATTTGGCATGAAAGCCACAAATGAAAACAGATTATGGACTTCATTCTTATTCTCAGTAGGTTCCTGGCACAGACCGCTGTGCTCTCTGTGAACTCACTTCCCCTTGCCCACCCTCTGCAGCCATGCTCATGTCACTCGACATAGGAAAAAGGTGATAAAATCAAACTCCAGAGCAACGTTTTATGGACAAAATTTAAAAAACAAACCAAAACCTTTCATAAAGTTGAGATAAATGTGTAATAAATGAGTCCTTATAAGAGAGTTTGTAATTGAGCTTTTAGCTCTTAGTAACAATTTGATAGGAAGAGAATTAAAAGTCAGAAATTTTATTCAAATTATAATAAGATATGTGAGATGAATTATGACACTATCCACAGGAGACCAACGCCCGACCAGTTTTAGCACGTTCTCTTTCACTTTTTTTACACTATCTGGTTGTGGATGGATTAGGACTGACGTCTAAAGCAGAGGAGTGCCAAGGAACTGGTTCTTATTCCAGCATAATTAATTCAAATGTACTTACTAAGGGCTTACCAGTCTTCACACTGGAATTAGGCTGCGTTTCACTGGTTGTGAGCGCTTTTACAATTACATGCATCCCTTGGGTGATGTACTCCAGTCATATGACACAGTCATGAACTCGCTCTATGAGTAGTAGTATTAATATTGATTGTGTTTTGGTGTAGCACAAACATGTATATTTCAGTGTGTGTGCAACTTTCCAGACAGTGGCCGTCTGGCTGTCTGAGAGCCTGGTGCTGTTATCCTTCAGAATCACTGGGTGGGGGTTGATTCAGTTGTGGAAATGAATTGAAATTGATATTCACCTTTAGTGTAGGTTCTTAAATTGAGGAAAAGTAAAAGCAGAGCCAGGGAATTACACGTAATATGCACAAAGACACACAGACGGCTCACACGCACATGTGCCTACTGCTGGTGACAACTGGGGTTAGAAATAGGACGTCTATATCCAGATATGCATGGCAAGGCAACTCAAGGGGACACAGCAGTCATTGTTTTTGTGCTCCTAAACACACACACGCGCACACATACACACAACCCAAGTGACATGAAAACTGAAGAACAAAGCTTTCCTCCATCCTATACCCCCTGCAAGACTCAGCCCTCCTTCCCTTGTCCCACAAAGCTTTTTTGGCACTGCAGACCGCTGCAGCCTGTTTCACTACAAACTGACCTAACCTTTCATTCTCAGTCATTTAAATGTAACCGTATACTTGCATAGAAAATGCTTTGTCATACTTTTACAAACCAGAGCATTGCCATGTTGGGGTTATCAAGCATGCAGGTCTTGTGCCTGATGATACACTAGATTTTAACAGATGGGGTTTTAAAAATGCAAAAAGATGGTTGTATTCAGTGTTCTGTCTTTGTGGCACATTTTATTGTTGACTTTTGACACAGCATGAAACCTTTTCCTTTTATTCTCTTCTCTTTCTGTCTTTACTGTCAATCACAAAGTTTGGCCAGTGTTCTGAGTGACACGGAAGCAGTTCCAGAAGTGACAAGTATCTATAGGCAAAGCCCTACCCTTTAACCACTGAGAAACCAGCTTAATGCAACCCTTTTGCTGTTCCATCAAAGCACAAGATGGCATAGATATCGGTGATACAGAGCAGCCTGTTTTTACTTGGAACTTTGTGACTTTGAGTCCTGTTTGGCTTGGCTGAGCGTAACTATGGCGTGCCCAGCCAGATCTGCTAAATACATTAGAGGGAACGGACAGAGGGAAGGAGGAGGAGGAGTAGAACATGCAAGGGATTGGGAGATGGCACCGCACGTGGAGAAGCTATTCCTGACAACTGAGTTTCGATAGTATAAACACATTTACACACATCCTCGCGCACATACCGTACTGCTTTAAATGGTCACATATAGAAAACGCTATGGTTTTCTATTATTTGGCTGCAGCGCTTAAGAGCGGAGGCCCATGCATTTGAGGCTTTGAGGGCTGCACACAGCAGAAGGAGATTATGGGGGTGCAATGCCAGATATAATGTGGCTGAGACTGCGTGGAGCCCTAAGGGTCTGCCCTGTCTGTCAATGTGGTCGCACACAGATGATGTCACTGCTTGCATGCACATGTCATGCACACATGAAAGCCTGCAGACAGGTTGAATCTTGCTTGAACCCCTTTATGTCTTACTTTTCTGTTTTTTTTTAAGATTAGGAGAAATTCCAAACCTCTTTAAATTGGCCGTGCATAATTCATCATAATTTTAAAGAGAGCCACTAGAGGGAGTGTATCAGGTGATTATCTTTTACTCCGCTGACTCTTTGTTAAAGCCAGAGTACTTTCAATACGAGCTCTATTTTAGCCCCTGCACTCTCCATCCCTCGTCGGCTCGTGTTGTCCAAAGCAAACACAAGTGTATTGCAGCCCATGTCAAAGGTGGAGATGATGTCATGGACAGACTGCTCATTGACAGTGACAGATTGCAGCCATGCGATCAGTTCATCAATATTACCTTTCACTGACACTCAACTGAAGCAGTGAGAGAGAAAAGACGTAAAAAGACTGGAATACACCTTTTCTGACATCATAAGTTCTGCCTGCACAGTCCAGTGGTCTCTAAAGGCAACAGGCCTGCCAAGCCAAAGCAAACTGCAATGAATGTTACTTTTGCTATTGTGTTCCAAATCTGCTTTTTCCACGTCTCTGCTTTGTTCTTTTCATGCTGTTCTCCTTGGTCTGCTCAATGGCTGTGTTATGGTACTGAGTTAATTTCATCAGAGCGACGTCTCAAAAGGCCCAAGCTATGACTCTGAGTTTCCCTCACTGCAGTTAAAAGGCTTTGTTTTATCATCACACCCCTAATTGTCTCCCAGGCCTCTTTCAACTTCTCTCTCTCCTCTCTTTTCGTCTTGTTTCAGACAGACACAAACACTGACAACTACTTTGAAACACAGAGACAACAAAAGAAGGGCTTTGTGTGGAGACATGTGCTCAGCCTGAGCATTGTGTAGGAGTGCAGCAACTGTCCAGAGCAGCCGTCTGTACCAGATGTAGGGGTCAGTCAGAGGGGCCAGTATCAGTGTCCCCTTCCCCAGTCCCCGTGGAGCTATAGCCTTTATTAATCTTTCCTCCTCAGAGGCCTCATAAATGACCGCAGGTCAGAGTCAGTAGAAAGACTGGTAAAGTGGATGATAGCACGAGGATTCATCACATAAAATATTGTTTTATGTTTTATTTGTGTCATATGCATACTTAAAAGTTTTTAAGGAGACTTGTAAATCTAAACTACTAGCAAGAAACTCATTTCCTTCTGATTATTGTATATGAGATAGCAGTCATTCAAAAGGGTAAGTGTATGGTCCTTTTGTGTGTGAGACTATGAATTCTTTAGTTTAATGTATGTGCGAAATCTGCAGCCAGCAGCAGGCTGGCTTTTTCTCTAGAGGTGAAAGACATTCCTAAAGTTAACTGTCCAGATTATACATGCACTATGGGAGTGATTTTTTTTGGTGAATATGGCCATCCAGCAAGGGCCACCGCCCGCCATTGAAAACTTGTCTCTAGTTTGCTACTGGCCTTTTGCCTGCATCGCACATTTATAGTTTTGATAATTTAACAGCAACAGGGGCAGGAATCATTCACATTGCAGAGAGTTTAGGCATTAATGTTCAGATCGCCGTAGAATATTGTTAAAGCATCATCTCTCTGGTCTCAAAAGTGTGATGAATGAGTTGTGTCAGGGCTGGACGGTTCTCCTCATTGCAGGATCTTTTGAAGAGTTATATGCTCAATAAATCTTCCCTTATAAATACGAGTGAAACGTGCATAAACAATTGGTCTCATTTTGAAAGTAATCTAAATATTTGTAGACTTCGCCAAGGGGTAAAACGTGCATCTATCTCGTGAGAGTCCAGTTAAACTTGTTCGGTTAAACTTGCCAGAACATTTATGAGCGTATTTCCAGGATTTTATGCTAGTATGCAAAAGTATGTGTCAAAACTGGGTCAGTTTCCATTTGCAGATAATTATTGGTGTTTGTTTTAACTTGCTGGAAGAACCAGATGGTGGTTATGCTGCAGGTTCGCTTAAAACACTGTCAGGTGAGTTTTAGTTTGACTTCGAAAATCTTGTGATTAAGGTTCCTGCTGTCGACATGTCACCATACCGCTTTCTGGCACAAGAGGCTAAGCATAAACAGTTGCTAGCAAGAAGCGTGTGACTCTGCAGGGGTTTGTGGACAGTTGTTCATCATTACTTCCATTGATTTGGCATTAGCATGAGGAGGATACTTTATGGAAGCGTGCATGATTTAAAGTTTGGGGAACCAGAGAGGCTAAGAGGCTAAGCTATAGGCATACTTTCCCAGGCTTTCTGCGTTATTGTAAGCATTTGCTGTTCTGATCTGTGTTATCTATAAAATATTTGACAAACAGATCTTAATTCCCAGTGTGTTATGTTCTGCCCACTTTAAGATATTGTCACAGAGTGGATAAAAGTTGTTATCCTGTGGATAATTATAAGTTATGACTGTCCTCAGTTTGGTCCACCCACTGTGGATCCTGGACAGACTCAGACGTCCATTGTCATGCTCTTTCAGTGCTTCCAGATCCAGCTGGAAACTTCTGTCTAAAATGTTATATATATCTATTTTATGGGGAAAAAGCTGAAATTCATCAGGCAGTGTCTTTAATATCTGTTCTATACCACTATAAATGTGTTAGCACCTTGTCATGCGGGGATTTAAGATACATACTCAGTGAAAATAAAAAAGAGATGAACATTCTCTTTTTGTTTCATGCAAAACAGCGAATTTTCAAGAGGGAATTTTCAATAGCGAATGAAAAGCGCTGTACACTTGCTCAATTCAGGTTTCATAAAATATACCTGCACTTTTAAAAAGTCATATTTTTGTGGCTAATATTGTCTTCCCTCTCTTCTTTTCTTCCAGGAGTTTTAGAACCCAGCCATGCCGATAACAAGTAAAGGGTCAAGAGGGAGGTTTTGGGTCAGTGAACCCTGTGTGCGCTCACGTCTTTGGCATCAGAAGGTCTATTTTTATTTCTGTGTCATCCTTGTTCTGGTCCAGACAACAACTGTTCTCGGTGCACTAGAACTCCAGCTGGATGAAGAGCAACCGGCAGGGACCATTGTTGGGGACATCAGTGCTGGGTTACCGCCTGGTGAAACTGCAAGTCTTTATTTCATCTCGGACCACGAAAGCACAGGTGTCAGCAATGACCTCAATATTGACGAGACCACAGGCATCATTACCACTGCACGCCGTCTGGATCGTGAACAGAGGGACCACTATAGCTTCATTGCTGTTACAATGACCGGGGTCACTATTGAAGTGTCAATCACTGTCAACGACATCAATGACCACGCACCTGTGTTCCCAAAAAAGAGTGCTGTTCTTAAGATCCCTGAGCACACAGCTGTGGGCACAAGGTTTTCTCTGGAGCCAGCGACCGATGCAGACAAGGACCAGCTGACCACCCAAGGCTATGCTATTCGTGAGGGCAATGTAGGCCAGACATTCAAACTTGAGACCAAGAGAGGTGCTAACAAGGTGCTATATCTAGACCTGGTAGTCAATGGACTGCTTGACAGGGAAAAACGCTCATCGTACACCCTGGTAATAGAGGCTTTTGACGGGGGCTCACCTAGGAAGATGGGATCTATGACCCTGGAGGTGACTGTGACTGACATAAATGACCACGCGCCAGTCTTCAATCAAAGCAGATACCACTCTATTATCTCTGAAAGTCTCCCGCAGGGAAGCAGTATCCTTCAGGTTAGTTTTTGTGCTCTAATTTGGTTCTAAAATAATGTTTTTGACTCCACATTCATCAGGATTTTGTTTTTGCTGTCTGTGCAGGTGTTTGCCACAGATGAGGATGAAGGTGATAATGGGTTGGTGCTTTATGAAATCAACCGACGTCAGAGTGACCCTGAATGCTACTTTGTCATTGATGTAAAGTCTGGGGTCATCACTCTGAATAAACCCCTGGACTATGAGCTTAAGAGGGTTCATGAACTGGTGGTCCAGGCCAGGGATAATGCCAGCCACCCTGAGGTAACTGCATTGTGGCCCCTTCATTATAGTGCATTAACAAAGCCGTGCAGTGTGTTTAATAGGTTGTAGCATATCGTATTATATACTTATATTAGATAGAAATTGCTAATGAGCCGCAAAGAGCACGAATCCTATTGATTGATACTGATGGTCCAAATTCATTATTATCTAGACATGGATTCCTCGCTGGTTCCATTCAATTTTGTGGTTCCCAGACGATGAATGTTAGTGACACATTGTGGTTGGTTTCACCTTTTTTAAGACAAATATTGTATGGCATTGCTATCTAGTCTGTTTCAGGATTTGTGATCCCCTGAGTTTCCTCTATCACCATCATCATGTCACAGTCTGGCGAGGGCAGACTGTATGAATTGAGAAAAGGACCCAAAACGCAGACTCCAAGGAACAGGGAACAGAACTTGAAATGTTAACAAAGGCGAGCCGTTTAATATGGCTGGTAGAAAAGGTACAAACAAAGGGCAAGGCAAACTGAAGCAAAATTAACACAAACCTAAACTGGGAAATCTAAACAAACAATAAGAAAAACCTAGACAAGAAACTTGGAAGCATGGCATAGGAAACATGGCGTGGACAACAGACGACCTGACAATCACACACTGAAAACAGAGGACTTAAATACACAGGAGGTGATTAGGGGAAGTGGAGACACATGAGGAAACAGCTGACTAGGATAAACATAATGATGCACAGGCAAGAGTAAAACTAACCGCATGAGCACAGAACACAAGACCCCTTTTCAAAATAAAACAGGAAACATGCAGACGTAGACACGACAACCAGAACTTGACAACGTAAGACACAGACATGAAACGCATGAAGAGCAGGGGAGATTTAACATGGTCGGAAACGGAGGGGGAAATAATAAGAACTAGAAACACTTAGGCATAATAATACAAACTTGATAACATAAGACACGCAGCATGAAACACGAAGGGTGAGGGGAAGCTTAAATACAGGGGAAGAAAACACAAGGAGTCTAATAACCAAATGAACTTACATAACCTAATGAACAAAATAAACTCAAACTTAAAACACTGGGTCAAAAGACCCAGGACCATGACACATCAGGTCAAAGCTAATTTGTTTTTCCATCACTTTGGTTTAGAAGAGTGACTGTAGGCCTAGTAGCACCTCTAGTATGAAGAACAACTTTATTGCTTGACCAACACATTTCAGTCTGTAGCCTTCATCAGTGTCAACACGTGGTGACATGATGAAGTGTTGCTGGAGCTTGTTTTCCTGACCACTAACATGTTTAGCCTAAATTAGTCTTAAATAGTCGATTTAAGCATACCAACAGTACAAACTAATATAATGAATGTGAAGAACTTGTGCTGCGCTGATGAATTCCCAGTAGAAGAATTATCTAAATCCTATAACTTGTTTTCACAGGTGACCAATGCATTTGTGACTATTCATGTCCGTGACTACAATGATAATCAGCCTACTATGACCATCATCTTCCTCAGTGAGGATGGTTCTCCAAGAATCTCAGAAGGAGCCCAGCCTGGCCAATATGTAGCTCGGATATCTGTCACCGACCCAGATTATGGAGAGTACGCCAACGTCAATGTGTCTCTTGAGGGTGGTGATGGGAAGTTTGCTCTTACAACCAAGGACAGTATCATTTACCTTATATATGTTGACCAGGTCTTGGACAGAGAAGAGCGGGATTCGTATGACCTGAGGGTGATGGCCACAGATTCTGGCACACCCCCGCTCAGAGCAGAGTCCTCTTTCACCATCCAGGTGACTGATGTCAATGACAACCCCCCTCTGTTTGACCAGCAGGCGTACAGACAAACCATTCCTGAGGTTGTGTATCCTGGATCCTTTGTTCTTCAGGTTACTGCCAGGGACAAGGACCAGGGCCCCAATGGGGATGTGCGATATAGCCTGCTAAAGGGCAAAAACTCTCACTCTGATTGGTTTTCGATCGATCCAGTTACTGGGATCATTACCACAGCAACTGCTCTGGATTTTGAATCAGAGCCAGCGCCTAGTGTGACTGTGGTTGCGATGGATAGCGGACGCCCGCCGCTGTCATCGACAGCGAAAGTGGACATTGTGCTGCAGGATGTTAATGACAACACGCCGGTGTTCTCCAGCAACTTCTACAATACCTCCATCAAGGAAAACACCCCAGCGGGGACTTGCTTCTTAGAGGTAGGAGAAACCCTGACAGAGAAAGTTTTCTCTTCAGCCTTTTGCTTCTCCTTCTAACTTATAAATCTTTTATCTATTTTTCTCTCTACTTGTCTTCATTTTGTAGAGGAACTGACATTTTTAATTCTTTGAGAGCTCTATCTTGCAGTGTGTTGAACACAAAACTATTGTCCTACTTACGCAGCCAAAACCTAGTATTCACTGTCTTCCCAGTCCTCTCATCTCTTTATTCCCTCTCTCTTTTCACAAACACACTCCCCGTAAAACCCACTATGATTACTCCCCTGGCAAAGGCCTGATTTATACATCAATATAAAGTGGTCTGGAAATCAAAGTCACGTCTGAAGTGAAAAGCAGTCTCAAAATCCTGCTTCACAATGGATGGGGCACTTGGAAGCACTGACACATTGTGATGTGATTCATAAAGTCTGGGATATTCAATGATCTCATTTAAAGGGAAACTATATCTAACAGAAAGAAGAAAAAGAAAAGCAGGGAGGGAGTCTTTACCTGAATTCCTGAAGCTCCTTTGAGGAGATTTACTCTCTTCTGGTGTGTCCTCTCTCTCACCTCGTAGGATTGCCATGGTAACTTAGCCAGAAATGTGGGGTGAGCCCTTGGTATCGGTGCAGTACCTCGCTTCGGCTTAACTGTCTTGTTTTCGTCACGATTTCAGCAGCTTTCATATATGAGGCGGACCTCGCCTGATTAAAAAGGAGAGCTAGATTGTCTTCCAGAAAGGTCTTAACATGGCATCGTGCACAGATCAGACCAGCAGATTTTACAAGCCAGTTTTAAACGCTTTGACATGAGGCAGAACCCCCCCCCACCCCACCCCTTTTTCAAAAATTTTAAGATAGCTCACTGCTGGGCCTAAAACACCACTGAGATTCTAATAAAAGGCTCTGGTGCCGTATTAAAACCAGAAAGACTAGTAGAGTTTCATGTTCTTGTAGGTTCACTTACCATGCATTGGAAAAGCTGGCATATGGGCTGGCTCCTTTGGGAAGACATGAGACGTGACGAAATGTAATGAGGACTATAAGATGTAAATGAAGTAAAACAGCAGAGGAGAGAGGGATTGATATGTAGAAAGAACAAGAAATGCACAGATGGAACCTTTAAATGTTTTCACAGTCAGATCCAGGCGGTGATTTTGTCTGAACCCTGTACTTTGTCCTCAGTTAGCTTGCCCTTTTGCATTATTACATCCCTTAACCAACTAAATGAACCCTCTAGACCCTCATTCCAGTTGTTGCAACAGTTGTAATCAACTGTTACTGCTTTTTTTCTTTCTAATCCTAGCCGGCAGTTATTCTGGCACTAGGTGCAGGCTAATCCCATGCCAGACATCACGGGTAGTTTTCCAGTGTGCCAGAGAGATTGAATAAGGTTTGATTTAGTCATTCCGGCACGTTCCTCAATGCTTGCTTCATCTGTGCCGAGAAACTCAAGGCGAGAGTCTCCCCACAAGAGCTGCAGTTTTTCAGTATAATGGCAGCTGGTGTTAACTTTTTTCTTGGCCAGTGCAACATGGACACACAAGCGCACGAAATAATCTGAGACCTGACATCATAGCTTAATGAATCCTGTTCCAGATTTGTTTTGAACTGATCATTTAATTATTGTGATTTACTAGCATCATTTTTTTTTACACTGTCAGCTAGTGGGAAAGTCGAGATTTGGGTCAGCTGGCCTGCTTGGATTCAGTTTACATATTTTCTTGCGGTGTTATTTGGCACAGATTAGCCGTTTGTGAGATTTGTCACGCTCCGCACAGTCAAGACAATGGCAGAATTGTACAAATATTTACAATATTTAGCAATCACTGTTTGGAGTTTGGAATTACTACGCTGGCCCGGCTGGCTAAGTTTGGATTTCGGACACTTAAAAATGGGGGGAAATCAACTAATGTTTAATATCTAAACAAGGAAATGTGTTATCAGTAGACATGTATGAAGAACGTTCTATATGCTGCTTTTCTTCCAGTCTTTCCTGAGTCCCACAATTTGCTTTTTGTTTTGTCATATCTTTATTTTCATTGTCATTTGTTTTCTCCCAGTTTTTCCCTTGTTTCTGTCTCGTTACATCTTTCTCCATAGGTTGATTTTGCTTTCGCTCACTCTTCACCTACACATACACACATATAGTACATGCAGTGTGTAGGAAGCTTCTTATCAGTTTGGCCACTCTAGTAATCTGTAATGTGCTGCACTGTTTATATGGCCACGACACAAAGGGGTTATTTATTTCTCAGTTTCCTCGCTTTCCTTTTCTTCCGCTTCCTTAAAGTATTTCCCAGGCTGGTGAGGTTAAAAAGTGGCTGTGTGTGTTTGTGTGTGTGCGAGTGTGTAGCATACACATTCGCCGGAATCGGGTTCACAACCTGAGAAGGTAAAGGTCATGAGAACATTGGAGATTGTAGCTGGTGGTGAAAAGCAAGCAAAGTTAGTCCTTAAAAACTAAAAATTTGCATGTGAAGGTCGCTGAAATCATCTGATCTCATGTCATCATTCTTTCTGAATGACTGCTACTTCTACTGAGTGCATATGATTACTTTCAGATTTCTTACTCGTTTAAAATTTGTGTTTTTCAGAGTTAAAGCATTTTTCCCATCTGTGTGGGTTGTTCCTTGCAGAGCCTCTGTCAAATCCAATGACATGCTGAGTTCCAGCATAACCTGACTGCTGGAAAGGCACTGTTAATCTCACAAGCAGTAGCACGCACACTCTGGTCGTAGCTCCAAAACAGCCTCAACTGACATCAGCGAATTGATGCTTTGCTTTGATTAAAGAATAAAGCAAATCAAGTCCAAATTAAATAAAAGTGAAATGATGATTTCAAAACAAAAAGATAAATTAGCTTCGATAGTTAAAAACAAAACAACAAAGCGGAAAGCACAAGTTTTTTTTGTGCGTGTATATACGAGTATGCGCATGTCCGTATGTCATCCAGTATGTCTGTGTATGTGTATGTGACCTCATTTTCAGCAGGTGATCTCCCCTGTGATGTTCAGCATGTGGTTTCCTGGTCAGGGCTGTTGAAAAACACTCATCCAGACAGACACAGATGTGCTCTTCTGGGAAATGTACTATATGAAGAGATGGGAAATGGCTTGTTGGCATTGCTCTACAAAAGCAGTGAAGCGCTCTAGTACCACAGCCCAAATACACAAATCTGCTTAGTAAACTCGAGTTATAAAATTAGAGCTGCTGGCTTCAGGCAACTGAGAACATGATGATTTTATGACAGTCTCACTAATCCAAAACGCTGTCACTCCTAAGTGGACACTTTTTGTTAGGCTTAGACACCAAAATATTCTGAAGTTCATTCAGACCACTTTGAGGTGCATACAGTACAGTACAATATAAAACATTTCCTGTTTCCACTTTGAGGCGCTCTAAAAGTTTCTTACTACTATGTGTTTGACGCACGACTCTCATCAAACCTGTTAAGTTTTGTGCAGACTGGACAATATATCTTTGAATTACAGCAATTGCGTGCTTCATGACAAAGCATCGAAATTTAACACGCTGGTAGGGTAACGCCCTGTGATGAAAACTTAGTTTACAAAATAATGTAACACCAACTCCTTAAGGCTTTCCCGAATAAATTTTAGATGTCTCAGGTCAGTCAGGTGGATCCAGTACCCCAAACTGTTAAAAATGTAATTTGAATGTTGCCACCATATGACTCTGTGACTGTCGTTTAATATTGCCCTATCACGCTTGAGAAGTTTGGGTCATTGTTTGAGGCATAGTTGTGCGGTAGTTGCACCATCACCTGAGACCAAGAAGTTCTTGAGTTCAAATCCATCAGCTGGCAGGAGTCTTTTTTCTGTGCTGTCACAGCAACTCACACAAGCACATATAGGCATGCCTTTGAAGGTAACCGAAACTAAGTGAAAAACATATAGGTGGGGGAGGTTTCTTTTAACAGGTGGAGTTAGTCTTTCTGAACCTACCAGAAAACCACTTAAGCAAACACAGTGTGTCTATCTGTCAGAGCAATCAGCCCTTTTGTTGTGAAGTCCAAAGTCAGAGATCCCACAGCTAAATTCTATTCAGCCTCTATAAGGAACGCTTACACACATCCACACTGAGACTAATCACATTTGATAAACCAATAGCAATAGCTCCAGAGATACATTGTGACTCACTGAAGGCAGGAAGGTATTCAGCATAAGCTTCCTGTAACACCAAACCAGTCTCCCAGTCTCCTGCTGGTGTTGCGCTGAATCTAACCCCCATGGAAACCAGAGCCAGAACAAACCACAGCTTCCACTTGGAGCCCATTCCCCTTTTCCAGCCCAGTCTCAAAACACACTATAGTTTTTTATTTAGCTTGAAAAAGTGTGAGGAAGATGAAATTTATTGTCCGCTTGACGTCTTCCCTCACTCTTGCTCTTGCACAGCAGTAGCTGGTCTTTAATAAGGCCCGCGCCTGTTGAAACTCTCGCCCGTGACTTGGGCGTTTTGATTAATCTGTCAGTGTGATGAATTTACTTGGATCAATAGCTGAATGGAAAAAGAGAAGAGTTTTCAGCGCTCGCTGTCATCACATGCCACAATTTGCATTTAACAGGTGATAGTCGACAACAAATGCAGGGTTTTGCACAAAGACGCGAGCGAGACTGAAAAGTTGGTGAATCGTTTCATGCTGTTAACAGCTGGCCCCTCTTCTCATATGCTTTTTGTCTGGTACAGTATTTCTGCCTCTTTCGGCCTCTCTCTCTCCGAGTCACACGTCTCTCAGCTGCCGGCGTTGTTGACAGGATGTGTGTGACGAGGGATCAGGATGGTGTGTCTGCTATGTGAACTATTCTCATAACATCCATCAACACTCACTCGGAATTCGTCACCTGTTTGCTACTGGAGGCTCAGATACCATGAAGAAAATCCATTTTGGTTTTCGACTTGTGCCTGTAAACTGTTGGCATAAAGAGGTGGGCTTTACTTCTTAAAATTATTGTAGTAATAACTTTCTAAGGTCTGAACTCAGGGGAGGTTCTCTGGTTTTATAAATGTTATATGCTACCCCCAAGGGTTTCTTTTGTTGGACACCTTTTTGCAGAATATATTAGATTGATTACTGCCACAGTGTGTCTTTTGTCCCCTCTCCTTCCCCTCATCCCTAATCAGTCATCAGTGCTTGCTCATAGGGGGCCATCTGATTGTTGGGGTTGTCTTTAAATTAAAATGTAAAGCATCTAGTTGTTGTGATTTAAAAGATCAGCCCTACGACTGTGGGTGTTGCTTGCTTTATAGCCCAAAAATGAGAATTTATTTCTATGAAAAAACATGGAATAGATGTCATTTGAAATTTGATGCTACTCAATCATATTCTTTGTTGGATCAGTTTGTGATTTGATGTTTTGAATTTTCATACAGTGGTATCACTGGGTCAAGCTTTCATATTGCCAGGACGCTGGTTTTTGACCACATGCATACAAATCTAATGACCTGAACACCAACCTTAGCTGTAATAGCATAATAATTAAACAATATGTCAAACTAGAATGGTGATCATGTTATAAATGATCCCTGTTTAGCAGCGACATGCTAGTATTGCCTTTGTGAAGGTGCTAGCCTGCTGATGTTAGAATTTATTGTGTAGTACTGTTGTGTCCCCTTAGAGCCTCTGGGTGAGTTAAAAGAGCTGATTATGGTTCTGACACTCTTAGATGCTGTTTTTTGACAAAAAAATTTAAATCACACTTTGATTGTTTAGTTTAAAATACACTGTGGTGGTGTACAGAGGCAAGATTTGTGTCAAATTGTGTCATAATCCAAGAGTTCTGGTTTTATTTAGCTGGTGTTATTTCTGCAGACGTTTTTTGTAGCGACTGTTTCTCGAATGGAGAGTAGATCTAATGTGATTCTATGTGATTTTATTATATTAAGCATAAGCAAGTGTCTGCTGTAGTGAGATCTAGCTTCCACCAACTGCACCTTATCTCTAAGGCTAGGCATTATGTTCCGCATGAGGACCTGGAGCGGCTTATTCACGCTTTTGTGACCTCCAGGTTGGATTATTGTAACTCCTTGTACTATGGTCTTCCCTCTTCTCTTCTTCTTAGATTGCAAACTGTCCAAAATGCAGCAGCCCGCCTTTTGACTGGTACCAGGAAATTTTGCCATATTACTCCTGTCCTAGCTAGCGTGCATTGGCTGCCCATAAAGTACCGTATTCAATTTAAAATATTACTCCTTACTTTCAAAACTATTAATAAATTAGCGCCAAGTTATCTTAGTGAACTTCTCAAACCACATACTCCTGCTAGAACACTCAGATCTGCCACTCAACTACTTCTGACCCAACCCAGATCTCGACTGAAGTCCCGGGGTGACCGTGCGTTTGCTCTGGCTGCCCCGGTACTGTGGAATGCCCTTCCTCTCGACCTCCGCGCATCTGATTCCATTGCACTGTTCAAATCACGATTAAAAACCCACTTATTCAATCTTGCCTTTCCCTCTAGTTAATATTTCTTTTATGATTTTATATCATGCACTTTTATGCTCATTTAAATTCTTGTTTGCTCTGTACCTGTTGCTTCGTATCAGTGACAGTTATCTGCTTGCGTATTTAGTACTTGCTCTGGTCCTATTTCTATTTTTATTATCCTCCTCCTATTCTCTATCTTACTTGTTAAGCACCTTGGCATACCCTTGGTTTTTAAGTGTGCTTTATAAATAAAGTTTATTATTATATTACCCAAAACGATGTTCTTTCCTTTTACCCGGCATTAGTGATATTTCTGATTCAGATGTATAAAGGAAATGTAACTAAGCAGGATGCTGCTGTTGAAAGCATCTCATTTTTCCTCGTTTGTGTATTTTATGTACCTTTCAGCAACTCGGTGAGGCATTTTTAATGAATCCTGACCACATTGTGTCCAAAAGGAGATTTCAAGATATGTGTGCAAGTTGGTAGTGCTGTGGTAATGAAGGAAATGTCTCCAGCAGTTCCAGCAGGGTGTGATTTGGATGTCAGGAAGTGGAGCTGAGCTTTGATGGGATATGGTCCAATTTAACCTTTTCAATGCATAGATGCATTGGACTACATGCAGAAGCAAATCTGTGAGCTGTGAGGGTTTTTTAAGGCCCTATTTTCAGTTAACTGAGCAGGCAGCATTTTTAAGTCCATCATAAATTTGGTCCTATACATGGATAAGTGCTGTTCTTCTTCTTCCTCCTCTTGCATTTACAGGTGAGAGGCCTCACAGTGCATATATGCTGCTCCTGGGATTTGATATGGACAACCCTAAGCCTCCTAAGAACTTCAGGAGCTGTTTATATAAAACACTCTTGCTGTTATATAGAGGAAGTGGAAGTGATGCATATAACAAGACTTGCACTATATAACCTAACAATGTAAACCCTGCCCATTTAAAGTGGTTCTCTATTTGATGGTGGCACAGCTTCAGAGCCTCAGATTTTCCTCTGATCTCGACAGTATCTCTTTCTGCTAGAATATTTTCGGTTGTAATCAGATTGAAAATGTTGAAATCTTATCAGAACGCTTTCATTTTTCTCTCTCTTTTTGTTTTTATGCAAGCATTAGTTTGATTCCATATCACAAGTTGTTGGCATATGCTGTGTTGTAAACCTATCAGAGTATTCATTCATGTGTGATCTCACTGGCCAGTGCCTCTGTGGAGGGGATGGCCTCACGCCTCATTAAGCCCAATGCTCTGTACCATATGGCAGTGAGGGCTTTTCTTCTTTCACCCCTTTTTTCTGTCTCTCTCCAATCTGACTGCTTTCTCTTTCTTGCATTCATCTCATCTGGTAGTGACTACTTCCTTTCACTTTTCTTTTCTGGCGTGGATACACTGGATCTAACCAAAAGGTGTTTTCACACAAACACGCACATCTTGCTGCCATGAACTGTTCTAGAGGTTACCCGAAAGAGGAGCATGCAAGAATGTGAATTCCTGAATTAGCCATCTGGGAGTTAAAACAGTCTTTAACCTGTCAGCTTCTCAGTCTAAGTTCAGTCTGAAGTCCAGTTTTGCTCATGTGAGAACAGCTCAGGTATATCTCTGGTGACTTCACAGTTAGTGAGTGGATGTCATGTGTACTGTCTCCTGCATGCTCTATCTTGGTCTCGGCCTAAATCAGCAAGGGTATTTTCCAGGGAAACGAGAACGAGATTAAAGCAGACTATCGATTGCTGTGTGCTACGTGTGAGAAAGGGCAGCTTCTCTCACACTGTCAGCTGGTTGTTATGATGTTTTCCAATGTTTCAAATATTTCAACAATACTTGACTCGTCTTTCAAATGACAGAGGGGTTCTTGAACATATACCATTTTATCGTCTCTGCAATGGATGAAGGGGTATACATGACACAATGGTAAAATGTGAAGCTTATCTTTAGTGCAGAGGGTTTCTATCAGCAGTCTGAAACAGACAAGGTAGAGGCATTCAGCTTTAGCAAGAAAACAGTCGAGATAGCGCCCGTCGTCTGGTGAACAGGCCGATATCAAACATCTGCAGGCACTGGATCCTCCATACAGAACACAGAGAAAACTGCAGCCACACTCACACTCAGATGCACGATTTCTTTATCTCTCTTAGGACTATCTCCTTATTCCAGTTCTCCTGGGCAGCTCGTGCTTTGTGTTTCCTTTGTGCAATATTTTTTGTCCATACTTTGTCTCTGAGCATCCATTTTGTTGCTGTCACATCTGTTATTGGTTGAATCTGCCTTTTCTCTACCCGACAGTGGAGTTTGAGAGGGAAAGGGAAAAAACCCAGCCACACACATATACAAAGTGACAGAAAAGGGCACAAACGCACGTGAGCAGCAGGTTCATTAGGTCACACTAATCTAATTTCATGACACACTGAGTAGAGTTGGTGTAAATTAGCATGCTTCCTGTGTATCTTTATGTCATATTTGCTTTGGGAGGGGGTTCTGCAGTTTGGAACAGCAGGTGGTCAATAAGTTAGGGGAGAAGGGCAGTATGAGTGCTTGTTTCCCAGTATATCAGTTTCTGTCGGCTTTACAGAGGGATAGATTTTAGATTGAAGTCCCAGTTGGGTGTGACCATGATTTTTCTCTCTGAGGGCTTTGTTTGTGTCATATATGGATGATTTAATTTGTGTAATCCAGTTTGCCTTGTTGTCTTTTTCGCATTAGTTGGGCAGTTTGTTGTCTGCGTATATGTTATAGTGTACATATGTAGATATTTGTTGTCCTCTTCTACTTCCTTCTCACCTCAGGAGCTCAAATATGGAGAGATGCTCAGAGTAGCAGAGAGGGGGAATATTAGTATTCCAGATATAGTGCTTTGAAAAACCAACATTACACAACGTGGCTGGTTTTGCTTAGTCTATGTGATAGCACGGAAATCTCACTCATCAGTAAAATGGGTTTTATATCCAGCATGGTCCACATCACGTCTGTCATGCATGCACCTTATATCGTCTTTTCATCCGATTTCAGTTTTTATAAGGATGGCTCTCACCATGAGATGACTATTAAAGGTTTGAGCGGCATCAAAAAGAGTGGGAAAAAGTTTCCACTCCCCTATAGTGGAATCTTTTACAGGAGATCTTTTACTATTTCTCACCTGCCCACACTAACCTCCGTTACTGGCTTTTTCTCCCTCTTTTTCAACTCCTGTCTGGTGTTCCTGAACTATACAGAAATGAGGTACTTTATATGCACATACTCTGTGCTGCTTTTGTATAGCTGTAATTAGATAAAGAGCTAATAATTATTTTTTAAGTGAAAAATGCATGTGCAAAAAAAAAGAAAAAAGAAAAGGAGCATATGATGAAACCATAAAGCATGGGCTCTAAGGATAGAAACCACAGTGAGTGGAAGAGTTATTTCCACTGTCAGCCTCTGTACATGTGAACATGCATAGTGTTTGTGGTTGCTGGCTGCGGTCTGTCAGACAGGGCTGGAAGCACTACACGAGTGGAAATAGCTTTACTGTTTGTATGGGCAACTGCTGTGATCTGTTTGGATTAACTGTGCAAATCTTCAATTGCGAGCGCGAATGGACAGGAATGAGTGAAAGAGTGATGACGACTAATGGTTCAATGAGGAATGATCAGAAAGGTTGGAAGAGAAAATCAGTAAACACGAGGAAATTTGATTTATGGAGTTTGATGATTAATTTTCCTCCATCAGCAGAAGACGTCCCATCTTCAGAGTTCAGAGTTGGTGATGTTTTTCTGCACTGCAGCCTAGTGCACTCTGTGAACCCGTCAATGTAGGACAAGCAGAACCTCAATTCAAATCGCAGCCTTAAGATGAGGAATAATGTTCCCTATCGTTTTTCCTTTTAAATGAAAAAAGTACTGAGGCATGAATTAAACTGTTTCAAAGGCAACAGTGTGCTTATGGCAGACTTTAATGTCCCCTCTCTAAATGTATCCCTCATGGATGGTGGTCTTATAGTTTTAGACCAAATCAGTGTTGTTGTGAATAAGCCCTCGATGGAATATTAAAAAAAAAAGCTTCAAATATCAACATTTACAAAATATCTTTAACCCCCACAAGACTTCTGAGCTCTTGTTTGGGATGTTTCTCCTAGCTATTTGTGATTAGTTGGGACTGATAAGTATATATATGTACACTAAGCTTCCTCTTTGAACTTTGTTACTTAGTTATTACATACTTTTAACAAATATAAAACATACGTGCAGATATAAACTCACTGTGCCATATGTATGGGTTTATTGTACAGCATAACTACGGTGCAAACTAACGAACTGCAAACTAAAGACAGCAACAGCAAATAGAAAAAAGTACAACAGAAGTGAAATCAAACACAAAAGAAATAGAAAAAAGAAAAGACTGGAAGTAGAAAAAAACAAAATCTCTCAAAACACAACAGAAGTGTTTTTGGGCCGTCAACAACCAGATGGAACAGCTGTGTGATAGAAACCAAGTCATGTGAAGGATTCGTTGAGACACGCTTTGTCTAAAAACTTTAAACATCTTCTTCTGCAGGCTGCATTTCAAAATTCAACCCACATTTTAGCTGCTTCGGGGTGGTCTATTGTTCCTTCATCTCTCCTGTCACTTTGCCTGTCAGTATTCCCATGTTGCAATTTATTAAAAGTCTAGCAATTACAAAGTCCACGACAGAAGTTAGATGATGCATAAGGTGTTAGTGTTGGAATCGCGTAAGGACTCCGAGATGAATCTTTTTGACAAGAAACAGTAGTCGGTGTGTGATGTTTTAACCTCGAGTACATTTACAGGCGTTTGGCTTAGGCGATAGGTGCTGGCTGAGCTTAGGTAAATCCTCTGCTTTGGCCCAGGTTTTGTCTCGCTGCTGTAAGTGATTTCACTTTTAAAGCAAGGATGTGTTAGATTTAATGTCAATTTACAATAACCAACATTTCTGCTGCATGTAGACAAAATACAGTTTTGTGGTTTTGGATTAGATTTACTCTGGCCTAACACACCCTGGTATGTGTTGTACAGTTTAGGAGGTTCTTGGAAAAAAACACCCTCTTTTTTCAAATAACATGTCCGTCATATGGAATTTAGCAGTAAAAGTGCCTCTGGATGATGTTTTCAAGCCAAACTGTACTATCTATAAAAACTGGTAGATGAGGTGTGTATTACTGTAAACCAGGGATGTCAAACATTAGGCCTGGGGGTCAAATTCGGCCTGACAGACTCTGGCACACCAGACTGCTTTGGAAAATGTGAAGGAGTGCATAAAGACTTTGAACACTCCCACCCGTTACTACGCCAGGGTAATTAAGTAATGGATAAACAATTAAATGACAGAAAAGTTAGAATTTTTACACAATATGCTAAAGAAATTTCTGTTTCATGATCAAAGGAACTGACAAAAGGAAAAGTAACAAGGAGTCGCACCGGCCGACTTTAGATGTCGACATCTGGTGTCTTAGCTGCTGTCACTCAGCGCAGCGTAATGTTTTCACATCACGGCTCAGCAGAGCGGGACTGTTGTGGCAGGCAGGAACAGTTGGATGGTTGGAAGATGAAATGAGATATAGCTTTATTCAATCCGATATCCCACTCATTCATTTTCACACAGAAAGGAAGAAAAATGGCTTTGGTTTGTAGCCATGAAAGAGCCAGATGTCAGAAATAGTGTACATCTCTTTTGAAAAAAAAATGCAAAGAAATAGATTTTAAAGCCCTTTTTAAACATCATTCAGAGCAAATGAATGCAAGGACTGAATCATGGTCTGCAGGCGAGCCAGATATTTTAAATCACGTGGTTTGTAGAACATACAAGGCGTGAAAATAGAGAAAGTCTGCAGTTGTATTTGTATATGATTATAAAAAACTATTTCCAGTCTAGACTGGTAAAAGAGGGAGAGCGTTCCTGTTGGTGATGCAGTCTCTTTCTCTGTCCCCAGCAGTCAGGGACGCTGGTCTCTTGGCCGGCGTCCAGCTCTCTGTAGGGGAATATCAATTTAGAAAGCTGGAAGTGATTTCTGATGCTGTCAAGTGGTGTTCACATACACAAACTACATACAGACTCACACACTTTTATGTATACCCATGCATACACGCTTCCCTGCAGTCATGTGCATTCTGGTAAACACCCACACCGCTGGCAGGCTGTAAAGAGTATTTTGTGCCCTGCTCCAGGGGACGATTACAGAGGAGCTGCTTGATTGCAAGGATCTCAGAGTGCCAGATCTGCGCCTCTAATACCGGATACAAGGGCTAATGCGAATCCATTGAAAGGATATTTTCTTCTCTCAAGGCTTTGTTTCTTATCTAAAGAACAGCTCTTTCAAGTCATACAGATCAAGAGTCCAAGATCACAGGAAGTGCAGTGCAGGTGATGTTTATTTTGGCGATAACACATAACACAATATAAACATTTCAGTGAAGCCTGCTGATAAAATGCAAAATTTGGCACCTTATCTTACAATATGATAATTTTATTTGTGTCTAATGTGCACATAAGGGAGTTAACGCATTTGGATTAGTGAGTGTAAAATCTTGAAGCTGAATAATAATCTAAATTAAAAGAGAAGATTCAAAATTTCAGCCTTTGTAGCCTTTTAATTGTCCTTTTCACCTTTTTATTGGTTTCCCTTGTTTGGATGCGGCAGCAAATGTCAAAGGTCCTTTTTTAAAGAGTAAATTTGCATTTGGAGGTTGAAAGGGTGGCACTGGTTCACTTGCTTTTCCCTTTTCCCTTTATCTAGCTCTTTAGCTTCAGGCACTCACAGCTGCTTGTTGTTGGTTTTGGAAAAGATTTGTGATTTTGATAAAAATGTGCCCCTTGACAGCATTAACCCAGCACACTAAAAAGTGATTCTTACTCAGTTCATTTTGATGTGAAGGCCAAGTTCCTTTACAAATGCTCATATATGACAAGTTTGGAGGGAGGCCTGGTGTGTCACGATATAGACACCCTATGTCAAAATGGAGCTGTTTTCCCTCTCTGACAATGAGGGTTGGTTATACGTCATTGTAGAACCCAATGTGGGCCTTGAATTGAATCATCATGAAGCAAATTAGGGAGTAACTGACATAATAGGTCACATCACAATTTCAGCTCAGCTGCCTTTGATGCTGATTGATGCTACATAAGACAGATGTAGTGTGAGCATGGCTGAGAGGTACAATGGCAAAGCCATTAAGTTAAAAAAAAAAAAATCCAGTTTCCTAAGGAGCACTTTCACTGCACAACTCTAGTTGGTCCAAGCATACAAGAAAAGCTTCACAAAAGGTCTTTGTGGAACATTATTATAGTATTATATGAAATATACAACACATGTACTGTTTTTGTGTGAACACCTAATGAAAAGGTGGATGATTCATAGTAAAGAAATAAAAGGCTTTGAAAGGAACGCAACTCAGCAGATTTCAGACAAGGAGTGAGGATAAGGAAAAAAAAATCTGATGAAAAGGATGGCTGGTGTGAAAGCATGAATGCAGGATGCAGTAGAGGTGCTGATGGTTACCATGACAATGAGAGAAGTAGAAAGAGGACAGGGGAGGTGGGGCCAAAGCGATTCATCACCATTGCTCATATCTGTGTGTGTGCGTGCGTGTTTGTGTGCATGCTTTCACCTCTATCTGTCTCAGTACCCTTGAAGGAGGCTATTTGTCTGTGGTCTACCTTCCTTGCAGACACGTTTAAGCACATATTTATCAAGAAGCAGAGCAGTGCAGTGGAGGATTGGATGTGGAGCAGACGGGTAGTGGATAGGGGAGCCATGCAGGGAAAGTGAAAGAAGACAAATATTTCAATCTCAGTCTTGTTCATGTTCAAGTCGACTGTCACTCACTTTATTATCTTTTCCACTGCACTTCTGAACTGAGAGTGGTATCCCAAAATGGCACAAGGATGCACTAGATGTTATCATTAGAGGATAATAGCTGCAGAGGACTTTGTCTTTGCAAATTTTAACAACTAGCTGAGAATGACTGTAGCATAGGCTCTCTTGTGCATGTACATGAATCTTCTGCCCGGTGATATTTTTCATCTCTGTCAAGGGGAGAGGGGGTCATGTTATTGTAACTGGGCACAGAGAGGAGCAGGCAGACGGACTTCGTACGAACACTCAGCCACGTGAAGGATGGTTGCCATTACTTCATACAGATAGCATGTGCAAGTGTGCATGTGTGTGTGGCTTTCAAAGGGTTGGAGCCATCGTTCAGCCGTAACCATGGTAACAGGACTCTCAGGACCACAGGGAAGAAAAAGAGAGGAGGTGGTAGAGGAAGGGGAGAAAGAGGGTGAGACAGAAGGAATTAGGCATGGGGGGGTACCCGTCTGTATCTTCTGATAAGCGGTGTCGAGCCAAAATGGGGGGGTCACTTCAGATGAGTTAGTGGTTCCTCATATCCTGGAATATGCAAAAACACGTACTTAAATCTTCACAGTTAACTCGAGCCGTTTCAGAAATAGCGAAGTCTTTTTTATTTAGCTTGTAGGAAACTACTTACGTAGGACTTTTCCTGTGTTTTGTGTGCGATTATGGGTAACATAATTTCACCGCACACTTGCTGGGCAGACTACGTGTGTCTATGAGTAAAACCCCAGCTTGCTTTCTCAGCACCTGAAGTGTGACATAATGTGAGGTTAATGATTCTCAGCCAGCTGTAAAGAAACAGCACGCGCTGGCGTTATTTACATCACCTTTAAATCGCTGTGGTCTGCTGCTGCTTTGAGGTAAACTGAGGTAATGAGTACTTTGCTTTCCACAACAATAAATAGTCCATGCATGCACCCCATTGACTGGTAGAGCAGCAGCAGCTCAGACCCAGTGGTTAGAATTAGAAAAATAAATTTGCTTTTTGGTCTTGCCTGCTTTTACTCATGGATTCTTTTCTTTTCTTGCTTATCTAAACTGACAGTCCAGGTTTACTGCAGCTTTTTAGGCTACTGCATCCACAATACTTCCCCTTCTGTCTTTTTCAATTCTGTAAAGAACTGATGAGGGACACACACAGGCACACACACGAAGTATACACAGCCTCCAACTGTGTTCCAACTGTGTGTCTAAATGGATTCCATTGTTTTCTTAATTGTCAAATTAAACATGTCACTCTATTTGAATGGGACATACATATGCCAGCTGCCAGCTCATCCATTGGAAAAAGGGGGGTTTAGCATTCATTCATTAAGATACAAGGCCCCTTCCCCCTAAAAAAACAACTTGAAGGTGCTTGAAAATTCCCCTTTTCTGTCTCACACACACATCTGCACATCCACATGCGCACACGGACGCACAATCAGGCGGGGATGAGGAAAAGTCAGCGTAATCTTTTGTCTATCTCTGAGCGAGGGTGGATGGACAACCCGCCTCATCTGGTAACAATCACCTCACAAGCTGCCTCCAGTATCTTGCCCGTGCGTGTGTGTGAGCATGTGTAGCACTTGCGAACATTTTAGGACATGCATGCATATGCGTGTCTGTATGTGTTTATATGTGTGTGCCTAATCCCAGAGTGCCACTAAAGAGCTTCATCCATCCCAGCCGTGTCTGAGAAATATGAAGGCGGAGCAAGGAGGGATAGGCTTTGAAAACGGAAACTGAAACATGGGATAGAGTGGACTCTTTCTGTTATCCCTTTTTTTTTGTGGCTGATTGTTTCGTAGTGTTTTTTCATTTCCCGTCCTCAGACCAGTCACACATCCACCATTTTACAAATTAGCTTGGCCTTTCTTGCAGCTGCTTCTCTTTCACAGTGGAGTGGATGTGAACCCCATGGAGCTGCCCACAGCTCCATACAAAGCACACCTATATTTCACGCTGCAGGAGCAATTCTGCTCCTTGTTCCATCGTGAATGCTGCAAAGTGTTTTGTAGAGGAAGGATCATTTAGCTTAATTAATGTCCCCCTGCTGCACAGCCCTGAAGACACATAATTAAAGCTTAGAATTCAGAGGCTTCTTTTAGTGGTTTAACATTCAAAAGAGCGAGGACTTGAACCTTGGCTTGAAATCCAATCAGTGGCTCATTCAGTACTTCTGAATGAAGGCATAGGTAGGGCCTACTGGGAGTATTTTGCAGGGCTTTAAGGAGACATTTTGGGTTTAAATAGACAAATAATCATATTATCTGGCAAAGAATTTGTCAGTGAGAAATCTGTATCCCTTGGTTAGATCTATATTTATTCCAAAAGCAAAACAGGTCCTCCTATTTTTGGAGGAACATTTTTCCTAACCACCTTCTTTCTTTCTTTCTTTCTTTTTTTTTTTTTTTACATCATCTGTTTTGGTTTCAGGCATGGCTTGAATACAAACCAGCCTGTGCACTGTGTAATAAAGTGATTTGGCTCCTTCTTCCCTCTGCCATTTCATCTCTGTGATTTAGAGAACTCCACTCAAGTCTTCATTTTCACAAGGTCAAATTTGATGAATAAGACTTCGTCTGGCACAGCTTTTTGGGCATCTGAGAGTGCATGCATGTGAGCTTTTCGTCTCTCCCTCTCACTCTTTTGACTTAACATCACTGGGGCATGACATACACCAGAGACCATTTGGCTGAAATCCTAAATGAGATCCACTGAGTCACCAGTGTTACAGATAAAATTATGCCTCTGCATGAGGAGTTAAAAATAAAAGTAAAAGAAGATGCCGAATAAACGGGCAAGCATGCAGGTGGAGGAGCAAACAGGCTCATATTCAGCTATACACACAATTTCATGGCCTTTCCGTCTCATTATATGAGGTTAACACCATGCTGGTGGTCTGCATGGAGTTAGCGTGGTGAGTGTTCCATTAATTCAACTCTGCTGCACATTGCCCACTCCGATACACACACACACACACACACACACACACACACACACACACACACACACACACACACACACACACACACACACACACACATTGGACATCGCGCAGAAATCTACAGCCAAGATAGAGGAGAGCTGTGGCAATTATACACCTAATAAATCAGTCATTCACTCATTTTGTATGTGTGCTCTCACTGTGCACCCTCTCCCCAAGCTGGTCACTGCTGACTTGTACACACACATTTACACATATACAGAAACACATAAGCACACAGTCTCACAAATGTAGAGGCTTGTATAATCACGCTCATTCAGGGATCACCTTGGCTGGAGTGTATGGACGTAAAACAAAACACACACTTATTTCATGTCTGACTGCAAACTTATGAAGTGACTTACAGTAAGTATGACACTGAAATTCCACAGCTCATGCTTCTGGTTCATCCCCAGCCCAAGGCAGACTCGTCTGGATTCCACTGTTGGGTGGAACAATGGAAGACTACTGTAGGTATCACAGTCCTGAATCAGAGATGTAAACACACTCTCTGGTTAAGCCATCAGTCGCTCACTTCTCCTTTTTGGAAACCACAGAAGAAGAGATGTTGGGTTCTGCCTGTGTGCTACACTCAGCAGTGGGTTGGGCTCAGCTGGGCAGAACAGGATGGATATGTCAGATATTGTAGGTTTCTCAGGCGTGAGAGACAAAGGTACATTTACTTCTTAACATCTGCGACAGAATTACAGCTGGCAGTTCCATTTGTGGGGCGTAACCACAACTGCCACACAAATTCATATTCATATTAGAAGAACAAGGTTATTTTGCAGTGAAAAGAAATATGTGAAGGAATCCACAGCATTTATTATCTGAAATAGATAATTCAGCATCCTGGCTGTTTGGTTAACAGCTTTAAATATATTAGCCAAAGATTAAATTGTATATTTTCTCAGTTCAAGCCTTCTCCTGAAAGCTCTACTTTAAAGAGCTTATTGCCCTAAAATAAGTTCAGCTCCTGCGTGCACAAGGTAACTGGTTGATTTTTAATATTCAAATTACACTTTTACATCTATTGATTATTTGTGCACAACCTGAACTCATTTTTGCTGGGTGAGAGGTAGCTGTGGTTCAGGAGGTAAAGCACGTCATCTACTAATTGGAAGGTTGGTGGTTTGATCCCTGGCAGCTCCAGTCTGCATGCTAAAGTATCCCTAGGCAAGATAATGAACCCCGAGTGTGATTGTGTATAAATGTTAGGTAGAAAGCACTTAGACATAGAAAAAGTGCTTGCATGAATGTGTGTGTGCATGAGATATATTGTCAAAAACTGCTTTGAGTGCTTAAGTAAAGTAAAGCACCGTGTAAGAACCAGTCCATTTATCTACAGGAAGTGCGACTATACTTTTGTATTTGTTTTCCAGTTTTGTGTTGGTCATTGACTCTATCGTGGAGACATAGATTCAGTTTCCCAGGATGACTTCACCTAAGAACTTTTTTTTAGGCCAGTTTTACATGGATTTGAATGTGAAAGCTGGGAATCAGGTGGATAGATAACCGCAGGTAAACTGAAGCAATAATTGAAACAGTAATTCTTGTAGACATATTGAATCATTAATATGATTTCCAGCACCTGAGTGCCAGACCATTTTTATATTACTTTAGACCCTTAGTGGCCCCTCTAGCTAGCTTATGGTGCCTTGTCTCCAGTTTGGAAACCACTGCATTAGGCTTAATGACACCTGAGAGAGACAGGAGTCAGGTTTGGGAGTAAGGAGTCAGGTTTGGTTAGTCAGCAGACCACAGAGTCAGGACAGAGGTAATGTGAGATGCAGGCTATAGAAGACCTATGGAAACAGAGAAAAGTCATTTTATAGTCCAGCTATAGAGATTTAATCTGCACTATTAAGTTGGCTGGTGGCGTCGCTCTGCTGGTCTGCTCTTATGGGAATTTTCAAAGAGAACTATTACGGTGATTTACTGTGGACAGCTCTCAAATAGTCCAAGCTCTCCGCCTGTGTCTTTGGCTCTGTTCTTTTTCCTCTTTTTTTGCTCTTCTTCACTTTGCCTTTTTCTACTTGTGAAGTGAGCCAGACACACATGGAGGAGTTCAATACTTAACCCACCATATAGAGCAGAGAATGTGCCGTGTTTATACATTCAATAAACCTCTGAGTCTATGTGTGTACACAAATGGGTTTCTCTAGTACTTCCCCTAAGGGTCTCTGAGGTTAAGGTCAGAATCTCATGTAACCCACCCCTCCCAGTTTTAAACTTCAGCACCCTCTCAGTCTAACTCCAGAGTACTGATCATTTACAGCTATACGCGAGGCGCCTCCTTTCCTCAGCTCCACTATGTTCCCTTCTCACCTCATTGCCTAAATCGTTTTAGTCATGGTAAAGCGCAGTTGCTTGCCTAATTTTTCTGTGATGGAGGGCCTGGACAGAAGTGTAGCCTAACACAGGCAGCATATCAAGTAGGGGCTCTGCCTATCTGCAGTGCACTGGTTTCGCAATGATCACTTTTCTGTTTGGTATTTCATGCATAGCATCCAGATTCCACTCGTCACACTTTAAATTAAAATCATTTTCTACGCATCAGAGGCTCGATTTATTTCTTTAACTGAAAACTAATTTCTGACTTTTGTCACATCTTCTTCATTTTCTCCCCTCACACACACTTGGAAGTCATCTGGCACAGCCACATGAACACTGTCACATGTTTCGTCGCCTCGTGTTGCCCCTCAGATATTGAATGGTGGGAAAGAGTGAATTATCAACAATGATCTCAGCACTGTAGCTCTGTATTCTCCATCTGGCATACAGTTTAATGCTGACCTCCTCCAGGGTGAGTCAGCTGTGAGGAAATTAGTCTAATTGCTGATTTGAATTTGCAATGGCAGTGGCTTGGTAGCATAAAAGAAGGCACAAGGAAGACTTTGACTAGGCTAAAGGATGGTAGAATATTGAGAGCTTTGTTATCTCGGTTTCTTTGTCTGTGTTACACAACTAAGTTCACTCTTATTGTCTCTGCCTCCTTCTCTTAGCCGTTTTTACCATTAGGGATAGACGTAGAAGTCGTATGTAAATATTCACATATGCTTGTCTGGTTTATACATCTCGCTGATTAGGTTAAGAGTGGGGGCTGATATAAAGATTGGGGAGGGGGATAAGAGCTGAGCCTGGGACCTGCTGCTCATGCAAGGTGGTGAGTTGGGACCTTAAGCCATCTGTCAGCTCCATCTCTCTCGCACAATGTCCAAGAAGATGTAGAGGGGAAGTGAAACTACTCAAGCCTTGAGCGAAAACCCCTGTCACATAATGCTAAAATTTACTGTTAGATTGGGTTAGATGGCCTGCATAAACTTCTTTTGTAGTACGTCACACACTGGCACCTGTGAAATTTGCCACAGACACAAGGTTTTGACTTTTATTTTTCATCAGTGGGACGAAATGGAAGATAAATTAAATGCTACACCTGTCAATTGCTAAACAGAGCAAAAATAGTTAAAATTAGGTAACAAGGTAAACTATTCTCATGTTGAATAGGTTTTGAGGTTTTGATACTTTGATTGAAGGGTCTCACTTTCGTTGAGAAAGTGATCATTAGCATGTTTTTCTGTGTCCTTGCTGGAGATCCTCACGGGGTCATTCGGGTTAATAGTGCAGTTCCAAAGTCCGTAAATCAGGAAAGGTGTAATTTGGAGTTGAACATGTGCGGCAGAAGGGGTTTGTCTCTTCTCAACCATTTAAAAAAATGTAAACTTGCCTGTTGTATCAGTGTTTCTGTGCTTATTTCATACCAAAAAAAGTCGTATAAACATACGAAACACTGGATTAAAGCTGTAACAAGCTAGAACCTTCATTCCAACAGTCATATTTGAATTGCCTCCTCTCCCTCGACCCAGCTTCCTACCGAGCAGAGGTCAGCTTCCTTTGTCGTAAATACAGCCTATCATGTTACTCGTGTCGTAAAGCTGGACTCGCATTCAGGCCTAACTTTCGCTCATTCATGCCTAGTTGTCATTCAACACCCGCAGTAACCTGAGTTCAGCTCCACTACTGCACAATGGGCCGCATTTTGAAGTTACCTGAAGTGTATGCTCTAGATGTATTGTGCATACAGTGCGTATTGGGTTCGACTTCATTTGGTGTATATACATGCAAGTAAATCATGTGGAGCCAGGGTTGGGAAGAGTGTTTGTAAGAATGCGGGTGAGTGGAAGTGGAGTGCTTAAAGGTAATTTGTCATGTCAGTGGTTGTTGAATGGGAAGCCGGTGTTCGAGCTATGTAATGGTTTATATGTAAACAAATTACACATAATCTCCTTTAGTCTGTTTATGTGTATTTTGTCTTGTGAGGACAGATCATTTTACCAGCGACTGCCTGTGACAGTCACAAGTGTTATTGATGAAGTGCTGAAAATAATCACAAACTGAATTAAAGATCAATCAAATCATCGAGATAGAGTCTCAGGCTCTGTTCTCTGTCTTTGTCTCCTCCCTCAAACGCTGGTGTAGAGTAACTGAGGGTAGTTTATAATGCTGCCTGGCTCTCTAGGGTTACCCCCCTCCTGCTCCATGCTATATCCCAGGAGATTGTGTTTCACTCTTGCGCCTCAATATTTTATGCCCCTTGTAGCGTCAGTGCTACAACATTTACAGGCCTATTGATCATGTGCTGGTATGAAGGTGCTGTTTAGAGGACCACTTTCCCAAAACCAGACAGAATGCATCAAAACGTTGGCCCTAGATGTTTATACTACATGTCCACTTGCTGTACGGTCTGTCTGTGCTGTTCAGACTTTACCGACATCACAGCATGCCTAGCTCTAACTTTGGTAAGCCAAGTACCAGGGTTATCCCCCCTCTTTCTGAACTCTGCCATGCTGAAAATAATTTTCTGGAATTGAATTCCTTCGGAGATTTTTTTCCCCTCCTACACTCTAATGTCAAGACAACCGATTCATTTCTTCCAGGCAGTGCATTCCCTGAGCTGACAGAAGGAGGTACACTTTAGATGTTGTATTGACGGAACAGAAACAGACCGTACCCTAAACCTGGTCTTTATATTTCAGAATCAAATCAAAGTTTCCTTACAATTCTGTTTTGTGTCTAATGCCATCATATGTGAGCAGCATGTTGATCAAGGCTCTTTCGTTTTACTTTCAAAGCTTATGCGCAACCTTCCAGCTCCTCTGAATCAGTGACTGGAGAGCCTGAGAATATCACATACAGCGACGAGCTGTTGTATATTATGCTTTACCTTATCAAGGGAGCAATCAAATCATTTCGCAATGGGGATATAGACGCAAGCAAACAACAAGCTTGGTTTATATTATCTGCTGTCGCCACTGTTTACTCGGATAACAGGACCAAGATGGAACGGGGGATAGAAAAACAGCTGCATTAATTAAGATAGATGGATTAATTCAAACAATGGGAAGGCAGTATATTAAATCCTTGTGCTAATAATATTATAACAATATTATTCCTATTAATGTCACAGCAAGGCCATTAAAACTTTGTCAGTTATTATCTATCTCAAAGTTGATGGATTTTGACACACAAACTGCAAACTGCATATAAGTCCCAATGCAAAGAGACCACTTGATATGACTGCATGAAGAATCCAGATGTGTCCTCCTGCGAGTGTACTCCCATAATGAACCAACGATATGTCCATTCCACCTCAGCTTCTGTCTGCAAAGATTTTATTCTTTATTATTTTACAGAGCACTGGTCATGGCTGGGCGAGATTGGTTTTCACATGTAATCCCTAACGCCTAATATAGTCTCGCTGTCACTGTTGGGTGCTCAATTATGTACACATATTTATACTTTCACGCACGTTTGAGCACAGTGTCTCTGTAGCTGCGGGTAGCATGAAGTAATTCCATTTTTTCCATCATGTTCTGACTGACATGCATCTTTTTGTTCTCGTTTATAATGAGGCTCGCCGAGTGAATGGAGATGGCAGATCTGTACGAGCAAAGAGAAAGCTATACAAAGAGAGCATGCTCAACGTAGCTAAGCATTGGCTTCCTTGAGGCCATTTCAAGACTCTACGCTGTGTCTACCAATTCTGTTTCCTACGCGTCTATGTTCGGTTGGTATGAGAAAATTTGGAGAATCTGGGATGTTGATAAAGAGTTTAAGATGTGTAAACCAGTGCTGTGTGCAACACAGAGACTTGGACATTGGAAATCGTATTGTGTGTGTGACAGAAAGGATGAGAGAAGGAGGGTTGTGCATATTCTCCTGGGGCTATACAGTAAGAGGGTTTAATTGATTCTGTGCAGGAGAGGTGTGAAATGCATGTCAGCAAACTGCAATTGTTGAGTCAGTCTAGTGAGTAAGTGACTGCTGGGGTTATCGTCTTCAATCACAAGGTTTCAGAAAAAGCATGGGGGATGAAAACGTGCAAAATCCAGTTTGGCAAAAGACTTCTTCCTTTCTGTTTGCAAAGCATGCACTCAGGTTCACCTCACCTGGGTCGTCATCAGATTTTTAATAGTTCTTTCATGGGTTCTTGATTAACCAATTTTTTTTTCTCAGCATGCGCAGACAGCTTTTTATTCTTTCTTATTAATACTTTGTCAGATATGTAGACTCTCAAATGTACAGATTTATACTCAAATATAACACATTAAATTCTTGATAATTTTTTGAGGAAATATCATCATCAGCATATCTTTATGTTCACATAGAATATTTGAGGGTGTGTGTTTGTTCTCTTTCTGTGGTGCCTCCATGTGGATGTGCTTCTTGTGTGATTTCAGCACAGACGTCCAGTTCTTGAGCATATCGTGCTGAGCAGAGCTTCCGGTTTTTGGTCCTAACAATAGTGGCGAGTTCCTGAGTTATCGCATCATTTCCTGTCTCAGTTCTAAGACAGTCTCACACCACAGTGTCCGGTCCAAGAAACTGGAAATCCATCACTACCCCAAACAAGGAATCAAGGCCAGGGCAAAAGCTGAAAGGTCTTTGAAAGATAGTCCAACTTTTTGATTTGTGATTTAATTCACCAAAAATCTCTTTTTCAGTTCACTCAATAACCTGCAGGAAAACATGAACTCATTACAGTCAGCATATCTAGCACATCTAAACATCACTTGTTCAACATACCCTGAACTCTCTCTAATCTTCAGACATTTTTGAATTCATCACTCTATAGGACATGTTTGCCACTGATTTTCAGTCCATTTCTGCCTGTTTCCCTTGCTTAAGTATGGCTTCTTGACAGCAAACCTTCCACTGAGACCTTTTCTGATGAGGCTTCAGTGAACAGCAGATGGATCGACTGAACCTCCAGATGAAGCTCAGGTCCTGTGTCAGATATTTTTCCTGATATTGTTTATCAGCTGTAGATAATTTATTTCAGATCTGTTATTTCTTGTCCTCCACTTGTCCAATTTGTTATGCTTCATTGTTTTAAGGATACACTGGACACCATGCAAAGAAATGTCAATCTTGTTGATGCAAAAGCTACAATTTTATGCCTGTCAAACTATTATCTTCGCCATTTTTCTGTAGATTCAGTTATCATCTTGCTTGCACATTGGTGACAAGTTAATCTAGTGCTTTAATTCATGCAACACCCACTCACATTCATGTCAGGGATATGGAGGAAACTGGAATGGCTCATTGTTGTGCAGAACTTTGTTTTTGTCATACATTTCACGTAGCCTGGGAAACTTATGTAATGGAAAAATCCGTGCAGTGCCATGCAGCAATGATGCATTGATTGAGTGCAACTTTTTGGGCTCATTTTAGCTCCTATCATATATAATCAAAAAGTCTGGCATAGCAGAAATGTAGAATGATTTTACTCTAATTACAACAGTTGGCTTCACCGTGGATGGGTTCATCAGACTCGAAGGTCGGATACCAAAATAGCTCTGTATATGACACAAATCTAAATATGTATGAATTTTATTGAATGTGTCTATTTCTGTCAGCATAGACAAAAACAGCCAGTTTCCATTCTTCAGATTTTTATTCAGAATTTTGTCAGAAAACATTTCGAAATTGCTGAAATCTCATCTTATCTGGGAGAAAACTTTCTTACACCATCCATGCGATTTGTTAAGTGTAGGAGAAAAATGAAGTCTTTAGCAAACCATTATGCCTAATTTTTGTGGCCCATTCAGAGACACAGAGACACTGTTAATGATGAATACCTTTAAGTGAAGTAATCAGCTGAGTTTGGGTGTGTGTGTGACCCCACTCAGCCTTCTTTGTTTTCTGAACCTGACGCTGCTCAGTTTGCCATTTTTCTAAAACACAATGATGGGGCTATTTCTTTAATGGAAGCTGTTGTAATCCTAATTATGAATCCTAATTGTGCACCTGCAGATTTTGGTTTTCCAGATGTCTGCTTTAGAACTCTGTGTTTATTCTTATTGTACACGCCACAGCATAACTCCATTTGCATGCTTTGTTCAGAGACGTTCACAAAGATGTTTGAAGGCCTGCGTGCATGTACTCAGGGCTGTACATCTCTGTGCCAGTGTGTGCCACAGCGAGTGCTGGAGATTAGCGAAAGCTTCAAAGCAGCAAATCAGTGAAGCGGTGTTCGAGCAGTGGCTGAGTCTACTGCCCCCTAGCCTTCTGTCATCGGCCACACCTAGTAGAGAACAAAGGGAGCAGAGGCTGGCACTGACTGAAGTGTGCAGAAAATGAGGAGGAGGGGAGTGGGATGCAGAAGATGGAAGAGGCAAAAACAAAGATTTAAACTACCGGGGGTTGAAAAGACCTGGCAAGGTTACGACCGAGGAAGGCTTTAATAGATTTTTCCTGCTTTTAAGGGTTTCTGGCAGTCCCTTTGTGGGTTAGGGCCAGATGATGTCACATGCAAATATTCATATCAGTGTTGGCATCAGCGCACAGTTGTGTGCATCATAAAAGCTAAATCTTAGACTTTTCACAGCCTCGTTAATGTGACATTGATTGAAAGATAATATCAGTGCCATCCTGAGAATAAAATAATTATCATGGGAATAATCTAATGGTTAGAAGCTTTAAATATTTTAGTATTCTTCTCAGAAGTAACTGTAATTCTGAAGCTGTTTTCCTGTTTTTCTAACTAGTGTTTTGTAGGGGGGACAACTGAACATCCCCATCTGTTCATCACTAACATTCTTTACAGTATGTGTGCACGGTGGTTGTGTGCTGTGTCTTTGGGAACAGCAGGAGTTGGAGTCAATTTTAGCTTGTGGTCTGTTTAAGACAAAAAAATGAGATGACAATCCCATTTTCGCTTTCAGAGCTTGTTGCAGTACAGAAACATAAAGTTTTATTAAAATGAAACTACACAGGGGTTCAAAAAATCATAAAAAGTGCTGTGTTTGTGGGAGGACAGTGATGATGATTAGTATCTTATCTGTCAGGTTTCCTTACAGCTTGGCTGACTTTTTCCCGCAGTGCGGTGCAGCCGCTGCTGGATGAATGTACAGCAGAGGAAACACAGTGCACCCTGAAAATAAAATAATACTCAACCAGAAATATTTTTGGGTTCGCTTCCTCAGACAAAACCAAAATGAGAGTGGAAAAAAAAAAAAAACACCCAAAAATGAATGCGACACACCCTGTCACTGTAACCAAAACTGAAAACAGAATAAAAAAAATGCACAAAATGTTAAAACCTGAAACACTTCTATAAAGATGACTTGGACAGAAATGTAAAGATTTAAAAATACAGATGGATTGCATTCACTTTAAATAAAATTGATTTAAGGATGGAGTGAAGGAAAAGAAATCAGTTTGTAGTTTAACAGGCAATTACCCTGGCTTTCTGGGTTTTACTCGCAGCAAAGAATATTGCACACACTGCCTTTAGAGCTCAAGGCAGTGGAGACAAGCTGTCAATAAAAGAGAGTCAGAAGACAGAGAGACCATGAAAGTAAGACTGGGGTGACCAGGATCGAAAAATGGACTCGAGTAGGAGAGTGGGATATAATACAGGGGAAACTGAGGTATAAAAGGAAGCAGCTTAAAAGGTGAATACCCTGTCAGTGAAGAGATGGGCCAGAAAGGGGGAACCTGGGAGAAGTTTTGGTTGGCCCTCCACACAAGGCGCCATTGTGTGTCTATAGTGGCTTGCTAACTGAGTTTGACGGGTCTGTTTTGACTGGCCCCTTTGGGAGCAATGTGTTTGAGATGGAAATTTACAGTGGCATGTTGTTTCTACATGTTCAAGCAGCTGCCGTCGTTTCCGTCACTGAAATTAGCCTCCTTTCATGCTTCATTGATACCTGTAAGGGATGGCCTTTTGTCACATGGGGGCATAAAGCTGCATGCTGGACTTTTGCTGCTGAGTAGAACGTCCCATGGACATGTAGCTGCTACATAACGTGCTAAAAAGATACATTTGTGCATGCTAGCACTTAGTGATTCCTCATACATGGATGTGTTGGTTAAGGTGTTGCAGCTAATACAGGGAGCGAGCGTGCTGTGTAATAAAGGATAAAAACCAATAAGCCTTTTAAGATAACACAGATCCCCCTTTCCCCCAAAGCTAGCTTGTTGTAAGCTTCGCCCCTCCATCCCTGTCTCTTTTTTTTTTTTTACCTTTCTGCTGTTATATCTTATTCTGCTCTCGCCACTGTCTCTCTTCTGCAGTTGTATCAGTTGTCCCTATGTGGTTCTCCTTTGTAAGTGCTGAGCTGAGCTAAATGTGACCCTGGCGAGGGTAAGCTTTGCTGGCTAAGGCACGATACTGCTATCTGAGCCGTGTGTGTAGGGAGGGAGTTTAGGAGTGAGAAAAAATATCATCATGTTGATATCTTTTGGAGGTCAAGTAAATACACTTAAGGGTGAGCTAACAGAGAGGAAGCATGAGCAGAAGCTGTTTTTGGCAGGAGTATGGTATAGTGGGGGTTGGGAAAGTAGGGAGCAGTGGGATGCAAATCTGTCACAGCAGATGCACATTTCCTGTTTAAACCTGTTTTCTTTACCTAAAAGTGGGAGTCTGAGGTGAGCAATGACTAGAGGTTGTTATTATTTAAGCTGTTAACTTGTTTACTGTATCTCTACATCTTCATCCTTCCTTCGTCTCACATATTGGCTCTTTTTTCTCATTACTGAAACCCAAATTTGCTCTAACTTTGCTTTGATCTGGGTAATAATCTGCGCCACCCGTAGTCCGCCACCCCCTCTCATCCCACTCCTAGGCAGCTTTAGTGTGACCAGCCATGTGATAGCTGGGACCCCGTCATTTCCCATTACTGTGTGGCTTAGTGCATCTTAGTCAGCGCCTCCTACGTTGAACCCCTTGACTCACTGTGTTGGAGGTCTGTTTACCCCGTGACTTGAAGCTAATCCCCCCTCTAACTCTTAGCTAAACCTCCTAACCTTCATCGCCTCCTTTGTGGGTGAACTTGATGCCGAAATGGACAACTGAAAGAGTTAAGTCTTCCCATTTAGTAAGCACATTTCAAATAAAAGTCTACACAATGATAACAGTTTATCCTACCACCATTTTCCTTAGGCAAACTTTTCTCCTGTTTCTTTTGACTTTCTGGTCTTTCCCCGCTGCTTTGTCTTTCTTCCCCCTGTCTCATATCTTCAAAACACCACATTAGTTCATCTCTCTCTCTCCCTCCCTTCTTATGCACTTTTCCTCACGCACACTTAGTGTAACAATTTCCACTCCTCTGAACGCATCCTGACACCGACACTTTCACTACACGTCATCACCTCATCTCTCAGCATCATACACATTAGTGTAATCGCTCTTCCATCCCTTTAACTCCTGACTGACTTCTGTTTACACCTCCTTTCTTCCTATCTCGGATGGCAATGATGAGTGTGTTATGATTTATACGGCACAGTGCAACTGATCATGTCCAACATTTCTGTTTGGTCTTCATCGCAGCCTGTCCCGAACTCCCTGGAGTGCTAAGCAAATTCCTGCGTAGAGGCCCTCCTACCTGACCCATGAGCCATGTAAACCATTTTCTATACAGTCACAAAGGAAAAGTTCACATGCTTTTCTGACATTTAGTGCTGTTTATTCATTGAGATTGGTGTGAGTCGCCTAGTTTCAAACAGCATACTGTCTGTGTGAAGAAAACAAAAAGTCTTGCTGTCGCTTTGTGGTAGGCCAAAAAAAGGCCAAAAAAGATCTGAGATACACGTCTTGCTTTAGAAATCATGACCCAGTCTGGTCGGCACAATGTTGGCTTTTTAGAGACAAAAGTTGCCACATGTCAACAAGAAGGAGGAGTGCTAAGTGATAAGCTAATGCTAACAAGCTTGGTTAGCATTAGCGGAGTGCTAAGTGATAAGCTAATGCTAACAAGCTTGGTTAGCAAGCTGCTTCCATAAACTGTAAGGATACAAGATACAGAGACAGTTAGGGCTGATTAACAGACTAGAAGTTCACAAATGAAGAGTGTTTTTAAACTGTATTGTTATGTTTTCTTCTTAAGGACTCAAATAAATAGCTACTTGTAACAGTGGTAGGGAAATCTATGTTTATGTATCTGAAAGAAAAAATTTTTGGCCGATATATGGGATTTTTAGATGACAACATATCAGTAGTCATAGGACATATTAGTTAGTTTCCTCTGTATTTGATTTGCAGTCAATTGTCCTTACAATTGATTAGGACTTTTTTTTCCCGTCTTGTGTGTGGGTAAATTAGCTAAAACTTTCAGCCTGAGACATGAGGTAATGGACAAAGTTTTTTTTATGATGATGTCAGAGATGGCGTGAAAATGATTTAGCGCTGTGGATGAAAGCAGCTGAGATACAAATAATAGGAAATATTTAGTGATGAAGACAGACAAAGCCCCTCAACTTATCAGTCGCCGGAGACTTATTATTTCTTTGTTTGAAGCCAAAGTGTCTCTGTATAGAGACTAGTCAGCATTAAATGAATCTTTATTCCCGCTTATCTTTGCTTCCACACTTCTGTTCAAGCAATTAAGATTTTTAGTTTCCCAACACTCAGATAAAGTAACTGTCTAAGCATTCAGCATTCCTTTGAATACCTGTGGTGTGCTTTTCTAGCGTTTTATTGGAGACAATGGAGTAATCTGTGGCTCAGACTCCGTCTCCCCGGTTCTTGTCCACAATGTTTTTGTTTGAAGCTACTGCTTTGCTGTGTTGTGCTTCAGGTCTGTCTTTGTGTTGAGAAGTTATTTCCCAGAGAGCTGATTGATGAAGTGCGGATGGCAGCTGATTTAAGTCTTCTTTCTGCACGCCTGTAGAATTGCAGCAATAGCCCCATTTACTGTACTGTACTAACCCCCCACATTTTTCTTGCCTGATTTGCTCCCAGCATGAGCTGGCTGCATCTCTGACCCCAGGGCTGCATCATGCATAGCCAACCTGTTTTTCTTGGAAATTTGAGTTGGCTGAGCTGATCGTGGAGGATGAAATGATAATTGTGGGGAACATCATCCACATGCATGTTTGTGCACCTCTACACATTTGATAGATGTTCTACAGCACTGACAACCTGGTTTACCGAGTATGATTGGGTATTAAAAGCCCTCTGCTGCTTGCTTCAGTCTGCGAGGTTCCCTGCTGCTTGACAGAGCCATCAGTGTCATCAGTGGCTGTCTTTAGTAAGCGGCAATATCAGAGGGACAGAGAAACAAATGAGAGAGAAAGTTGCCGACACAAAGGAACAATTAACTTTAATCCCCTCTCACGAAACTCATGAGAACAGATGAAAAGCACGAGGACTGAATCAATGGGAAAACAACAGAAAGTGAGGAAGATTTAAGCAGCTGAAATACCTTTGGACAGAACAGTTTATCCCAAGAGTAACTTGGCTGCCTCATCGAAGCACGGCATTTCTGCCGGATCAGGCTTTGGTTCTGCACGAACTGTGGTTTAACAGGTGCTTTAGGAATCAGGACTGTGTTTCTCACCACTTCCTCATATTCACCTCACATGTGCAGAGTCAGGAAATTAATTTAACAAGTATAAGCTAGTTTTTCACCCCCCCAGGCTGTGTATGAATTTGTAATCGCGGTGTCTAATACTCTCTACTCAGACACATGGAGGCTTCTTGTGTCTCTGCAGGTCAATTACGCACAACTGTGTGTGTGTGTGTGTGGGTGTGTGTGTAGAGCAGACAGAGTTTGTCTCCTGAACCTTCAGCAGAAAAAAGCTAATCAATAGAATTCATTAAGATGTAATAGCTTGGTGATCATTCAGCAGTTTGTGTGTTCGTGTGGGTGCGTAGTGGGTCTAACTTTCTAAATGACCAACAAGCACCATCTGCAGTCGTTAGACTACCTTCTCAGTATTAAATTTGCAGACCGTGATTCGTTTCAGCTTTAGACTCAGATGCTGATGAGCATTAACAAAGATAGAAGAACGTCTCTGTTTCCCTCAATAGTAACCTGCAAGTGACCCATCTCTTATGCTGGCTGTGGTTCAAGCTAGGTCATTGACAAGCTAATCCAGTTATACTAGCTGTCTGTTACTACTAACTGCACAATCAACTTAGCTTCATTGTCAGTCTGAGGTCCAGTATTAACACCCGTTGATCTTTGCTGCCTGTTGTTTGACAAGCATGATGCAAATGTAAATGCAGTAACTGCACGAGGTCAGGGTGATATCTAGCTGCAGAAATGATCCGCACGAATGCACACACATTACACAATTTTACTATTAGCTTGTGAAGTTCTCGTCCTCTTTGCATATCAGTTCTAAAGTAACAGATGTCTGCATGACCTCAGAATACAAACATTTTCGGGCAAGCGACCACCGTAAGAATTCAACAATGTGGTGATTTCTGTTTGAAGCCTGAAGAGCAATGATGAATTGCAATAAAACTGAAGTAATACTTGTAGTTTTTGGGTCCAGGTGGCCAGAAAATGTCCAAATTGGACAAAAGGCATCAAGGTTTAATCTGTGCAGTAAAATGTGTGACTAATGTTGTCAACTACAGAACATCTGGTTGTATTTCAGTGTCCCCCCCCCCCAAAAGTCCTATTGTTGGTTGTTTCCAAGATTGCCTTTATGAGACCTGAGAACATTGCTTATATTTTAGTAGTGTGCAACTACAAGTGTTATAAAAGGTTTATAAATCATAATTTTTACTATCATGCATGACATGCAGGACTTAACTTGATGTGAACATGGGAAAAAAATCAAAGGATTTGTATTAATTTCTGCATGTGGCTGCACAGGGATACTGGTGTACGTACAGTGTGTGTGAAAGAGAGACAGGAAGAGCATGAGTGAGCTTTTACAGTGGCTGTCATATACAGGAGTGTTAGTTGATGTCTGGCCTGGATTTCACCTTTGTTAAATGCTGTTTTGTATAATATTAAACAATGTTTATTGTCCCCAGTTCCGTGACATCACCCTGTGCACAGACGTGTTTCCTCTCTATTGTGATTTCTACATAAATTATGCAGACTTGGTATAAAATTGTGTATAAAATCACACAACAGCATTTGCACAAACCCTCTGATTTTCTCTCCCTCTCTATCTCTCTCTGCTGTCAACAACTATCAGAGTAACCCAATACCAGATGTAAGCTCAAAGCTCAGGGGGTGCTCCTGCTATCTTTTACTATTATCACCTCCCTGAGGTGGAGGTCAGTAACCGCCCGACCTCAGGAAGAACAAGGGAAACACGAAGCGACTTGGAGAAAGCACAGACATAGACGAGGGGTTCAGGGAAAGTGAACCCGCATGTGCACTCTTGAGCGATTTGTGTGGCTCTAATATAAAAGAAAGAAATGAAAAATAAAAGTGAGATTAACTGTACAGAATTACATCATCTGTGTTTTTGATTACACACTTATTTTGCCCAATATGACACAATTTGATTCCCTATAATCAAGTCTCCATTTTTCCCCCTTTTGTACAAAGATAACAGGTGTTTCTCTCCCCTGTTTTGACAGTGACACATTCAAGTCTCATTACGGCTGACCTGTTACACGAATGCACATGGTCTCTGGAGGTTAGAGAAAAAAGAGAGCCGCAGCTGGAAATCTGTCTCACCTTTGACCCTTGAGACGCTCGCTGATTTGATCACAGACAGACGCGCTTAGCGCACACTTGAGCACAGGCGCACAGTTTGGAATGACCCTCGTCCCTGAAACTAATATTGTCAAATGAGCATTGGCTCTATGAGCGACCATTCCTGGAGGGCAAACAGAGGTGGTTTAGTCTGTCCCCAATAAAACCCATCTCACTTGTAATGATAAACACACTCCGCCTTATTAGAGCGAACCTCCCACATAGCTGCGTGTTGGTTTACAGATTGAGAAATAAAATGACACTGAAACATAAATGTTTATGTGAAGAAAATCAGGCTTCGACTGGATTCGAAGACTGCTGCTCCACCGAAGGGAGGACTTGGGTTCAATCAGATTTATTTTACACACCCGCAATTTAGTTTGAATTGGAAACATGTCAGTATAGAATCCTTTAACTCCAGTTTGGCTAGATTTAAGCAAGTCGTAGCGCACGGGCAGGAGATAGTGATAGATAAATAGCGTAGTAGTAAGCCTTTGTTTTAAAGCCTTCCATCTGGCAAAGCAGGACAATGAGGCGGCACTGTGGGCGTGTGACACTAGGAATCACTGGGGCAGTGATGAATGATTTTTGGAGTTTACCTCTGTGGCTGTTTGAGGCCAGCCATTTTTATCTGCCTTGTTTTGACTCTTTTTGTGGTGGAGAGTGGGGAGTAGTGGAAAGACGTGCGTGGCGTTTCAGTGAGTCATGTTTGGGTTCTCTTTTCAAACAAAAGCTCACAACACAATTTTTTTTATAGGGTGGTCACAGTCAGTTGATACATCCAAAAATTCCCAAGTTGCTCTAAAATTTAAAAAAAAAAACTTTTTGAAATAAGTGTTTTGCAAGTTTGTGGCACTGTGGTCAAAAATTACAATGTTAACACGCCATGTTTTTTTTAATATCTCATCTCACAATCAGTCAGATGTATGCAAAGTTACATGCAGCGTTAAACAATCAAAAACCCTTTTGTAATGATGTCTCTCACCAGACAAAGCTTTTCAGTGTGTAAAGAAAGCTTATGGGAAATTGTTTTATTCATCATGACACTATTGAATCAGGGCCCAGCCCGAATTAGGATGGATGAATGTTGACGGTAAGGCGCTCTTGTGATTAAAATCTAGTTGCCATAATCAAAACTGTGCTTTATTTTAGCTGCCATCTGGTCTTAATGAATTTACCTCCATTGTCCTTAGTGTTGCAGAAAGACTGTTGACACGTGACTGATGAGGCCACGATGAATCTGTCCAGTGGCCACAGGGATCACATCCAGGAAGCTGGACTAAATTGGCGGAGGGTTGCAGAGGCTTATAGACACTATTTTGGTTAAGTGGAGCGAAGCTGTGCAATCAACGAGGATAAACCTGAACCGTTGTGTCGCGTGTTTAGAGGTCATTGTGTGTATCTATTTGTGAATGAACTTGAACCGTATTATTGAGAGGGCAGGAGTTTTTCCTGCTGGCCCGAGATTAGAAAAGTTTGTCTAAACATCTGAGACTAATGAAAAGATGGTGGTAAAGACGTTTATTTTAAGTCTGTAAAACATCAGCTTTGTCAGGATAAGCTCACCAGGAGTACATAAACATGGAGATGGGTCTTCCAAGAGAGCATGGCTGACTTAGGACTACATTTTTTTTCAGATTTTTTGTCTTCACTTTGTTGATGACAGAGTCTTATTTAGAAATACTTTTAGATCTCCGGAGAAGATTTAAATCCTTTTCTACTCCCTCAGCAGCTGTCTTCATGATAGATCGATCAAGTCACACCTATTGATCTTCTCGTTTCTGTGCTTTCTTTTTGCTGTCACAGATGGACTAATCAATAGCCTTAATCAGAACTGCTCACTGTGCACTGCGACTTTCCACAAAACGCAGGCACACAAAAATACTGTATATAGGAATACACATCTTCTAGTTTGCAAAAACCACACAATGAAATAATGACCAGCAGAACAGACAACTGATTTTACTGAGTCTCACAAAGCACCGAAATACTGTTTTCACTTGATAATACATTTTATTTTTTGCTGTGTATATACTTTAACATGATAGCAGATGTCCTAAAGGGGTAAAGAAAGTGGTAATATGACTAGTTCCAAATTTTATTACCGTGTCTCTATCTGTTTCTCTGTTTCCTTGCAGATGCGCTACGAACATAAAATACAAATTGGAAACAGTAATCAACAAGCAGATGCTAACCCTCAAATTCCAGGCACTGACTTCAGCACCCAAGAAAATAAAATCCTGTGGTGTGGCAATTCAGGGAAAAAAAAAGAAAGAAAGAAATTCCAAGATCTTTCTCTTTGTCATGTTTTTATTGGATAAACCGCTGAAATGCCCAAAATTTATATATACACACACGTCTGCTCCCATTCTGAGACAAAGGCTGGAGCAGAAACACAGATGCATCCTCTTAAACACATACTGCTGTTTTTGATCGCTGGAGGATTTAAAATTACCCAGATTGGTGTCCCTGAGGCAACTGTGAGCCGCTCACTCTCAATCATTCATCCTTTCATTCATTCAAAAGCCCAACAGTTCAGACAGTCTCAGACAACAGTCCCGCATCTGAGCCGGTCCAGCGCCTATCCGTCTTTGTGCTCTACTTTTTAATTACTGTTTTCTTCTCATCTTTGAAGCAAACTTGCAACCGAAAGACAATAAGTGACAATCTTTGGTTGCTTTGTATCACAGACCTTACTGCTTAAATCAAAGACGGTGCCCTGAAAAACTTACTTTCATGCAGTAGTGTGATAACTTTGAGATAAAACAGAACAGTTACACTGTTGATCAGCAGCATAACAGCGCTCAGCCTCATTAAGTTCACAAATATCTGAATTTGATTGCGGAATAAGGATCATTTGCAAGGGTGCAATATTGATTTCCCTAATTATGCTTAAAAGCAGCTATAATATTGAAAACTCTTGATAATTACAGAACATACAGCTTCTATTGTACACAGGCTCAGGACCATTTAAATAGGAATGATTATGCTTATTTTAAACTTCATGTTTTTCTTCATGGGCTCCACTACAGTAGCGTTGCATGATTCACAGGTCACAATAATCCTTATTTTTCGTCTTTACTGCGGGTATTGGTGCATCCCCTCAGTTCACCATCTAAAAACAGAGAATCTTTTTAACAGCAGGTTGCTGCTTAAGCATATCTCCTCTACATATATGGTAGCCTCTTTATTTAAAACACTGTCCACAGTTTTAAACATGACAAAAAAAGAAAAAGCATAATAAGCTCATTTGAATGACCACAAGTTAAAACAGATGTCACCAGAACTCATAGTTATGGTACCTTAATGCCAAAATGAATTTAATGACTAGTAACATCAATCAGTCAAACAACAATTAAGGATTATCTGTGGTATAAAAATGTGCTAAAAATGCAACCAAGATGGCGACAGTGGCTTCATAATGGATTTTAGAAACCAGTGAGTAAAGTCATGGTAGCTACATCCATCTCTTATATTTTCTATGGTACTAACTACTGAATTTTTGGTGTGAGGCTGTGACATCCCTGAAAGTTAAAGTTACTTTTTATCTCTGGGTGGCACACACAACATTCCTTCTTTGATCTTAATATCTGACCTCGGTCTCCTCATTAGCTTTCTTGTTAGCAGCTAGCCACAATAAAATGTCTGGTATTTCGCAGATATGCAGGTCTTTTGCTAGCAGCTGCCGCACCAGTCAGAGTCGGTGCACTGAGGCCTGAGATGGGGTTTAAACGGCTATAAATATTTAACAATAAGTAAAAAATAGGTCTGATAAAGCCAGCTGTCAGTCAGAGCCCAGCGAATTCACTTTGAAAAAGGGAGGGGGAGAGGCAGGCACAGAGACACACGTACACAGCGCACGTAAAATTGCACAAGAGTAGCCAGATTGCAGGGCTTTGCACAAGATAGGATCGCTACCATCTAAATCTCCTGCGTTTCTTATCACTCCACAGAATCCAGTACAGTGATGTCATCCCACATTGTGCTCCTCTATCACTGTCCATCCCTGTAAACAGCTTTTTATCTCCTGCTGACCTCTCTTTTAACCTCCATTCACAACCCTTTTTTCAGAAAAGAGATGGCGAAGTTGTTCTTGACTCATGTTTTGATAGTTTGATTCTGATGGCTGACGTTGTCATATGGTACTAAAAATCGAAATCTAAAGTAATATTCTGAGTGTGTTTAGGGGGAAAAAACAACCTCATATAAAAATAGTCAACGGAGCAGTCAGAACTAACTGCCGATTGTTTTGATAATTTATGTATCAGAGTAAGTAGTCTTTGTTTCTAGCTTAAGTGAAAGAGAAGTTGAAGAAAATCTGAAGTAATCATGTCCACAAAGTGGTGTGATCATATGCTCGATCGTAACTCATTTCATTTATTGTGGTCTTGATCTCTTTTGGTCAGCAGAACCCTACGGCTGCGCTGCCTTGTCCACGATTTTAAGCAATGTATAATTGCACTTCAGTGAAGCCAAATGGCCACTCCTATCACCATTCTGTTGTTTCAAAGTGCTGAAGTGAGACGCCCATTCAGAGGAACAGATTTCTGCTACGACCCATCTGCCACTAAGCTTTAAATATGAGCAGGGAGTGACAGCACGTTGGTAAACCAACACTGGTAAAGCATTCCTGGTGTCCTTTAACATGTGAAGCATCCCAAAGATAAACTTCCTAACAAACACCACATGTCCGCATGTTAAACTCCACAGGCTAAAGCTCTACCCACGCTACACTTTACTGCTAAGCTTTCAGCGTGGACCATCTTAGAAATGTGCCTCGCTGTGTGCGTGTATACAAGTATGTATGCACATTTGTGGGAGACAGAGGAAAAACAGAGTTTTTGGTGACCATCACCCCTTATTATGTTCATTAATAGTAATAGCATTCTTTCTTCCAAATATAGAAATCAATCTCTCGCTCTTGCTCGGTCTCTTTCACCTCCCTCCCCTTCCCTTTCTTTCAGAGGTTTGATGTTCCTAATCATTTCCAGCCGTGAACTCCACATGAAAGACAACAAGTACTTGGCGTAATAGGGTGCTGAAAGAACGAGTGAAAGAGAGGGAGAGCGAGAGAGAGGGCAGAAAAGAGTCGAGACTGTATAAAAGAAAAGGAAAGGTCAAGGGAGGAATAGATATTGAAGGAGAAGGGAGATGAGGCCTCAATCCTCCTCTTTCCCATTTCAAGGTCTCGTGTTATCGTTAGCCCAGCCTTTTGTTCTTCTGCCAGGATATTTCCCCTCCTTCATTTCCCTCTCCCACCTTCCCCTCCCTGCGCTCCTTCCCTTCCATATATCTTAATTGTACCCATAGTGCCTTAGCTCATTGGCAACAGCAAGTCAGAGATTGATTCTGAGACTCGAGAATGCCTAATATGAGGAATGCAGCTCACTAGAGAGCAAAGGAATGTACGAGTGGAAAAAGAGCAACACAAGTTAAATGAATGCTTTCTCTCCATCTGACACGGCGTAACCTTTAAATAACTTTTAAATCAAACAGCTTCGGCGTATGTGCAATTACCCAGCAGTGATGCATTCTGCTCATTAGCTAGCTCCAGATCCAGTATGCTCTTTTATGGTCACTGCTGTTCATGTAAAGAAAATTTCCATTTTATTAAGCACGGGTATAATTTTAGAGGGTTTTTTTTGTGGGGGCCATTATTTAAAGTGACTATAATATGCTCGCGCTCATTAAAGCTAATTTTGTAATCTGGCAGTGCAGTGACATCCTTAAAACAAGTTTAATGAAGGAAAGGAGCAAGACCATGGAAAGTCATGGTAAACAGTCAACCGTTTGTTTTTTTCAAATAAATAAAATCTCACTTTTGCCAAACTAGAAAATGAAGATTAGAAAAAAAATCCTAAGAACAACAGTTTTTCTTTTATGTAACTGAGGAAAAAACTGTCAGAGAATAAGTAAACATGACTAAGAATAAGTGGCAGTTAAATGCCACGGAGATGGTGGCCAAAGCTAATAAGTTGTAGCTGTAGTAGTGATATCATCGTAGAGCATCGATATTAGGCTTCTTCTTGGCCCGTCTGACTCAACCACTGATGATGGCTTTATAAACATTCAGGCCTGGCACTAGTCAGAAGGGAAAAAAAGTAGATTAGATCAGGACAGCTCTCTGTGTTTTACAGGTTTTACCATCAAAGCTTATAGATGCTCTCTCTCCCTCTCTGTTTCTCTCATGAGAAGCTGTAAAAGAACCTGAGTTGCGGCAGAACCGCAGCTGTGTCCGAGAAGCTGTGCGCAAGCTCCCTTTGACATTAGCTGATGTTTTACAGAGACAAACTGCAGAGAACAGCAGGATCTATCTGGACCTGCGCCCACATCTGGAGAAGATGAAAAAAGATGGGTTGGAAAAGAGTGCAAAAAAAAAAAAAAGAGTATGGCAAAAGGTATAAAGTCATGAGTATAATGAAAGAAAGGACATAAAATAAGGTGAAAAGAGGAAAAGCATAATCTAGTACAGAAGTAAGAGCATATAAAACCTGAAATGGGGTCAGCTGATGTAATACTTGTATCTATTGAGGTGTGAAAGTAAAGTATGGGCAGTTCTAAAGAAAAAGGCTTTGACCCACTGGTATCATTAAACATTACCTGTTAGCTTACACCACACCCCAGACAGGAGACCGCTCCGTCTCTGCATCACAAACTAATACTGACAGATAAATCTCTTTCACTCATGACCTGCGCTGAATGGCAGAGCATGAGGCGTGTATCTGACATCTAAGTGGACCCTTGGTGAGACATCCAGTCTTTTTCAGAGAGAATTAGAGTGACAGTAGGCGCATAACAGAAAAGCTAAGTGGAAAGGTAGAGAGACGAGGGACACAAAAAAGGGAACAGTTGTGAAGAAGAGTGAGGCAAATGAATGATGAGGTCTGGCTCTTTGCTAATGCTCCGGTGAGTGATCACTCTTCTACTGTCCCAGCCAAGGATGAATGGCTCTGTGGACAAAAAAGCTCCCAGCCTCAGTCCTGGGTGAATCTGATACTCGGCACGCTCTTCGCGACTGTTTTTCACATCGCCCTCGGCAGGCTTTGACTTCAAACTTCAGCTGTGCCTTTTAACAGATATACAGTCAGTCAATGGACTGCACCATAGGCAAATCAAAACTGTGTTTTTATGTGTAACAGTGTTTGATGCATTTCAAATTCAGATGCTTAAGTGAAGCATTGTTTCTTTTGTTTCTTTTAAGTCATTTTGTGTTTCACTGCTAAGTGCTCTGTAAGACTTTTGGTACCAGAAAGGCCAGAAAGGAAGTTATAAATATGGAATTTCAGAGGAAAGCATTTAGGACTTCACATACAAGATCTAGAGGTTAGTTACAATAAAATGACATTTTAGCCATGTTGCCTGCTTTTTTCACTCAGTTGAATATTTCCATCCAAACGGCTTTATTGCACACGGAGCCCTGGTATGAGGTTCCTCGTACTAATGGCTGATTTATGTTATCTTAACCCGCTGCTATCAGTAAATTCCTGCCTTATTTTTTCAATCTTTTCTCTAAAAATTTCTGCCTTTTCATACGTCAGGTGTGATATCAGCGTTCCCAAAGAAAGTAACCACATTAGTGGTTTTGCAAGATTTAGCCCATTAACTGCAAATTGTGTATACTTAGCATTACTGCCAAAGTGAACCACAGTTCAGGCATTTACCACCTTCCAGGCAGCCATTAGTTTCTCTTTGCTCCACTAAAATGTAAAAGATCAACTTGCAAAACCACTATTATTGTCCTTTCATGTCATATCGAGCACCATATGTGCTTCTTAATTCTGTGTCTGGCTATAGAGCTTCACAAAAAAAGGAAATGAATCTTTTTGGACTTTTTGTTTACAAAACAGATTCTCTAATAACTTGACTTTAAATATGCACAAACCCACAGAGAGACTTAGATGTTAAAAGGTACAGACGGGTGTCTGTTTTTGTGTTACTATGTAGCTACATGTTTACCTCCAGGATGTACGATAAGGAGTAGTTAAGCAGAGACGAAGCAGGCTGTTCATGGAGCACAGAGCAGGCTCCCTCGTTGGAGCGATTCGTCCCTGGCAGCAACCCTTTTCTGGCCTACCAGACCCCTTGATTTATGAAGACATGTCGAGTGTGTGTGTTTACAAGATTACCTTATTGGCTTTAAACCTGTGCTACTTTTTTTGTAAGTCGAGATAAGAGCTGTAGGTTATGGCAACAAATTGGAGGGGGAATTTCTGATATCTTATGGCATCCATCCTGTCGGCCTGTGCAGTCTAAACTAAACACGGTGCCATACTGTCAGATGGATTGACAGAGGAAAAAATGACTGATGACAGAGATAACTCTGTAAGCTCATGTCTTTTCAGGATTGTTGATTTGATGCTACACATCTCATTTAAAGATATTGTCATGTGCTCCATTCTTAAAGTTTTAACTCTGCATTTTTTTTTGTCACACACTGGCTTTTGAACAACACAGCCACTGTACTGTATACGGTTTGTAGCAGCATGAAAGCACAAATCATTTTGTCTTTTTTTTATAGCTCCCGTGGTTTATGTGAAAGTGAGCTTTCGAGCCATTTTCTACCACAGTCTTGTGTTTTTGTCTTGCATATTTTTCCAGCATGAAGAATCCATACCATACTGTTTAGGTTTTTACATTTTAGTGCGTGGAGAATCAATGTGCTGCTCTTCTTTTTCTTCCCAGACTCCCTGTGCAGGTTTTTTTCCAGTCCAAGTCCATTAAAAAAAAAAGAGAGAGTATTTCAATACTATAACCCATGTGTGTCATATAAGCCCAGCAAATTTAATTACACCTCCTGTGTTGTCCTACTTATGGTAGAACATCCTCTGCCCTGTCTTTATGGAGACATACCTTTTGGGGTAAATATAGACATGTCCAAGTGGGCGGTCATGGATGTTTAATTATAATTAGTGAAAAAATTGGGCTCATCATATATACAAGCACGTGGACAATGGCCCAAATATTGTGACCACAGGTGGCTAATCCATCACAGACAGCTGGGAAGATATGATGAACATTCAGACATGAACCTAGATCCTGAAGATAGCATAGTCTCAACATTGTACTCAATAGGAAGTCCCAGCGATGATCTAAATCCCCCTTAGGTGTAAACACAGCCCCAAAAAAAGAGGCACAGTATAACCCCTCAAATCCACGACTGTCTCGCCATGGTAATGCAGCAACTGTAAATGAGCTCTACTAATATTACCATGTCTTAATTTCCTATATGAGAAACAGTATGAGTCAAGGTGGTCGTGTTCATCTGTAGCTAATAGGTAAGTGTAATGATGAAGACATGTGTTGCTGAGTTGGAAGGAAGACGAGCCGGATGTCTGCTACGGTGGTCCTGTCCTCTGTGGGGTTCTGGGCCAGAATGCAAGATTCAGATGTGTGACAAAGTCATTAAATAACAAGCACAGACATAAGGAACGTGTCTTTTACTTGCATATTTTATGATTTGAAATGACTTTTGAGAAGCTAGCAGGGAGGGAAAATCCTGTGCCAACACAAAAACATACATATCTGAAGAAATGCAGAAATGTTTATATGATGAAGTTTGTAATTGATGGCTGTGGATGGTGGTGGCTCAGGTGGGAGAGCAGGCTGTTCACCAGTCAGAAGTTTGGTGGATTGATCCTCCTGTCCACGTGTTGCTGTATCCTTGAGCAAGATACTGAACTCTTGAGTTTTGTGTGTGTGTGAGTGTTAGATAAAAGTCCTTAGGTGAAGATAAAAGCACCGTATGAATGTATGGGACCTGGTGAAATGGACTTGCAGTAGAAAGTGCTTTGAGTGCTGCAATTGAGTTGAAAGGTACTATATAAATACCAATCCATTTACCATGTATATTGACTGGTCATTGTAGCCATGTTTGATAACCTGTGTGTTTTCTGTTTGTAGTCTGGGTTCTGGATCTGTGTGGAGACAAAAGAATGACAGCAGCCACCATAATTAAGTTTTGAAATTATCAGCTATAATTTGACACTGGTTTAGCTTTTTCTTATAGCTTTTTGTCCTCATCAGTAGGCAGTGACTAGAACAGGAAGTGTTAGCCCAAAAATCTGCTGGCTGCACTGAGTGTGGTAAGACCAGGTGTTAGCCAGGGCTGTAACTTCTAAAATGTTTTCTTATAAAATTACTGCTTAATTCTTAAACAAAAAATATCCAATATTCTCCAGGTCTGAAAATAAAAGCTGTTTTTTTTCTATATAATACTGTGTCTTAGACAAGCTTCCTTTGTCAGAAAAAAATAAAAACCTAAATCCAAGATTTCAGATGTTGTAAGTTACTGTTGTTGATTTACCGTAAGAGAAGCGACTGTACTACTGAGAGGGAGCGATGTCGTGAGGCCTCCTGGATCTTGGCTCACCTTCAAGGCTTGGACATCTGAGCAACAATGTTACTTTTAACAAGGACCATAAATGCCACCAAACAAAGTTATGGAGTCGTGCAGAACTTAAGTCAGAAGCAGCACCCCAGAGAACACAGGCCGTTTCCTTTTTTGTGTTTTGCAAGGAAATCTTTGTGGTATTATAAATGTTTTAATAGAATTTGTCAGCACATACGGGTTAATGTATATTTATGTGGTGGGTGCTTTTCAGTTTGTGTGGTAAAACAAAAAGGATGTTAGGTAAATATGAGCAAATGGGTCTGAGGTTGGGCCATGCAGACCTGTTTAGAGGAAAGAAATAGAGAAATTTTCTGAGGTGTATTTAAGTGGTTCTCAAGTCGGGGTGTGTATCAGTCTGAATCATAGTTCAGTGTGATATGAAAGCCATCGTGTGCCACTTGACTTTTTCACATCCATTAGTGTCTTGTTTGAAGCCATAAGCTGGACTCCATAAACATCCACATACTCTACTCTTCTCTTCTCTTCTCTTCTCTTCTCTTCTCTTTTCTTCTCTTCTCTTCTCTTCTCTTCTCTTCTCTTCTATATGCATGGTTTCTTTTGCCAGCTTTTCAAACACACCATTGGGGAGATCTACTTTTTTACATACCACAATCTGCGGTATATAAAAAAGAATTGCTCTCACAGATGCTCGTTTTTATAGTAGTCTGGAAATCATAACAAGTAGTGCTATGGTGTGTGATATTTGGACAAGCGCAGATGTATGGGCCTATGAGGTGATTGTGTTATGGGACATTATTGTGATAACAGAAAGGCCCTTAGCTCGTATATAATAGTCATGACACATGTAGGATTTATTTCATGCAGATTGTGGGACCTGCTGGATGTGATGGTTTTTGAAATCCTTATGTGTCTCTTAGGCTAGTTGGCACTGGCGAAGCATCTGTCTTACATTGGTCTCTTTTCCCCTCAGGTATCGGCCACAGATGAGGACCGTGGTTCTTTTGGTACTATAAGCTACAACCTGGGTTCAAGCTCTGGAAACACATTGCCAACCCAGTTTACCATCAACAAGGAGACTGGCCAACTTTGCACCAGCACAGCTCTGGACCGGGATGAGGGACTGGACAAGTTTGACCTGACTGTCACAGCAACAGATGGAGTAAGTAACTACAGAAAATCGTTGTAAGCTCTGCAAGGTTGAGATCTTACCAGAATATTCCTCGAAACATCAAGTGACATTTGAGGAATATGCTTCATTACTTTCTTGCAAAGAGACAGGATTGAAAGCTCTCTGTGTAATGTGGGAAAACTAGTAGCACCATCCTGCAAAACTGCAATATGTATTTCTTATATTAGGATAGATCCCAGTTTTTCTCGATTGCTTTGATGCAATGTTCACATCAGTTTATAGGATGGCAGTGAGACTTAGGGATAGGTTAAAACAGAGGTAGATAATCCTTTAAAGGGAGCAGATGGAAGAAGAAGAAGCAGTAGGTGTTTTAAGAACTGCGTTAAGACTGGTGAGAATTACATTCCTGATGTGAGAACTGCATGTTAAATGTGAGAAAAAGTGTAACGACATATGTGTTAATTAGTGAGCCTTAGAGATTCTGCTGGAAATTCCTGTTTTCAGAGAAAATAAAATGCGCTTTTATGTGTTCCTCGTGCTAAGCTAAGCTAACCAGCCACAGTTACATATGGAGCATTTCAGCTACCTCTTTGAGTCAAAGCAAAAGCACATTAAATGCTGAAGTAATCCCTCATGCTTTGCATGTTTTTGCAATCAAAACCTAATTATTTGTAACTGAAATAGACTTCTGAAGGAGACGGAAAAAGTCAAAGGCTCGAACTTCAACAAAAGTCACGGCATTAGTTCTGTAGCTAGATGAGGGATATTTCAGCTGATTGAAGATGCTTCATGACAAAACACGTTGCCTGTTGCATATGTAATATTTCTTCTGATCAAAGTGACAGGGTTAAAGCAAATTAAAGACGTCTAAAGCTGCACTCGAGTAAATCTGATCAAAGTGACAGGACGCGTTTAATGAGGACACTATCCAGTTCCTCGGCAGCTGGGCAAAACAATCAGAGGGAACTCCAAGAGGGATAAGGTTAAACTATCAGTTATTCCCAAAGGATTGACTTAAATAGGAATTGAAACTCCTATTTCGATAGTACATGTAATAAACCATTGAATCTCTTGATCATTGTTGGCTTACATAAGGTAATAGAAACGCAAGAATTGTTGTAAATTTGTTATTGTTAGTCATCGTGGTCCTGTAGTGTTACCTGCTCATTTCCAAATACTCAGCTCGCGTCTGCCCCTTGTCTCAGCTGTTTCTGTTTTTAATGGTCTCATAAAGAGAGATAGTGTAATGAGTGCAAACTCATTGACTAATGCATTCAACGGCATGGAGATGAAACTGTTCTAATAGTTTAATACCTTTAAAAGCCCTGCATTGTTACTTTTCACTAGGGGGTAATACACAGAGTGAATGCTGTTTTCCTTGTTACATTGTGCTAGAAGGGAGGGAGACGTTGGTTTAACTTAACTAGCACTTCTTATGGTTTAGCATCCAGTTATGGGTCAATAGTCAAGTCAGCAGAGCTCTGATATATCATTCGAGTTGTGGTTTCTGCTAAAGACAGCACATAAAACATGGATGTAGCTTCTGTGATGTCACCAACTGATGTGTGGATAATCCTGATAACCTACAGTAAATAACTTTCAGAAACTTTTAGAGCTGTTGGGCTGTTGATAGCAGCAAAGCAGGTTAAAAAAGCAGATTACACAGCACAATACAGTATTCCTCCTGCTGATCCAGTCTAGCACTGTCCTTTTCTTCTTTGTGCCTCCTCATGTAAGGTGGCTTAGCTTGCTGATACTTTAGGGTTTTCTGTAGTCAAATAAAGTAGACCAAACCATTTTTTAACATTTCCTTTACAGGGTGGTCTAAGTTCAGTAGCCCGTGTGAGGGTCACGGTGGTGGACATCAATGATAACCGGCCCATCTTCTATCCAGTCCTGTACACGGTCAGTCTCAGTACCCATAGTGCTCCAGGAACGTCTGTCGTCAAGGTAACAGCCAATGACCCTGATGTCGGAGAAAACGGAAGAGTAACCTACCGCACTGTACCTGGAGGAGGATCTAGTTTCTTTACCCTTAATAAGGACACAGGTGTGTAGTGTTTTATTATTATTGCATGTGCAGCACAATCATGTATGTTACGACCGTAACCAAGACATGTGAAAATGACTCACATAAAAATGAACTTGTTGTCTGTATGTATCTATTTTTTGCAGGTGTGATCTCTCTCTCCCGCTCACTCCATGGCAAAGCCAACACGGTAATCTCCATGGTCATATCGGCTGAGGATGGGGGCGGTCTTACAGCACCGGTAAATGCCAGAGTGAACGTGAGCGTCGTCGGGGGCTCAGTGGCGTCTCCGGTGTTTGAACAGGCACAGTACTTCTTTACCGTGTCGGAGGATGTTCTCAGGGGGACGGCAGTGGGAGTGGTTCGTGCTTCTGCTAAGACAGGTGAGGCCCTTGTACGCTCACATGCTTTATTGGATTCCTGGGTCTGCTTTGGTTATTTCAGGCTTGCTTTTAACACTTGCATACTTCCCTAGTGAGAAGCAGTTCTGTGCGGCTTGCCCATTTTCATCTTCCTGACAAGTACCAGGACAAAAATGCACTAATGGGCTGCAGCATGATGCCTTATCTCTCGAGTAGTTGTAGAAATAACCAAGCAACAATTGTATACACTCCATTAAGAAATCACATCCGTCTCACGGTGCACAATTTACTGGCGATTATTTTCTACTCGCACTCCTATTTTCTCTCACGGTTAATGATGGATTTTAATTGGGATGTAATTTTAAGTCAGAATAATCAGTGGTGTAGTTGACAGATGGCTGTGGTGGTATACAAGGCTCTCAGTGAATCTGATTCTTGGTCTTCATATTATTATTTCTTAGTAAACACTTAATATTTCAACCTCAGTTGTTTTCTGTTTTATTGTATTTTCATTTGAAAATCCCATGTGGCATAATTTCTCACTATTTCCTTACATCTTCTGTCTTCCATCAGGTGGCTCTAAGGATATTTTCTACTCTATTTCATCTGGAGACCCTCATGGCTACTTTACAGTGGACAGCGCCTCTGGTACCATTCGCACAGCCCTTCCTCTGGACCACGAGACCTGCTCCAGTCTTGACCTGGAGATCCAGGCACGATTTGGCTCTCCTCCGGCATATGGAATCAGCCGGGTACACATAACCATTGCAGACATCAACGACAATGCCCCTACCTTCCTGCCATCCTCATCAGAGTCCCTTCTTTTACCCGAGATCACCAAAATGGGGACGATTATCTACCGTATTCAGGCCACCGACAAAGACTCCGGCCATAACGGTCAGCTCAGCTTCGATCTAGTCTCTGCTGGGGCTGCAGGCAGCAGTGGCCAGAGGACATTTGGCGTCGACAGGGGCAGTGGGGAGGTACGTCTAATTGGGAGTTTATCATATGAAAGTGTCCCTCGCTATGACCTTCAAGTGGTTGCCAAGGATGGTGGAGCCCCTCAACTTAGCTCCACCTTCACCCTTGTGGTCCACATCCAAGCACAAGACGCACAAGGCCCAAACTTTGATACCCTTACGTACCGCGTGGAGCTACGTGAAAACACCCCTCTAAACACGCGTTTCCTTCAGGTCCGTGCACTTAACAGAGAAGCTTCTGGAAATGGTGGAAGCTCCTCCTCATCATCATCTTCCTCCTCTATTTCCTACCGCCTCAGACCTGATGGTGATGCCGCAGGTTTTGGCATCATGGCAGATAGCGGTTGGCTGTTTGTTCGGAGCTCTTTAGACCGAGAAGTCAAAGACATGTTCCTGTTGACTGTTCTTGCCACCTCGGGCCCAGGAGGTGCAGGAAGAACCGGCAGCGCGACCGTCCGGGTAACAGTGACGGATGAAAACGACAACTCCCCTCGACTGAGCCAGGAGAGGGTGTTTCTGGCTGTCAGAGAAAACCTGCACGCGGGAACGGGCTTCGGCAGGGTTTCTGCAACGGACAGAGACGCAGGACTAAATGCTCGACTCACCTACAGGCTGCTGCACACAGACAGGCATTTTCAGATAAACTCGCAAACAGGTAACAATAAACACCGTAACCATAACACAAATAGGGATAATAGTACACTTTTTTTTAACTGTGCTGCACAGCATGAAATGTAGTTACTTCATAAGCAGTGATAATACCAGCATAATTTCCCCTGAGGAGTTGATGATTTGCTCTTTCTCAATTAAATTAAATTAACACGGTAATTACTCAACGGCTTCCCTCGTGTCCTTTTTTTTGCTTTAGGTGAGATTAGCACCCGCCTTGCACTGGACAGAGAGCAGCAGTCCAGCTATCAGGTTATTGTGGTTGTACAGGATGGGGGTACGCCCCCTCGCAGTGCAACAGGGACTGCACATATCACTGTGCTGGATGAAAATGACCACGCCCCCAGTTTCATTCATGCCAGACCTGACAGGGAGCTGGTGCTTCAGGTGAGAAGGGAGGGGGAGATTAGTTATATCAGCAAGCAGTTTTGGGGGATAAATTTTATCTATCAATGAATCTAATTTTCTTTTATGCATGCTGGGGTTTTATTAGTGGGGTGTGACATAAACCCACAGAGAGGTGGTATCGTAGCAACTTGCCCTAAAAGTGAGGATTTAATGGATCTGCAGTTGTGTTCATTCCCGGTGAGTAACAATACTTCTTTGCAGGTGACTGAGGGGCTTCCATCAGGAACAGTCATAGGGACGCTGGCAGCTAAAGATCCAGACGAGGGAGAGAATGGCACCATCTATTACTCATTATCAGGTGAGCCTCATAATTCATCTTATAGCCACAAATTTACAGATTTTTCCACATGCCACGGCATCCACATAACATACATCGTTAATGTTTGTTTCATTTACTTCAGGCTCCAGAGCAGAGCGTTTCTCCATCAATCCAACCACCGGTGAGCTTAGAAGCGCTTCCCCTCTGAGATTGACAGAGCGAGCCGAGTACGCCTTCACTGTGACTGCTGCCGACCACGGCGCACCGACACTCAGCTCCACCTGCCAGCTACGAATACAAGTAAACACAATCTGCACATTTTCATATCCTCATCCAGCTGCCAAACATCTTCATATGCACTGAATTTCCAAAATATTCTGTGACGTCTCCTGATTGGACACAAAGTCTGGTGAGCGAACCTAAACATCTGTGCTTCACCTCAGTCCTTCTGCGTTTCTTTTTGTAACACAAGCTGTAATTTCCTCAATCTGAGGACAACAGTGAGCAGTTTGACTGTCAAAGGAATTTGGAAAAGAGGTAAATATGAGAAAGAGAGAAACTGAACCTGTGCCTTTATAAACAAAGAGCTCTATCCAATCTAGTGGGTGTTTCCTGATCCAAAGGATAGAGGGGTAACTAGAACTCATGGTGCGAAAGACTGAGCTAATACTGTGAACTTTCTGGAGGAGGGTCAGTCCTCCATATCAACATACAATATCAGGAATTCAACTGCAGGGAAAAAAAAAAGCTTAGGAGCTCAGTGTTTTTGTGCGATGTGGTTTCAGAAAGGAAAAGGATGCTAATTACGATGGGAGTGCTTGCCTTAGATTTCGCCTGTGCACTGCTTGTGCGGCTCTGAGATTAGACAGAGGGGAAACAGGCACCTTGGAATCAAATGCTCCCAGATGAGATCTGATGAAAGCCAGCTGCATCAAATCACACAGAGAGAAAGGGAATACACTGCAGTACAGTAGCAAGCAGTGATACATGCACGCACAGAGACACGCTCGCTGTAATGACACGTTCAAACACTTGCATGAGGTAACGTTTCCAGTTAATGATTTTGAGATAACATTTCCCTTAGCTGCGCGTAAAATCAGACACACGGATACCGTTGTACACCACATGTACTACAGTACACATGATAGTTAGCCTGTACAGAGAAAAGGCAAATGAGGCGAAAAAGTATAAGTAGTGCAGTGCAGCACATTTGTTAGTGCTGCCAGCTCATTAAATTATGTGATCTGAGGAAGTGCATTTAAGCAAATTACTTAAAAAACAGACTTTCACCAGCTGTAGTCATCCATTTGGAGCTTGAGCCCAGAATTTCAGTGCAATCAGTTATTGTTTGTGTCGGCACTACAATCAAGCACGGAGGAAAAGCTGCAACATACTTCTGCTTCTACTGCTGTTTTTTTTTTTTTTTTTAATAAAAAGTGATCAAAAGTAGTGATGTAGTCCTATAGGCACTTGAGTTATAGCAACTGGAGGCTTCAAGGATAGAGGATAGAGGCTTTTTCAGTTCTAAAAACTGATGGAAAGTCCCCAAGAATTTAACTCTTACGAGTAAGAGTTAAAAGGTTGTTATTAAAGGTCTCATGGGTCAAGTTGTGAGTGAGTGGGGATGAGGTAGTAACAAATGGGCCTTGATAACGTGTGGATAGTAGCGCATTTCACCTGCAAATACGTGCAAAAAGTGGTCAGACTTAACCACATCATGTCCCTCCTCTTTTAGTTTTAGTTTGAATCCAATTAATGGAGGAAAAAAACCTCCACTAATCGCTATAGGTATTGAGGACAAAGGAGTGTGTGTGTCCGTGTGTGTATTTCATGATGATGAAACCAGAAAATCTGCTTATATTTCCTCAGAGCTCTTTGATCCGTCCCAGAGCAGTGTTGAACCCTGAGGTGGTTCAAAGTGTCAAAGGCCCTCTGGCTCATATTTGTTTCCCATTGGAGCAGCCTGTAGCATATGTGGAGGTTGCTTATTGCTCTGAATTATTTGAACTGGAACACTTACAGTTTTCCCTACTATCACACCCTTCATTATTTTGTCACAGGTCACAAAGCCTGACTCTCAAGTTGAAGCCAGAATGCGGCAGTGTCAAGATATTTACTGGAAGGATTACACGTAATGCCTTCATGCACAGTGAGAGTGCCTGTGAAGGTTATTATAGCATTAACAACAAAACAGAAACAGACTACAGCCCAAGGCTATGTTTAGGGATGGGTTGGGGTGAGAGCCATATAGATGCATTGTCTGCAGAATATCAGAGGAAATCAGATCCTTTAACACACGTATACAGCTTCTTGCCGCTTTCCTCCTTTTTGTTACCGAGAAGTGTTGTTTCAGTCTGTTTTGGGACAGATCCAAGGATGAATTACACTGCAATTTAAATCACAATTATTATTGGAAAGACTTTACCACAAATACTCAGGAAATTGGTTTGTTTGACACTAGTTTCCTTTTCTTTAGGTTCTCAGCTCTTCCAGGTCCAGCCCCAAGCCCAACGTTCTCTCTATGACCCTGAACACAGTCGAAGGGGCAGCTCCAGGTTCTGTCATTGGTTCAGTCCGTCCACCTGATCAGCATGAATCTGCTCTATTGGAAGGCCAGGTGACCTACCTGGTCGTGGGAGGGACAGATCGCGATGGGACCTTTATGGTGGACCACTTAAAGGGCGATGTGTACGTGGTCCGGGAGCTGGACTATGAGAAGGGCTCAAGATACACCCTGCACATCGAGGTGTCGGACTTCTCTCAGGCATTTCCCAGCAGCCACCTGGTGAAACTAGATATCAACGTGCAGGACAGCAATGACCATGCGCCCCAGTTCACTGAAGACCCCGTTACCATTGTGATCCACGAGAACATCGAACCAGGGGCTTCCATATACACCTTCCAAGCTGTGGATCAGGTAGGAAAGAGTGTATGGGATCAATATGCTTTCAATAAAGCACAGTTAATCTGAGTTATGTTGTTATTCATGTTCTTTTCAGCTTTGTATTCACTGTTTTTTGTCATTGTTTAATCCTAAAATATCAGTTATTCTGTTATCTGTTAACAGAACTGACATCTTCAAATTGATCGTTTTATCCTAATAAAGTATTTTATTAATTTAATGATCAATTCATTATCATTGTTGTTGTTGTTAAATTTTCTGCAGAAGAAAAGTAGAAGGAGAATAATCTATCCACGTCCTGTCTAATTTATCTATTCTTTCTTTTTGTTTTATAGGATGGCAGTGGACCCAACAGTGAGCTGCGCTATTCCATCGAGCACTTCTGGCCTGAAACTCCTGACTTCCTCATCCTTGACCCGTCAAGCGGAGTCCTCACCCTGGGGCAGAAGTTAGACCGTGAGTCCACACCCTCCCTTTACCTCGTGGTGCGAGCCACAGACCAGGCAGTGGATATCTCTCAGAGACGCTGGAGTTCGGTCACCGCCCGAGTGTTCGTGACAGACGAAAACGACAACGCGCCGGTCTTCAGCTCTCCATCTGCAGTCAGCGTCATGGAGGATCAGCCTGTAGGGTGAGTGTCACGTCAGTGTCGGTAATAAAATATCTTTGGAATCCTCAAGTGCATTTCCGTGATGATGTTTGGTTTGTGTCTTCGTTGACAGGTTTGTGATTTTGTACGTCATGGCTCGAGATTCAGACGAAGGAGAAAATGGCAGAGTATCATACAGAATTCAGGCAGGCAACAGTGCTGGTCGCTTCAGCCTGAACCCTGACACCGGTGAGCTTTGAGGGTGGGGCGTACCATTTGAAAATACTGTAATGTGAAATCGATATCTCAAGACGTAGGGAACTTTCCATGACTATCCAATTTACACTCCATCAAAAAACGAGTAAAATTCACCACATAGTTCCTTGTGCTTTAAGTGATCTAACACAGCAGGACAAGCCTGTGGCCTTTTTCTTTGGGATTTAATGATTGATGGAAGCCACCTGGATGAACAAAACTTTCCAGAAGATCATAATTAGACACTGAAGTGCTGCTGTGTAATATTTCTTTGGAATCATACTTGGTGTCCTTTTCTTGATGGATTTGTTCATGGGAACCAATCTTTATTTGGGCTCGAGATGTGGATAGCTCTTGATATTTTTTTTCTTCATATGTGATCTCTTCATTGTTGGAGCGTGGTGGTGTGGGCGTGCTCAGCGCTTTCTGGGATGAGATTAACAACTACGACACAGACACTTAATGTAGCTTCCAGATGGAAGAAAGTCTTTACGCCATTACTGTCAAGTGTCTGGCTCCTTAACAGGGAGTGATTTCACCTCTGGTTTGTTTCTCAGGCGTGTTGGTGTTAGGCTTTTGGTTATTAATAGCTGTAGTGACACATTAGCATGTATTGTGAAGACATGATTTATGCGCTGTGGATTAAATATTCTTACTTACTTTGCAAAAGTTTTGAGCCACCCCTGATTTGTTTATATTTAGCTTCCAAGAAGCAACACTTTCTTCTAACTTTTTAAAGTGGCGTTGAGGAATAGTTCTCCAGGGTTTGTGAGGGTCTTTCAAAGTTCATCTTTGGACACTGGCTGCTTTTTCCCCCCTCGTTTTCAGTCCAAGTCTTGTGCCTGAGCATTTTCGAAGGAATGTTTTTGTTAAAACACTTAACTCTGACCTATGAATCATTCAAACACACAAAAGATTGAATGATTGAAGTAGTTTTTTGTCTAAGCATAAGAGACAACTTAAGGCGCTTTGTTACCAGCAGCCTGTCACATAACACATATTTTTCCCCATTTCTTTAGTCGAATCTACAAAAAATGCCAAAGATAACACACTTTAACAGACATAAAATCAGATTTTTGCAACAACAATGTGACTCCCGAAGAGCTATTAGCTGAAAACTTGGCATATCTTCCCATGCTGTGCAGTGAAAAAGATGTGGCAGGCCTGTAAAATTATTTATAGAATATGAACAATACATGAAAGTCATGTCTTAAAGCAATATGAAAAAATCCAACAAAAAGTTGACACAGGACCTGCATCTGACCCTTCAGTTGATCAAACTAGTGTTTTCTAAAGCCTAATAATAAGCCTAATATTCAAGACTAATTGAAGAAATTATAAGAAGGCTTGCCCAAGTGAATTCAGGCTATGTTGAAGAATAAAGGTGGTCAGACCAAATATTAACTTTCAAGTTTGTTAGAGTTATAAAAACTGTTCAAAACACTGTTTTGCCTTATATACTGTTTTTGCCCTACTTATATAATATGTTTCTGTGTGTGGCGACACGTTTCAATAAATTGCTGCACCTGTTTCACATTTTCCTAACAAAATATAAAGAAATGAGGGCTTTTTTACAGCACTGCATTTTCTTTAATGTACATTTTCTTATATTTAATATGGCATTTGATGATAAAGGGTAACACCGCCTTTATCATATGGTCGATACTGTATCAGTAAAGCAAAATAGGCTCGAGTGTGTAATGCAATAGTTCGCTAGATGGTTTGCATCTGTTTTCTTTTAACTAAAACAGGGCAGCTAGCGAGACCTCACAGAAACATCAGAGCCTCAGCCTCACAAAAAGTTCTACACACAATGTATGTTTGGCAAGCTGTAACATTTAGAAATTACACACGTCTCTCAGGCTTCTGCATGCCGGCTAAGCTTGTAGACTCATGCGAAAAGTATACACACACACACACACACACACACACACACACTTCATATGGCCTCTTACTTTGCCTTGAACGTCAGGGTGATGACTGGTTTGTGACATCTAGGTAAGAGTCTGAATCACAGACGCTGTGTAAACTGGTATGATTTACATAAAATACCCATTTCGGTTAATGGCTTGCAGACTTAAATGCAAACATATGATCGTGTTGCATTAAAAAAAAGCATATTGACCTAAGGCAAGGCCATGAGTTGATTTGGGATTGCAGCTCGAACAGAAGCGTGTGTTTACCTGTGTGCCTGTTTTACAGTGTTTACAGTAATCATACATGTTAAGTGATAATAAGTAGATACACATTTCAATGCATGTTCAAAGTGCCAGAATTGAATAGCTGGTATGAAGTAGCTGTACTTTCTGGGCTTTCAGTGGAAAATCTCATAAAGCAAAGCTGTGAAGGTTTTTGCTTTTACAAGTCCTTCAGGCATAAAAGATACAGAAAATTACAGGTACAGAAAATTGCACGTTCGCAAAAATAATCCAAACACACACTTAGACACAAAAACAGCAAGGAACACAGAAAAAAAAATCTGTTTTAGAGTATCTGTTTCAATTTGAGTATTTGGGGGAAAGTTTTCGAAAGCTGTTATGCAGCACTCTCTGATTATTCTTCTCTTTCCCTCCTAGGCTCTCTCTCCATCCTTAAATCCCTAGACCGTGAAGAGCAAGAAATCTTCAATCTCACTATTGTAGCAGAAGATCATGGAATACCGCAGCTTTCCACCTCTCAGGTGCTGTGCGTGCAGGTGATTGACGTGAATGACGAGGCTCCAGTGTTCCTGCGGGCAGAGTTCGAGGCACAGGTGATGGAAAACCAAGGACCAGGAGCCTCAGTGTTGACAGTAACGGCCACTGACCGGGACCAAGGTTGGTTTAAATGTTTTATTACAGTTTTAAGTTTAGAGTATGTGCAGTCAATAAGAAGAAGTGAGCTTAAAGGGCAGGGAGGATGTGCAGAAATATGTTCTGTTTGCTGCAGAATATATCTGCAATTTATGTCTTCAATTTGTCCGCTCAACTTGCTAGACATCTAAAAACATGGCCAGTGAACACTAGTAGGATATATGAGGTTAAAATGAAAGTGAATTTTCTTTTAAATAATTGGGACTGAACATATGAAGCTATAACAAATGAATGAGAGTTTAAGAGACTCAGCTTAATCTCAGTCATGACTGCTGAGCTGAGAGGTGGGAGAAGTGCTTGAGTTGGAGAGCAAGAGATTAAAATAGACCAATCATGACTTGACAAGACCACTTTATCTCAGTCACATGACTGATGGGTGACATTTTTCTCACTGCTGTTTAATGTTTTAAGTGAACTAGACTAGTAGGAATGTGAAAATAAGCCAACATTAGCATTAGCTGCAAAAAGTTTGTTTTATTTAGTAAAAGTAAAAAGAAATCATTTAGTAAAAAAAAAAGAAAGAAATACTTTACAAAAATAAGGTAAAATTCACCCAATATTGCTCCATCTATTCTGATTGGTTTTCTTTAATCGCAACACTTCTCCATAAGTTTGTATTTATCCAGCTTCCTTACTGATATAAACCTCAAAAACAACAACAAACCAATTTCTAATGACAGAATATACACACTGTGTAAAATATGAGTTATTATATCATCATGTTTTAAAACACTAAACTAAATCATGAAGTAGTAACTTGCTAAACAAAGACATTCACTGAAATTCTTCATTTTCTTCTTCTTTATATTTCATGAGTATCGTATCTTTATACCTTTTGTTAAGTGCTCTGTGTTTATGTTAAGTGAGCTTGTATTGAAATGAACTACTCTAAACTTTGAGGTGCGAATTTGAAGGGACCACCTATGGGAACAAAGGTTCCCAGTGACTAACATATGACAGAGTGTTATGTAAGCTAGTAGCTTGATACCTGTGCAGCAGCAGCTTGCATTGTATTTTAAAATTAAATAAATGTGTCCTAAAAATGAGACATTTTCCAATTGCTAATACATGGCTCTGACAAAAACGTCTTTAAAAAGTAAGATCTCGTTTAGTTCAGGAAGAGCAAATTGTACAAATTGAAGACAGTTGTTATTTTTGGCCAAAGGAATAATGCCAAGAAAGTCACGATATGGAAGGAAAAAAAGGTTCCAAGTTTCAGTGCTGGTTTAATGAGTAAGAAGGAAGCCGATCAGCCCCCAAAACCATAGAACTAAACCACACACATAAATGGTTTTGAGAAACCAAATCTTTTTAAATCAATCACATGCAGATGCTAACGATAATGTGTGGTCACAATCTTCATCCAGAGCCTTATAAGTTTACGGCACCGGCACTTGCAGCTGTAATTCTTTGAAATTACTGCCTTATTACATTTAATGTAGCCAAGTGCATTGTGTGCCTTTATTTCTATTTGCGTCTTGTTTTTTTTATGAAGGTTCTAATGGACAAATAACATACGGAGGAGTATCAGAGGAAGGCTTTATAATCAACCCTGTGACAGGAGCCATCACCACCACAAAGGAACTGGACACAGAGCTACAGGATCACTACACTCTTACAGGTATTAAATCCCTTATGAGTTTATTTAAATGCTTTAATTAATGTGTTAGTTTAAGCATACATCAGCTCATATGAACAGTTTATTTTAACTTGCTTTACTCACTCTAACATCTCTTTTATTTCTGTCTCATATCAGTATATGCCAGGGATGGAGGCCTCCCTCCTAACTTTGCCAAGACTGTAGTCCGAGTGGAGGTGCAGGACGTGAATGACAACGCTCCAATCTTTGCAAAGCCGTTTTATGGACTTGAAGTGCCAGAGAACCAGGCTCCTGTAGAGCTTTGCATCCTCAAGGCCACAGACCCTGACTCAGGTCCTGGTGGAGAGCTGGAGTACAGAATTGCTGGTGAGAAACTGCATTGTGTGTCCAATCCAAGTATTTTATTAGATTTTAAAGAGTGATTTAGGTTCCCACAATTGCTGTAATTGCTGTTTACTGGGAGAAACATTACATTTTTGTCATTTTTGTTGTTTTTTTAGAGGCCAGAAAATCATAAAGTTTGAATTTAGAGATTTTAATGTGTTACTAAAATTGACTCCTGGACCCATTTTTGCTGATATTGTACCTACTCTATTGTAAGAGTTTAGTCCTGACTAGGAGATTTTGGACTAATTTACCCTATTGTGTTTTACTAGACCCTGTTTCTCCCATATCTCAAATAAAACCTGCACAGAGTGGCCAAATGTTTGCTCCTGATATAGTCTTATCAAAAGCACTACTACCTCTCTAGAGAGAAAATCTGGACTAAGTGCAGAGCTGGCACAGATGTCTCCATTCCTCTCCGTCTTTCAGCATTGAATTCAGGTTGGTTTTTTGTTTTTTTTCTATCCACTTCTTCTAGCCGGGGACCCTGATGGAGATTTTCAACTCCACGCCAGCACAGGAGCCCTGTCGACGTCTCGCGGGCTCGACAGGGAGACGCATGCAAAGTACACTCTGGAGGTGGTGGCCACAGACCGAGGCGGCCCTGCTCTCAGTGCTACTGTCACAGTGGAGGTCAACGTGCTGGACGTCAATGACAACAACCCCGTCTTCAGCAAAAGTAGCTACTCGGTGGAAATTTCAGAGGATGCTATAGAGGGAGCACAGGTTCTTGAGGTGGGATGAAATGGAAATAAATATATTCAAAAATTGTAAATACTTGAAAAAAAGTTTTTAATAATCTGACTTTTTTTTGTATGTATCTAGGTTTCAGCCACTGATACTGATGAAGACCTTAATGGGAAGGTTCTGTATTTCCTCAGTCGAGAGGCGCATGGCGCATTCAGTGTAGTTGAGCACAATGGTCGCATCACCACGTCAGCTCCTCTGGATCGCGAAAAACTGGCGTCATACAGCTTCCAGGTTTTTGCTGTTGACCTTTCACCGGCTGCACCTAGGAACTCGTCTGCTCAGGTAAATGAGGGGTTAGCTGTTTCAGGTGTTTAATGGGCTTGAATTTATGATCTGAAATCTAATTTCAGACATGATATCTTCCTTACAGGTGACAGTAACTGTCCTGGATGTCAACGACAACACCCCCTTCTTCATCCAAGATCCACTGGTCATTGAAGTGTCCAACAGGCGTTCCCAGCGGGTTTTAGCTACGATGAAGGCAGAGGACAAAGACTTTGGAGCAAATGGTTCTGTGTTTTACCGTTTCGCCACCCCAGTGAAAGGCTTCAGTATCAACTCCCTAACTGGGGAGATACAGGCCACTGAGCGACTGGCGGACCTCACCCAGGCACAAAGGACCCTGATAGTGGAGGCCATGGACCAAGGCAGCCCAGCTCAGTCGACACAGGGTGTTGTGATCATTTATGTGAAGGAGGTGGAATACAGCGGAATTCGTTTCTCGAGGAATGCTAGAGATGTCAGCATACAGGAGAATGCAGAGAAAGGTTGGGCAGTGTTATCAGGAATAGCAAGTAGTGCACCAGGTTTTAATTCTCCTATATCATTTTTTAAAACAATTACAAACACATTTTTTTTCTCTGCTCCACTGAAAAAATTCAGGTACCACTGTGGCTCAGGCTCAAGCTCAGTACCCAGATGGTTCTCGTAACGGTATCAGCTATAGCCTCTTCAGTGGGAACAGAAAGCAGGCCTTCAGTATCAGCTCTTCGACAGGTAACACTCACCCTTTAAGTGTTTCTTAAAGTATGTCTCGTGCAATGTGTTATCAAGATGGTTAATTAGTATAAGGATATTGTGATCTTCATTTTTTAATCAAATCTTCCTACTGTTTGTTCCACAGGTGAAATAAGGGTGCAGACCTCCAATGAACTAGACTTTGAAGACACCCCAAGACTCCGTCTTGTTGTGAAGGCTGAAACTGTGTCCTCTACATCTTACATGGCTTTCAACTTGATCCTGCAGGATGTCAATGACAACCTTCCTCGCTTCCAGCTGCAGAATTATGTGGCCTACATGAAGGAAGCACAAGGATATGAAATGCCAATCATACAGGTGCTCATAAATGTTAAAATAATAATAATAATAATACAGAGTTACAGAGATATTTGGTCTATTGGAGTTCTACAAAGGCTACAAATAAATTTCCTCCTCTTTGTTTCCCTTTCTGTCCTCGCTTTCCAGGTTGTTGCTGAGGATGTGGATCAGGGCCAAAATGGTCAGGTGACCTACTCCATCCAGTCATCAAGGATGAGTGGCCTCTTCAAGATTGATCCTGTGACAGGAAGCATTACCACAGCAGCCATCATGGACCGTGAGATCTTTACTCAAACTAAGTAAGAACTTCAACTTTTACTTTCTTGCTTTTGTAACCAAAATGTGATCAGTCTGAAACGGAATATTCACATAATTTTCAATCCAGTTAAATTCATTTCTATTCATGTAGCACCAAAGTGTAATAACAGAGGACAGTTTGGATTATCACCTTCTCTTCTCACCCACAGGCTGGTAGTTACAGCAACTGACAGAGGAAGTCCACGGCTCGCAGGTTCAGCCACACTGACGGTCATTATTGTTGACCAGAATGACAACAGTCCCACTATTCCCATACACCAGGAAATCCGCATCCCAGAGAGTAAGTTTTGCTGAATTTAAAAGGTATTGTTGGAGTTTCTGGTTAACACCCAGTGCTGACATTTACAAACAGTAAGGATCATCATCAAACAAATCATGCCTGTGCAATATATGTGGTGTGTTTGAATGCAACTAATAAGTTCATTTCCACTTTCTTTCTCTGTTAGATACTTTGATAGGCACTGAAATCACTCTCGTGACGGGCAACGACGTCGACTCCAGTCCTGCCCTCTCCTACTCTTTACAGCTAGACCCAACAGCACTAGGCAAGTTTGGGATTCACCGCTATAGTGGAGGCGTGTCACTCACTGCCCCTCTGGACTTTGAGGAGAAGACGTGGTACACCCTGACTGTCAGAGCCACTGACAGCCAGCACCAAACTGAGGCCAACATTACAATTTTGGTGGAAGATATTAATGACAATGCACCAGCATTTACACATGATCTTTATCAGGTATGCCGTTAATTTTATTTTTATTGTGTTTGTTGTTGTTTTCTAAAAATCCCAACAGGCACCTAAAGAGAAAGTTGCTTGAATGTGTTTTTGTCTGAGGTATTCACAAATTATAAGATCTTAAAAGAAAGTGAATTATTTTCAGAAACAGTTTATTTCTAGTAGACAACATTAAATGCACTTGTGGGCTTGAAACACATTGAATACACATTTGTACACTTCTGACTTGCACACAGTGGGTGTGATAAAATTTAACTGCCTAATATTAACTTGGGGACCATTGTGGAGATGAGCCTGTAAAAAATATACTACTCTGTCTCAGGAAATGACCTCAGTATAAAGAAAAACACACACAGGATAAAGGAACTACATTATAAAAAGTATTTTCCCCTCTGTGAAGGCAGTGCCTGTTGCCCTCCACACAGTGAGTTATAGGTTTATATGATCCAATGCTGGGGTGTTTGTTTCCTGTATCCAAATGTTAGGATTAATGTCTCTTTTTCTCTTAGGTTACTCTTCCTGAGCACACACCACCAGGAAGTGCAGTTATCACAGTAACAGCGACTGACAGGGACTCCGGCGAGAACGGCAGGATCACCTATAAAGTGATGTCGTCAACCAAGGAGGGTTTCTACATTGACCCGAGCAATGGTAAAGATAAGCTTGGCTGCTTCCTGCTCTATTTTATTTCCCTGCGCTCATTTTTAATAACACTTTTGGCACAATGAGTAAGTTCATCTCATTTCCTTCTGATTTCAGGAACTCTGTTCATCAATCACAGAGTTGAGTTTGACCCCGAGCGCCCATCAGTCAGCATCGTCATTGAAGCTCGCGACAGAGGCCTGCCCCCGCTCTCCTCTCTTACTACAGTCCAAGTTCAAATATCCGACGTCAACGACAATGCTCCTGTGTTTCACCAGTCGGAGTACAGGTCAGTCTGTGCTCATTAGAATTTGGACATATTGAGGTGCAACCCGAACAGCCGTCTTCACATAATACTCTTTGGTTGGTTTGCAGGGCTACGGTTTCTGAAGACACGATCCCAGGGTCGACAGTTCTCACTTTTGAAGCCTTCGACAGCGACCTCTCTCGAGAAAACTGCGGCTTCGACTTTGCCATTGCCAGCGGAAATGAAGGAAACGCATTCCAGATCGAAAGCAGCGTGCGCTTCCTGGAGGGACGGGGCTTTCAGACGGTTGGGACTCTGCTGTTGGCCGAGGGAGTTGACTTTGAAACCAAGTCACTGTACAACCTCACTGTGGTAGTGTCAGACCGCGGCGTGCCGCAGAGGAGCTCTAGTGTTGCTGCGGTGATAACGATCGGTGATGTGAATGATAATCCTCCAGCATTCACCAGAGCAGAATACACCGTGTCACTGATTGAGGGTGCTACCGCTGGGACTGAGATCATACGACTGACTGCTACAGGTGGGTGTTCCTTCTTTCATCCAGTCACCTGTAAATGTTTCTCGCTGTCTTGTTTGGTCTCTCAGTTATATACTTGAACTCTGTTGTTGTATTTTTTAACAGACCCTGACTCAACTCCTAATGCTGAAGTCCAGTATTCTATCAGCTCTGGGAATGAGGTGAACTTATTTACTGTGGACCCGTGGAGTGGAGCCTTAAAGCTTCAGCGAGCACTCGATCGCGAGCACCAGCCCACACATGTTGTCATTGTTCAAGCGACAGATGGACAGGGTCACTTCGCCCTAGCTCCAGTCATTGTTGAGGTCAAAGACGTGAATGATAACCATCCGTTCTTCCCTGTGGATGTCCTGATAGCCAGTATCAGAGAAAACCAGCCAGCCAACTCAGCGGTGACTGTTCTGCACGCGATAGACCACGATACGGGGGTTTTTGGCCAGCTGAAGTATTACATGTTGGAACGGTCTGGGGCAGGAAAAGAAAGCTTTGCTGTGGACCAGAACTCAGGAGAAATCAGAAGCAAAATTCCATTTGACTTCGAGAAGGTCAACACCTTCAGTTTTGTCGCAGTGGCAGCGGATTCAGGCAACCATTCAGCCACTGTGACTGTACAGGTGTTTGTCACGGGTGAGGATGAGTATGACCCACTCTTCACATCCTCTGATTTCTCCTTTGAAGTTCCAGAGGGAGCCAAGAAAGGACAAAGCATTGGCCAGGTCCAGGCAAGTGATGAGGATGAAGGGGTGGATGGTATTGTTCTTTATTCTCTTACTGCCAGCTCTCCATATTTTGATGTAAACAAAACCACTGGGGTGGTCTTTCTCAAGCTGGACAGTTCAGGCAGCAGTAGCAGCAGTGGGTCGGGTCGGAGTAAACGGGAAACCAGAGTTATGACTTTAGACGTGCAAGCTCACAGCCCTCTGGATACATCTCGCACTACTACAGCCCAGGTCTCCATCGATGTGACAAACACCAACTTTGGCCTGGCCGCTGACGTCAACATCCTGGTTATTAGCATAGTTGCTGTGTCTCTTGGTTTTATCGTATTGCTTGTGGTCATGGCAGTGGTTGTGTTCCTGGTCAAGTCACGCAGGAGAAAGAAAGGCCAGGAGACAGGAAACAGAACTGTTGCCTCGGGAACTGCCTTGCAAAAACTGGATGATTGCAGCCCTGGGCCAGGGGGAGAAAGGATCTACCACCAGGCCTTGCCAGGCTATGCTGGTGACCAAGGTGGTGCTGGTGGCGGACCCTACACTAGAGGAGGGTCTTTGGATCCTTCTCACTCCAGTGGTAGAGGATCAGCTGAAGCAGCAGAGGATGATGAGATCAGGATGATAAATGAGTATCCCCGCGTTGCATCCATCACCTCATCAATGCAGGAGCACATCTCTGCCAGAGGACCAGACTCTGGAATCCAGCAGGATGCTGACCAGCTTTCTGATATTTCCTGTGAGCCTGCAGCTTTGGAGGGCAGCACTTGGTTCAAAGGAAAGAAGCTAGGTGGCAGCCTCAGTGGGACCTTACTCTCTGGACAGCTCCCGGTCTACAGGGATGAGGGAGGTGGTTACCTAGGAGTGGGCCGTGGTCTCAATATTTCCCTCCCCAAGGATTATGCCTTTCCGGAGGATGGGAAACCTTCCGTAGATGGTTCCCTCACAGCTATTGTTGCCAGTGACGAGGAGCTCCGTGGAAGCTATAACTGGGATTATCTACTCAACTGGTGCCCTCAGTTCCAGCCTCTTGCAAATGTCTTCACAGAGATTGCCAGGCTGAAAGATGAAACTGCTCAGCAAAGTCAGAACCCTCGCCAGCCCTTCCAGCCCAAGCCCAAAATGGATCCTAAACCTAGAATTGACCCTCCACCTCTCATCACATCAGTGGCCCACCCAGGAGCCATGTCAGTTCCTCCCAAAGTCCCTGTAATTGGGCGGACATTCCCCCACTTGGCTTCACTCCGCAGGTCCCCCATCAGTCACGAGGGATCTATTTCATCAGCAGCGATGTCACCGAGCTTCTCCCCGTCTCTGTCCCCTCTGGCAGCTCGATCGCCAGCTGTTTCTCCATTTGGAGTCAACCAAGGGCCCTCAGCGTCCATGATCAGCACCAGGGAGCCCTCACTGGAACAGAGTCCCGATCATGAGATGAGAATATAATTGAAACATTTGAAACATGACATTACTATTTAGGGAGAAACTCTAAGACGGACAACCTGAACAAAGCATGACTGACCAGCATTTGGATGTTCTTTTGCATGGATCAAAAGAAAGCAAGCGGTGATGGTGTCAGTTTTATTGTCATTCTCAAAAACATTTGTCATATTCCACAAAAAGAAATCAAGGTTTCCCAAATTCCCCGCTAGTGACATTTGGTGGGCAATACCCACAAAAAATACTTAGCGTCTGTCTCCTGGTAGAATATTTGTACTGCCATTGTGTCGGCAGCTTTGCAGGAATATGTGTGATGGGCTCGACTGCAGCAGCCCACCCATCCACTACAAAGTGACGCAGGACTCCACGAACTGATCGGGGTTAAGAGCCAAATAGAAAATGTGCACTTACCATGCCCTGCAGTCAGAGATCCCTTAGTGTGTAGATAGATAAATGTGTAGTTTTCATGTTACCTCGCTGGCTGGCCAGAGAGCTAAGGACCTCGTTCCTCTCTTTGTGTCTGTGGACTTCTGTTTTTTTACCCTCCAGTATTAAACCCATCTAGTGGCTACTCTGAGAATGGTCTCTGGACGCACCCGTCGGATCATATGGACAGACAAACGGTGTGTGTTCACAGAGACACTGATTCATTGATTTGCCAATGCATCGCATAGTGAAAAAACAATTGAGATTATTATTTTTCTCACCTTTCGGACAACACTCGTTTGGATTTAACCTTTATTTTATATTTTTATATAAATTTATGATTTCAGATCCATTATTTCACATCAAGAGGTTATTGTTTTTGAGTATTTGAATATATGTGTATTTGTATGTATGTGGGCTACATTATGTGTACTGTATGTGTCTCCTAGGTTTATAGAGACTTGTGATTGTTCAGAATTGAGTGACAGGGAGGCGTTTGTGTTTTTAGCATTATTTATAATAAGAAAAGAGGACTTTCAACCACAAGCTTTGGAAACCATCAGCAGCTCACTTTATGCTGTGTTGAGATTTTTTTTTGTCAAATTGTTGATCATCCTAAATCAAACACATATAAATCAGATGAAGAAAAATCTGTGATCAGTCTGTATTTCCACTTTGCAGCTGTTCAGCACTGTCGTGGCATGCACTTGCACTTGCACTTGCGCCACGCCGTGACAGAAGATTCCCTTTGTTATTCAGGGACAACTCGGTTTGCTGTTCACCTCTGTGTCTTTCAAAGAAAGTGCTTCCTAAAATCAGTTACATCACTCATTCACCTGAATGCGTTTTACTGTGAAGTTGTTCATCTCAGTACAAAGAAAACAACGATGAACAGGATGAGATTCTCAAATGGCAAAACCCGGAGAGATGTAGCACACGAGCCAGACAAGTGGCAACCAAAAGGCTGAATACATGAGCCCTAATGATTGTACAAGGATTTAGCCACCAGTGCTGTTTTTTATGTCTGTGACTTTACACATCGAGAATGTCAGTAGCATGATGAGGTGTTTTACACCAGCCCCCCCACCCACACCCACTGCTCAGACTCAGTTTTAGCAATCTTAAAATGTTGTTTTTGTTTTTCATTCTTTATATATACTCATCATCAAACTCATCATTTTAATTGCAGTGATTGGATGTCCTGATGTTTTCAAGATTTGGTTTCTACCTCTGTTCTGTGTTCAACCGTGCAGATCCCCATCATGCAAAGCTGGCACTGGTCCAGCTTAAAGTTACTCATGTCACGAGCCCAGCTCCAGCACTACATGCTCTTTGGCTGTTTCAGAAACATTTCTTTGTTTGAGAACCGCAGTTTGGAGTTCAGTTTGAGATGACTGCCAGTGACTGATCAGTGGAGCAATGGAAGACAGAAAGAAAAAAAGAAGAAGCTGTATTTCTTTTTTTAAAGCAAATAATAAATTCCTACTGATCTCTTTTGACAAATTGGAGTCGTACTTCATCTTTTTCAGGAGTCAAGACAGCGAGAGGAGAACTGAGAAGCGACTGATCTGAATGAATAATTGCAAAATGTTTATTTCATATGATGCATAGGCATGTTTGCATAGCTGCTTGGGATTTCTGCCTCATTTGGTCATCACGCACAGCCTCGCAGCATTTCTTTGTTATTGTTATGTACAGAAGGAGCTAGTCATGGATTATGACAAGGCCCAAGAGAAAGAGCCAGAGACAGAAGCTCCTGAGTGTAGGAGAGAAATGCAAGGCCTCAAATGAGAGGTGATGATGATCACTTCAACATGATCACTTGAACATATCACAGGGGCAATTACACACAGATAAATGCATTCTTCTGATATTAAACAGACAACTGTAGCTCATCTGGCTGCTTTGCAAATGAAACATATAACCCAAACTGTGGCCTTGCCAGAAAAATAAAGGGGCTTGCTGCCCCAGCTTGCCTGTTCACCTCCACACACAGCTGTGTGTACAGCCTGCTCTCCCAAGACTCCTTCACTAACCCCACACAACTTCAAATAATCACAACCACACATGTACTTAGAGGCTACTACACAGTGACACGCATGGCCCAAAACAAATCTGCCCCAGCTGATATTGGCTACGATCCAGCTCCGACAGGCACATACTTGGCTGGTTCTTCAAGCTGCAAAATCTGGGAGAAATCTACGCGGAGCCGAGTGCAGGACAAGACGTAAGCCAAGTCTGAAATCCATGGTACAGTACTGTTGTGTCATAAAATATTGTTAGACTTTTTTGTAGCCGTAACAACATGCAGCGTTTAAATATGCTTTAAACTAGATAAAAGAAAGCCCTGTAACCCAAGAAATCTCAGAGTATCAAAACTGAAATAGTAGCTCGTGAAAATAAAAATTAAAAGATGCACAGAATCATCACTGATGTCCATTTGACTTCCTCCTTTACATTTACTCTTCAAATTGATTTAAGGCCCCTCAGAACTTCACAGGTATACAATGAACACTGGGCACGCTGTGAGTTAATGGTCTATAAAGACAGTCTTGCCTAATCTCATCTTCTAAGATTCAATGGATGAAAAATGAGACTAGCTTAAGCCTAAAAGTTTTAGGAAAATTTGGACTGTTTTTTTGACATAAAACTGTAATTACCAGATAAGGGATCCCAAGTGTTTGGAAGCTCTGGCAAACGGGAACTTTGATGAATCTTATTCTCTCCACTCATTACATTCCAAGAAAGTACACACTGTTAAAGACTTTGTTTTCCTTCCAGTGGGTCTGGGTAATCTGCAGCTGCACTCAATGGGAATCAAGCCTGTAAACATCATATTAAACTTGGCCCACACTGTAGTTAAAACCCAGGTGCTCTCTCATTTTGACTTTGATCAGTTCGGTTTCATTAAGTGATGAATCGGTACATGTACCTAAATGTACTGGTACCTCAAAATAAGATATGCATGCTGCTGGTAAGGATGATGTACTGTATACAGTACGAGACACTATAAATGCACTCTATCAGTTGATGCATTACTCTTTAATGTAGGTCAGTGCAGAGAGAAAGAGAGGGGGAGGGGGGGGACTTTTAACTAGCTTTGAGTTCTTTCAGGGATTTACAGTATAAACTATTATTTACCAAAGAAAGATTAAAAATGAAAATTAAGACCAAAACAAGGCATCTGTGGCTCAACTGGAGCATTATAGTAAAAACACAGGTTACCCCAAGTAGGCATCCAAGGGGGAGAAGAGTTCAAAGACATTAATTATTTTGTCTTGTACTCGGAAATGAGTGCAAAGTATGAAAACCTATGACCCGAACTAACAAACTACTGTGTTTTCCTATTATATTGTGAATCAACGCACATATTTGGTGATCAAATATTTTAAGGAGCACAGTGCCGACTTTTCACATGAAACACGAGTGTGAACAGACGGACTATGAAAACATTTTACCATAGTTATGATTTCTTTCATGGGTCTCAATGAGTAATGTTGTGCTTTTTTTAAGGCCAAAGCTTTTATTTTTTCTGCATGGACAATTTAGCACTACAAATTACAAATATACAGATTATAAAATGGAAACACGAGTTTTGAAAGAAGCAAACTTCACACTTCCAGTGTGGCTGTGGATCAGGAGGTAGAGCAGGATGGTTGGTGGTACAGTGTGCGTACCTTGGGCGTGGGCCAAATACTGAGCCCTGAGTTTCTGCCAGTGAATTCATTAGAGTATCTATGTTAGATAGAAAGTACTTAGATGTAGAATAAAGTGTTTGTATGTGCTTATGTGCCCATGTGTGTAAATGGGCACATAAGCACTTTGAGTGCTCGTGAACGGCAGAATAGCACTATATAAGAAGCAGTCTTTTTTTAAATGGCATTGTGGGAAAGGTTATTGCTGCTTAATCCAAACTGGGAACCTCTCATCCTCACTGGAATGGCCTTTAAAAGAAATCCTGTTTAAAAAGACATTTATAGAACTGAAAGAGATGCATTCAGAATAAAATCGGCTCATCATTTTCCATTTCACTTCACTGGAGTCAACAATTTGATCGTCCCATGTAAGGTTTTATAAGAATAACTCAATTGATTCTGTCCAATCTAACCAGAGATCTCTTTGAACACAGTCCCAGAACTACAAAGAGGACTTGTGGAAGTTGGCTAAATCAGCTTTTACTCCAAGGTCAGGGCTGACCTGGAGAAATTACCGTAAACGCACACTCATCCCTACGTTTCGTGACTCGAAGCCTCACAGGAGCTCCTTTGGTTCCAAGATCCAGTTTCATGCTGTTCATCACTTGTTGCTGTAAGGGAGCGTTGTGCATGTGTGTCCTGCCCATATGCGTTGAAAGGCTGAGATGTTTGTTTCCCTGTTTTTCATCTCTGAGCACATTGTCATGTGATCAACTTTCAAATATCAGCTTGATCGGTTGCTGTGCCTCACCTGGTTTTCATTAGCCACAAACAGTTGCAGAATTCTCGAAACTTTAAGTGCAAAATTTGCCAACATTGAACTCATTTCTGTTGCCTATGCAGAGTTCATTTCTCCCTCCTATTTATGTCGTGCCACTTTCATGACTAACAGGATCCATGGAGGGAAAACAGTCGCCGGGGCTATTTGGCTCTTGGCCTCCAAATTGCTATTTATAGTGAGTTTCCACTTTTTTTTCTGTGGTGTCAAGCAGAGGAAAAATGACAGAAGAAATGAGCCAGCTGAGTCAGTGTGAGGCTGGTTCTCATTTGTGCTGACCTTGTGTTACAGGACTCCCTCACTAGTGTCACTCACACTTCACACTGCAGGAAAAAGGAGGGTGAAGTAGAAGGGAGGAGAGGGCGCTGTGGAAATGGCAAGGGAGACTGTCCAAAAAAACAAAAAACCTCACAGTACCTGTTTGGTCATAAAAACCAAATGAAAGTTTGTGTTCCAGAGTCAGAATAACAAGCCAGCGATTGAACTCTGCTACTCTGTTAATTAGCGAGAAATTACAAGGATTGAAGGGAATGATTCCACAGAGACTGGGGTTCAGTTCAAGCCTTTCTAAATACATTTTTGAGTGAGTGTTTAATGCACGTTGTTTGTACATTGTTAAAATCGCAGCAATAATAAATTTTAAATGCTGAAAAAATAAACTCTTCTCTAGATTGCAGTGTAGAGCAATCAGTCTGTAAAGTATAAAGTATGAAAAATACACTGAGCTTCTGAGAAATAAAGCTCATTTCACCCCAACTCCTGAACTGAATGTTTCCTTGTGAGAGTGTGCAGGTGTCAAACATTCTGGTGAGGGTCCAAACATTTCCTTTATGGTCAGTAATTCAATCTGTTGGCTTTCAAAAGACTGAAAGCACCTTGAGCAAGGCATAATATATGAACTATGCCAAGCTGTTCCAGGAAATCTTTGCAAATGTCTGTTACATTTATGTGACAATACAACCTAACAGTCTATTTTTTTTTCCTCGTATGATGTGTGAGATGTATGATGTTTTTTTTTTTTTTACAGTTTATGCAATTTTAATTTTACTGTTCTCGTGATTAAAGCACAAGAGTAGTAACAGTGTGTTTTAATGCCTCATAGAAAGTGTTTTATAGCCATAAAGCGTCATAAAGTGTAGTCATAAAGACAGCAAATTGACCATTTCCATCACATATCTGTACCAAGTTAAAGTTTGCCAGCATGAGCCATCATAGCTGAACCAATCAAATCCCTTCTTTACTTCAACAAAGATGTTTTTTCATATCAAAGGTTTCAGATGTCAAGTTTACCTTTAAGTAGGAAAACTAACATATTAAGCATTTAAAATTTGGCAGACACAGTTGAAGTTAAGCAGGACAGCGTGGTGGTGCAGTAATCAGCATTGTTGCCTCACAAAAAAAGGGTCCAGGGTTTTAATCAATCGGCTGGCTGGGACTGTGCACTGGTTCTCTATTTGCACTTTGGCTTCCTCCCACAGTCTAAAGATATGCATGGGGTTAGGTGATTTTAAATTGGTTGTACATATGGATGGATATTTAAATGCAACATTACAGTATACAGTAACATACTGCAAAACCCTAAATGAGCTTATTAGATTTTGACCATTTCTTATGCATGACTGCAAGACTTCCTAGTGATGAGATAATACACCCAAATAAATTTGCTATTTCAAACCATTCTCCCTTTTTATATTTTGCTAATAACCATCCTTTTAATAGTCTTTTGCATTTTGACTTACGTTTCACAAATTTCCCTGTGGTTTTCCCACCTGAGGTGTGATGCAGGTTGAATAAGACACTCACCAGACAGCAGAAGGTCAAAATACACTCATCATTTGACACTATCCCCAAGACTTCTGTCTGCTTTTACTCATTATGAAGAATAAAGTACATATTCAAGATCTCATGGTCTGACCATGAATGGGACACTTGAACATGTGTATGATTTGGTGTCACTGGCCAAGACATTATGGGTGGAGTACATTTTTGGTTAGTAATTCTTTATTTACATGAATTAAAGGCCACATCTGCTTAGACTGGGTTCAAAGGTAATGTGGATGGCTTCCAGTTGGAAAGCACGGAGGAAAAGGGAGGGAGGTTGGCTGAGTGATTGCTGGGATTATTTTCTCGCAAAAGGTCTAATGGGCTCCGTACCTCTCTCTACCTTGTCTCTTCATTGTCTTCACTCTGTCCGTGACTGCATATTTCCACAGCACCTAAAAGCAGCAGGGGAACTGATACTGGTTTTAGCTCTTCTGCTAACAGCCCCATCCGTCCATGAGGGCTTTCTTAAAATCATATATATGCATGTATAATTTCCTATCAAAAGTTTTTCTTGCATTCAGTCTATTGTCGTGTGGCAGTCTCTACTTCTCCTCTATCTATTCCACTGTCAAACTACCTTCTTCCTCCCTCGTTCTCTCTCACAGCTCAAATTTATTTTCTGCCTTCTTTTTTGCGTGCAAGATGTGAGCCAAAGGTCTGACAGAGATACAGAACTTAAGAAAACACTCTTGGCCCTCAATCATGAAGGTTAAATCAACACCATAGGCAGCGGGGCAAAGCAAGAGGACAACAAAACCACTTCTCTCTGGTATCGCAAACAAAAAAGGCCCCGCGCCGTCCCATAAAAGGAAAAAACTGCGATTATAGTTGAAGCGAAAATATGTTTCACATTACAAGCTATTATGCTGATTTATGATTGATAGATTGATAGACTGCAGGTCAAGCCTTTTCTTACATGGAGAAATTCAGTCTATACTGCTGCATTGAATATCTAGAGCATGTTAAAACATCACAGTTGTTGGTTTATTTCCCAGCGGCTTTGCAGATCACGTGAACACCTGCTATTTATTCTGCTCTGTGATAGCCCAGATTTTGCACGGAGGTATAACAGTCAGTGATTCCTCTCTTTGTATGAAATGTCAGGCATTGTCCTCCACAGATTTTCCCCATAAAATCCAAAACAGTTAGTTTCATTTTTAAACTTTTCTTTTCAGGCATTTTCGATACTAACTCTTGAGCTAAACCTCATGCATATAAATCTTCATAATGGATTCAATTAGAGCAGAGCAAATCAGTGGGGACAGCAGATCTCAGTGCACCCATTTGCTGTTTTGCATTTTGGCCATATGCGGTGTAAACAATTGCAGAAGGTGTTTTTTTTTTTTACAGAGTCACAGAGTTTTCTGCAAGTTCCCTTTTGAATAAATTCTCTTTTCATTCTAATCTCCCATGACCATTATCTGACACAAATTTATTCAGGAACTTAAGCCATAAATAATTAGTTTCCACTGAGTTAACTGGCCTTCAGAATTCTTTTGTGGCAACTTCTGTTCACCCTGGTCTATTATGGCTTTCCTACAATTATTTAAATTTTATTCCTTGGCATTTGTAAACAACATCTGTCCTTCTGAACATGTAAATTTTCTGCTTGGCGGGCATGTGCCCATCAGCAGACACTCTCCGAGAGACTGATCAGAGTGGAATTTTATGAGTGGAATTAGATAAAAGCAGTAAAAAGGTAGCTCGCCAGAACTGTCCATCCTGTACTCGTATTTAACAAGTGTGATAAATATCCACGCATGTTGAAGATAATGAAAGTTAGCTTGCTTAATAAATCATTGCATGCTGTATTGTTCTTTACTTTTTCACAAAAAAAATTCTAATCAACAAAAATTGAAATTGAGAAAATAGAATGAAATCCCCAATCAGTCAAGTGCAAGCATCCGCAGGGCTGTGGCTTCACTGACATTTCTGCTTCTTTTCAATTCAAGTCTGAGTTGAAATGTGAGAGCAAATACCCTGCTTTTCTTCAAAACATGCTTCCTATTAATTACATTTATATGCAGCTATTCTGCAGAAGCATTTTTATGTTTAATGCTGGAATAGAGTGCAATGTTTCGACAATGAAAACAAAACGACATGTCTCGATGGAAGACAGACCATTGTTTAGTTTCTCTCCACAGAACACAGGTTACTTACGATTTTAGTAAACTTCCTTTTTTGTTTCTCCAAAATAAAATTATTTCTATGAGTCAATCGAAAAGCAAAGATGCTGGTTTTTTTTTAAAGAATTTAAAATGATTATTAGCAGATTCATCTCACAAGTGTCCTTTCTGTGCTTGAACCAGAAAAAGCTATATTTTATATTCAATGCAACTTACTGCAAACTTTTTAATGGCTGAATGAGAAGAGCCGTTGCGTCTTTCTCTCTTCACTTAATACAAGATGTCATTTTAGAGGATTCTGTCCAAAGTGGAGAAGAAAAACAAGGAATTAAGGAAAAATATGGGAAGAGGGAGATCAGTTGTATGGGGGAATTTTAGCCAAGAAGAGACGGGGATCAGACTTATCACTCAGACAAGCCAACTGCCTGTCATTTCAGCTTATAGCACAGGAACACTTAAGTACTCTAGGCACAGAAAAACTTGCTCAACGCTTTGTTTAGATTAAGCTGAAGGGGGGACGTATTGCTAAGCAGCAGGGCTTATATCCACACCATTTGCACTTAAATAAATTGACTACAAGTCAAGCAAAGCGTATTATGACAGACACATGTACAGCAACATCATGTTTGCAAAATGACTGAGTTTAGAGTTAAGAGAGAGACTCAAACAACATAAATATCAGTTGAATATATGGTAGATCACCAGTTTCCCTGCCTCTCAGCCTCCAGTGGCCCTGACTTTGATAAGTGGAAGAGGACAGATCGATGGATGGCGTTAGCTTGCATAGTATCAAAATGAAATATATGACAAAGAAAACTCAGGACTGTTTAGCCGCTAGATTCCAACATCAGAAAAGAATGGGACAAGATTCCTCTCTAGGCAACTGGTCTCCTCAGTTCCAAGATATTTACAAGTGTTGTTAAACGAAGAGGGGATGCTACACAGTGGTACACATGGTCCTGTCCCAAATCTTTTGAGACATGTTGCTGCCATCAAATTCAAAATTAGCTGATATTTTTCCTAAAATGGTCCATTTTCTCAGTTTGAACCTTAATGAATTTTCTGTTGTGAATAAAATATGGATCAATGATTACATTTGAGAGATTTTCCCAACTCTTCTGGAATTGGGTTTGAGGTATGCACTGGTGTAACAGTGTAGATTGGCATTATCTGCCCAGTAGCTCACCTTCACATTGGCTATAGACAATTAGTGTTGATTTTTGGAGTGCTTTTGTATGCATTTCACAGCTGCTAGTAGTGAATGGATGTGCTCAGGCTGGTCTTTTTATGCACCACACGGCGAGCACTTCCCTCACATTTTCCTGGTTCTCCGTTGCAGTTCTGTTATACAGTTTAGACTGGTTGTTCAGATTAAAATCAATACTTTCATAGCAGACACTTATTTGTGGTCCTCTGAGTCGTACAGTTAAGATCCAGCTGAATACTGTTTTCCTGTTTCTTTGTGTAGACCAAGGCCTTCTACAGGCTGCAGACTGGAGGCAGAGCTGGCCTGCTGAGGCTGGGCTGACCCACAGATCCCTGTGGAGGTTGTCAGCATACTAGAGAAGGTGACTGACCTGCAGCACAGCTGGCTGTTCTGTCCCTTTTGCAAGTGGGACACTCGACTGTTTATCCCTCTTAACTTTTCTATGTTAAATAATGTAGCCGAGACTGTTTCCCTTCTGATTTAAGTGTTTGTCTGATCGACAGAATACAATTCTGCTTGGAGATCCCCATTTTGCCCACTGTTGGTCAGACTGATTACACTTACTGTACAGTTGGGTCCATACTAAATAATAACATACTATTACAGGATATTACAAACTTACCTAGGAGTGTATGCCATACACAATGGGCCTGCCTTTATGTCATTGTAATCTTAATTCAGGTATAGCTAATGAAGACAGACCAACTTTTAAAAAACTCAGCAGGGATACTGACTAATCCAGTGTGCCCAATATATAATAAATCATTACTGGAAATGACATTCAAGTATGTCTTTGAAAAACCTGAGTCATCACAGCTGTCAGTAGAAGTAGTAGCTGACTCAGGATGCTGTGGCTCCTGTGTTTGATTATAACCCAGTGTGTATGGGCGCTACACCGCTCCCAGGGACTCTTTCATAGGCTGTTTCTGTGGTGAAAAATCAGGAAAACAAGGACAATCTGTTTTGGCCCAAATGAGTAATGAAACCACATTTCTTCTCTCTCGCACGGAAAGGAGTTAGAAAGCGAGAAGAGCCGTGGTACTGCAGAGATGTGAAATCATATAAATTTCCAAAAATTGTTTTCTGACTAATAAAAACCTGGATTATTTTCACGGATTTATTACTTTTTTGGGGGGGTGGGGGGGCTTATTCTGAAGTCATTCGCGGTGCTTAAAAGGTCAAAAGACGTAAAAGGATTATTTCAGACAAAGTGGGTGGTGTAGCTGGAGATAAAATTGAGTGTTTTCTTTTAATGAACGGAAAAATTGGTTTGGCTTCTTAACCGATGAGAGCCACCGACTGTATAATAGAGATATCAGGTGGAGTGAGCTGTGAGCGATGAAGATTTACAGGGGTGCTGTGGATGTCTTCGAGGTGTCCCCCATGGCTCCCATGTTTCCTGTCATGTCCAGTAAGTTTACTCCCCCCGTAACCTGAGCATAAGAGTTCACTCTCATCACTGTCACCTCCTCTACTGTGTCCTCTTCTGCTAACTCCCTTTACCTCCCTTCTCCCTAAACTCTGATAGTTATAGAGATTTAGATAGATACTCTGGGGTATTGCACCTTTCCAAAAATCCCTTTTGTATCACACAGTGCACTGTCATTTTGAATTATATCTCCTGTGGAAAAACACAGGCTTAAACACTTGCTGATTGAGGAAAAACAAGTGCTGGCAGGGTATGGCGGCAGGGGGAGAGGGGGGGGGGGGGGACTCAAGCAAGGAAAAATATTTTGTTGCAAGTCACTGTGCTGCTGGTGATGTTTTGATCCGTTATTATCTATTTCTGATTTGGTGAAATTACTGCATAGTGCTCGGTCCTTCTAGGCCATATTTTATTTTTAAGGCTTTGCACAATGAAACACGGCACCGCTCTGTGTTTCAAGGTTTCTGTTCCAGCTGTGTCAGTGTGAAGGATGGCTGCACAGTAAGTCTTTTCCCTTGGAAAGAAACAGATCTGGATGTGGGCTTGGCTAAAACTTTCATAGTAAAGCATAGACACGATTCAGTGCCAGGGGAGTGTATACACAGAGCACAGAGGTCCATTTTACACCAAATTAAACTATATTCTAGGTCATGAAGAGATGGGGGGAAATTTGGAACAATACATAAATATAGTAAAAAAAAACAAAACCCAACAACATTCATTTTTTCCCCCTAAGACCTACCGAATCTTTTATTTAAAGGTTTATCCAGGTTTTTGATTTATTTTTATAATGCTTAAAAAATAAGGGGCTTCCACAAAATTGTGAAAATATATATTTTAGAAGGAAAATAGTCTGTTCTGCTGCTTAGTCTAACGGTCACTGATTTGAAATCTTAGTCTCCAGCTGCAAGCTTTCTCCGCTTCACAGCACAGAATAACAACATCAGCTCGCTTTTTGTCGACCAGAAGAAAAAAGTTGCCTTTCAGATTTTAGAAGAGTCACAGGAGCTAATTTTGACATGTTTAGCTTTGCCTGGTTCACTCCCTCTTAGAGCAGAACTTCCATCCCCTCCTTCTCACGCCTCTCTCGGCCCCCGCTGTGTGAGCCTTCCAGGTTGTAAAGGATACGGTTTGTGGTTGTACATAGCTCAGATGAACTGAATTCCTGGCAGCGTGGCATGTCACTCGGAGAAACAGTAAGATGTCAAGGGCAGCAAGCCATCACTGAAGGCGGGAGAAAGTGTGGGGGTTTGAGGGGGGGGGAGCCCTAGAGATTGTTTGTTGGAATAAGATGGATGAGGTGAGAATTACATTACATTACTCAAGCCAAACAGAGTAAAACACTTTTGGTGTAAAAAAAATTTCTGCTTAATATAAATTATTTTACACATCTGCAGATTGTGCAGGTATAAATCAGCAGCTGTGTGCCGTCAGGTGATTCCAGCATTTTAAACAAGTGGCACTGATAAAGCATAGCTGAATCAACCCAGTGTTGGATGTGGTTTGCAAAGACGACATACTTTGCACCGAAGAATTACAGGCTACGAGGTAGACGATATACTGTAATAACTTTCTGACAGGAATCACTGCTTGTTGTTCTCCACTCAACTTTGAAGGTAGAAAGACAAGATTTGAGCATCAGTTACAGTTCTGTACGTTTGTATCTTAATATTTTCTCCAAATGCTTTAAACCTGGTATACATACTGAGGGTTTGGGTAGTCTCAAGCAAAAGATAATCAATGTGAAAGAATTTTAAAGTGAGAGAGGTTCAAAGTTGGTCAGAGTTGTAACGGTGTTGCAATCACAGACACTTTGGAGCACTGTTGCCTTTGATACTGTAGGTGTGGTAATAATAAGGTCTTACTTAAGCTTATTATGCGCACAATGTGGCCTGCAATGAGCTTTTAAGCTTGTTTGTATGTTAATGTTTGTAGGCACAGTTAGAGAAACAGCTGCCAGCAATAGACAATTTATCACTGCATGTATCATTACATCATCTCATGGCATCTTACACCTCAGTGTGCTGTCCCAGAGGTCTCAAAGAAGTGTTCTAACAATTTGCAATGCAGACCTAGAACACAGCAATTCACTTCTGCTTTCCTGAGTGGCTGAAAATTCCTTTTAATTCATTTCGATTAAAGTCGTGTGTGAGCACAAACAATCAATTAAATTAGTATAATTTAAATGTACATAATAAATGGATGTGCTGGTACTTATTTGGCACTTTTTACACTGAGAACTCATAGTATTTTTTATTATGAGCCTCATTCACCCAATCATATCAGTGCTTTTTTTCTATACCTAGTTCACAAACACACTTGCTCTGATCCATCAAGGGGAACTCGGGGTTCAGCATCTTCGACATGCAGACTGGGATTAAACCACTGATTTTCTGACTGGTAGACAACCTGCTCTACCTACTAAGCCATACGCTGCCCTTAATAGTAAAAAATATTTACTTATTTTACAGTTATTGTTTCTGATTTTTCTTTCATAAAGGCACATTGCTTCATCTGCAGAGGACTGGAATTTCACTATACTTTTGAATTGTGGACCTTAAAAAGGTTTAGAAAACCTAGAGGACTTGCAACCCTCCAGACAGCTGTCAAACATACCTTAGGATGATGCAGAGGCTGCGTTCAACCTGCACAGCCACGCAAACTGAAATGAGCGTGAAAACAGCTCTTCAGGGCGAGTCCTCGAACACAACGGAAGAATGACTTCAGTGTGGATGCTTTTGTGTTTCATTGAATAATGGGTGTGTGGGAGACTGTTCACAAAATAAGCTACTGCCATTAATCACCTGCTAAAAATAAAACATGCAAAAGCACAACACTAAGTGATGGAGAAGGTGGCCAAAGCAGCGACTCTCCAGAGAGCACGGCCAGAGATGATGGGATGGAAGCAGCTTAATCACCATCTATAGTTTATGTGCGCTTGCCTTTGCACCTGGCTTTACAAAACACACACAATAAATGTGTTTCACAGAAGGACTGTTGCTTATGGTAGCTCATGTTTGTTTGGAAAGCTCAACACACCTTTATTGTGAATGTCAAATATAAATGCATAGGTGTGTCCATTTTTTCCCCCAATTAACGTGCTCTTAAGCTTTCACACATTCTTCAGTCTCAGGCTTTTTGAATGGGTGGCAGTTTGGTTTGTCTGGATGGAGGATGCACAGTGCAGTCAGGTCACCCTCTTTGTGTAGAACAATGCAGATGGTGTGTTCATATGAGGATAAATAATGTGGCTGGTTATTTGCTAGCCTTTGTCTCACATTACAGTTAAGTGTTGCAAACATTTTTGCGAAGAAGACAAAATAAACGGCCTCACTATTTTCTAAACTTTTACTGTAAAGTATTGTGTGCCACTACAAAAACACTGTCAGCTAACCTCCGATGAACCTCACTCGGCATTGTTTAGCTGCAGCGCTCAACAAGGCATCTCACAGTTTTTGTTTTTGGGGTTTCTCTCACTCTCACCCTGTCATTGTGGAGGGTCTTGCCAATACCCCACACAGCCAACCAGCTTGGTGCAAAGCATATGTTTCCTGCATGCCTGTGTACTCTTTAAAGCCATTTCTCAAACATCTGTGTACAAACATGCAGATCTACATTCTTGTAAGCGCAGGCTGAATTTGCATATGTGTTCCTATCTGCGGTTCGAAACCTCTCGTTGAAGGCTCAGAGCACAGGTTGAAGAAAACTGGAATGAGGTCAGAAACAACGAGCAGAACAACAAGAGTCCAAGACTTCAAGTGGAAACTATTCCAGACTGACGTCCCATCTGCTTTCACTTTAGAGTCTGACTCTAAACTAAATAAAGATCCCTCCTGAACGCTTTTATTGCCCTTCGCTTTCTATCCATCCTTCTTTCTGCCCCAGTCTTTTCCCTGTATCTACTATTCCTAAGACAGATTGGCTTTAGTGTTACTTTGTGTGAGCTTTAGAGAGTTGACTCGAGTGCGAGCGGGCTACATTTACTCTTCTTCTCTCTGCTTGTGAATAAAACTGTCCCTTGGTGTTACGAGTTAAAATGTTCTTGGTAAAAGCCAGATCTGAACCATCTCATATGCAACACTCAGGTTTCTTTACCTTCTTCGTCTCATGGGCTGTGCCTGCCTTCTTGTTGTTATTGGCCTATATCAAATGACCTGATGGCAGACATGTTTTACATTTTTTGGCTAAATCTACGGACGACTGGAAATGTGTAACTGTACTGCTAATATCTAATTCAGCTGTTCTTCTATCAGATGGAACAAATGTGTTGCCAGTACACTACAGGAGTTGGCCTTATACCTTAAACCACCACAAAAATGTCAAAAAAAGAGCTTTAAAGTCATTTTATCATAAAAAGCTGTCAAATTTTAGCACATTTGGATGACAGGTCTGTCTGCATAGATGCACCCTCCCTCTGGAACTCAGATACTGATTTGATCTATGGTTATGGTCACAACTCAGCAAATCCAATTCCTCTGACAAATCCGAAAAATTAACTGTGCTAACATTGGTATCTGTATTTCAAGAATGGGCATTCTGCTCATTAAATAACTGGTAGCAGGATAACGATAAATATTACACATTTTCATGTGTTTTTAGTCATTGTGCATACGTGTTTTGCTCTTGCCATCTGGGTCTCTCTTCCTACTGAGGACTCGATAAAAGGAATATGAGAAAAAAAGAGCAATAAAAGAAATGGGCAAAAGAATAACGGAATCAATTTTTGTTTATGATATCTGAGTCACGCTGAAAAAGAAAACACATTTTTAGTCCAATGCATGATTTAAAGTCCTTTCATTTATACGCCTTGAAGATCATAAGTTGATTAAGTCTAATGCGCTACACTTTAGTCTGAGGTTGCGTCATATAAAGAGGCTTGTCTCTGAAGACAAGAAAACATTTATCAAAGACATATTTGTTTTGCACTTTGCACTCTTCCCAGCAGTTCAAAAAAACCCACAGAGTAGCACAGCAGCATTTAATGTTCCAATCAATTCGGCAACAAAGAACTGTTGAGCGCTCAAAGCGGTCCCGCCATAATGAATGGTTACCACTCTAAACCAAGGTGACCCAACTGAGTCAACACGACTCTGAGTGCGATTAAATTCTCAGTGAGTAAAGAAAATACCAAGTACTGCTGGAGGTAGGCCAAAAGCCATTTGGATCAGCTTTTAAGTGTCTGTATTCAGAGTTAATATTATTTCAGCATGCTGCTTCTGTCTGCATGATTTGCTTTGGACTGTCAAACTCTGCAGCCAGTGCAGTCACTGGGATACTCCCTGCTTTTGTTTGTCTTAAGAAACTGTCCATTTTTTCTTTGTGTCTCGAGTTTAAAAGGAGTGATTTGGTTCTTGAACAAAGGCTTCTTTGTCAACATAAATAATTCCTGAAATGAAGAGCCACACAGATCTGAAGATGCATCGGCTGAGAAAGTTAGAAAAGAATATAATCTTAAAGAGATAATTCTGCTTACCGATGAGGAGTCCCACGGGGCAGGGCAAACTTTCCTCCAAGACCTTTTGCCTAGTAGTGAGGTCAAACGTGACGTCCCGGTGCTGGAGACACCGAGAGTGCACTGCCTCCCATCCCTCTAATTCTTCCCATGGGACTCTAACCAGCCACACAGGACACATAAATAAGTCATGAAGTACCAATATCTTTTTTTATCTTAGGTGATGCTCCACTTTCCTCATTGGTATCCCCTTCTTTCTCTTTGCTTATTGCTCATTTATATTCAGAAGAAAGACTCTTCATTAAAGCAAAACCAGCCTTCTAAGCTTCAGGGCCAGTTTTCCTTGAAAAGATATGGCTTTGCCCTTCTATTCGCCCATCCTCTATTCCTCCTCTGGGTCCTCTTGTGGTGAAGAGGGCAATTTATTCATCTATTGATTTACTCGTTTGTACGTTAACCCCCATGTGAGGGAGGGTGATTTCTCTGCTGGATTCTCAGTTGGCTGCAGCGAGCTCGGCTCTGGCCAACTCACTCAGATGGAGCAGACGAGTAAATCCCCTTTGCAAAACATCGAGACGTGTAAGATGAGGTCACAAAATGATGAATATGGGTCTGTAACTGCGAGATAAGAAGAAGGCAAAGGCGAAATATTTATGATTTGCTGGCTTATTTTTGTTCTGCTTGTTCGCTGAGGTGGCGTCCCATTGAACGTTTGTCTTTTCTGCTTGAGTTTGGGCCCAACCCCCCACGCAGAACATGATCTGCATGATTTGGGCATAGGGGTTAAAGGTCAAAATTCAAAGTGCTTATGACTGCTGAGAAAGGCTTCAAGGATGATTGACTATGAGAGAAAAGAAAACAAATTTAAACGGTAACCCGACGCTTCTTGGAACTAATTCATGTAAAAAGGGGCAGACGAGCAATAATCACCTTTGAAGGGGGAATGCAGTGAGACTAAAAGGGTCTCAGACACCTGATTTTTCCCATCACGTATCCTGCTGCCTCCCTGCAGAATATTTTTGGAACTTAAAATCAGATTTATGTCGGATTCTACTGTTGTATTTGTAACTACCTATTTACGGCCCGTTCATTTAATAAGAAAAAGTGCTCATATTAGCTGACGTAACACTGCCTTTGGTGTCATGTTGTGCTTTGTTGCTATGCGACTTTATTTGTGTAAACATTTGCTGGCCTCGCGTCATTGGACATATCCAGCTCCATGAAACGACTAACAGCAGAACACTTTTGCAGGAAAACACTTTTGAGAACAAGCCAAAAAAAGAAAACAACAACAAAAAAAATCTTGGCAGGAAGTAAAGAGCAAACAGTCACAGACACAGGAGGTAGTAAATCAGAGTTGTAGTAAAGCTTCAGAATATCCCTCTGGTGTGTGGTACGGGTGTGTGTGCACATGCGTGGACACAAGTGTAAGCTGAAAACAAAATCTGCCCATCCTGATGTGCATTCACAGCAAAAAACAGAGGAATCAGAGGAAACATGTGTATCTATTTTGGGAGGAAATTCCTTGGCAAGTGTAACTCAGAAGGCTCAAAACACAACCTGTTTTTTTCCCTTCCTTTTCTACGATTTATGACATCTAGTCAGATGGGAAAGAAAAACTTGCACTGGCTGATTTCAATGAATTACAAATCTTCCCTGTCACTAAAGATTGCTCAAAAAGCACGATAACGAATGTCACCTGATGGATGATGTCATAAAAGAACAAGTGGAAGGGGAGCATTTGTTGTTGAGATGAGAGGAAACACGACAGCGTTTGCAGTCAACATGCTTTTATTTGATACCTTTCCACAGCTGACAAAAAACAGCTGTGGAAAGGTAGTACACCTCCCACCCCATTCCCCTTTTTTGCCATTCAGCCTATTTTTGAAATTAGAAGAAGTGAGAGAAAGAGAGTTGATAGTGGGGGTTTGGTGTTTTTTTTTTTTTTTTTTTTTTTTTTTTTTTTTACCAAAAAGAAGACATTAAAGTTCACTTTCCACATCTAAGTTATAATGCACGATTAAAAAAAAAAAAAAACACTCTGTAAACTGCCAGTCTAAACCAAGCTGAGATTCAGGCAGCTGGGGGCATTTAACTGGTTCTTAAGCTTCTGCAGAGAAATATACAATGGTAAAACCCTTTTCTGTCTTACCCTAGATATGCTGTATGCACTCTTATGTGAGGTGGATGTGAGTGAGGAGCACAATAACCACTGTGCTGCATATTTCTCAACCGTGAAGGATGTATGTCTTAGTGCTATCAGAAGCAATTGTGGGGTTAACATGAGCAGCTTTAAGAGTAAGCCACAATGAAAGGCTTTGAGAAGCCATGATGGGCAGTGTTCTAAGCTGCGCTCACCAAGAATAAAGTTAACGCCGCTTTCCTGAACTTTTTCTCCCCCTTTAGGAGGATCAGGACTCGTACGAGAATGCGGGGCACGCTTTACTTTTACCCCAAGTTTCGACTGGTTTAATCTCCACAGCTGATCCGGCGAATGTTCAGAGGATAGAAATTGCTGGGAACATAAAAACCAGCTCACTCACTCACTGCTCGCCGTAAAGCGGAACATAAACAAGCACAATTCAGGTCGCAGCGAAACCTCTGTGGCAGGTACATAAGAATGGTTGGATGGACTGAGATTCAGCAGCTGTAACCAAAGGTTGCAAAACCACAAAGAGAGGTTTTCTAATTATGGGTCTCTGTGATAAAAACAACTCAAATTTATGACATAAGTTGGCTCGCACTGTGAGTTTAAAAACAGATCAGCACTGGTTTGCAATCATCATAGCGGCTATAAAAAAATCACTCTTTGAGTCCTGCGAGTGCTAACCCAGGTTTACAGGTTTTGATATTCTCTAAACAAAACCAAGATTTAGTCCAGGCAGCAACACAGTGAGGAAAAATTAGACCATGACCATATAAGGTCAACATGTCTCTGATCTACCATCTCAAAATACAGCTCCCTGTGTGCATGTGTGTGAGTGTACGCTTTAGAAGTAGCTCTTATATCTGCAGGTTTTTCAGAGTGAGGGCAATTTTCCTTACATTCACTTATTTAAGAAGGCAAATTCAGAAGTAAAATAAAGCTTGAGATTTAAGGTTATTCTAGAGTAAAACTCAACACAATGTGTTGTATCTTTGTGATGTGTTTGTTTTGTTGTTTTCTTTGAAAACTACAACTTGTTGGGATTGTACTCTTTTGCAGTTTAGCTGCTGATTTCTGGCAGAGTAGAGTATACACACAGAGCTGGATGTTGGTATATCTCATATCCAAATAATCCAAACAATGTATTTCACTCTGTAAATAAAAAACAAGGAACTTTTTTTTCTTTTTCCAATTTGCGAGTTGCTAGGTTGCCTCATCTTCACAAACAGACATTGGGGTATATCCTCAGTGTTCATCTGTGTGCATAAAAAGAACCGCAGTAAAAAGGGATACATTATCAAACACAGGGCCAGTTACAAAATGGAATGGATACACGAGTAAACAAAATCTCTGAATTTTAAAATCTACAAGTTGGGGGGACAAACAAGTAGGTGGGGAGAGCCTCTTGTCTGAGCTACAATCCTCACTTTCACATGTAAAAGTGAGAGAGAGGCAGACTCTCGCACAGAAAACCATGTGAAAAAGAACGTTTTCACAGGGCTCTGTGGAATCCTGTGAAAAACCAAGCACAATGCACCATTCAATAGTTTGCAGAACCACCTTTAGAAGCAATAACTTGAAGTAACTGTTTTCCGTATGACTTTATCAGTCTCTCACATCATTGTGGAAGAATTTTGGCCCACTCTTCTTTACAACATTTCTTCAGTTCATTGAGGTTTTCAGGCATTCATTTGTGCCGAGTTCTACCGCATTGTTTTAATTGGGTTCAGGTCTGGACTTAGGGCCATTGCAACACCTTCATTCTTTTCTTGTTCAGCCCTTCTGTTGTAGATTTGCTGGTGTGCTTGGGGTCATTGTCCCGTTGCATGACTCAACTGACCACCGTAAACATGCTCCCCTGGAGTCCTCCAAAAATCAAAGTGCATGTTGTTGGATGTGGATGATATATGCACTGATTGAGTGTTTACTAGCTGACAAGTGGGCCACAATAGGGATAGGAGCAACATTGTAGTTCACCGGGAATGGGAGAAGCACAAAAAAAAAAAAAAAAATATATATATATATACATATATATTAGGGGTGCAACGATACACAAAATTCACGGTTCGGTTCGGTTTGGTTCGATACTTTGGTGTCACGGTTCGATATTTTTTCGATACAAAAAAATGTTCATGCTTTTTTAATTTGTTTATTAAAATTATAAATATATATTTTAACTCAAAAGTACAGTTTTTAAATTTAATGTTGCTGAAACAACAAAGTAATAAAAAAATCTGATCGAGAAATCACTCATCTTTGGAAAAGAGAGTTTATTACAGAGAAATGGTTCTTTCCAAAATAAAAGCTATACTATACGCTTCTTCTGGGCTATATTCTCAGCAGCATATTAAACATATCAAGTCCCCATGAGGAGAATCATGTGCTAACGGCTGTCTAAATGACTCGGGTAAAGTTTGTAGCATGCGTGCTTGTTGGGCGCTTGTTTTTGTCTGCTTCCACTTGTCTTTGCACTAGGATGATGTCGGTGTAAATGTGCAGTCATATTCGTTGTGTTCCCACTAGTGCTGTCAGCATTAATCTGAAATGACTTTAACGCCACAACACGGCAAATCTCCGTTAACGAGCTACCGCGGATCGCCCCGTGCGTGGGGTTGGACGGCGTCAACACGTTAACGAGTAAACTGTGCTAACGCACTAGTTCCCACCCATGTAATTGAGCATTGCATGGCACATCCGACATACTGTTTTATTTTTGTCCATGACGCGCTTACCTTCAGGGTCATACTTCACATGAAAACCAAAATAGTTCCAAACGCCAGATCTGAATTAGGGTGGGGGAGGTTCAATTTGCCATGCTGCAAGGAGAGCTTAACTTCTGTCTCGCTAGCTTGCGCTGCGCTCAGTGAATCAGCGTTCGACTACTCTGCCTAGGCTGCACTGTCGAGCGCAGATCCACTGAGCGCTCAACACAGACAGCATCTCAGAAGGAAAGTTGATAAAATAAATTAAACATTTTGTATTGTTCATACATATGCGTACCGAACCGAAAGCACTGTATCGAACGGTTCAATATCGATACGAGTATTGTTGCACCCCTAGTATATATATATATATATATATATATATATATATATATATATATATATATATATATATATATATATATATATTAGTATCAGAACTACAGAAAGTGGCTGCAGTGGACACTTCTCTTTTTTTGTACTTGATTTCATTTCAGGTGTTTCTATGTTATCACTTTGTTCTTCTCTGTGGCTGCCTGATGGACCAACAACAGCACAAGCAAGTAGCCAGTATGGCCAGTCATCTTCAATTTAACATGCTATTGGTGGCCTATCCGGTCTGACGTCATTAGCTGTGTCTGCGCCCAAACTACGCTGCAAGTCCCTGAGTCAAACAATCACTGCGGGATCACTGAGAGTTGAAAAACTGTCTAAATTCTTTCATCTGTAATACAATGATCAGTGTGACTGCTCTACCAGGTGTAACAATTAAGTTTAACATCCAGGCATCCACGAAAACAGAATTTATGAACTTTAACAGAGTTAGAAGTTAGCAGGGAGTTAGCTCGCTAGTTCCCATCTAAATATAATACACCATGTTCTGACTGAAGGATTTCTAAAAAAAAAATGAAGACGTACAGCTCTGCTATCACTTCCAATATAAATTAAGATAATCCATCCATAATATAAGGTTAGTCATTATTAATAAACTGCTGCATTGCCTGGGCTGTAGTTACATCGTACGGTTTTAAAAGCTGAACTTTAAAATAAATAGCGGTAATAAAAACCAAGAGAGGCCAACAGTGATCACTAACTGTTTTTAGGGCCTTGTTGAGATTATATATAACAAGATACAAAGGATTAAAACATGTGAAAAACCCAACAACCCTGATAAACAGAGAGTAGTTTGGGCCCGGAAGCAGGATTCATCATAGCATCACTTAAAGACTGGATTGGGTCTGAAATGTAGTTTTCTGTTTTGTTTTCATTTGAGCTCTGAACATTGCAGTTTGACCTTTTGGGTTTCCAGATTACAGCACTGTGTCAACACACCTCAATGCTCAGACCAGCAAACTACATGGTCACACTTGCTGATGATCAGCTAATCAAGTCTATTTGATGGGCAGCACTTGGCTGCTACTTACCTTCTTAATTCCCATGGAAGCAGTAAGTGTATGCCTAGTTTTGCACATGAATGAAAACTGTATTTTTCAAGACAGTAGTGACAGAGGGCATTTTGGATGTGCAGGATCTCAGGAATGCAAGGGCAGGTTTTTTGAGTATGCCCTTTGTTGGCCTTATTTCAACAGATTTGAAGGGTAAGTTCATTTTGATGAGCAGCCTTACCCATACTAGACAAGCTTAGGAAGTGGCTGTTTTGGGTGGCTGCAACCCCCTGCAAACCAAGATCCTTGTAAAGCTGTATAAATTAACCCCCTTGAGCAATTCACTTCCAGTTGAACTTGTGTGGCTTTCATTGTGTCTGGAAGGTTCACAGCAGGTTCACTGTTGATTGTTTGAAATGGATGACTTTAAAACACACAGCACCCTGTGTCAATTTATCTATTTTCATTCTATTAAACAGTCACCCAGTCAACAGTTAGCTTTTGCTTCCTTCCATCTTATTGGAAGGAAGCAAAACACTGTGATGATAGAAGAAAGAATAGGAATAGACAAAAGACGAGGAAAACAAGGTGAGCACAGGAAAGATTATTTACTTTTTTTGCAGAGGAGGGAGATGGTTTTGTCATTTTAAAGGGTTTCGAGGGGATGTTTACTCACCTTCTTAATGGCTTAAAAGGACTGAAAGCATCCATCTTTCTCTGTGTGCTTTTGGGGGGGAGGTGACCCTGGAGGGATCTACCAATTCTGTCCGGTGACTGATTGCACGAAATCTAACAGATATGGCCCAGCACACATGGAAAAATACCATTATTAAAGTAAACATCCCAATGGAATTTCCATTTTGTTGACATCAAACTGGGATATACTCCGTATTAATAGTCCCGTGAAACCAGTTTACATTTTAATGCACTCATCAGAAGCTTAGGCGAATATATTTACCTGTACCAAAGACGCCTCGTCCCAGTGGCCCCCAGGATTACAGGCCCGTGGCACTGACCTCCCACATCATGAAGACCCTGGAAAGGCTCATCCTGGACCAGCTGCGACCCATAGTAAGACCACATCTGGATCCCCTTCAGTTCGCTTATCAGCCTCGTCTCGGAACAGAGGACGCCATCATCTACCTGCTCAATCGTGTCTACACCCATCTGGACCAGCCGGCGAGCACTGTGAGGGTCATGTTTTTTGACTTTTCCAGTGCTTTCAACACCATCAGGCCGACCCTCCTGGGTGATAAGTTAGCAGCGATGCAGGTGGATGCTTCTCTGGTGTCCTGGATTGTTGATTACCTGACAGGAAGACCACAATATGTACGTCTCCCACAGTGTGTGTCTGACAAGGTGATTAGCAACACAGGGGCACCACAGGGGACTGTCCTCTCCCCCTTCCTCTTCACCCTCTACACCACAGACTTCAGCCACTGCACAGAGACATGCCATCTTCAGAAGTTTTCTGATGACTCTGCGGTGGTTGGATGCATCAGCAGGGATGATGAGACAGAGTACCGGGCTGTGGTCGACTCCTTTGTCACGTGGTGTGAGCAGAATCATCTGCAGCTCAACGTGGCAAAGACCAAGGAACTGATCGTGAACTTCAGGAAGACCAGGAAACACTTGACCCCTGTTTCAATCCAGGGGGTCAGTGTTGACATTGTGGAGGACTATAAATACCTTGGAGTACACATTGACAATAAACTGGACTGGGCTAAAAACACCACAGCACTTTACAGGAAGGGCCAGAGTCGTCTCTATTTTTTGAGGCGACTGAGGTCCTTCAACATCTGCCAGAAAATGCTGAGGATTTTCTATGAGTCTGTGGTGGCCAGTGCGATCCTCTATGCTGTTGCATGCTGGGGGAGCAGGCTGAGGGTCGCAGATGCCAACAGACTTAATAAACTGATCCGTAAGGCCAGCAATGTTGTGGGGATGGAGCTGGACTCCCTCAAGGTGGTGTCGGAGAGGCGGATGCTGTCCAAGATAAAGACAATGTTGGATAACACCTCCCACCCACTCCATGACATGTTGGTCAGTCACAGGAGCTCGTTCAGTGAGAGACTGAGATTACCGAAAAGCACCACTGAACGACACAGGAAATCATTCCTGCCTGTGGCCATCTCCCTGTACAACGCATCCACTTAACACACTGTTTGCTGCTACAACTACACATGTTTCTTTTCCAAATATTTATTTATAAGTGACTTATGTATGTATGTATGTATATATATGTATATATTGTACTATTCTTAGTTAGCGTATTGTCTGTCTTGTCTTAATGTTGGTTTAAAATGGAGCACTGTAACAAAAAATAATTTCCCCCAGGGATCAATAAAGTATTCTGATTCTGATTCTGATTCTGATTCTGATTTTTCAACTTTAATAAAATTTTGAAACAAAATCAGTGCTTGGACCTTAGAAATATTTGTAGATAATATCTTTGCGTCATCACACTGTGGAACAATGTTTTATGCAGGCAGACTGCAAGCAGCTACTTTCGTCATCACAATCGATTTCAGTTCATTTAAACCAAATATGTTGACTGTGTATTTTTATGGTGTGATTGCAATGCTGAGTCCAATGCAGTAAAGTGATGGTGCAAAGTTGCATAGTGCAAGATATGTTATATATTATAGCAGGGGGGGAGGCAGAATCAGCCTCTAAATCATTTACACTAGCTGCCACTGAGCATGACCAGTGATAGCAATCTGTTGTCTGCCAGGTTTCTGTCAGCAGAGCCTGGCACCTGAGGACCAAACAGACCTGGAAATCTCTGGGGGGCTGGATAGGCTCTTTCTCCACCTCCATGTCTTGCACATCTGGATTACTGCTCTTATGTTACGGCTGGGGGGTACAACGGGGTAAGGGAGGTGAGGAGAGGGTAAGATGTTATATTCTGGCGCGAAAGATGGGGTCTTACACATTACAGAGTCTTCTGTTCTGTGGTTTCTTGCTTTTTCTTCGGTGCGGCTTTTCTAAACAGCTAATAAATTTTTGAAGATTTAGCTGCACATATTATGTGGTTCATTCTGTCGTTCTGAAGAAAAAGTAGAATTCCTTGTCTTTATTTATGTGTATGCGTATCTGTGCAGCTGCATCTCTGGCTTGTTAAGAGTTGTAATGCCTGCAATCACACTGGGTCTGTCAGTGGGTCGTTTGACATAAATTTGGATATGACATTAAATGCTTTCAAAGAATGAGTATACATGGATCAGACAAACCATTATAAGCAATGCCTGGTGAAAAGAATAGCAGTGATCCACATTTGCTTCAGTTCTTTGAGGTTTGTATTATTTTTTAGGCACAGTTCTTTTAAGGTCCTGCCACAGCATTTCAATTGGGTGAATCAACACCTTGATTCTTTTCTCTTTCAGCCTCTCAGATATAGATTTGCTGGTGTGCTTGGGGTCATTGTCCTACTGCATGCATACTCAATTTCAGCCCTAAAGCCATAATTACCACGCCTCCACCACCGTACTTGCAAGTTAGTATGAAGTCATTGTGCTGATATGCTAATAAATTCACTTCAATTCAACTTTATTTATATAGTGCCAAATCACAGCACCAATTGCCTCAAGATGCTTCACATTGTAAGGTAAAGACCCTGCAATAATACAAAGAAGACACAGAAAATTCCAACAATCATTCAACATCCTACAAGCAGGCGCTTTGGTGACACTGGGAAGGAAAAACTCCATTTTAACAGGAAGAAACCTCCAGCAGAACCAGGCTCAGTGAGGGTTGGCCATCTGCCGCGACTGATTGGGGTTATGGAAGGATAAAGAATAGCACTGATAAGTTTCTTCTAATGCAGCATTCTGCTTGCAAAATCTGGGTCCTGTGATTCATGTAGATGTTACTTTAAAAAGTACAACCCACCTAAAAGCATTGTTGCATACCAAGCATACCCCTTCATCACAAGGGCACTCCTTCATGTCAGCAGTCTCATTCAGCAGAACAATACATCCTGCTATGATGAAAAAACTACAGTACAAACAGCCCAAGGCAATGACCCCGCCTTTTAACCATAGCCTATTATGCATCCATGGAGTGAGTTTATTGTTGTGGCTGATAGAGGCATATTTCAACTACCTCTACAGTGGTAAATGCTGACTTTTGGTTCTGCTTCCAATCAATCATTTGGCAAATAAGGATTTCTACCTTTTTAATTATTCAACTTTAGGATTTACAGTGAGAACTGCTTCAGATGTCAGTGAAGTATTTAGAATATCTCTTTTGTTGTGATGCCTAGTCCTGCAGAGGGACTCACACAGGACTTCAGCTCTCAAACCCAAGTATCCTATCTTTTCCGCTGCTCATCTGCCCTAAATTCTGCCTCTCCTTCTTCTGTTTGGTTTGACAGCTGACCAGTATAATAGAAAGATCCATACCAAGCCAGACTGGAGTCAATGCACAGTGCAATCTTCCTGACACTTCCATAAGGTTTAAATGGTGTACAAGGCTGAGGCCAAACAGACTGGCTGGAACTGTGTACAAAAGTGTATAATTCACCGAATTGAACGGTGTAGCAGTTTTAACTCATCCTGGGCTTACATACATACAATTTCTGAAGCCTCAAAGCCACATTTAACTCATTCAATCCACTGAATTCATATGGCCCTATCAATTTATGTCACAAATGAGAGAGGAAAAGTAATTCTAACATTTTATTACAGCTTCATAATAGAAGACCAACATTAAAAACACATTTTGGAAGACAACAGCGTGGAATGTCTATGGAAAAAAAAAGTGTTATTCCTTTCATTGTGTGGTGGTTGGCTGGATATGAATGCTTCTTAAACCCATGAATGCTTGGTGTTTCTGTGGTTGCTTGTTTGATTGCCGTCCACTTCCCCTCTCCCACAGCCCCACCAGGTGGCTGCTCGGCTCTTCTCTGCGAACCAAACTAACTGCGGTTTATAGTGTTGTGCAATTGTAATAGCATATCAAAACTTTATTTATAATGAGATGAAATGTAGTTATACTTTGAATTTAAAATCCTGTCTATGAAAGGTTGTAAGCAATTCGGCGATGAGCTCACTAATCCAAGTACCACTGGGCAAATGTTTTTAGAGAGAAATATCCCTAAAGGTCTATAAATAACGTTAAGGTAAAGAATCATTGCTCATATTAAAAAGTGATTAAAACCAGATGTTGTAAATGTTTAGGAGATAACTCTTTATTTTATTTAATTTGCATTTTTCTCCACTTTTGTGATTAGATCTATGGATCCACAGTTTCCTGGCTGGATTAGTGTGTTTGCTTTGATGTGGGCTGTTTCGTGCTAAGTGTGTATGGGCAGGCCTCATACTCCTGTGTGTGTGTGTGGCATGGTTGAGGTGAGGGGGTATGTGCTAGCCCCCTTTATACTCTGGCGCTGTTTAGATGTAACGTGGAGTGCACTATAAACCTGGAGCTTCAGGAACAAATACAGCTGTAAAACACCAGTCTTGGCAACTAAGGCAAATGCTTTTGGCCACAGCCTTCTTATTTGACCACATCTGTGTCTATTATGCGAGTGTACATTGTACATTTGTGTGGTTTTTAACAAGCTATGGTGTGCTCTGCCAAGTGCAGGTAGCTGGTTTCAAAAGCAAAATTAACTTAGGAAGCATTAATAACATGTCTGGCATACAGGGGGAACACTGAATGCTTCCAGCATTGCAAAAGCCTCACAAGGAATTACTAATTCTTCAGTGGGAGAGTTTAATACTGTGTTCAACATGCATCTACATCAATGCTTATCAGTGATGAATCAGTGGTGGTAAGAAGCATTATCAGACTGTCAGTTGAGGTTCAAAGGTAAAACATTACAGCTAAAAAAAAATGAGAGTCCAGACTGTTGTTGCTATGGTAATAGCTATTTGTACCAATTAATGAGAGTTACCCGTAGGCTACTTTAAGTAGGGGTCAAACGCTTGAAGGCTCAAGGACAGCCTCTTGACATGGATAACCTAAAGTTACGTGCCATTGTGTGTCTATGTTTGGTCTGTGTGTTCTGAGGTCTCCCATTACAGACCATGGGCACCTGTGTAAAGATGTCAGCTGCCCATAAACATGTTTTCTGTTTGTCTACTAATTTTCTCCCTCTACATTTTTTACCTATTTTACATTCATTTGGTCTTTTTTTGTGAATAAATAATTTTCTTTGACATCTAAATCATCATGTTCTTCTTTATGTTGTAAGCTTTTTAACTCAAGGTCCACTTTCTTTTGCAGAGCATTCACTCACATTTCGGAGCATTCCTCTCTGAATACCTTTGCTCAGGTTGTCACTGAGGTAGCTCAGTTGACATGCCTACATCATGTGTTGACCCCATTTCAACTCTGCAACTCCATGCAAAGTGGTCTTGAATGTATTATTATCATTGTTGTGAATGTGCAAGCGACATTTATTAATTTAATCATGAAATCCATCCATTTTCTTTTGCTTGTCCAGTTCAGGGTTGTGGTAACAGATATTAAACCTAAAGAAATTGAAGGCCAGCTCAAGTAGTTGTCTTAATGGAATTTTAAACTGGCTCCTAAACAACGATGCTAGAAAAACATCCAAAAACACCACCTTCTTCTTTTAATTCTATTTATTTATAGATTGATTGATTCATAGTGAACTAAAATATTGCATAATTCTTTTCTAACTGACCCTTGAATGGACAGAAGCTCCAATTGAAGATTGGTCTATCCTGCTACGCTTTGGCGTTAATCAAAATATTAAACTCATATGATCTCAAAAAGCATACAAGAAATAGACATTTGTGAGCACGTGTGCCTGCTTCAAAGGAAACACATTAATCAAGTATCTTTTAATGGAGAGCATTCAGCTTGGGTGTTAAACAACCCCTGTGAGGTCAAACCCTCTTTGTTTAAGAAGAGGGTGGGGTGTCTATCTACAATGTAAACACTTCAAAGAGAACATCAGTCTATTAGCAGCGTTTCTCATTAGCTGATGAACAAAGCAATCAAGGCTGCTGTGGTCTCTTAGAGAAAATACATCAGTGCCATTTGCTCAGGGCTTGGTGGTGACTGGCGTGTTCATTACAGGTCCTGTTTGCAATAAGCAGAGGAGACTACATGGAGTCAGCAGATGATTTCAAGCAGGTTTTAGATCATTAAATAAACATAAAAGCTGCCATGGTTATTATCATGTGGTCTCATCATATCTCTTAGAAGAGATGATATCAAAGAGGACTTGAGGAGTTTTTAAAGAGCGTAATGAGAGCAAAGGAAGCTTGCAGAAGTTTTTATATGATGTCTGTTTTTTTGTGTATTTGTAGAGATCAGCAACAAGATGAAAACCTGCTTGATATTAAGCAGGTCAGTGGATTGGATCGTTTGCCCCCAAGCCAAGAACATTCAATGTTGATGAGATGATCAATAATCTACAAGTAACCTGTCAGTGATTTTAACGCCGTGGCGCATTCTTTACTGGAAACATTAAACTTGGTTAGGTTTGGGATTTGGTGCCACCATGAGGACATATCAGGTATACAAAAAGTTAAAACTAATTCAGTATTTTCAAATCATGAATCAAATTTATTTATAAGCACATTTAAAAACAACACGGGTTGAACCAAAGTGCTGTACATAATGAAAATAATGAACATTTTGCCATGGAAGTGATGATATTCAGTTTGATAAACCGATTTATGATATTTGTCAAACTTTGCACAGGTCGCACATGTCAAATGTGCTGATTTCTAATTTCTTATGTGCAGTATGAGTGGGGAAAAACATCTTGTGTGCGATAGACTTTAAATGTGCGTGAATCTGTATGTGAGTCAACAGGTGAGTCTGCAAAATAATGAATGAGTAAGTAAAAAACATCTCCTGATTCCAGTAAACAGTGGCGGTACAGCCAGACTCACACTCACATGTGGCCGCTGACTAACCAAGAGATCAAAACTTTCTCTCTCACTTTCTACAACAGTAAAAATGTGTTCTTACCTCCTCTGTGTTTCACATGGCTAATTCTTCTTTTCTGGTAGCAGGAAAGCGTGGTGGTATTCACCCTACCAGTGCTCACGCCATCTCCATTTTTCCACATGTGTTCATTGACCTCATGTTGTTTGCATATTGACAAGTTTTCCTACTGATTTAACTACCAATGAGAGGAAAACCAGGAGGGGTTAATCGACAGTGGCTACTCAGCTAGTTACACTTGGTTGTTTGCTTTTTCACACAAATAACTAATCGGCCAATCACATAACAGAAAACTCAGTGCTTTTAGGCTTGGAGACAGAGTCAAGATGACCCGCTGAAGTTCAAATTGAGCATCAGAATGGGGAATAAAGGTGATTTAAGTGACTTTGAATGTGTCACAGTTGCTGGTGCCAGACTGGCTGGTCTGAGTATTTCAGAAAATGCTGATCTACTGGGATTTTTCCACAAAGCCATTTCTGGGGTTTACAGAGAATGATCAAGTAAAGGAAAAATATCCAGTGAGGGGCAGTTAATATTAGAGATTAAATGAAAATGTCCAGACTGCTTTGAGCAAATAGGAAGCCAAGAATAATGCAGATGATGCCAAAGCATGCAGAAGAGCATCTCTAAATCCACAACATGTAAAACTTTTAAGCAGATGAGCTACAGCAGCAGAAGACCATAAAGGAACAGGAAACTGTGGCTTTAATTTGTACGGGCTCACCCAAGATTGGACAAGGAAATTTTTCCACCACCTTACTGAAGGTAAGCGAAATAAGGCAGGTCTGAAGGTAAAAGGGGGTCCAACCCAGTATTAGCAAGGTACCATAATAAAGTGGCCAATGTGTGTGTTATTTTTCGCATAAAAATCAGCTGAATTATGGCCCTTGATTTAAAGTTAAGGTGGTACAACTTTGCAATGAAGAGGACGTCCAACATAAGCTTTTGGGAAAGCAATTTTTGTCAACAGCACACTTTTTTTATTCCAAATTACCATCCAGTTTTGGGATGAATTTAAATTAAATTAGAATTTAAAGAAGGCTTCTCTATAATTGTGAACATGAAAGTGAGTGCATAAATACCTTTCTGTACATTTTAGTGTAAGAGATAGTGATTCACATTTCATTTCACTAGTTGTCCCCCAGAAACAGCACACGCTTGTTTTCACATTTCTTTAAAGATCATCATTTATAAAAATGTTTTCATACTTGACTGCCTCTCAGATATCATCTCCCAGGTATTTATCATTTTATCTATCTCCCCTGTGTTAAACCACCTCAATGAAATAAATCAAGATTCACTGCACAATCATAACTATAAAAAATTGATGGTATCCGGCCAATCGCGGGTGGGACCACGGCGGGTGTAGGCTATAATCTGGGTGGACAGCACTGTGCACACACATTTGCAGTAGCAGCAGCTGTAGCTAATTATGGTGTATGTGATTATACTGTTAACATGTCTGCAAGCTGTAAAACACTTTCATTGCTTTAAAAGAAGAGGACAAGCTTCCACGTGTCCAGTCGAGCAGGCAGTGACAGAGACTGGTATCAACAAACAAACAAATAAAAGAGGAGAAGAAAACAACAACACTTTTTAAAAAAAGAACAAGGAAAATCCCATATGAACAGCTGGAAAACTCATAGTGTATCCCAGCACACTTGCATTAGTAAAATGTTCCAATATGATATTTCACACCCTCTTCCAAAAAAGCCTGAAAGAGTTTCTTTTGGCTTCGCACTGCTTTCAACTTCCCTTCTGTTCATGAATAAAACACTCACTTTTTCCCTTTATTTTCACTTCCCAGCTCTTTCCTCAGAATATGAATGACTGCAGGAGCCGTTTGAAACTCCTCAGCCCATCACTAATCACAGGGCTTTCATTCATAACCTACACATACTGTACAGTCACATCAAGAATATGCTGTGTCTGTGTTATGCTTGCACATTTACTTCTTTCTGTCATCAAATTTCAATGAGAGGCTCAATCACACGCTAATGATCAGCGGGTTCCTGCAAGGGAGTGGAGTGGGCTGAGTATTAATGTGCTCAAAGGCACACATGAATTACTGGAGCACTTTTTTACTGCTGTTCACCTTCTGTGAAACAACTATTAATGCACCGCTGAGTCACCAGTATGTCTTTACATATTCACTATTATATTATAGATTTGATTTACTTTATAAAAACAAACAAACAAAATAAAAGCTTATCAATATTGTGAAATATATGATTATTGTTATTATGAGTACTATATATCATTTTACACTGTAAAATAGGAAAAGACACAAACAGCAGTGGCCCACAAGAGTTTCCTCGTCATTCAAATCACATACTAAAGCACACCCACAGAGGGCAGAGTTGTTACTTAACACAGAGGCTGAAATTTGGACGTTAAACCAACACAAAGAAGAGGACCACACAAATGAGATGGTCCTAAAACTCACTAAAGAGCGGTCGACGAGGCGATCGTGGCTCAAGAGTTGGCAGTTCGTCTTGGAAGGTTGCCGGTTCGAGCCCTGGCTTGGACAGTCTCGGTCGTTGTGTCCTTGGGCAAGACACTTCACCTACCGCCTAGTGGTGATGGCCAGAGGGGCCGATGGCACGATATGGCAGCCTCGCCTCTGTCAACCTACCCCAGGGCAGCTGTGGCTACAACTGTAGCTGCCTCCACCAGTGTGTGAATGTGAGAGTGAATGAATAGTGGCATTGTAAAAAGCGCTCTGAGGGTCTCGAAAAGTGCTATATAAATGCAATCCATTATTATTATTATTATTATAAAGATCTGTGAAATTAAAGACCAATGAAAGAAACCACAGATAACCCATCTCCAAAACAGCTGTGATCCTGTGTAAAATAACCCAATTTTTGAAGCGGTGGCTAGCACTGTTGTCTTACAGTAAGAAGGACCCAGGTTTAAATCTTTCTGGACTCTGGCTTCTTTAAAAATCACTTATAAGCTATAATGTCAGTGTACAGTAATAATGATGTATGCTAAAGTGTGTAGAACATGTTGTTGTTGTTTTTGCATATTTCCATTAAACTGACTGTAGTGTGGAAAACCCTTTTTTCATTTTACAATTGAGTAAAGTGTTGTGCAAAAGTCTTGAGCTACCCTTCAAGTCTTTATATCTTCCTAGAAAGATGAGAATGCAGCAATTTATCGAAACATGTAGAGTATTTCATGCATGATTACACAAGGGGAAAAACAGAGGCGGAACAATTCTAACAAACTTGAAAGTCAAATGCTGGCATGACCACCTTTATTCCTCAGCACAGCCTGAACTCTCTTAGCCAAGCTTTCTTGTCGTTTCTATTAGTAGTCTTCATGAATAGTTAACCAGGTTTTTTGAAGGACATTCAAAGCTCTTATTTGGATGTTGGTTGCATTTCATTCTGTTCTGTCAACATTATTTCACACTGCTTCGACATTAAGAGGTCTTGGCTCTGGGGAGCCTAATACACGACTGATTGTCAGTGTGTTTGGGATCATTGTCATACTGAAAAATGAAGCTGTTGACAATCAGATGCTTTAATATGGTATTGCATGGTAGAGCAAAACCTGACGACACTTTCTGCATTCATAATTCTTCAGTTTTGACAAGATCTCCAATACTACAGGATCAAATGCAGCCCTAAACCATGTCACAGCCTCCATAGTCAGATGGCTGTAAAAACTGCTGTCTTACATTAGTGGCTGTCCAATTCATATACAATTTGACAGACATGTCTTTTCTCTTCCTTAAGAATAGCTTCCTGACACTCACCCTTCCATTGATGAGACTTCAACAAACTTTAGATGGATCAACTGATGGGCCAGATGCATCCCCCAGGTTCTGTTTCAGGTCCTCTTTCCTCTCATAATTTTTAAGGGTGTGACTTTCTGATACTGTGCATTTACTGTACATTTTATTTAGGTTTTTAGTCCCGTCACTTCTTCTCTAGTCTGCCAATTGTCCAGTTTTCTCAATTTTTAAGGACATTATGCCAAGACATGCCATATTTTCAGGTACCGGTAATAGCTTTTTGTAAATCACCTGGATGGTGCAAAAATGTTCAGGTAAAAGGACTGGACTGAAAATAAATGAAAAAGCAGCCAATGTCCATAGAAAAACTTTGAAAGACCTGCAGAAAAGCTGGAGAACTACCGCTCAAGATCACTTATAAAATGCAAGAAAGTCTGGTTCATTGAAAATACAAAGAAATGAGGGGAGAGTCAAGACTTTTGTACATTACTGCATTGCAGCCACAGCGGGGCAGGGTTTCTTAGACTAAAGAAACCTGCCCCACATTTCCATTCACAGGTGTCATACGCTTTTCTTGGGGCAGTTAAAAGAACAAACATCTATGAGGTCACTGAACAAACACCTACATGAGTTTAATGTTCAGCAACCAAGAGTTTTCTGACACGTTCACGTACGCCCTGTCAAGATGCTCCCAAAGATGGGCCGTATCGAGGGCGAAGACACAAAAAACTAAGAAGTCTCACTCAGTTCGAATTTCCTGTAGGATTCAGAGTATGACTTATCCAGTGGCGTTTTCATTTTTCTTTCTTTAAAAAAAAAAAAAAATCAGTTTATCAACTCAGTTTTAAACTAATGGACACTCATGATCAACCAAAGTAATTAATTATCATACTTTGTAGTCATTTGTTAATTAGTGCGCTTTCAGTTGTAACATTTATTTCTCAGTACATGAAACAAATATGTGAAGGCAACTCATTTCGTGTATATGATGTTTTCATATAAAAAAAGCAGGTATTTATATAATTATTTAGAAACATATATACATGTTTTAAATGTATTATAATAATTTTATTGTGGCAGTAAGCCGGGAAAGCGCCATTTGTAACGAGTGACCCGCCTGTTTGTAGACGATCTTTGGCTCGCAGTGCGTCTGCGAAATGAAATCCACGGTGTCGTCAGATCCGTAAAGCGTTCCCCCTCTGGCTTCATTAAACAGAAGATATTGGGGGGAAAAAGCTAAAAGACAAGAGCAGTAAGAACCAGACTTTTCTCGCAATGTCACTGAAACATCCTTAAAGAAGAGTATTGTGTCGTTGCCCACGGACTGAGCACGGACACAGCAGCCTCCTCCGAGCCGCGCGTGAGCTGGGATGCACTGCCGCTAGCCTGCTATTAGCTTACGCGTTAGCTTTCCGAGCAGCTCTGTTTTTACGACGGGACCAAGCAGACCGTAAGTCAAGCTGTTTGAGAACTGCCACATTGCCTTTCTGTCTGCGTTCTGTCATATATTGTTTATTTATTTATTAATTTATTTTAATTTCTGCGTCTCTGAACCAGGCTTTGCACGTTGAGCTTGCAGATTTGTTTACCATTTCTCCAGCTTTTTCTCAACAGCTGCATATGTGAACTGGAAGCGGGCCTTCTTTTCACACAAAAATGCATTTCTGCCTTAGTTCAGCAGATTTTTGTCAAATGGGCCCTCCATCACTGCGTTGTTCGCCCGAACTCACCGGCGACCTGAATATAGCGTTACCTGAGAAAACTGTACACCTGTGCTGGCGCACCTGTTAGGCTCGTATTTACTACTGCATCCGGGTTTCAGTACAGCTCCAGCCTGTTCTGCAGTATTTGCCTTAATATTTTTTTAAGCATTACGAACTCTTAAATTTGCCATTGATTTAAAGTTACTTGCATCCGTCGACTTATTGTACGTCAGTGTTTATTAATAGCGTTTGCCTCTGATGCTATTTTCGAAGCTGCTAATTACGAATAATTAATGAGACGAATATATGAAATAATGTGCCGTTTGGTATTTATTTAGCCTGTCTAGTTCACTTGATTGAGAGACAAAACCTACTGAACAGTAACTGAAGAATTGTTAAACTATCCGACCCACATTACAGTTGCAGTAAGCTGTCTTTATTGCCATGGGTACTGTTGAACAAGAGAAACACGTTTTCTACATCTATTGTAATGTCGTAAGTCAACAGAGATGGCATGGCCAAGTGTGCATTCACAAATGGAAAAGCTCCTCAGGAGAGGCTTTAGCTAATGTAAACATGGACTACGTGTACTATACCTGCCTTCAAACAATAGGACATTAATACCAGGAAGGATCTACCAAAACCCTGCAACATACAGCAGCTGAATTTTAGTCTGCTAGTTAATAGCATAGTTCACAAGGACTCAAAGACTGTTTAAGTTACCAAAGTAACACAAATTGATCACAGAATTTGTAGCGAAGTTACTGATATTTCTTATGACCTTTTCATTAACTTGGGTTAGACAGTGAAGCTCTGCTTCATCAGTGCATTCATTTGTTACCTGCTAGACTCTCTTAAAAGTTACTTTAGTTCCCCAAAGCCAGGGACTGAGCCGCCTCAAAAGCCTTGCGCACACTCTTCTGCTCTCAAGTTTGTCACATTCAAATGCTGTCATAATAAGAAGAATATATTACAGTGGCATTGGAAACTAGGTGAGGGACTCAGCTTTGTATACCAAGTGGGGTCATGTGTTAAATGGAGTAATTGGCTTCGAAACTCCAGTTCTAAGATCTTTTCACATTCAGAATTAACAATATATACCACAAATCACCCACACATCCATAATTATCAACCTGCCTTTTTTTCTTGTCTTCAGAAATTTATCAACATTAGAGCAAGTTTTTTTGTTTTGTTGGGGGGAATTCTAATTATCTCGTCAGTGTACATTGTAGAAACAGTGTTTTTGAAAAAGGCTTCCAAAATGCAGTTTTTGTATGTATTTTTGTATTTTATACTACACCCAGAGGAGCTGTTCGGTCATGGAAACCTAATGCCATTAAGCCCCTTTTATACAGTTTCTTTGTGCTGATGTTAATGTCAGTGGAGGTTTGAAACTGTGCAGTTGTTGAGTCGGGAGAGTGTTGGTGACGTTTACATTCTCAGCGCCTCAGCACTCGCCAACCATGCTCTCTAACTTTCCATGGAATACCACTTTTTGGATGAATTGATGTGGCTCTCAAATACTTCCACTTTGCAGTAATAATAAAACTGGCTTTAACAGTGTTATACTATTACAGTACCATACTTAAATTTAGTGAACTTTTTAGAGTGGCCTATTGTTTCACTAATATTTGTAAAGGCAGTCTGCATAGCTTGATTTTTATACGCCTTAGCAACTAGATGGAAAGAATTTGAATTCAGTGAGGCTGTGTTTCTCAAACCTTTTGCTTATGTAGTGTCTGAAAAAAGCCCTACTGATACAAGTTTGATTTCCATTTTCACTGTCTAATATGAACTCAATCGCTGACTTCACAGGTAAACCTCTGAAAGTGCTGGGAGAATTAGGTCTGGGCATTGTCCAAAGTTGCACACATGTAGCAAACAGTAAGAAATTTGGTGTATCAGATGCTACTTGAATTTGGTTTTGGCTACATGTGGTGCCTGGGTATAGCATGCCTGAAGGTGGACATGTGACACCCGCTCACTCACTGTGTATTGTTTGGACAATTACCTGCTTTGTTCTTATATGGTCTCAGTCAGATTAGCCTATTAAACAGGTTAAAGACAATTGAATACCCTGCTTGACTGATTTGGGCACATGTGTTTGCCAATACAGCTCCATCAGGTTATATCTGGAAAAGTTTTTGTGGAAAAATGTCATTATTATAGGCATTAGCTTTAGCATTTAGCTTTGTGCATTAAACTGAACTGTGGCCCTCATTAGTGAATTTATTATTACTGTCAAATATGATGTCCATATTACTGCGTGTTTATCTTTTTGGGTTTTAAATGAATGTGTGGCAGGCTGCATCAGTTTGAGCCATTAAAATGACTGGAGCGTTGTGATGTAAACATTTTGCTGTTTCCCTTCACTTTGGGTTTTTAGGGAGTGGATGCTGGTCACACAGTTGTGCAATTGTGCTTTAGAACAGAGTGGCCACTTAACCGAAGCGGCTCATTGTACTGTCTGCATCTGTGTGTAGTAGTCTTTCATAGGTGTGTTGTTTTTATGCTGAGCGGTAGCCTTGCTCTTTGAAAACCACCTCCTCACTTGTTTGTGGTAATTATAATCCCATCTGCTTAATGGTTGGGCTGTTTAGACTAAGCTCTTTTGGTCTCTTCCCTTCAAAGCGGCACAGTTTTTCTATCTCTGCCACTTTTAATTTATTTACACCTGGTAGTTTTTAGTTTACACACTTTGTCTCGCTCTCTCTTTCTCTCTCTCACAGGTGTAGTGCATTATGACAGACAGCATTATGAATAAAGCTGCCACAATGGAGATTCCTATCAACAGTAACGGTGACACAGGGACACTAACAGAAGACGACAGCCTTGAACAGGTAGGTCGGGCTGCCGTATCAGTTCAGTCTCTTGTGTGTAACACTTGTAGAAAACCCCTTTTTGGCTTTTTGTGAAACAACAAACTGTCAGCAAAACCTAATTTGTATTTTCAAGTCAGATAGCTGCCAACAGAGTACGCATGAAACGGAGCTGTTTATCTTTTTATTTGTTGTAAAGAATACATTAATTATCTTTTTTTGTGTTTGTATTTCTTTGTAAACAGTTTATGGTGTATTATAAATCTAAAAGGACTTTCTGTCTTTTGCCAGGCGCTCACATTATTTTGTGCTTCAATTTTTATCCAAAAGAATGAAACAAAGGAAAAGCATCGATGTTTCAGCCAGTGGTGTATCTTTCAAATTAGAGCCTGTAGGGAAAATTGAACCTAGATACTTTAGCCTTTTGATTACATCAGGTTTGATTATGTGTTGTTAATGGTGGTTGGCTCAGTAATATTAAAAATGGGTACTTTTTTGAGTTTGAAGTTTGAATTTGACATAGTGGATGTTTTTCTTAGCTGCTACAAGATTAGCCTGGTATGCTTGTTCCTTTCACACCATTCACAGCAAAGTGTGAATAAGTACAAGCTGTATGGACAGTACAGTTTAGATAATGTTATTATTAACAACTGTGAGCCTTGAGTGCTTTAGTATACAAACTAGTGACCTACTGTTTATTTACCTTTTTCCTTTATTTGACTTAATTCACTGAATGGTCACTCACAGGCAGGATCCAGATCTTACAGTAATTTTAAATGAAGTTAGTTTTCTGCACAGGTTTATCTGTTGTTTGACGCGTTGCCAACTACACAATATCACAAAGCCTTGTGTTATGTAGCTTGCATACCAAGAACTGTGGAAAGAGCTTCCATGGGGAAATCAGGTGTTGGAGACCAGCTGTTTCCCTGAGAACAGCTGTTCCCACTAACATATAAAGGGATATATATAAATATATATCAATCAATCAATCTCAGATGCAATATATGTCTATATTGATCTCAAGTGTTGGATTCTCACACATTTTTCCCCAGGTGAGAACGGCTTCAGAATGGGGGAGGGGAAAACACTTTAAATGGACAAGACAATATGAGATTTGGATTAAGTAAAGTAGTAGTGGATTCTCTGAGAGACAGTTTGTTAGCTGTCTTCCATCTCAAGGCACACCTTGTTGGGCAAACAGACTGAAGATCCTGCCGGAAACACTGGCAGGGAACTGCATTAGGGTATTTGCTTACCAAACTATGTGCTCAGCTCACACGTAGTAAAAGAACAACCTTCCTTCTCGGAAAGCTTACAGTGTGTTGCGTGTGTTCAACCATTTGGTGTGACTACCTCAGTTTAATATGTTTATGTATGAGAAGTGTTCGGCTGCACTGTTTTGTATTGGATATTAACCAGTTGTCATAGCAACTCTGCAATTAATCTGAAACTGGCGATGCTTTGTCCTTGGTTGAAAGCCCTGTGAAATCAGATTGATATCTGCTGCGCAGCACTTGATTTAAAGCTGCACAAGTCTGTTATTTCTCACATGGGATGAAGACTGGCAGGTAAAGAAAAAGCAGGTCCAGTTTCAGATGTTGCAACATCATGTGCATGACAGAAAAAGGATGGTGACTGGCAGCTTGACGTGAAAGAGACATCACTGACTGCCAACAACGTCTTGGCAGCAAAGGCTCTCTGGTGTCTCTTCAGATAACAGCATTTTAAGATGCTTGTACCATCATACACAGTTTCTCACAGGTGGTTACTTGTGCAAATAAATCTTTATTTATATAAATATCCCGTGGGTAGTTGTAAAGTTATATCTTTTCATGCTTTGGCTTGACTTGTGGTAGTTTGGCTGCAAAGGAATAAGATAAGATAAGATAAGATAGAACTTTATTAATCCCTCGGGTGGGTTCCTCTGGGAAATTCGACTTCCAAAAAGCACAGCAACGACCGAAGTTACAGTTACAAATTGAACCTGTACAAACAAAGTGTCGAGGGAGGGAACGGCGTTTGCGTCAGCTTTCTCCCACATTAAACCGATGTCATAACACAAGGCAGAGCTGTAAGGAAGAGTTACAATGACTGAATGATGATAAAGCATAGCTAAAACAGACTTTTGGTTAAAATGTATTTGCGTAGATATAATGCCCCCCCCCCCCCCCCCCCCCCCTTTTTTTTTTAAAGGTCTTTGTATTTAATTGTATGTTGTTGTTTTTTTTTTTTGGTTTTTTTTGTTTTTTTTTAAGCCATTAAAAATTTTGTTTAGAACAGTAGAAAAACAAGAAAATGTTGACTTTACCTGTCAAGTCAAATTCAAATTGTGTTCAGTTTTTAAATGGTGTTCAGAATATAGGAAGTCCTGCTAATTCAAGCAGCCACGTGGAGCTACAGGTGCTCTTTACCTGCCTGGCATCTTTTTCCAGTTTGGGCCAGAGGTAAAGCAGATGTTTCCATAGAAAACGGGACATTGCCTTGACTAGACGGTTGAGGCTATGTGGCCACTGATCACTGTTATGCTTATTAAAGATAAGAGGTTTTATGAACTACTAGCACAGGTTGGCTAAACCAATTGGTCGGCCTTTGCGGGATGGTCTAGACTGGCAACTATTATTATATTGAACTCTGTTTGGCTTGAAGGTAAAACATTATTTTGGCACGTTTGTTTCAGTTAAAGTATTGTTGGGGAATTTTTTTCCACTTGTCAGAGTTGTGAAATCTGGAGTTGGGGCACTAAAACTTTGCTTGTATGGATTTATTTTTGTGTCTACATTCAGTCCCTTTTAATATTTTTCCCCTCCCTTCTTAATGTTGTCACTTTTAATGTCCACGTCTTGTATGAATAGCTTAATTTTTACAGTGTTGTGTTAGAGTCTGTATTTTCTTTTTTCCAGACAGTGACAGTTAATATTATAAGCACCTATGGCATCACATTGGAGATCGAATGCAAACATGTTCACCATGTAGACTAGACTCTTGAAATTATCACATAATCTAGTCTAATGATGCAACCTGACAAGCTGTGATATAAGTCATCACTGCTCTCCATCCTGCATCACTGCTGTCTGTGGACATTGCAATGGTTTTTCTGAGATTTCGTTTGCATCCTCCTATCTTGTTTCATATTTCAGTCATGGATTTTTTCCCTTTTGTCTCCTTTTCTGTTTGTTTCTTTTTCTGTTGTTGTTCTTGTTGTGTTTGTCAACCCAACCCCCCACCCCCACTCCCCCTCCTCCATCTCTGTGCAGGCTGCAAAGCTGCAGTGGAGCTTAGATGAGAAGGTAGGGAGCTCCAGAGGCACCAGGGTGAGCAGGCCATTTGTGCATTTGCGTGTATGTTGTAGTATGGTGTGTAGTACTGCTCAGTGGTTTGACTTCAAGGGGAATTAAATTGCCTTGCATCGCTGCACTGGTTTGTTTCACAAAATGTCAGATATTTGATCTTTAATTCAAACCACTGTGCAGCTTGCCTGGTAAACTTACTCCTACTAACTGTAGCTAGAAAGAGTCTCCAATGACTGACATGTTTCGTGGGATATCCGTCAATTTGAGATGTTATGCTCCATTTGATTATTAGATGCAAAGATGTCTAGTGTGTGTCGTTTTCGGTTGCCTAAGGTAGCCCAGATAGAGTGTGTGTGTGAGTGTGTGAGATGCCTAAATTTTTAGTGGGTGATGGTTAACAAAACAAGATTGTTCTGTTTTATACTAATGGTCTTTATTGTCATACTAATGCTGTGTTGTTGATGTGATTTTGCTTTACTTGTTTTGATGTGTAAGTCGGTGTTTATTACAAAAAAAAAGAAATATTTAATTCTGCAGGTCTGACTACAAGATGAGACTTAAAAACCAGATAATGCCCTGAAGCAAAGCTTTCAGGACATTAAAGATGGGTCAAATCAAAGCAGTTGTAATTTTTTTTTCTGACTCTAAGGTTGTATTGCATATGTTATGTGTTTGTTTACAAAGCGGAAATAGCCATTTCCCTTGCAGGGCGTTATTCTGTAATTTCCTTATCACATACTGTGTAGTCTAAGCATGAGCATTTGAAAATGTGGGCTCCTTTGTTCTTTTTTTTTTTTTTTTTTTTTTTTTTTTAAATCGTCAGAAATAACAGAAAAAACAGACTTCCATTAAGTAACTCTGTTTATCTAAACTAAATGAGGCAAATGTTTAGCAACTTATCAGATGTCCAATTGTTACATCCTTTAAGTTTTTAGATGATTTAACTCATAGTTAAATTACTTGATGTATGAAAAAGAGGCTTTCCTGCAGACATGAATACATTTTCAGTCTTTTTTTTTAAAGTTCTTAGGCTCCTTTTTTTCTCGATTTTCCTTCCTTATAATCCTACATATTTTTTTAAATTGCTGATACTTCAGCAGGAAGTCAAACAAAAGAGAACCGCAGCTTAAACAAAACCCGAGGGAGAGAGTGGCTCATAATCCAACTCTGTTCCTGAGCCAAAACTTCAAAGAAGCCTCTGATGGCGATTATAAGTAGAAAATTACTTATTTGTGCTTTTCCATAGATCACTGAAATCACTGTCTGGATTAAACTCTGAGTTTATTACAGCTGTGTATAGAAGTTCAAGTTTGCAGGAGATTCAGATCACTTGGATTAATTATTGACGGACATGTTAGTCATGTGTTTTCTGTTTTTTTTTTTTTTTAACACTTTCATACAGTTTTTCCATTTTGCTTCCTAACATTCCTCACGTGGTGTTTGTCTCACTGTCAGTGGATAACCTTTTGACTGAGGCTTTAGCCTATGTTATCTTAATTTGGCTCTCAAGTCACAATCTCCTTTCTGTATATTCCTTCCCCAACCCATCTTTTTATCCTGCCCATCCTTTTTCTTTTTTCTTTTTTTTTTGTTAACATTACATTTTGCAGGACCTGCAGCAGGTGATGGTATCAGGTCCCAATCTCAACGAGACTAGCATTGTATCTGGGGGCTATGGAGGAACAGCAGAGGGCATTATCCCCACCAGTTCAATCAAAGGTAGTGCTGCTTCACTCTTTGTTCCCATTACTCATTTGTGATGTTTTTTTCAGGCTCTGTACTGTCTCTGACTACCCACAAGATCATGCTGCAATTAATGTATTATTACCTACTGACTGTGCTTTAAAAGGTAGTGCCTGTTGTTACTTACTGTTGTCTTTTTGCTTTGTATCACCTCTTTTTGTGCCAGCAAAACAAAGAAAGATTCATTATAGTTAAATAACATTTTACCAGCATACAACTGATGGCACCCAAATGACAAACACTGGCGACCGCCATCAGTAAATGTCATTATTCACTGATGAGCTGGTTGCAGTCTACAACACTGATAACAGGGTTTGGGTGGTGTAGCTGTGCATTTCTAATACTGATTTTATGAAAGCACATTTTTCCATACGGTGATGCTTCTACTGGAAGTGCTGTGCATCGTAAAACATGTTCTTAAAATGCAGCTAAACCTGTTTGAAAACAAACGGTAGCCTTGATAGCAAGAGTCATTTACCATCACATATGGCTGAGGAGGGGGGAAAAAGCAGTCCATGATTTATTAATGTTTTTTAAGCGGTAAGGTGATGGTGCAGAGGGCTTCAGCATGAAAACTCGGGCCTCTACACTGAAACGGAAATATCACCAAGGCCGTGCAATAGCCACAATGTTTGTACTTTTGTGAAAATAGTATTTTTTTTTTTTGTTGTTCCTTTGGCAACTAAAGAACCATTAAAAGAAATGACTTAATCCATGATGATGTTGTTTTTATGTATCTGATAATGGTGATCATAGATATTACTGAAGCTGGCTTATCTGTCCTTTCATCAACCTTAAAAAGATTTTTAAGAATTTGTTTTGCAATAAGAGGAGCAGAGGTTGTTGTTGTTTCAAATGATGGTGCATATAAAGAAAGTTTTAGATGGAAATAGTTAAAACTTTATTTAATAAAATGATTCTTTATCCCTCCCTCTCTCACAGGCCCTGCTGTGCACTACAATGCTGAGTTTAACAAAAGGATCCCAGTTACAGGATTAGGTGCCTTAACCTTATTGTTGTTAATAATAGAGAGCTTATTTCCAAAATACTATTTCTTTTTTACATTTCGCATTGTTTTTACAGTTACATCTGTAAATGCCATTGACAAGGTTAGTTAGGGTAAAGTAAGGTGATTAAAGAAGATCTCAAGTGCATTAAAAGTGCATTTTGATAGCTCATTTTGGAAATATGCTCTGTGTAGAGTGTCCTTTTCTTTCTTTTTTTTAGGTGACTGGGAATTGACTTGTCTGCCCTTTTTCACCAGTTTTTCCTCTTTTTCAGTGGAAACAAGGGCATTGCACTTACATCTGCCTGCTGCTCTTTTTGTAGACACCTTGTGGCTTTTTCTATAACAGTATTTCTTTCTCATTTGTAGGTTTTGGGTTGGTTTCTCTTGTAAGGTGTGGGTGTGCACCCACTGAACCAAATCCATCTTCATGCTTATTAACTCACTCAAGGAGGTTGTTTTTTTTTTGTAGTGTGTGTGCCATTCTTTGTCCAAGTAGCTTGAAAAGTTTTAAATGAATTCTGATAAAACTCTGCGTGGGTGTAGAGGGGGTCGTGTTAATAATACAATAAAATTTGACTTGCATCCATCAAGGTCTACAAGGTCGTCTTAATAATTTATTGATCAAAACAAGTTATAATTTAGAAACTATTATTCTTACAAGTATCTTGTGTATTGTCAACACTAAGTATCATGTCACATTTGACCTCTGACCTTTCCTTCAAGGTCAAAAGATTGATCTGAAGTGATAATAATATAATAATACGTATTAAAATTATTTTTCTTACTTCCATTATTTGCCTTTAAACATATAGTGAATGATATATGGGGATTGTAAGTGTCACGGTACTATAGACTATAGACCTCTTCTCTAAGGTCAAATAAGGTAAAACTTTCTTAAAATGCGTTATCCTAATCTGTTTATATTGGGAATGTTTAGGAAATTATACTGATGTGTGTAATCCATGCAAACATTTGTCATGCTACACTAATATGAATCTTACTGTACTATGAACATCTTAAAGTATGTTTTAAAAGACCAAAGAAAACAAAATGAATATACACAAACTACAACCCTATTCCCATGAAAGTAAATACTGCCCCGAGAGTGAGCTCCCTTGGCTTGAGCTTTTTACATTTTACATTGTTAGTTTTTCCCATCTGCTGTTATTTAGTAAAAGCTTTAACCAGTCTGCTCCACACACAGCATCCTAGCAGTTAGTGTGACTGCAATTCAAACTCTGGTGATCATTGCTCATTTCTCTGCATTGTTCACTGACTGTCATGTACTTAATGTTGCCTTTTCATCTTTGTACTTTTCTATTTTTGTGCTCCACCTTCTTTTTGCAATTCCCTCCTACATGCATGATTCTTATCCCTTTCTCCCTTTGTTTATCTTGTGGTCTTGTTTGCATCTCCCTGCATTTTCCCACATCTTCCTCGTACCTCGTTATTATTCTACTTTTGACATTTTTCAACTGTTAACGACTGTTTAAAACATAAATATCAAATTACCCAAAATATTCCCTTAATTAGTAAAAACATGTAAATTCCACTCCCACTCCTTACCATAATGAATGCTCACTGTAAATCATTCTGTCGTCCAAACACCCATTTAACGTCATAGAGCTGCGTATGAAGGCCAGGCAAAGTAGCCGTCCTGCCATCTGTCCAATCAAGGTACTGAGGAGGGAAAAATGATGTTCGCAGCCTCTACGTTGATTAATTAGATTGCCAATATAACAGTGTGAATATTGCAGTATTTCTTTAATCAGCTTCATAAAAAGGATTTGGTGTCTTCCAAAAAAATCTTGTTTTTCTGTTCTGCCAGTATTTCTATCCAGTTTAGTTTTAGTATTTTCCTGCTCTGTAGTCACTCATTAACGCTCTCTGATTTATGTTTAAGGGTTGGCCGTGGCTTACAGAATAACAGATGTTAAACAATCCTCAGTCTAAACTTTCTTAGATCCTGGACACTTTCAGTGGTTAAAAAATCCAGTTTCATCTGATTTTGTATGGGGTAATTTTGCTGTCCAAGAAGGTTTTGCTTGTGTTCATGTGTTTGTGTTACTATATCTGGGTGTTCCACCTCAGGTTCCAACATGCACCACAGCAGCAGCAGCTCATCAATGACGGCAGAGGAAACGACCCGCGGTGTGGCTGTGGAAAAGCTAGAAACAGTGAAGAAATGGGGTCTGAATACTTACAAGGTATCTGAGATTTTGTTATATTGACTGAGTAAAACTGTGATTAGCGAATAGCGTTATTGTAAAATGGTAATTTTTCAAATTTAAATTTATTTTTGTGTAACTCATGTCTCTTTGTTCCTTCCCACCGTGTCATAGTGTACAAAGCAAATGATCTCAGAGCGTTTCGGTCGGGGTTCCCGGACTGTGGACCTGGAGCTGGAGGCTCAGATTGAGGTGCTGAGAGACACTAAACGGAAATACGAGAATGTGCTACGACTGGCCAGAGCTCTGACCAACCATTTCTACAACATGGTGCAGACACAGCATGCGCTTGGCGACACTTTTGCTGACCTCAGTCAGAAATCTCCCGAGCTTCGGGTGAGATGTCACTTTGTATTTTAACTGTTTGTGGCTTTGTTGGTGAGCCACACTGATGCCAGTATGATTATTAGGTTTATTTTAGCCATTTAAAAACTTTTTTTTTTGTTGCTTACAGGATGAATTCGGTTACAATGCAGAGACTCAGAAGTTGCTGTGTAAGAACGGAGAGACTTTACTTGGTGCCATTAACTTCTTTGTGTCCAGCATCAATACGTTAGTCAACAAGACCATGGAGGACACCCTGATGACTATCAAGATGTATGAAAATGCAAGGTTAGTACATGGAGTACATAATTAAATCAGGGGCCTTAGCATTATTCTAAATGGATAACTGTGTTTCATACCTGCTCTTTGCGTAAATCTGAAGCTGCTTGCTAACAAATTTACTATATCCACTTAAAAGATGGCAATAATGTCAGTAATGATGCATTCGGTGTGCTTCTACTGCCCTCCAGTGGCCAATATGATCTGTTAAAATAGTTTAATATAAAATATCTAAACTTTTATTTAATATATAATGTAAACAGTAATATTTTCAACTAGATAAATTATTACATTTATTAATGTGAAGAAATACACAGTTGGTTTAAGCAAGATTGGATGCAAACTGCATGTTGGCTGGTTGAATAAACCTCATCCCTCAGCAACTCTTAATTTAATGGTTGTGTCAAAATCGCCCATTAGCTGTGACCAGACCAACAGTTAGACCTTCGAGTCAATAGATCATTCGAATCATTAGGAAATATTTCTGAATGACCAGCTAAGGGGCAGAGTTGGCATATTATATATGAAACTGACAGATGAGAGAAATAACTTTTTTGATTTGTAGCTCTGAAAGAGAAACTGTTATTTTGTTTGATCCTTTATCTCCAAGGACCTCGCTAAAAACTTCTATTTTAATTTTATTTATGATGAAATTTTAAAACAAAGCATTATTTTGTCAAGATTGTTGCACTGTATCATCTCCTCTCCTTTTGTGTACTTTTAGACTAGAGTATGATGCCTACCGGTCAGACCTTGAGGAACTGAGTATGGGTCCAAGAGATGCTGTAGCCATGGCCCGTATAGAAGCTGCTCAGCAACAGTACCAAGTCCAAAAGGACAAGTACGAACGTCTTCGCTCAGATGTTGCCATTAAGCTCAAGTTTCTGGAGGAGAATAAGGTTAGAAGCATAATTACGTCATCATGAACGAAAAAAACATCTTTATCCAGGTTTAATTTAAGTTCTGTCATTCATGATGTGCACAGACTAAATCCCTAACTCTCTGGTGTCTTTCAGGTGAAGGTGATGCATAAGCAGCTCCTTCTCTTCCATAATGCCATATCAGCATACTTTGCTGGCAACCAGCAGCAGCTTGAGCAAACGCTGAAGCAGTTCAATGTAAAGTTGAAGCCCCCAGGGGCTGACAAGCCCTCCTGGTTAGAAGAGCAATGAGAGGCCCTCGCTGGACCTCCTGTAGCTTCCTTCTCAGCCAACAACTCCACCTGTTACCTGTTGAAACCCCCAATTTAACAGAGGACCACTACAGAGAGAAACAAAGAAATAACTGGTTGGATGAAGATTCAAGATGAATGCATGGCAGGATGTTTGGACGGATGAATAACAGGGTATTAGTCGTGAATGAGCTAAGTGCAGCAGGAAACCAAGTGGCCAGTTTCATGAAGAGTCAGAGGGCTTTTAGTGCCTCTTTTCCCAATTTCCTTTTTTTCACTTTAACCTCTCTTTGTGCTTTGTTCCCTGAAAATCCTTTAACCGTTCCCTTCCCTCTCTTATACTTGACTCAATCCCAATCTATCTCAACACTCTTTTGCTGTGTGAACTTGTTAGTCATGTTTATGGCCATCATTGTATTCCTCAAGTGCTCCCAGTTCTTAACTTAAACCAGACACACACACACACACACACACACACACACACACACACACACTGAGATATCAGTAAACATCACTTCAAAACTCCCAGACCTTATCTCTCTCCTAGTGTGCCTCCTTATATATGAGCTGATCAGTTAAAAGAAAGCATGGCCTGAAGGAAGAAAGACAAGTTCATAAAAAAGGATTTCCATCCACACATGAAAGGGTTTTTACACTGTTCACTGGAATCTTCAAACTATCAAATCAATGTACATTTCAAATTTAAGTACTGTTTTATTTTTCAAATACATACGTGATTGTTTGTAGCACATTAAAAAAAACAAACACACAATGTTGTGTTTAGCCATTTGGTTAATTTGGCATCTGATCTCCTTTTTTTTCTTAATTATTTTCCATCTGTTCAGCTGTACTGTATGTCTCGTGTTTAAAGTGAAGGAAGGTCTGCTGTTTGGGACAATATGTGCTGGTCTTCTGGATTACAAGCACCGCAGTGCTCGGTCTGTAATTTTTACTCATAACATGAAAATCCTTTGACTTTGAATCTTATATGCAACAATCGTTGACGATTCCACAGCTTTCCAAAGTCATACTGGTTCAAGTCTTTACTAATTTTATTTTATTTTCCCAAAGAGAAGAGAGAGGCCTGTTTGTTGAATGACAGGACTTAATATGTTTACATTGGTTAAGCCTGGAGCATCCCTGTGAGAGATGGGTATTTCAAGCAAACTTGACTGGATTCACTTAACCGGAAATAATAAATTTCACTCTCTTTTACATTTGCACATGGTACATTAATATGTGCATTTTTGATTTTTATTTTATCTTTTTAACGTTAACAAGGGCATGTTATTGGGTCATATCATTCAGTCCTCCTGAAGCAGAACACATTCGTCTATAGTTACCTTTCTTCATACTGAAGATTACTGTAGCTGTCTGATATAACTCATACTAATATTTAAACCTCTTGTGATTAGTGGTTGGGGTTGGATGTAATAACACTAATGATCCATCTGTGTTTTCTTAATGTAAACATTGTTATAGTAGTAAACAATCATCAGTCGTTGACAATTAAAATATAGCACATGTTGAACTTTTAATCATCACTGTATCACGTTTATTATATTTTGAATTCAACGTGTTGTACACAAAATTATCCAGTTTAAGACATTTTGCAGACGACATGCTGAAATGAATTCCTTTACCAAACCAAATCTGTAATTGAGCTACTCAAAACAACCTCTAAATTTAGAAAGTGACGTGGCAAACCTCTGTCAACTTGAAGGGAGAACCTAATGTAGTGAATGTTTAACCATGCTGCATTTAACTCATGGTAGCCTCTAGTGACAGATGGGAGTGCTCCACGAAACCTCCATCAGTTAATGGGTGACTTCTCTAGCTTCTTGTCCCTGCATTTGCATGACAGACAGCAAAGTATAGGTGCAGATATGTGCGCTCTCACTGATGTTGTGCTCTTTGCCTTCTGCGCGCTAGCTCGCATGGACTACGTCTGTTGATTTCAATTTTGGAAACGACTGAAGCAAAATCCACAACATTTCACTTTAAATGTGTACTCGTAAAGACAGCTTAGAAAAGCAAATGGTGAAATTCTAAAGTTTGTTTGGCTTCTGGTTTTTTTTTTGTTTTTTATTCCCCCCTGAATTTTATGAGTTTTGGCTAAAGAAGTCGTTCAGCATGACCCTGGCCTTTCTCGTGGCTAAAACTGCAGTTTCACTGGCCAGCTGCTGGTCTGTTTGACCATCACGAAGCAATATTAACAAGATGTGACTCCTCTTTTCCAAAAGCTGTCCTTTTGATATTCCTAACCCTTACACCAGACTGAATGGCAATAGGATTTGGTTTTGTTTCACTGTGGTAAATCCTCCCCTAAGTTTGGGGAAAAAACACCAACTGTGTGAAAAGTGGAAAACATTTGAAGTAACTTTTACTAGCAGCCTCGCTAGTCCTCTAGATTGTTGTCGAGAAAGATCAAGATTTATAAAATGAGATGTTTTATTTGTGTACAATCAATGTTTTCTAGGCTGAGCTGGTGTATTGTACTGTATGGATGATTGCAGACAAAATATTTATGATGATAAATGAAGTGGTGTCATGGATTGATGTGATATTTTGCCTTCATTCCTCACTCACACCTGAACAGTCCTACCCCACCCCAAGGGAACTGAAATTAAAAGTACACATTTTCAAAAGCTTTGTCTTCATTTTATTCTGTTTTGTGTTGCACTAAGAGTGTGTGTGCATTTGTTTACTTCCTGAAAGTAGATGAAGAAGTAACTCTGGAATCGGCTGAATAAACTTTAATAACCAGGTATTCAGGAAGTACCTTAACCATCATTTGTTGAAATTGCTCTACAGTTGGATTCTTTCTCAGAGTTGCCTAAACTACTGTGCAAGTCTTGATCCACCTATCATTTCTCTATATTTTGATAGAAATGTGGAGATGGGTACAGCAAATTATTGAAAGTTACCCAAAGAATTACAGGCACCCTTCCACTGACACCATTTCTGATGAGGCTTTGGCAGAGGGCACTAAAGGGCCAGATGTATCTTGCAGCTCCTGTGGGATGTTGCACAGGACCCTGAAGCTCCCAGGCTTCTGGTAGAGGACCTGAGCTTGAATTATAATTTTTTTATACATAATATATAATCTTTTTTTTTTTAAAGAGATGACACTTGTTTGTTTCTTTTTTTTTTTTAAAGAACACACTGCACACCATGATATAGGTCAAGTTTTTGGTTCATAACTCTTAATGGGTTTTTTTAGTCCCAGTTTTATGTGTAAAACTGTTAATTTTGGTGGGTTTTTTTTGTAGATTCGTCTAAAGAACAGAATAAATGTGCTTTTGTGACCAACTGCTAGTAAAGTGTACAGAGTACATTTTAAAAATCATTATTTGCCAAGTGTTCTGTTAAGGCTTGGCTAGAATGGGCCCAGCAAATGCTCCAATTTAGATGATTTTGGAAAATGTGAAAGAGGACTTAACTGTTACAAGTTCTACTGTTTTTCCTACTGATAAAGACCATGACTGTTCATACTACACCAAAGTCATTAAGTGATGTTTTACACATTTCCAATTTAAGCCAAAAGAGTCAAGCTGACAGACTCGTTACTACAGTATCATTTTTTTTTATCATGTGGAAAAAGTCAGACATTCTGTCTGAATTGTGCTTCTTTTTCTTATAGTATTGATTGATTAGATGGTTAGTTAAAATTATGTATACTTACAGAAAGGGGGATTTCACTCGTCCAGCCCACATAAGATCAAAGTGGGTTGACATCTGTGGTGTAGACAACGTTATCCCTTGGTTTGGTCCCTTTTTAATGCTTGAATGATACAGAGGTCAGTGTTAAGTGGCTTAAAAAGAACTGGACTGAATATGAATGAAAAAGCAGCCAATGTCTAAAACAAAACTTTGAAAAACCTTCAGAAAGTCTGGAAAACGTTTTGTCAAGTTCCTTTTAAAACATCTGAAGAAAGTCCGGCTCCTTAGAAGTAAAATATAAAGAAATAAGGGGTGGCTCAAGACATTTGAACAGTACTGTATATCATTCATGATGTCAATGTATATAACAAACACATCCTTCAATTAACCTTACTGTTAGAAATAGTCTGGCCTTGTTGATCACCAACTCCTACCAATCTCCTTTACCTATTCACAGTGGGCGTTCCCACATGGAAATCGGCTTGTATTTGATTGGTGGAGGAGCTTCCCGCACCTGTGACTGCTGTTTGTCAGACTGCCTGCGTTCAGCAAAGGAACGAGGTCAAAACGGAGTGACGATTTTAAAACAAAGTATTTAAAAAAAAAAAAAAAAAATCACGGTGAGTAAAAATGAAAGGGATGGCTTATAAACATGTACGTCCATAAATAAGTTAACTGCGACTTTCATTGAATTCAACATCATTAATGTATTTTTTGAATTAGCTTTGATGGTGGTGATTTGGTTATCTAACATTGGTTGGTTTGTAAAAGCATTAACAAGCAGCTGTTTTCTCCTGACCACCTACGTAATGCCTAATGGGAAAAAAAAACATGTTTAATAAATGCACTTAACCTGTTTTAATACAGTTCTTCTTGGCGTTTGAAGCAATTAGGCTACCCATCTTCTCTCGCCTCTCCACAGAAGGGCGTTCCCTACTGTGGGGGGAAAATGAGTTGAATTTTAATTGGTGGAAACACCTGCACCTGGGACAGCTGTTCGTGATACACACTGCTGAGTATGTCCGAGCACGCGGCAGGATCACGTCAGAGGATTTGTTTAACAGCGACGTTTTAAAAGCAAAAGGTGAGTTAAATTAATGATTTCTTTTGTTTGTTTTTCACATAATGTAGTGTCCCGTTACAGTGCCTCTCTCTTTCATCAAGCTGCCTTTTGTGACGAAGAGTTAGTCTGACGTGTTAACGGCAAGCTGTTGGCAGCTTGCTTTGGTCGCTTAGTTGCCAAGTGCGACTCTGGAAATTGTCAGAGTGGCTTTTCGCTTGTGACAACTTTTATATTCGACGGCTGAATGACCATATGCCACTACCAGGTAAGCATTATAGTTAATTACCGTTAGATCTGTTGCATCTTCCGCTTTTTTCTTTCTTTTAAATGAGAAATACTCCGCTTTTGCCTACTGATATTTGGTGTTAGTGAGTTAGTTGGATAATTAAGGACAATATTTTATACATGAAGCAAAGGTTAATTGGACAGAATTTCTTTGATATTTTGCTGAATCACCAATTGACTCTCTCTCTCATATATATGGAATTATATTTTCCATCAGGTCTGAGTTGTCTGCTGCTGGACACTTCCATCATCTCTGGATTAGAGACAAACAGATGGAGGGAGTGCTGATTTTTAAATCGGCTTCTCTTCCCAACTGTTCACCTCCAGACTCGTCTTCTCTTCCTCTGTCAGCGCCTTCTGAGCCTCCTGCCATGCATGTTACAACTGTATCTCCAGTACCCCCACCCCCACCTCCCCCACCACCCCCACCGCCACCTCCCCCACCTGTCCATTCCTCTTCTTTCGGGTCTCGCAACATTCAGAGACGTTCCATGAAAAAGCTGAACTGGGATACTATTCCCAGCCAGCGTGTCCTGGGCAAACTGAATGTGTGGACATCTAGTCGGCCCCAGAGGGACCTGGTGCTTGATATTCGGAGCATGGAGGAATTGTTCAGTCACGTAGACAAACGGGCCTCACTGTGCACTTCAACAAACCTGAAGAAATGTGATGGCATGGATCACCTTCCACAGGAGCCTCAGGTAAAGGGTTCATTGTACCTGATGCAGATGCTCTAAATTATTATGGCCACAAAACACAGAAGGAACAAGCAAGGGAAGTGATTAACAGACATGGGAAGTAATTTTAGAAAAGTTCCAGCTAATCAAGTCCTGAGGGCAGAAGTGAAACTGTTCTGAAAGCATTTCAGCTTCCTCCAAAACTATTTTGCCTTGTATAGATTATCCACTTTTCCTCTTATCTGAATATGTATTTTGTTTTTACATTTGTGTGTGACGTTGTTGTCTTTAGGTCACAATTCTCGACTCCAAAAGAAGTATGAATATCGGAATCTTCCTGAGGCATTTTAAGAGGTAATGATGCTGCTGAAGTGTAGCGACACATGATACCAGTGATGAAAAGAACTGCTTAAAAGTAAAAGAACATGATTAAAATGGCAGTGAAAGAGCATTGCAGTGCACCATTTGAAGACGATAACACAACAAGAACTAAATTGTCTTTTAAATTGAGTAACTACAGGAAGCGGTGGTCGGGGCAGTGCTTTTAACATCAAACGCAGTCAGAAATGCGGATCTTGACGCATGAGTCACTTCCGCTATGCTAATCATCTTCCAGCTGACAAGCTCTTTATCTTAGTTAACCATATGTAAATAAATGGAAATAAAATGTAACCTTCAATGAAAGATGTTAGCACTAACAGTAAGGGCAATGCCTTTTTAAAAACTTTTATGACACACTTTCATATCTAAATTGGAGGGAAGCATACTGCAAAGTAAGTGAGGCTCAACAGAGATGATGGAACATGCTCGATGTGTTTGCTATGAGGGATTATCATCGTATTTGCCTTCACACAGTTCCTCTTTAACAACTCCTCATTAAGTTTCTGGTCTGTGTTGCTGGGTGAGCTGTGTCATTGTGTGACAGCTGATTTTTTTTTTTTGGGGCCCTCTGAGCAGTGATGAGTTGCCTTTTGTTTTTGCACGTGTACCTTTGTTTCTGAAATTATCACTCTGGCTAGCAGTTGGTGTCAGTTTGCTTCATATCAAGATGGTTGTCACCTTCAGTCCAAAGTTCAATTGGCTCTCACTTTGAATAACAAATTACCGCTCAATGTCTGTCGGCAGCTAAATGCTGTAATGTCGTCAGCGTTACCATCTCAGTCAAATTAAAAGGGTTTCTGCTTTTGTCTGGTAGTGACTTCATAAAGCTATTTGTATGTTGTCATTTACTGCTATTGCACGTATACTATTAAGCTCGCTGTAAAATCAGAAATTTGTTACATACAACCTTTTGACTACAAATCTTCCTGAATTCACAGTTTTAGTATTTCTATCAGTTATGGTCTACTGTTAGGACCTGAAGTATTTGAACAATTTTTATTTTTACTCCTAAATTGTGCATAAATGTTTGTATGGATGGAAGTGAATCATCCAAAATGGTTAACATTGGTGCTCCCCTGCCATCAAACATGAATGCATTATCTTTGTCAAACTCTTGAATTTAAGCTAAGTGTGCACTTTGCTCACATAGTGCTTTATTTATTATTATGTATTTTTTTCTTCTCCTTTCCTTCTCATTGGTTTTTAGTTTCAGTTGGTTTCCAGACTGGGGGGTTTGGTTAAGTTTTTCTATGGTTTAAAAATGTTTAGTTTTTGTTAGTTTAACTGTTAATATTTTATTTACCAAGATTTAGGAAAATTAGTTACAGGTATTATAATGCAGACTGTCAAAGGCAGATGATTCTCAGTGTCAGACATCCAGTCTTGTCCCCCCCAAAACCTTAGTCTTTATATTTGAACTACATTGTTGGCTGTTTATTTGTTTATTTTTTCAGCTTTAGTTTTTAAAACCTTAATGATGTGACGAGGCTGAAAATCTGTCAATGTCCAAATATTTATGGGCCTAACTGTGTCTCTTGGTTACACTTGAAGGGTTTACAACCAGTGCTACTGTAGAAGAAACTTCTCACCAGCAGTGTGGATAACTGAGGGAAGCGAGTCTTTGCGGTTTTCACGTTGTCTTGAGATAAATGTAAACTAGTGGCAGCATGGAAAATGGAAAACTGCGATAACTCTACAGCACTGTATTTAATAGGTCACGCCGATATGGCAAGAACTGAGTCAGTCTTGTCACTGCTGACTTTTTGTCTCCCTCCACAGGCCTGTGACAGAAATTGTGCAGGACATTTATCAAGGGAACTGGCTCCGGTTTGGAAATGGGAAGTTGAAAGAGCTTTGTAAGCTGCTGCCAGAGGAAAGTGAGGTAACAGCAGCTCCCACCATTGCTTCCCTTTTTTGTTTTTTTTAGCTTTGGTCATCTGTGCATAATATTAACTTAATGATTATTTAAAGTATTTTTACATGAGTAATGCCAGACTGAGTAGCCTTCTGAAATATAAATGTTTTTCTTTGAGGCTGTTAATTTTATTAAAATATAATTTTGTGACAGTATGTTCATTATCAGATGCATTTTATTTGGCCATTCCAAATAATTTTCTTGTAATATCTCCAACTGGCATGAATATTATCCTTGTTTACTGACACTCGTGTGATTGCACAGGTCAAACTGCTGATGTCGTTCAGTGGAAACCTTTCTGTTTTGGCTGAGGCTGACAAGTTTATGGTCCAGCTGGTCAAAGTACCAGGGTGCGTATGGAGTTTTCTAAAGCAGGGTTTTCAGTATTTATTTATTTTTGTCCTTTTTGGGGTGGTGTAACTCACACATTTGTGAAATATTTGACTGCATATTAAAGAAATGTTGCTTGAGATCTCAGATAAGCTTTGTTTGAAATATTTAACATTTTGCCACATACCAGCTCTTTGATTCATAGTCGTGCTGACAGTTTAAACATAAACCGGATTGTTTGTCTTTTGTATGATGTCGTTTTATAATTCTGCCAATTTTCCATATGTCTAATTTTGAAGTGTTCCCTTTAAAATGTTTCTCCACACTCAATAATGGGTTTAGAAAAACAAAATTACAACAGCTAATGCAGTTATTTGTTTCTTGGCTTTAGCTATGAGGAACGGTTGAAAATGATGGTGCTAAGGGAGGAATTTTTTCCTCTAATGGAGGAGGTGAAGAACTCAGTTGGCGTCATGTCCAAAGCAGCTAATGGTAATACTTTACACACATTGAGCTGACTTATCAAGTTCTACTAGAATTACACAACCTGTCTATTTTGATGGTTAAATTAAGTTTTCTTCCCCATTATTTTCTCAGAACTGTTGGACTGTGATGACCTCCACTCAGTCATTCGGCTGGTATTAAAAGCCGGGAACTACATGAACGCTGTTGGTATTTTTCTACACTTTTACACATATGTATATGTATGTTTATTTTTTTCCCCCCAGGTCTTCATAGCTATTTTACTTATTGTTCATTTATTATTTAGGGTGGTCACAATTCCAATGTTATTGGCTTTAGGATGACCTCTCTGCTTAAGCTGGCAGACACAAAGGCCAACAAGCCAGGCATGAACCTCATGCACTACGTTGCCAAGGTGAGGAGGATCCTGGAAATGGAGGGATTCACATTTTGATTAAATCACAATGAATGAATTTTGGGAAGATCTTTTGCTTATCTAAAAAGCCTTTAACTCTCACTAGTCAGCCCAGTTGACTGATGTTCTGTCATCCTCAGATCTAAACAGTTATTTAACAGATTTATCCCGCAGCATTATTTTTGTTTCTTACTCCTTATCTCTCACCCACAGCAAGCAGAATACATTGATTCTGAGTTACTGACCTTTCCCAACCAGCTTGAACATATTGGGATGGCATCAAGGTGGTTATCACTTCATATCCTGTCATTTCATTGTCAGTTTAATTGCTGTCACATCGTTTGTTTATAGAAAATCGGTGAATAGTTCTGCACTGACGATGTCACTTTTTTTCCACAAATGTGCAAATGCTACCAAAGGATTTGTAAAGAGGAGGTCATCTCAGATTTTGAGAGGGAAGTCAAGAAGATCAAAGAAGTGAAATTGTACAGCAGCAGACATCCTGGCCTCATACAACAAATGGAGACGTTTTTAATTGTAAAGATTTCTCTTCTTATTTTACTTTTTTAAATGGCTCAATTTAAGATTGACTATTTTGTAATGTATAAAATCTCTGAATAACTTCTTAGAGGGCTGAGGCCAAGCTTGCAGAAGTGGAGTCCTCTCTCCAGGAGTTAAAATCTGTGAGCAATGCTGTTGCTGAATATTTCTGTGAAGACCCATCTACCTTTAAATTAGAGGAGTGCTGCTCTATTTTTCACTCATTTTGCAAGAGGTTTGACACAGCTGTGCAGGTAAGAATGTAATTTTGTGCAATAAAAATATTAACCAATGAAGATTCATCAGGGCAATAAATAAAACTTTGATTTTAAAGGTGTATTGTAATTTTCAAATTTTAAACCTGAGGGTTTAATGTTGAGAACTTTGAATTGCCTTGACATGCAAAATTGTGCTCTTGCACTCTTTGCATTAAGCTGCTGAGTTGTATCTTCCTAAATATACCCTCTCTCTTCACTGCTTTAGGAAAACCGAGAGCGAGAGGAAGCAGAGCGGCGGCACAAGCGGAAGGAGAGCATGCGTATAGCACCTAAACGCCGATCCACAGCATCAGGACCCAATGGTGAGTCGTCAAGCCTGGAGTCGGCCCTGCACAACTTTCTGTCTACAGTCCCAGAAGGTTTGGCCAGATGCAGAAAGAATGCACTGCCCCCAATCGAAGGGTCACCCTCGGAGTGCTCTTCCCGGACTGATTCATCAGTAGAAACATCTGAGCAAAGTCCCCGTTCTAACCAAGATGGTCATAAGAAACCATTCCAAGCACAAAAAGAGGATAAAGACATGACAAAACTGGAAAACAAAGAAGCCGAGAAGATGGAAAAGATCTCTCTGAATGTGCTTTGCTACCAAAAAAACACAAAAAGCCTCAACTGTGAGAGAGGTTCAGGTACTCCTTGTCGTTTGCAGAGAGAGCAAGACACACTTGCTACTCCAAAAACACCTCGGCCTAGGACCAGAGACTACTTCTTTGCCAGCAATGGGGATGTGAGCTCCCCGTGGACTATCCTGAGCCCTTTTACTTGCACTCAGAAAACCAGCCCCCAGAGAAACAGACCAGCCCACCAACGCAGGCTGTCATCCACATATGGTGGCGACAACCTTGATGATGGTGTGTGGAAGAGCGATGAGGGCAATGATGCACCCAAATCTGTCAGTGAGATGTCTCCATCTAGGGGTTCTGGTTTTCTTCCTGAATGCCCCAATCGGAGAAGTTTGTCGCAGGGTACCACCTACAGGTCTCATTCTGTTGATGAAGCTGTGCAGTCCCCTCCATCTGGCTTCCAACTGGGAGACCTGCTGCAGAAACACTCATCTCAAAGGTCATTCTCCTCTGGCTCAAGGACGGAAAGTGTAACAAAAGAGGAAACTGGAATTAGTAAGGCTGGGAATAATGCAGAAGGGCAGGTGAGCACGTCTGGATTTATATCCTTCTTCAGGCGTATTGGAGGCAGAAGCAAAACCCAGTGATTTGGAAGAGCAAAATTTCAAAGGTTCAAGTACTTAATATAAGAATTTTTTTTTTTTTTTTTTTTGAGATGGAAACCAAGCTTTGCCTTTTTTGTTAAAAACTGTCTGTCTTTTTTATGTTATGGTTTTACCCTTCAGTGGAAACAAGGCAAACATGGACTTGCTTTGAACTGAAGGTTTTGATTTTTGAGACTAACCACATTCAAAAATCGCAACAGGTTCCTCACTTTTTTGTCCTTTTTGTATGAAATAAAGGCTGACATTCTATCTTTTAAATTTTTATCTGTAATATTGGCTGTACTCAAATGGTAAATAACTTTTCAAATTAAATTGTTGTCTCATATGCTATTGTTGTGACTTTCTTGGATGTCTGACTGAGGGTAACTTCATCTTGGTGATACCTGCTCAGTTTCCAGTTAGCCTTTGACCTCATTATTTCTTTAGTCCTTTTTACTTAATGAGTAAGCCTTGGATTTGAGGTATATCAATTATGCTTTTAGTTCACACAGTAGTCAGGGGCTCCTCCAGAACTGTTTCATAGGGTAGGCCATTTTTTGGGCCACTAAAAATACTGGGGTCGCACACCACAAACAGAATTTCCAGTTTTATTGTTCCATTTTCAAATATAGGTTACTTGGAAAAATTTGGCAAAAGGAGAAAGTAAAGAGTTGTATGCTCAGATAATTTCATAGTAAAGTTTATATTACTGAAAATTGGTACGGATTTTGAAATCCATGATTGTTTTAATTCTTTGACTCCCAATCGTCACTTTAATGATTCTCAGCTGAGCAGAAGCAGCTTACCTCCATTCTGGGAGACTGAATCTCAACTTAAAAGCCAACTTCTTTAGAAAAGACATGAGTATTCGATCATGTAAGAGTGTGAGCTGTTGCCCGTCTCTACGTTGGCCCTGAGATGAACCAGCTTTTCTGCAACCTTATTATCATATTAAAAACATAGGACGGTCTTGCCTGGGGGCCCTACTCCTGACTGTAGTAACTAAAATGAGCCTTTGCTGAGGACACATTGCTGTTGAGCTCCTCATGCTGTCCTGGTGTCTCTGCTCAGCAGTAGATAAGATTTTGGATAAAAAGAGGCATTCAGTGCTGTTGCTTGGGTTACAGGGTTTGTTTACAGCCATTTTGAGCTCACAGTATAATAATGCATCCTGGAACAAACTGCTTCATACAAGCTCCTTTCTGACTGTTCTTTGGCCTCCCACATCCATCCCTCCCACCAGCAAGTGCTCCGTGTGGACATTTGCAGTTGCCTGGCATTTCAAATTAAAGGGTAGAGTGAATAGGGAGTTTTGGAAAGATTTGGACTACTTGGTCTGACAAATTTGTGGCTATAAGCATGTAAAAAGCTCTTTTTGTCAGAGGTGCTTACTTTCAGAGCATAGGCTACTACATTAAGTGGAGATGAAATTAAAGGAGCGGTACATAAGCAGCAACTGGCCTGTCTGATGTAAAACTAGCGCTCCAGTGTACAATCGGACCATTGTGATAGACTGTTGAGCACAGTGAGTCTGTCTCATGTGAGTCAACTCCCTAGGACAAGAGGTGACCTGCTGTCTTAGCCAAGCTGCACTCTCACCAGGGCCATGCTAATGAAGTGTTCGGAGTTTAGTGTGTCCCAGTGAAAGATGAGAAGGGAGGTGGGGAGGGGGAAACTTGGACTGAGAAGTGAGAGAGGGAGGGAGACTTTCAACTTGTTTTGTGATGAAGCATTTAAGCAGAGAGGAACATTTGAGAGGAGAGAGGGAGTCATTGTCTTCATAACACAGAAAACTAAAAGGGAATGTAGAGGACAACCAAGGAACACAAGACTTCCAGCAAATAAGGTGACCACCCTGGATGTTTGTTTTGTTAAATGTGGGGACTGGAGTTTGGACCAAAAAGGTAGATAAACACTAAACATATTAATATAATGTATTACAACATAATAGGAAAGTGATTTTAGTCTGTGGACAGGTGTTGTTTTAATATATTCTGCTGAAAATTGTTTGTGTGTCTAGTGTAGTAATAGTTAGAGGAGTTAGACTGTTTGCAAAGTGCTCCATTTAGATTTGAGGTTGGACAGGAAAACCACTAAGAATCCACTCGTGATTAACTCAAGCGTGTTTTCAGAACAGCACATTAGACTTTAACCTTTAATGTGACTTCAAGTCAGGGATCCTCTGTGATGCACCTCTGCTTTACAGGGGGAAAGGAATGGTTAAGCTTTTCGGCTCTCGTGTCTAACCACGGGGAAACAGGACTGTGTTTCTGGTTGAAGACCATTCCTCAGCCTCCGTGGCTATCACCACATACGTGTACATTTTAATGCGGTGCTAAACTGATGTGAAGTTACTCTGACAGGTTATGATGGTTCATTCAGATTTTTTAAAACTCAGATTAATAAAATTAACTGGACTCGCGTGGAGGTACTGTCGGTAGACGGTCAGCGTAAACGCATTCTTAAAGGAATTAACACGTTCAGCGTTAAGACACCTTGGTTGTATTGTTGTTCCGCTATAATTGGCAAATTTAAGGCAAATTGCAAGCGTGTGAAAGAAGAAATAGATATGACCCCGACGTGATTTGAACACGCAACCTTCTGATCTGGAGTCAGACGCGCTACCGTTGCGCCACGAGGTCTCTGCGATGGCCAGCCAGACACCAGTGCTCATGTGGCTGTGTGTCGACGGTTATGTCTGCGCATTTTATTTCCCTGTCTATCCGTGCCGAACGTTTATCTCATTAATCACTGAGAAATAGTTTCTTTATTGAAAGTTTCAGCGTGCTTCTCACATACCAAAATCATCACACGTGTTTTACTTTGTAAATACTTTCAAACCAAAAGTATTTACACCATAGCTGTTCTGATTTTACCAAAATTTGAGATCTCATGTAAGATACTTTGTCGGTTTATGGTCTTATGGGTTTTTTGGGGGGGTTTTGCACAGCATGTACGTCCACCATATAAAACAATTCATCGATATCCATATTAAATATGAACGCGTTGCAGGGTCCAAATCTTTCAGTAGATGGCGCAATTTATCCGAGGTTAATCATAGGGTGCCAAGCCACAGAGGAATCCACAAAATAAAAGTTTTAAAATTCATGCTTTTGACAAAAGTAATGCAATCTATGGTGAAGTGCACATGACATATTGTGTTGTTGAACTCTACACAATCTAAAGGAGTGGGTGAATCGCTCAAACGTAATGTCGAAGGTGCTTGGTTTGTTTGCTTTGAGTTATGCGGGTTTGTTGCTAATCCCGGTTATTCTCCATCCAGGTGGAAAATAATTTTGGACACTTACCTGCTGTCATTTATTAGCAGCCGGACTGTACATTGCAAAATGGACGGGTAAGTACATACAATTCATATAACAACTTATTTTGTGTATGTGTGTGTTTTCCCCTTTGACCACATTTTGTTTTTATTTTTATCATCACTATATTTTTTTTAATGTTCTGATACATCATTTGTTGCCATCACTGTAACCTAAAGCAGTCATATCCATTAGTCACATATAAATAATCCTGCACAGGGCTGAAAGTGGTTACTCACATTAGGCTGTTCGCTGGTGAGATGGGTGTTAGCATCAGGGAGCTCCAGCAGTGCAGGGCTCATTGATTAACTGGGTAAATGTCAGTGTTGGAGCATGCAATTAATATTAATATCTTCTCTGGTAATTTATTTTTTATTGCAACTTCAAAGGCAAATTTACTTTCAGTCATTTTTGATTTCATTTTAGAAGCAGCACTATTGACAGAGAGGACATGTTTTGCATGTCTATTAAAGTATCCATCACATTAGTTTTGCACAGAAATTCTCGCTTAATATAAAGATATGCATGCCTAGATTGACCTAGATTGTCTTTTAGGCTTCACTTTAGAGTATCCATAAAGTGGTATGCCTTTTTTGAGCCATAACCAACAGTTTTAGCTGTTGTTATCCAATTATGGCACACACATACTGATTGACTTGACACCTTATTTTCCCTGTGTGCAAATCTGAAAAATAATTATCAAAAAAGCCAAATAACAATATAATAGTTTCATTTTCTATGTGGTAGTTTTCATCATATTAACAAAATCTGGAAAGGTTGTGACTTTTTGGTGACTTGTAACTTTCCCTTATAAATATGGCAATAGACAGGGCGACCTTCTTCTGGCTATAATAAAAGGCCATCCCTTAATATACTCTGGGTAATAGTCAGACTTCAGAAAAGTGTATGTTCTTCAGAGCCAACCAGTCAAAATGCGGGACATTGGCTCAAGATGTAGTTTAGGGGGACAAGGAATAAAAATATTGTGTTGCCCCACATAAAAAGGGACCCTAGGCATGCCTGTTGATGTGTATTTGTTTTGTGTTTGGACAACACATAAAGACTTATGCCACATGTCACAATTCCTCTTGTTGCTGTGAGGCAAAAGAAAGAAAGAAAGAAAGAAAGAAAACACTACTAAAAAATAGTACTGAAAGGACTTCATTGGCTCCCAATACAGTGTAGAATTCCCTTTCCTTTTTGTTGGTTAATAAAGCCCCAAATGGTTTGTCTCAGGGGCAGATCTACTGTGGTGGCATGGGGTGGTATGTGCCACCCCTAGTGCCACAGTAGTTTTGCATATGAATCAAAATAAGCTGGCATTAGGAATTTGAGCATAGCTACAACTGAGACCAATAACTGTGCAAGAGCACATTTTGAATTAATACCGTGGGCAATTCAGATTTCAACAAGGTCACATTTTTTTTGTGTAACTGAAATGTTTAGTCATTTGGGTTAAAACCCATAAGAAAGTTACAGACTATGATTATATGAAACATGTGTATACCTGCTGCAGTTGATGTATTTTAACCATGTGTAGTACATATTACAGAATGTAATACCTGCATATGTGTGACAAAATGGCTTTGATTTTGCCATCCCATCTGATTTCCATGCCACCCTTGTGTCACCCTAAAAGAATTCCTCTAGATCTGCCCCTGGTCGGCCTCACAGTAGATTTCTGACGTGCTCACTCTTCCTAACCCAGTCAGAGCTCTTAGGTCATCTGGCTTTTGACTGTTTCCAGTATTAGCTCTAGGTGTGCTGAAGGTGCTTTCAGTTAATTGTGGTTCAGTTCTTTGGAACAAACCTGGAGAAATGAGATAGGATACAACATACTTTACTGTCCCCTTAGGCAAATTTGTTGGGGACTTAAGTGCTGTTATAGGAGCTGCTTTTAAAGAAAGGAGAAATAATCAATTGATTAAAAACCAGACGTGTTTCTGTAATCACAGATCAATTACATATGTGCACACATTTATAAACATACCTTTTTATTTTTAATTCACACAAGCTTACACTTTTTAAAATCTCCTTAAAATATACATATATATTGTGCTTTTTTTCACTGCCTTACCTGTTATCATTCCTCAAATCCTGTTTTATTTTGGTAGTCATTTGCCACCAGTGCTTTGCATTTCCTTTTACTTCCCCTGTGGATTTATCCTAATTAGTTTCACCTGTGCCTCATCCCCCTGATTACCCCTCAGTGTGTGTCTGTGTGTGTGAATGTTAATTCAGTGCCTCTGGATTATTTACCCTTTAGTTGCCTTTTATGGACGTTATCATCCGCTTTAAAATAAAGCTCACCGTTTTGTTCAGCCCTGCATTCTGGTCTGAATTTGGGTTTTCTGCCACAGGTGAGCGATGGTGAAACATGAACTCTTTTTCACTATATTTACTATAAGATCTTGTTTTAGTTCTTGATTATGAACGTCAACAAAGCATACCAGTGATTTACACTTTGAATGCATTATATGCAAATTGGCAAAAATTGTAATTTTTCAGTTATTGAACCATACCTGGAGGTTTTTCTTTTAATTTCAGAAGGTGCAGCTTTTGTGAATTTCATGTCAGGGATGAAAAGCTAACTGGACGGTTTGGGAAAGCGAGGGAGCAGCCATCTGCGTGTTCTGCTGCTCTGGATGCAGTCTCCATGGCAACATAGTGTTCCTGCAGCAAAAATCATGGGAAGACAGCTCGGTCCCAACCCCCAGGCGCATGCACACAGGCACTCCACTCACACTTTTGAGGCAAACGGTGCCTGCTCTGTCCATACATATAGGGATCATACAAGAAACACTGCAGCAGTTTGCCTGTCAAAATTCTTTACGCTACTTCCCATCTTCACCACTATGTTTCTCTAGATTCTTAAATAACTCACAAAGACGATGTCCTACCTCCCACCTTCCTCTGATTCTCTTTTATATGGCATTTAATAATTCATTTCATCACTCTTTTAAATTGATGTCCAACTAAATTAGAGTTTCCAACAGGGTTCAGGCGATTTTTGGTCCTCCCATCTCATCTTCCACATCTCTATGCAAAAAGAGAGCCTCTCCTCATGTCAATGAGTGACTGTCTCACAGTTTGGCTTGTTGGATATTTCTCATTATCCTTACACACGCAATCAAAAAGAGAGGCAGAAGAGTTAAGGGACACCGAGAGCAGGAAGAAATGGAGGGGGAAAAAAATCTGTCTTTGTTGCCATCTCCTCTTCACTCTGCTCATCTGTTACACTATTGGACAGTTTGGCCCCCTCCCATTTTCACACCAGCCAGTCAGCTTGTACAATATCTCTGTATCTCTTGGCTCTCTCTCTTTCTCTCGCGCTCTCTCAGCTTCTATCTCTCCCTCCTGTTAGCACAAACATACATGTGTTAAAGCCAGATCCCACACGCACACACACCCTGCTTCTGTCTGTCTTACTAGTCTCTGTGTGTGAGGTGCTTTTTGCTTTGACAATGTCAGGTTTTGTGGACGGATATCGCTCCCTCCGGAGGAGAGCACGCTGAAACTTCCTCCCACCTCTCTTTCATCTGTCAGGAATCTGCTGTAAGTAAAAATCTTCCCCTCTGACATCCCATCTTATCTTCAACGCCATCCCGCCGATATGCCAGCACATATTTGCTCCACCTACACAGTTTCCTTTCTCCCCTTTGCGGAGGGTGCATACCTCTCCTCCTCTCATGTCTCCCTCTCCACTCCATCACTCTCCCTTATTTCCCCTACCTCCCACTGGTGGATGCACACACCCTATGTTGTCTGTATGCTGAATAATGGTGCAGGCCATTTGCTGGCCTGTGATTGGCTTTTGCCATGTAACATAACCTGAATAACCATATCTTGGTTGTGTATGCAAGACACCTTCTATGAGAGTGACTTGACTGTGATTATAGATGAGTGGCGAGATGATGTGTAGTTATCTGTGGTGAATAGGTTACTGTGTCCATAATCTGACATGATTGCAGACTCTGAGACACTCAAAAATGTAATTTGCGGCTTGTAGCAGCATGCTGTTAAAAGCTTTTTATATATAAAAATGGTTTGCCTAAAGTATGAAAACACAACCTGTTTTCAGCTTACACCAATTTGTAATTTTTATTCTCCACAATTTATAAGATAAAATATCTCTCACCACAAATGTTAGGTGACATCCTTCTACAGCCTATTAGAAAGAAAAATATATCTTTCCAAGCTATCTGTGTGGTAATAATGCTGTGGCATTAAACTTGGGGCAAGATTGATTTCTCTGTTTCTGAAATATCTTAACTAGAAGTGAAATGTAATGCAGGAGGTTTACACTTCAGCTGTCACCAGTATTACACTTTGATCTCAATATAAATCCTTCCTAGCGCAACCTCACTTTGTTTTCAGGCATATGAGGGAATTAGTAGATGGCTTTAACAGAGCTCTCTTGAGCCTTGAGACTTGAAGCACTCTTGAAACAGTGATCCAGGAGAACGTTTGGTTACCAGAGTAACCCTAATTATCTGAAAGATCTCAATATAGGAAGTGCCTTGTGGACACCAATCTAACCAATCACTTCCAGGACACGGGTCCCCTGATCCCTTTCATAATGCCCACTGGCCAAGTATCAGGCATTCTTCATGTATGTGCAAGTTGGGCAGTTTGGTGAGATACCTTGCTTGGTTTTCAGAGAACCAGGTTACACTGGTAACCAAATGTTCTCCTGGTTTTTGTGTACAGGACAAAGCGAACTTGCCCATGGCTGTCGTTGGAAAATGGCAGTAGGCAAATAGCCAGTAGCTCCAGTGTAGGTAGATAAGTAGATTGGATAACCTTAGAGATGACGATGAAGTTGGAGGCAAAACTGCAGACAGGAAGTATGGCTAGATAAATCGTATCACTGGTTGTTTTTGCCGTTGCAAAAGGAAGCAATATGACATTTTTGAGTGGAAGTGCCTTTAAGTCAATGTAGTCCAAAGGTAGTTCTGAGAGTGGCTCCAACATTGTGAGTAAATCCCAGGACAGAACAACAAAATTAGGCAGTGAGCAAATGCCAACCCCAGCTCAGTAGCCAGACCCTGAACTTCAACATGTAACAAAAGCAGTGATGAGTAGACAGGCTGTGATGTTGACTTGTAAACCTTTTGGTACATGGAGGCTTTGAAATATTCCCTTTTTTACATGGGAGAGCTGGCCTTGGTGACGTGAGTGTGGGATTTTGATTTGGGTGGAGATGATGTACCAGCATCTGCTTCTCCCACTTGGCATCCAGCTTTCCAGGCTAGTTAATGGGCAGTCTGACTGCCACATCCTTGTAAAATGGACTGGTTATGGTAAATGGACTGGTTCTTATATAGCGCTTTTCTACTCTGTCTGAGCACTCAAAGCGCTTTATACAACTAATTCATTCACCCAATCACACCCATTCACACAAGCACTTCTTCTAAGTTTAGGTGCTGAGTATCTAACATTCATACACATTCACACTCCGATGAATGCATCGGAGAGCAACATGGGGTTAGTATCTTGCCCAAGGATATTTGGCATGCAAACCTTCTGGTTAGTGGCTGATCTGCTCTGCCACCTGAGCTACAGCCACCCCTATATATGTATATCTCATATAGGTCAACCTCACGGGGAAATGGAAAGGCCTGAGTTTCCCCGCTGATGGAGCTGCTACTGATCAGGAGTGCAAATAGCATCCTCCTCATCTTTATCCGTTGTCATCTATGAATTCCATGTTAATGTCATTCTTATCTTCTCCATACTCCCCTTCAGAGTCGAGGAACTGGTTAAAAGAGGGGGAAATTCAGCCCCAGGGTCTCAAGTGCCGGCAGAGCTGGATTTATCATTGGGACCAGGTTTTGAGGCCACCAACATTAGCAAATGGTGTTCCAGGATTTTGGCTTGCACTCTGCAGCAATTCTGTCAGCGACAGTTGTGCCTGTTTGACACCCATACATGTGATGCAGAGGAGATGGAGGTCTTTCCTCGACATGGTCAACCCATAAATGACTGAGCAACAGCAGACTGTGTCCCTAACTTTGCCATTGTCAGCGTTTCCTTGAGAGGATTCAGTGGTAGTCATAACCACTAATGCTTAGCTCTGACAACTAGCAAATAGTAACACAAGCACACTTGTACTTGGCATATAAGCTTGATAAGGCATCAGTCTGCATCAATGTGACAACTACTACCAGAAAAATATATTTATGTAATGAAAATATAATTACAACATCCATCCATCCATTTTCATCCGCTTTGTCCGGGGCCGGGTCGCGGGGGCAGCAGCCTAAGCAAAGAGGCCCAGACCTCCCTCTCCCCAGCCACCTCCTCCAGCTTATCCGGGGGAATACCAAGGCGTTCCCAGGCCAGCCGAGAGATATAATCTCTCCAGCGTGTCCTGGGTCTGCCCCGGGGCCTCCTCCCGGTGGGACATGCCTGGAACACCTCACCCAGGAGGCGCCCAGGGGGCATCCTTGTCAGATGCCCGAACCACCTCAGCTGGCTCCTTTCGATGTGGAGCAGCAGCTGCTCTACTCTGAGCCCCTCCCGGATGGCTGAACTTCTCACCCTATCTCTAAGGGAGAGGCCAGCCACCCTTCGGAGGAAGCTCATTTCTGCCGCTTGTATCCGCGATCTCGTTCTTTCGGTCACTACCCACAGCTCGTGGCCATAGGTGAGGGTAGGAACGTAGATCGACCGGTAAATTGAGAGCTTCGCTTTTACACTCAGCTCCCTCTTCACCACGACGGACCGGTGCAGCGTCCGCATTACTGCAGCTGCAGCCCCAATCTGTCTGTCGATCTCCGGCTCCCTTCTCCCATCACTCGCGAACAAGACCCCGAGATACTTGAACTCCTCCACTTGGGGCAGGAACTCATCCCCGACCCGGAGTGGGCACTCCACCCTTTTCCGGCTGAGAACCATGGCCTCAGATTTGGAGGTGCTGATCCTCATTCCCGCTGCTTCACACTCGGCTGCAAACCGTTCCAGTGTGACCTGGAGGCCCTCACCCGATGAAGCCAACAGAACCACATCATCTGCAAAAATCAGAGATGAGATTCTGAGGCCACCAAAGCGAAAGCCCTCCGCCACTTGGCTGCGCCTAGAAATTCTGTCCATAAAAATTATGAACAGAACCGTCTCATTATAAAAAATAATCCTGAAATTAGGAAAAACCCACGTTCAGGGACTGCCTTGACATCCCAAACTGTAGGACAGATAAATGGATAATACAGGTTCTTGACTGTTGAGGAGCTCTTGTGATCTTCTCAGGGAAGAAAGTGAGAGTGTTGTGGGGCCAGGCGCTGCTATTAAAGGGTTTTGGAATACCTGTGACTTTGAGGTGATTGGGCTGTCTTAGACAGATGTAGGGGTAGTGGAGCTTCCGTGATTGGTCACGCCAGAAGGTGCCTCTCATAGAGACACTGAGTGAGGTTTGAAAGAGAACCTCTGGTCATCGTGGGGGGAAGTGGAGACTGGAATGTCCAGCTGGCACGGGAGGAATGTCACTGGAGCTGCATGGGAGGGTGAGAGCCAGGCGAGATGTAAACTTAACCATGAAAACACAATTAATGGATACTGTTACTACTGGATTTTCAGCTCTGTTTGTGCTGTAGCTGTTATACACTCCTATTTGACTTGTTAGGGTGTTTGTCACAGTGTTGGAAAGCTGTTATGCTCAAATTTGTAATTGTTCCCTACATCCACAGTTAAGTATTTACTAACAGCATGAGAGAAATATATTAATTACATCATATATCACAAAAGTAACAGCTGAGCATGATTTGTGAAGATGACCATCCTTGCTCTTTTTTAATTCTTTGTCTTCCTTGCAGACCTGAGCAGTGTTAAGATGATTGTGGTGCCTGTTGAACCCATGCTGCACTGTCAAATTTTTGTTGCTGTTTTGATATGAACCCCTCAGTGAGGGGATCAGGGGCCCGTTCTTCGTACCTCGCTAAGTAAGTTAGCCGGATTTGACTGTTGACGATTTTGCGTGATCCTGGATCGTTCGGTTCTTCGAAGCCCATCCGGGACTTGCTGTCATAGCAACAGAGCCATAAGCGTAAACCTGCTCGGGAGCAGGTTCACTTTATGTAAACAGGATTAGATCGCGGCCACTCAGGTATTTCCGCTTCATGTATACGAAAGCAACAGCGATATTTTACCACTGTTGTACCATAAATAAATAACATCAATGTAACTAAAGATAATGCAGCACTTGATCCTTTTATTGATGTCACACAGATACATACAGGTCATTTCCTAAAAAAGGGAAATGTACTATTAACATTCTATTACATGTATGTGATTATTACAGATGTAATTCAGATTTCAGAGTAGTAATTGCAATTTACTTCATGTAATCAAGATGAGAGACCACGGCTATAAAAGCGAAGGTGGATTTGGGAAGCCTGTTGCAGCCATGTCCTGTCCGTATACGCGAGCCACCCATTGCGGAAGGTGCAAGATTGATAAGGAGAGTCCTCAGAATCCAACGTATATTGCGGGACAGACAGGATCCTTTAGCTCAGCGCGACAGTGTGCTCATAGAGAGATATCGATTTTCCCGTGAGGGTATTATTCACTTAACCAACTTGTTGACGAGGGGGTGCAGGACCACCACCTGTCTTTTTTTGCGCTGCCCCTTTTCTTGGTTGCTGTTATAAACAAACAAACAGATTATTTCAGGGTCTCTGTCCAAGAGACGAAAAGCAATATAAGTGATCAATATTACCATTCTGTAGAATATTCTTATATTTCACTTTTACTTGTTCCCATGTTCTAGTGGGTCCTGTTGTGGCTCTAATGTGAAAGGGGATATAATGTAATATAATATAATGTAATATAATATTGGATAATATGGTGTGATATGATAAATCTACCCTACCACCTACTGGTGTTGGCCAGAGGGGCCGATGGCGCAATATGGCAGCCTGGCTTCTGTCAGTCTGTCCCAGGGCAGCTGTGACAGCTACCAGTGTGTGAATGTGAGAGTGACTGAATAGTGGCATTGTAAAACGCTTTGGGTGCCTTGAAGAGCGCTATATAGATCCACTCCATTATTATTGTTATTATTAAATTACTTACGAGTTTAATTTGTCAGCAACTTTCTGCCAGCCCTCTCTCCTTGCTTTTGCAGCCTTTGCAGTGTTCCCTTGCGTTTTAATTAGACTCTGAAACTCCTAAAATCCCTCACTCAAGAGTTCTTGCTCTGCTGCCGAAGAATACCGAGCGCGCTCCTTCAACATTTTCGCCGACCAATCAAAGGGTTGCCGATCAATGTTTCTACTATCGATGCGTAGCCCCTGTTGGGCCACCCAGTGATCTCACATTACTTCATCCAGCTATACTAATCGTCAACAACAGGTGTGTTCGGGGAACCGGAATAGCGAGCTCAGAGTTAGCGCGATGATTTGATCTTGGATGTGTCATTTGATCTTGGATGTAGTAAGCGACGTACGAAGAACGGGCCCCAGGTCTTTGCAGCTCAAACTTAAGTTTTAACTTTGTGAAGTCTGAAGAAGAGTGTGTCTTTTATTATAGTCCATCTGAGAGATGCAACGGCATACATGAACTTTGTTTTGTAAATTTGCTGTTTCGTTTTTATTTGAATTTGGTTTTTATCTGTGCCTTTGTGGCAAAAAAAATACATCAGTAAAGTCAAAGATTATTGGCCAACATATCATTGTATATTATATACATAATACATTGATACACATTGTTTTATGTTGATAATGTCTGTAGTGTCCATTTCTTTTGGGCTATTCTGTTTATATTGAGAACAGAACCCAGTTCTTTGTATGTGTACACATACTTGGACAATAATGCTGATTCTGATAATAGATTTACCAGGCACAGTTGGATTTGCAGCAGTGAAGTAGGGCTGTGCGATATGACCAAAATCTCATATCCCGATATAAGAATTCTATCGTCCGATAACGATATAAATCACAAAAATGTAACATTTTGTGTAAATTCTGTAAATCTCGGGCAGCTCGTCTTGCAGGAAGTGTTTCCAGCTGCGCGTCATGTAGCTGGAGTCGAGTGTTTTAACCGATGCATGAAACTATACATTTTTAGACATAAATTGTAAAGGCCGCCGTTTTCTTTGTGAGTATTTATTACACAGCGTGCTGCGGGGAAAAGCCTGTTCTAACGTTTGAGTCTAAGGTGTATTTTTTTTTAGCACCCGGCGGCTCTTTTTTAATTCTCATCCGTAAATAATCTGCTCTTTCACGTGATTTAGTTTATTTTGAAAAGTCTCAACAGGATCTTGAGCTTTATTGTGAAAGTAACATAAACAAGCGGACACCCGATGCTGTTACCATCGTTGTTGCTAACCACAACGCACAAAAACAGGGGCTTTTACCGTCCGTAGTGTGGTTATATAAAATATAAGAGAAAGAGAGAACTTTAAGAAATTAATATAGCCACTACAGTGACCATCAAAACAGTTTATTTTGCGACACCACGAAACAAACGATAGCGTAAAATGAAACGATAGACGTTTTTATATCGTCATCCGATATGTATCGTTATATCGAACAGCCCTACAGTGAAGTGTTCCTTTGTGGATTCTTGCCCCTTGTTTGTTTGCAAAAATAAATCTGTATGTGTATGCTTACATATGCACAGTATTTATCTGTGTGATAAATAACAGGTTTTCCACATTTAGCTGTATTTATTTGTAAGTAGAGAGTCATGTAGTGAAAGCTTAGTGACGGCGCTGAGAGACGTAGTCATGTCACTGGATATATTTAGCCAGGTCCCTGTGGGGGGGCTCAGCAATAGTAAAGTCCTTACTGTAAGAACATTTCATGTAACAACAGCAAACAAAGCTTCCGTTTGGCACTCTTCTGTTACGCATAGCTGCACAGAGATGCTGCAGTTCATATATTTTATATACTGTGATCTGAATGTCCAGAGAGGGTAAAAAAAATCTGTCACTATATACACAGACATTTCCTGCTCTATGGTAGAGGTAAGGGTGTCCGGTGAATATACTGTATATACAACTGGGGAATAAATGGGTCGCTTATGTCAAACTGATATAATTACTGTCATGACAGTAATCCTAGAACAGATCCCAGATAGTTACTGAAATGGCTGCATACCAAGCAGGCCTGTGGAAGATGTGATCTGTGCTACATGTTGTAATAAGTATGAAAAATAAAAACCACAAAAGTTATTTTGATTTCTGTATACCACAATTTACCACTGCTAGAAATTAAAGAATTAAGACTGTGGTGTCTCTGTGGTTGTAAAATAGTGTGCACTTGCTAGGATCAGCAGGTTTAATGTTGTAGCATATTACAGGCTGTAGCCTGACACAAAAACAATTTTTTTTAAAGATACACAGGGCAAATAGGAGAATTTACTGTGGATTAATGATGATATTTTGTAGCTCATAGAGTCTGAATGCTCTTCTGGGATCAAATTAAAATTGTAAAAGCACTTCTAATCAGCTTTGATCAAACATCTGTAAATAAAACATTTTAAAAAATGCTTTCTTCATGCGCTGAGTGCAGTTAGGAAGGCAGCTGATTTGAAAGATCATCTAAACTCTATTAGTGTCTGTGTATGGGGAAAATCTGTCATTTTATTTATTTGTTTTTAAATGGTACCCTTCCACAGTAGTGATGTGCAGCTGAAGCTTTGCACACCTGCACACATGCGTGTGTTCATGCATACTTGCGTGCAGGAGCGTGAGCGGTGTGTTAATATGTTGATACAGGCGGTTCCTGTGACACATTCCTGCACAGCTTGGCTCAGATCAGACCAACTGATAATTTTAGCTGTGTGCCTGTGTTGGTCTGTCCTGCTGTGTGTGGACAGTGAATACAAGGTAGCACTTAATGTTTGTCATCCACTGCATCATTCTTGCCAGAGAACCACACGTTGTTTGTGTGTGAGTGTTTGTAACATGTCAGTTAGCAGTCCGTCCTCCCTGTTTTCCTGGTTTGCCAGCATAGCAGCAATCTGGCCTTAAAAGCAGACAGACTACTGTAAACATTAGGTTTGGCATCACAAATGACTGGTTATTATAGTATAGTTTTAGAGAGAGGCAGCAATCCACTAGAATCCTGCAATCCTGAACTATACTTCCAAACTACATTTGAAAACCTTTCCTAGTCCTTTTGAATTAAGATGGATTCAAAGAGGTATTGATTTGTCTCTGTCGTCATTCTGGTCCAAGTCTTGTCAAACTGAGCTGTTATTTTGTGCACCTGGAGTTTGCTTTAGACATTCGTTCCAGGTCTTTGCTTGCACAGTATTTATGCACAGCATTTATTCACAGAGTCTAAAGGATGTGCAAATGATTAATCCGCTGACCTATCGGCGTGACGAACAAATGACGGAATTTCTAATCCCCTCAAGTTAATGACTTTTCACCCTGTTAGGGATCCCAGCTGTAATGCACATTTATGATTCAGCATGGCAAGGCCTGCTTAGAATGAGCACCATGAGAAAATACATTTTCACAGTGAAACAAGATGTTCTGCCCCTTGCAACCAGAGAGTTAGTTTCCTCCTTTATGTGGTGATGGTTTCTGCTATGTGATGGGCATGTGAGCAAAATTCCCATTCACATGGTTACCTGAACTGCTAAATACTAAAAAAAAAAAACAAAACCAAAAAAACCATAGATAAAGAAGGTCCCATATACTTCAGCGTACCTGAAATTAATATCACATGGTTTTATTATGCCATGTTAGATGAAACTATCTGTTTATGTAAATATATATTTAGCTCAGGGCATCTACTCCCCCAGTTATTTAAAGAAACAAATTATTTCAGGATCAGCTCCTCTACCCCGTGGCACATGTTCTTCTTTCACTGAAATAATTCTCTCTGCTGGGAAAGGCAGAGTTGGGTAGGGAAAAGAAAGAAGTGGAAGAATCTGCGAATTGTGTCATTTTCTTTGAATGTGCTGTATCTACCTTTAGTATTCTGGAGTATATTTTACACTGTGGGATAAAATTTGTACACACTGCTGTGTTACAGGCTCATAAATGGCTATTTGAATTCTGTTCTGATGTTCTGTGTAAAAACCATTCAAGAGTAATGAATGCCAATTTCAATGAGAGCCAAAAAGACAGGGGTTGCATCTTTTTCTCTCCAAATTTGGTCACGTATTAGGAGGTTGTTACAATTTGAGAGTTCTCATACACTGGCCCTTAATCATACACACTGAGAGATGTGAAGGAGGCTGTATCTCCCTATCTGAGCTGCTTGTGTATCTGTTTCTCAAGGCTTAGTGCAGCTGAACTTCTGTGCTGATGTCTGCCTCGATCTTATTCATGCAAGAATCTCTTGATGAAGTTCTGTTTGCATTAAAGTGAATACGTCGATGGATAAAATGGCTTTCAGGTTGCAGCAGACACAGAAACGTGTTTTGTTTATGGTTTATTCCAGAGGTGTATCGGCTGAACATTAAACTCCAGCAAATGCATAAGGATTAAAAAGTGTTGCTCCAGGGTACAGCTTTACTCTGCTGCTACACTGATTTTAGAGGCTGTACTTGCCAATTATTCTGCAGGTTTTGCGAGTTAACTATGAAGACTTCAGAGTATGATGTGATGTTGTTTAAAGTTCATCATCAGAAAGGGTTTAGGGGTATGACATGCCAGTACTGAACGCATAATAATATGTGTAAATAATCTATTAGCGGGGAATTATAATATTATTTTGACAGACCTTGATGCACATTGCCATCCAGCACAAAACAAGCAAGGCAATGCAGTAACTAGCTAACAGACTACTATGAAAACATGTAGGCAATAGTGGCAATATCAGTGAATGAGCAGGTCGACAATAATTGAAACACCAACTTCTGCTCATATACTATGATTATATACACTGACCGACCATTTTATTAGCTACACTTTGCTAGCAGGTTATCAGAAGACAGTTACACTTTTGTCATAAAGGGATAGCAATAATACTCAAGTAGGCTGTGGCATTTAAACAATGCTTAGTTGGCACTAAGGGGCCCAAAATATGCCAGGAACTTACCCCCCACACATTCAACCTCCACTAGCCTGGATTGTTGATACAAGACAGGATGGATTCATGCTTTCATGCTGTTTACATACAAAAGTTGCAGCAGAAATCAAGACTCATCAGACCAGGTAACAAGTCCAAAGTTAGTTGACATGAGTGAAGCCGACTGCACTCTTCTGTTACTGTGGCGCATCTGCTTTAAGGTTCAACATGTTGCGCGCTGAGAGATGCCGTTCTACATATCTTTGGCTGTAACGAGTGGTTATTTGAGTCACTGTTGCCTTCCTATGAGCACACTGCATGTCTGCCCATTATTTTTTGGCCTCTGGCATCAACAAAGCATTTTTTCTATTTTCTTTATTAGAGCATTGTCTGTAAACCCTAGAGATGGCTGTGCAGGAAAAGCCCAGTAGATCGATACAGATCAGTCTATCTGCCACATTCAGAGTCACTTATATCAGCTTTCTTCCTCATTCTGATGCTCTGTTTGAATTTCGCCAGGCTGTCTTGGAGACAGTCGACGCTCTACTTGGAAAAGTTTGCTTGGCAGTTTATTTTTTTTATGCTCATGGACACAGCTTGAAAAAAACAATTCTAGTTGAAACTCTTTAATGACATACATCGTGTAATTTCTTACAAACTAAATGACATAGTGGGCAGCGGGATCCAAAATCCTTAACCCTTTGAGGCTTTAGATTGTTTAAGTCGTCATTCTTAATTTTTAATTTTTCAGCAGTTTACAATTAGAATATAGAACTAATGGTCTAAGAAGAGAGAGTGGAGTAAAAAGTGTGACATTTAACATTTACAGAATAATTGCAGAAGGAAATGTGTCAACACTATTGGTACTTAGACACTGGCCTCCACTAGTTTGCAAAGCCGAAAGGAAATTTGTGTTAAGTGGAACATCCGCTGCACAATTTATGCATGCACACACCTGCTTTCCCTGAGGCCAGCCGTTGTGTAAAGACAGTTTGATAACTGCCACTGTATTTGACAGAAAGCATCACTATTTTCTTTTTACCCTTCAGTCAAGTGACATTCATGTACAGTATACCTGTGTTTACTGCATGCTGACAGTAACTGGTCTTTCTTACAATAGTAGATGTATATAGTCTCAGCATCTACGTAGCCTAAAACAATCTGTCTGATGAATTAATGATCTGTATTTAGACAATAACTTGCCGAGAATTCAGTTAGAAAACCTGAGATAATAAAACCTTATGCAGGCATAACAGCCAGCATTATGCAGGTCAGTACTTGCTGTGATGCTCTTTATTTTTTTTCATTGGTAACTTTGCACACATTCGCACATACTGATGGATACTAAAAAACAAACGAACACTGAGGACTTTGTGGCCATGCTTTGAAGTGTTGATGCTATAGCCAGTTTACATGAATGTAGCACAAGAGCATGCATAAAAAAACTGCAGGTCTATACTATGTGCGGTAGTTATGCACAAGAGAGGCTGATGTGAATGTTTGGCTCCTTCTTAATGTTGGAGTCATTTTTATGCTGGTCATCTGAGGATCCCTGTGCTTTTGCACAGTGCGTTTGCAATGCTGGGCACGTGCCTGGTGTGTGAAGGGAATGAGAACTGATAGCTCTATATATAGAAATACATACATGTATGTAGGGATTTAAGAGTGGATTGCGCAAGAGAATAAAAGGTTGCTGAGCACACAAAGGGGGATTACACGTGCTGGACCATACACACCATCTTTGTATTTTATGCTGGTGTATATGTCTTTGTAACAACAAATTTGAGAGTGAGGTATGCTTTTTATTATGTGATTGCTGGCTGCCGTGTGACTGCTGTGGGGCTATAGTATGACTCAGAATTGAAGAGCTTATGTGTGTTTGAGGAATGGTGTCAGACCTGGAGCTGTCAAACTCTAGCACCATCACAGCAGTCTCTGAGATCTCAGTATCATGTTCCTTTTCATCTTTCCTGTTCAATTTGTAATTGTAGAATAAATAACCAGCAGTATTTGCGTGTTCCTTGTGTTGCTTCTGATAGATTTTTTTTTAATTCTCTGAATTTCCATCATTTCCACATCTTTCCAAATGTTCTCAGCTGAGCTTCCAGAGAGTTTGGCAGAGAAACACTACGTCATGTAGGTAGAGCACCTAACAGACAACAAGATCAAGCAAAAAATGGCAAAATATCAGGTAATAATGGATTGGATTTATATAGCGCTTTTCAAGGCACCCAAAGCGCTTTACAATGCCACTATTCATTCACTCTCACATTCACACACTGGTGGAGGCGAGCTACAGTTGTAGCCACAGCTGCCCTGGGGCAGACTGACAGAGGCGAGGCTGCCATATTGCGCCATCGGCCAACACCAGTAAAGTGTCTTGCCCAAGGACACAACGACCAGGACAGAGAGCCCGGGGATCGAACCGGCGACCTTCCGGTTACAGATGCGCTTCCCAACCCCCCTGAGCCACAGTGCAGCACTGGGAGCCCCATGTGCAGCACTGGGAGCCGGTATGTTATTGGCTCCAAGAAAGTACAGCAACCCCTTGTTACTCACGCTTATGTAACATTTCTTGTCACATCATTTGCCACGTTGTGTCGGTTCTCACAGGACTGACAAAAAGAAAAAGAACACCAAAGGCCCCACCAAAAAAATAATTAAAAACAAACGCAGCGTGAAAGCTATTTGATTACTTGATTATTTTTTGTTCACTCCCTGAAGTGAGGGTTGGATTTTATTTCTTTGGGGTTTTAAGGGAACATCCCTTTCATCGCTGTCATTACTCCAACCCTGAGGCAGAATGGTTTCTTTTGACTGTTGACATTACGCAAGTCGCAGGTTTAACTGCAGCTGTGTGTTCATCCAAAAGCATTAGTGTAATAAAAATGAAAAAGACTTAATTGCAATCTTTATTTATTTTGGAATAAAAAAGAGAAAAAAGGTCTTTTTCGGCACACTCCTTTCATATTACCTTTACTTATTTCAAGGGGCTCATTGGTGATACCAGTGGTGGTTCATCTTCTTCCCATTTAATAACTGCAGGTGTCATATATTCTGAACGAACTGTCGCTTCAGCAGAAACTGTGGAGAACTAATAATGCTTTTGAGTGCGAGTGCTCACTGCAGAGATGACAAGGGCCTTTTTGAAAAGGTGGCCCATGCTGCAGTGATGCATTGAGTATATTGGTCATGCCAGATACCCTCTCTATGGAACCCAAAAACAAGATGTGCTCATAGACTGTTTCATCCAATGGTGACATGTTAGTAAGTGCTATCTTGTAACTATCAAGTTGCACAAGTTTTCAAACCGCTTGTTTAACAGTTATAAGTGGCTACAAAAATTCCTTGCGCTTTGAAAGTGCCATACAATGCCACACAAAAATGTACAAAACTGTGCCAGAACATCGATGAGGCAACAATAAATTCCCTTCAGACGGCTGCTCATATCTCATTCTGTCTTCATCCTCTTATCCCTCTACTTCCTGTTACATCTAGCACATCAGTCTGCGTTTTGAGTTTAGGATGACAGAATTTTGGAAAGGTAGGTGTGTGTGTGGGTGGGTGCAGAGGAAGTAGAGCGTGGGAGGAGAGAGGACTGGACTTAATCCGAACAGATTAAATGTAGATTGATGTTTTTTGTCAGAGAATCGTCACCTCTGGCTTCAGATTATACTCTGACCACATCACAAGGACGGGTCATTTAAGGGATTGAGTGCAAAATTATCCCACGGCAAGAAATTTCATAATGATGATCCCCTTTTCAGTTCAGAGTGTCCGTCTTAATCCGTGCATATGTGTAATTTGATACTAGATGGAGAGGGCATATGCTCTGATATTCTCACTTAAAGTTATTTTTTTGTAAGTGACTTCATGAATTATATAAGTCTGTTTTATTTGGCTGCCCTAAATGTGTCTGCAAGCATGCATCTGCATGCTTGGATGGCCAAGTAATGACATAATTCCTCATAACTGGATACTAGATTATACAAATATAACATATATTCTAATCATTGTGCAAAGTATTTCACAAATTTAATTATTACTCAGCAGGACTTTTGTGCAACATGTTCTTTGGATTTTAAGATTTTCTGTCCAACACTCACACCCCCCAGTCCAGCGCAAATTGTTGGCCCATGATGCAATACATCTTGCTTGCTGGTTTAGGTTTCCCAGCCAATCAGAGCACAGCAGTAGGAGGGCATAGAGTGAGCTCATGCTTGTAAACGGCACTGACAGTAGGAGGGACTTTCAATTTACAGTCCCACCCTTTGTTGTCATCCCCGCTCAGCCCTCTTCAGTGCGTGTGCCTTGCATGGAAAAGGGAAAAGCGAGAGAAGGAAAAGGGAAAAGGAAGAGCGGTCAGAGGAGAGAGACTAGAAGGCAAGAGTGTGTGACTCAGGGCGTGTGCTGGTTCTTGAGTGCTACAGTGGCTTAACACAGAGTTGCCATGAAGTCTTCTAGACAGATGTACTCCACTTCACCGACAGTAGGTAGTGTCTCTGTCGACTTTGTGTTTGTTTGTTTTTGTTTTCATGTCCATGTTTGCCTGTGTGTGTGTGTGTGTGTAAATGGTAAATGGCCTGTATTTATATAGCGCTTTTCTAGTCCCTAAGGACCCCAAAGCGCTTTACACAACCTGTCATCCACCCATTCACACACACATTCACACACTGGTGATGGCAAGCTACAATGTAGCCACAGCCACCCTGGGGCGCACTGACAGAGGCGAGGCTGCCGGACACTGGCGCCACCGGGCCCTCTGACCACCACCAGTAGGCAACGGGTGAAGTGTCTTGCCCAAGGACACAACGACCAAGACTGTCCAAGCCGGGGCTCGAACCGGCAACCTTCCGATTACAAGGCGAACTCCCAACTCTTGAGACACGATCGCCCACGATCGTGTGTGTGTGTGTGTGTGTGTGTGTGTGTGTAACTTTACAGTATCAGCTCACCTGTCATCACAGTGGAGTGTTGGTGTTTTGTGTGTTTACACAGGCTGTCAGCTCTTATCTGTTGGTGTTGCACAGGTGTATCACAGTGAGAAGACAGCAGAGAGTATCATACTTCTCCTGCATTATTTCTCTGGCCTGTTAAAATGTCTCGCGCTCTAACCCATCTCTCTCCCACCATGCTTCTTAAGCGAGAAGAAGACATTTGATATCCCGTCTTGCCACTTTTTCAGGTTTATCTGCATGTGTGTTCTTTAAGAGAGAGTTCACCCAAACTGTGAGGATCCTGTGGTACGGTAAAGCACCAGCAGAGGTTTCGGTCGTGAATGAGACGAAGAACATGGTCTCTTTTGTGTTCTGTAAAGCCAACAGTAAACAGAACGTGACACATGCGCTTAAGCGCACACACAAAAACAATTAGCTCAGCACTCAAATACTATAATACTGCGAGTTTGGGGAATTACTTAATCTAAGGTCACCAGCAGCATTGCTGCTATTATTACTGTGTTTATAATGGCCAGGAGAATTATGACACATTTTTGCTTTTATGGTATTAGTTGGCAGCTCTCTCAAAGACGCGTCCTCTTCATGCATAATTTTTCTTCATGCATCCTGAATGTGTTTGGCTTTATCCCATCCCAGTGCCTTTAACTGCTGAGTTTAAATTCTAAATCTGCTTCCCTTCACTCACTTTAAAGCCTGTCAGTTAAAAACTGGTCATGGATACTTTAGACCATCAAAACTAAGCATCGTGGCCTACTTAGGAGTTTAAGTGAGCATGAATGAAGATGGGGCCCGTGTCAAAACTTGGTCTGCTGAATTCATGTAACCGTGTACACGCACGAGTGTATTCATTCATGTGCATCCACGGCGGTCAAATCTTCTTGATGTTACAGCGTTTGCTTTTCATGTCTCCATCAAGTTCATTTTAAAGCTCGAAAGTGCAAAAGGTTTGCCTCAGCTATAGTTTAGATACAAAAATAAAAAAAAAACATGTTAAATTAAGTTTCTTTTTTGAAAGTTGCATCATCTCACACTGCTACTTTAATCTTTATTCCAGTGTTTTAAGGAAGAGTACTTATTATTTGGCACTTTTCAGACTCCGCATTCTTCTTTCACAGCGGTCCACCCAAGAAAAGTGCTGTGAAACCAGCAGTAGATGAATGGACACAAATCACCTCACTGTCCTGCTGTCCCGAGGACCGGTGGTCTTATTTTAGCCTCACTGTCATTGCTTCCTCGTCTAGTCACTAATACACGAGTCTAAATTTAGACAGACGTCATAACAGATGATATTAGTATCGGTGTGTTCTAGTACAGAAAAACAGAATGACGGAGAAGTGTGAGAACTGTGCTGAAGAACTGAATACATCCTGTAGTTGATCCCCCCATTATTTCTACACTCGGGAGACATTCCAGCTTCTTTTCATTGGAGTCCAGCAAAGACAACTAGATACTCTTGAAATGCCGGTTTAAAGCAGAGGACTTATGGAGAACAATGCATATTTCGATTTAGACAAAACATAAGCTACTTACCGCTAATCATTTCCGTTTGACACCCTGCATGTCTTTAACCCGAGTAAAAATGTGACATGTTGTTCTTGGAGTTGATGGCTTAAGATGTGACCTTTACCCTCCCAGTGTGGGGACTGTATGTCATTGGATCCTCTGTGCAAAGACTGGAAAGATACAGCTTGGCTTTTACCCACTCTGGTGTGTGAGTGTCCGTGCGCGTGCTCATGCTCGGTGGGCAACAACTAACAATAGGACACGAGCGGAGATGGGACAGGGGATTGAGAGCTGTATTAGATCCAGCAGCGACAGATGTGCAGACAGGAGGGAAAGTCTGGTGGGGGGATAATGATAGTCAGTGTGTGTCTGTGTGTGTGTGTGTAATGTTTATAACTGCTTTCCTATCATTGTGTATTTACTTGAGGCATGTACTACTCTTCGCTCACCCCTCCATCTGTATGAGCACATGAGTGCATGCCTGATGCATGAATAATGCATGTGCTGACCTACTGAGAAAATGTGGCTGGATTCATTGCTGTTAGCAACAGAGAGATGAAAATGATATGAACAGCATTCAACAAAAGTGCAAATTCAAGCCATGCATCAAGTCAAGCTATGTGGTTATGACCTCTTGTTACGTATGTACAATATTTGCACTGGATGCTTGTTTTCAGTTAACACCTGATCTTGCAAGCGATGCTTCACTAGCATTTTTTTACTGCTGTAATTAATTTTGCCGTATTTGCTGACCTTGCACTGCTGAATGTGAAAGTGGGCCATGTGGAGGCAGCAGGGGTTTGTGTTGCTAGGCAAAATATCCATACCTTGCATCATATATATAGCTTTTTTTTCCTAATGTGAGAACAATAACAGACTTCTCTGTTCTGGTCACCCTACAGTTGGTTTCTGGCTTTCATGTAACTTCTACCTACAGAGGTGTGCTGTTTGCTGTGAATGTGAAAATGTAGCTGTGTGGTTCATAAAATAAGAAATTAAGCCTATTCCAGCTTAAACTTCTTATGTTTTTTTTTTTGTATGTTCAAAACTACGACTGTTTCAATGGATTATTGTGGATTTGTAAAAAAAAACCAAAAAAACAACCCTTTTGTTGAGTGCTTACTTGCTCGTTACAAAGCCTTTTCTTTCTTACGCCTTCTTTGCTTATTTTTGTATTTTATAACTTTAATGTGTTACTCACGCATTTGGCCATAATGGTTCATGTGCATCTGCTGAGCATGAACTGCAAGCCTCTTTCAGCTCTCTTTCAGATGACGTTGCTCTGGTATTAACCTAGAAATAACTGCATAACAGTGTGCTTGTTCTGATCAAGGCATTAAACAGCTTTGTTTTGCTTTGGTTCCTGGTACCTTCTCTGAAAAGTTTGCTGAACAATAGCTCAGCAAAGAAGACCAAAGAAAAAGCTGGAGTGCAGCATTTTTCTTTAATATTTTCATCTTTCTCTTTCTCTTGTTAGGTTAACTGCTGTCGTTGTCCGTGGCTTTAAATTTCCTTTGCCATGGCCAAGCGCGAGGCTGGAAGTACCAGCCCTGTGGTGCGTCAGATAGACAAGCAGTTTCTGGTCTGCAGCATCTGCCTGGATCATTACCGCAACCCCAAGGTCTTGCCCTGCCTGCACACCTTCTGTGAAAGGTAACTAATGTTTGTGCTGTCTGCGTCAATGACACCGGTCAGGAGTCCTAATTACTGCTGCTCGCACTGTCTGCTGCATGTAGCTATTTCTGGCCATTCAAAGGAGCTACAGTACATTGTTTACCATACCTGTCTCTCTTCTAGTAAATCCTGTCTCTTACCCTGTTATCATAGAATTCCTGTCATACCTACACGCTGGCCAATAGAGGAACCTCGTCTATTGCAAATCCCTACACACAATTAAAAAGCTCAGAGCGCTTCTCGTCACTGACGCTGCTGGGATAAGTGCATTCCTCAGCATCAGGGACTGTCAAGGACTGCAGTCTGAAAAAAGGCTCACTGTTGAGAGACACAATTACAGTGGCTCAATCCACAGTTTCTTGGGAAGGATGACACCCCCTCAGGTGACAATGCTAGAGCCGAGCCAAGCAGGAGGAAGCTTTTTGAAAGCTTGTTGTGGGTCATGGTGGGAGGATGGAGAATGAAGAAGGGGCATATTGTTGGCTGCAGAAGAAAACCAGGATTATGTTTCAGACTGGTTTGCTCCTAAACCCACGATCTACCAAATATTTATCGAATGGCTTTTTAAAAGCCACACAGTATGAGATAATTCTCTTTTTTTCCCCCATGCAGTCTGAGCTGCATTTGCCCACCGGAGGGCAAGTTTAATCCCTGGTTTAACTGGATAGCATGTGATGTGGAGTCCTGCTGAGGTGAACAGATTTTTGTCTAGGGCTATACGCAATATTTCCGGACAGATGTTTTAATGCTGGGGTGGGTTTATGTACTTTAAAGAGGGGTGTGGTGCAAACCCCCGCTGGGCCTATTCCTTTTGGGAGGGTGTTACTTTGCTTCATTTTGCTCCCGATGTCCTCTGTATGTGATTGTCATTTTTGCATATAACCTCAGGATACGACTACTTCATAATATAGAAATGATGCCAAAATAATTACATTTTACAACAACAGTAAAAGCAATTAGAATAGATAAATAACATTTTCTTACCCTTGAATCCCTGCCTGCTGCTCCCAGCGGGCTTCATGTCTGATTTTTGACAAAATATTTGATAGAAAAAATGTTTTCGTTCAACCTCTCAGTTGTTCTCAGAAGCAGAAACAGGGAGGCTTGGCTGATACGAGCTTGTATGCTGTCATAAATTAAATATAATTGTTCCAGCATGCAGCCTAAGCAGCTGCCAAACATACTTTTGTAAAAACACAGAGACTTATCCTGAGAACTGACTCAGGGTTTCTTACTGTATTAATCGCCAAATCATTAACTACAGAAACTAAAGAAATACAGCTGTACATCACCTGAGGGTGGGCACCTGGGCTGTAGACAAGGAATGCATTGCAGTCTGCATACTGCACCTGAGAGTTACTGACTGGCTTTGGTTTTTTCCCTTGTTAGCGTCTAATGTTGTTGATACACTCCAGTGGGCTTGTTAACCAAACCTGGAAAAATCTTTAGCATGTAGAGCCAAGCAGGATAGATGTGACTACTAGCATGCGTGAAGCCAGGCCAGAATCCAAACTACACAAACGCACACATAGATGCACAAACAGAAAAAAGCCTTAAAAAATGCACTTCACATGTATTCATGATTGAACTGTTTTGCCTCTTAGTGACTCTGTTAGTCAAATTGATTTGCCAGATGCTCACTTACTCAAAGAGAGTGTACATGTTTTCTCTCAAGCCTGTGGGCTCTGTATTGATTTAAATCCACTCTATTGCCTTATTTGTTGTGACAGGAGCACTATTTAGGCACTGCCTCTCTTTATTATGTGATTGCTCTGTCTTCCTCACACCTTCCTCTTCTTTTTTTTTCTGCTGTATTGGTTATCTAAGTTTTATATTTATATATTTGTTGGCCTCTTCCTTCAGCTGTCTCCAGACCTACATTCCCCCTGAGTCTCTGACACTCTCATGCCCAGTGTGCCGGCAGACATCTATCCTGCCAGAGAAAGGAGTTTGTGCCCTGCAGAACAACTTCTTCATCACTAATCTTATGGAGGTTTGAAAACACAATGCATTAGCCAGATAATTCAAATGCGCATTACAAATAACAAAATAAAGAAATACCTCCTTGTTCCACACTGAATATAAGAATGTATTGCATTAGGTCCTTCAACGAGACCCAGAGTGCTCGCGGCCAGAGGCCTGCAGTGTGTTGGAATCAGTCAGTGCTGCAGCTGCAGGGAAGCCGCTCTGCTGCCCAAACCACGAAGGAAAGGTGAGAAGCTCTTTTGAGATATGCTACTCAAGTCATCACCTTACCTAAATTCCTTTCCATGTTATTTCAAGCAGTAATTGGTGTAAAAGGAACTGAATGTTACATTAATTTCTTTTTTTGCAAGAGAATGACTCGCTCTGTCTCCCTCTGCAGGTGATGGAGTTCTACTGCGAGTCATGTGAGACAGCCATGTGTTTGGAGTGCACAGAGGGCGAGCACAGGGAGCACATGACTGTTCCTCTGCGGGATGTGGTGGAACAGCACAAGGCTACGCTGAAGACACAGCTGGATGCCATACACAGCAGGTGGGGGTCTTGATACCTCGGGAAAGCTTTAAGCAGCTTAAGCATTTGGTCCAGACCTTAGGCGATCTGTGCACACTGTGCCTCATCTGTCAGACATTTTCATTGTGTTCAGCTGCTATGGAATACATTTTCACCTTGTTTCATGTTGCAGGCTACCTCAGTTAACAGCAGCCATTGAGCTGGTGAGTGAGATCTCTCGACAGCTGAGTGAAAGGAAGAATGAGGCAGTAGCGGAAATTACAAGTACATTTGAAGAGCTGGAACAGGCGCTGCATCAGCGCAAGACGGCCCTCATCACAGACTTGGAGAATATCTGCAGTACCAAGCAGAAAGTTAGTTGATGACCAGTTCATTCACTCATGTATATGCACATGCATATGTTTTTGTCCTTAATACCAGAGATTTATTGCTTTCTTGACATTTAATTCCTAATTTTCCTCTTTTTTAATGTATTCAGCTGCTTTTTCTCATCTTCAGTATTGTTTTAACATGCTCTACTGACCCTCCTGTGTCTGTTTTCTCTTATTCCTTCTCATTCTTGAGCACAGGTCCTGCAGGCCCAGCTTTCAGCTCTCCTCCAGGGGAAGGAACATATTCAGAGCAGTTGCAGTTTCACAGAGCAAGCTCTCAGCCATGGTAGTGCTACTGAGGTGGGCAGGCAAATTTTTATATACCAGCAACCTGTCAAACAGGATTATAGGATTTGACTCTCAAGTTTCATGCAGCAATGTAGCAGAATGTCTGTTCTGCAGTAGTTATATTGTTCTGTATTAAAAGGTACAGATGGGGGGGAAGGACTTTAAATAAAATACAGTATGCATCTCCTGTAAGAATAGGTGCTGCTGGTTCAGAAGCAAATGAGTGAGCGAGTAAACGCGCTGGCCAGACATGACTTCCCAGAGAAACCTCATCAGAATGCACACCTGGACTGCCAGGTAACGACTGCTGTCTGTTGTGACCTCTGTTTTTATTGTGGTGGTTTGACTGATTCTCCTACATTGTCGCATCGCAGGTCTGCGTGAGTCCTGTCGAAACTTTTTATTTTTCACGTGACTGTAATTTGACTACATGTATAACAAGCAGTACTCAGAAAGGACAAATCTCCACCAAGGCAGCTCAATCTGTGGGCAGTGTTTACTTTTATAGGATTTTTTTTATATATTCAGTTTGTTTTCTTTTTTTAAATGTAATGAAAGAAGCTTGTAGTGCAGCAAAAGTAATATTTACAATTCCCATATACCAGCAGATTGAACAGCAGGCATGCAATGCTACAAAAACATTACCTCCTCGGTGTGGGTAATAAAACAAATGTATAAACCCAGTCGTAAAGTACCATTAGCTTGTTAGTAGTTACCAGCTGCAGACACAGAAAGACTTAATAATAAAAAATAATAATAAAAAGTATTAAGAAACTCAAAAATTCAAATGTGCTGTGTGTTCAAGGTGGAGACCGAGGGCCTGCGGCGCTCCATCCAGAACCTGGGTGTTCTCCTCACCACAGCAGCTGTGGCTCACACTTCCGTGGCCACAGGAGAGGGCCTCCGCCATGCAGCAACTGGGCAACACCAAACTATTACTGTGACAACAAAAGACAAAGTACTGTCTCTGAATTATGTTGCTTTACTATCGTAATATTGTTCTGCTATATGTGTAAATTAAGCCATTTACTTTTTGCTTTGGCTCTAATGGGTTTACTGACATTTATTTGCTTTTCTTGTGTGTGGCTATTTCAATTTAGCTTTTCATTTTAATTCATAGCATTTATCAGAGTTCGTTTCCAAAAGTTATTTCACGGTGGCTACTCTGGTCACCGAGGCAATTTTCAGGGATTATTTTTATGAAAAGAAATCTATTATAAGCTTCTCATGCATGTGTGGAAAGTGCTTCTTTTGTGTTGTTCGGAAATTGACTCAGTGAACCCTATCTGCAGGATGGGGAGCTGGTGCGGACAGGAAACGCAGTTTTAAAAGCAGAGATAACGTCCGCTGATGGGAGCCGGGCTGCAGAGACGGAGATAACGGACAATAAGAATGGAACATACGAGGTGGGCTACACGTTACGCTCTGAGGGAGAGTACTCGTTTTCTTTGCTGCTGTACGGACAGCCGGTACGTGGCAGCCCTTTCCGACTGCGAGCAGTTAAGCCGTCAGATGTTCCGCAATCTCCAGACGATGTGAAGCGGAGGGTGAAGTCCCCCAGTGGCACGGCTGGCCACATACGGCAGAAGGCAGTGCGACGGCCTTCCAGTATGTACAGCACGACTAAGAAAAAGGAGAACCCCATTGAAGATGAGCTCATCTACAGAGTGGGTAAGAGAGACACGGAAAAGCAAATTATGTCCTACACAAGTTACATTATCTTTGTTACAAATCAAGAATACTTATGTCATCATTTATTAGCTTCTAAGCCACAAGACAGGCTTTTAAATTGACACTCTCCGCTCCAGGCAGTTGCAATTTCCAGTTCATGCCAATAGACTACACAATAAAACTTTGATCTGGCTTGATTGTTTTATAGATTTTTTTTTATAGACAATTTGGCTTTGGCTGAGATAAAAAAAAATGTCACTGGCATTCAAAGGTTTTGCAACTTCTTCATATTATTTAATTCAAGCAAGTTTCTGTAATTTACTTTTGAACTCTTTTGCCGCTTTAAACAAACTTTCCCAAGCCTGGGAGACAGGAAATGAATCCAACAAAACGTATGTCATAGTTTGGTAAACGATCGGCATGAGTGCACAGTGTATAAGACTGGAGACTAATGTGAAAATGGTAAATGACACATTTCTTGAGTATTTGCCTTTTTTTTTCTGTCAGGTTCTCGGGGTAGAGAGAAAGGCGAGTTCACAAATCTCCAGGGGATCTCAGCCTCTAGTAATGGCAGAGTGGTGGTGGCTGACAGCAACAACCAGTGCATACAGGTGAGGCAGTGTAGCCACGTGTTTCACAGTGATTGCACAGAAGTGGATATTCAGACGAGTGTACTCTGCCGTACACTCTAAAACTGTTTGCTTTGATGGACCCAATTGCAGGTTTTCTCCAATGATGGCCAATTCAAGATGCGCTTTGGGGTCAGAGGTCGGTCTCCAGGGCAGCTGCAAAGACCAACGGGTGTCACTGTTGACATGAACGGTGACATTGTGGTGGCCGACTATGACAATCGGTGGGTCAGCATCTTCTCTCCTGATGGGAAGTTTAAGGTAAGATCTCTGTGCAGGCTGAACAGCACTAAATGCCTCATTTAAGGGTTGTTCATATGTGAAATCTATTAAAAAATAGTCTTTTGGTGTTTTTCTGCCTCACCATTTACCTTCTGCTTGAAAAAGTGCTAAACTACTTTTTTGTCTCTCTGCATCACAGAATAAGATCGGTGCAGGACGGCTCATGGGTCCCAAGGGTGTGGCTGTGGATAAGAACGGACACATCATCACTGTGGACAACAAGGCTTGCTGCGTCTTCATCTTTCAATCCAATGGGAAACTTGTGACCAAGTTTGGAGGCAGAGGGACTTCTGACAGACAGTTTGCAGGTGAGAAGGAGGCAGCCACTGCCGGGGAGGAGACAAGCAAACATCTGTTATGAAATTTTGAATATTTGGCAAAATAATTAAAGTGAGTTAAAATATACTGAAAGAAATAAAAACACACTTCCATTATTTAGGATAACATTTTTTATACTTCTTTAAAGGAAAATAGCAAAGGTAAATATCTGACTGCACAACAGTGAAATGCATAAAAATCAAAGGTTAATTTATTAAAATAATTAATCATTAAGGGAAATATGGTTGGTATAAACTCAATGTGTAACATTCAAGTAAATTTCATTTGACCATATTCCATTAAATGTAATGTTGTACACTGTAGTTACATGGAAAATTTACATGTAATCAGATTACTTCATTTTATGCATAAATATTTTTTGAGTGTAAGTAACAGGATTGTTTTAGTAGACAGTAAATCAGGATTTTGAAAGTGTTTGCAATGTGTTTTTTATCATTGTTTAGTATTAGCAACTAAAAACCCTCATTGTGAGCACCATTACTAATGTAGGCGCAGTTTAAAGCGTCAGCTCTGGGCAGCAAACAGCATGAAGAATATTAAAGACAACACTGGCTGTGTGCCCGTAACTCCCACGGTATTACTGCATTAGCCGGGCAGCAGCACCCCCCTGCACCTCCCTGCGCTTTTTCTTCTTTGGATGTCTTTATCTCTGACTAGCTATTTTTTTTCCTTCCTTTCTTTCTTTCTTTCTGTTCTTCCTTCTGTTTTCCAACTCAGAAAAACTTGGCCCAAACATAAATAAATCTGGCTCAGTTTTCAGTAAGTACTAAGTGTGGCCTTGCTGCAACCTTAATCCCACAGTGCAGTGCCCTCTGTCTAACCCAAATCCGTGATCATGTGTCTGACCTCCTGAGATCTCTGATTGTTTAAAAAAAAAACCCTGCAGGATGAAGCTGTGCCTGTGCAGCAATGATCAGAGATGAGATTACATGCCATTGTAATAATTACATGAATCATAATTATTCTTTTTTAAGATAAGTTTGTTGTGTGTATTGTGCTTTGGGTGAAAAACGGCTATGAAAAGAGAGATCGGTGTGAATGAATTTTACTGTTTCCAATAACTCATTCTGTGGTATTTTAATATAATCAGTTTCGAGGTCTGCTTTTAATGATAAGTTAACTGGACGAGTAACCCAACCATCAGTGTAAGCACTGACAGTATGACTAAGACAATATAAATATTCTGTGATTGGGCAGTGCATGCATAACAATGATTTAGGCCTTGAGCCTCTCCATATAATTTAACTTTCAGTATTGACTTGAAATGTTGCATGAAAAGAAGCACAACATACTACTCGCATCCAATCAGAAGGGTTTCCTATTTTATAATTGCAGCTTTAGACAAACTATAGATGAAAACTACATTTAGTCAGCCTACTAACAGTGAAGCCAATGCATAAACAACAGGAAACAGTCTCTGCTTTAACTACCAACATAACCTGCTTCTGTCTCCTCATCCAGGCCCGCATTTTGTTGCCGTGAACAACAAGAATGAAATTATCGTGACCGATTTTCACAATCACTCTGTGAAGGTAAGAAAAAAAGACGACCTATGTCTGAGTTTGCCACCTTAGCTGTGATTTTTATTTTAAAGGGAGGCCGTGCACATGAAGATGCTGACCGAACTTTTCTGGCTTTTTGCCTCAGGTGTACAGCGCTGATGGGGAGTTCCTGTTCAAGTTCGGCTCTCATGGCGAAGGGAACGGCCAATTCAACGCTCCCACTGGCGTGGCTGTGGATGCCAATGGAAACATCATTGTAGCTGACTGGGGTAACAGCAGAATACAGGTGAGGCAGCTTGCAGTTTACGTGTAGATGTAATTTTAACGCCGTTGCTGTGTTTTGTTGTGACAGAATTGCTGAAAATTCTGACCTTTTTTTCTGCATCAGGTGTTTGACAGCACAGGGTCCTTCTTATCCTACATTAACACTTCGGCAGACCCGCTGTACGGCCCCCAGGGCCTAGCGCTCACCTCAGATGGACACGTGGCTGTTGCAGACTCTGGCAATCATTGCTTTAAAGTTTACAGATATCTGCAGTAGACTGAGGGGAAGATGTCGCCGCCACCACCAACTCCTGCTTTAAAAAGCAATGTCACATATTTCTTGCAGAGAAAAAGTTGCAACATGCCTGCACACTTCCCAGAGGCTCCATGTCCACAAATTAATTTCCTGTTCATTTTGTCTGTAAATACTTCAAGGATTTAATGTCCAGAAATGATATTAAGAACGAACTTCCAAAACATGCAATTTTAATGTTTTCAAAGACAAAATTGGCTAGATATCACAAAAACTACTGACTACTGCAAGAACAGAAACCATAATTACTGAAACGGCAGTGAGTTCTTGGATTACTTCTATTTTTAAAAACAATCAAGCAGGTAAACATATCTCATATAGAGACTTTCAAATACTTGCGTTTTTTTTTTTTTTAAAGAATGTGAGACAGCCTCTGCTCAACTATACACCTGCAAAGTTAGATGACTACATCTTGTACAGTCGCGTTGCTGTTACATGGCTAAATAGGTCCATAGACAGACATGCATATATCAAAAACACCTAAACAATCAATTAGGCATGTCTATATTTTGTCATTCTTGGTTTGTCTAACTTTAACTTTCCATAAAGCTGAGCTATAATGCTTCTCTCCACCTCATGTTTTTATTCTCGGACTCTACTAGAGTAGCTTTGCATGATTCTGTCTGAAACAAGCTGTTTTAGTTTGAGGTTTGAGATGGGCTTTATCAGCAGATGGGCAGTGTTGCGCTTCTCACAGAGCTGCGTGCCTGAAAATCAATAATTCAATTTTGGTACCTAAAAATTTCAGCTTAATAACTTGAAATGTCAAGTTATTGAGGGAAACAGAGTGCTTTAGGCAGCTAGAAGCCTGAGCTATTAGCGCATGGGAATTATTTGCACAAACACTTGGCTAAATTTGTGATTAGTATCAATGTCACAGTAAAAAAAAAAGTTTGTGTGTGTGTGTATGAATGACATAGATTAGGTATAAGCATAATAGTTTACTCTGATTGGCTTAGAGCCTAAAACTAACCAACTATCGACAGGAAAAAATGAACAGGAAATTAACCCCTGGCTCAAAGGCCTTTTAGCTCTATTCCCCAAGTGTATCTTCACAGCCTGTCAGTCTTAAATTGTTTTGGCAATGCAGATGGGCAACACTCAGTATCCAGCAAACAAGGCAACGCAATGAAGATTCCCTGTTTCCTGAAAGGAACATGATGCTTTATGAGTAAAAAAAATGCTCAGGTCTTTCCTTGAACAACGTTGCATGTTCGTGTGCTCTGAAAATGATCTTCTTGTCACTGCCTTACAATATTCATCAGCGAACTCTGCAGAAACTTCAGGAATGTGTTGTTTTAAAAGGAACTGCTTATCATTCTCATTCTGCACCTTATCAGTCTGACATGATCACTGCACAATTAAAATTATTCTTATCATTGTTTTTTTTTTTTTTTTATTTCTATTTAGCCATAAGATGAGTTTACGTATATGCAAGTTGTTTCATTTTGGGATCCAAAGACAAGCATCAAAAAGCACAGTAGTTAAAAAAAAAAGGCTAAATATCTGAACCAGCTCCCCTTCACCCTAAAGTCGGAGCCCTACTAGCAAAACAAAATAATAGTAACTAGTCCTTGCACTTTCATATATTCATACCTACAATTCACTGTAGTTGTGCATATGCACATTTACACGTATGTATATATTTATACATATATATATGGATTTGGTGTCTATATAGCCTACATATTCCAGCACTTAAACAGAAACAAGGTCACGCCAAGTAGTTAACTGAATGAATGAAACATCAGTGGAACAAAGTTGTAATAAGTACATATTATTTGCTGTATTCTTTTTTTTTCCTTTTTGCAAAAGAATTTATTTATTTACAAATTTCTTTTCTACATAATTTGTTTGACAAATTATTTTTCTAATTGGTCGGTTTGAACCTTCTCCTCCTCTTTGCCAAACTTAGCTATACCATTGTAACTTGTAGCACTCAAAGCTGTTTTCTGTTTTTGACTCTTCCCGGTCAAACAGTGACGTTTCCTTCTGCCAAAACCTATTGTTGTAAGTTGCTGTTGAACATTGCACAGAATACAAATAATGAGAGTTATATAGTTTGCAAGAGTAATATATGCCTCTATGTATAGTTCATTTTGACATAATCAGAACGTGTACTGTATATTACAATCATATTCCTGTTGTAGCTGACAAGCACTTTTATCGTGGATTTTCCAGGATTTGTATTCATTTGCTCTGTAGTTCAATGTTTAGAGGTTTTTGTTTTTTTGTGCGTGTGGCTCTTACAAAAACACCAGCTAATATGCAGTGACACAAAATCATCTCTCACCTGTGTTTTAGAAATACTGTCTGTCCCCCAGTACTGACTCATTCTGATTTTCCATCTGCATTTCCTATTTATTGGAAAACTGACAGATTGAGCTAAACTTCCCTTCTCACTAGACTGTATTTATTCTTTTTGTTGTTGCTTTTAACTGTCAAAAGACATGTGGGGGGAAAACTGAAGCACACAGTATTAATAAAATGACATCAACTTTTGTGTATACAACTGTGTACTACAAGAGGCCATTTACAAGTAATCAGTCCGTTCATGTATCACGGGGAAGGTATGATTGTAAATTAAAGAATGACTAAACTACTGCAAATTGCCTGCTTTGTATAACTAAACTTTAGTTTATGTATTATACAGTAGACTCATTTTTACAGTGAATTTTCAGTTGTTTTCCTTTGTTTCTTGGCCAGATTAGATATCAGCATCTCTCTTCATGCCTACTTTGCCTACTATGCCAGTTGTTTTTTTTTTCCTGATGTCAAATGAGATAAAACGTCACTTGCCTGCTTCTTGGCTTCTACTGGCTTGGCATTTGCAATAATGTTAAAAGAACTCGACATCACTGGGACTTAAGACATGAGAATCATATTCTCACGGCTTTTTTTTGCACAGAAAAATGTTACTTAATACTTTATAAAACACATTTACAATACACTGACACGAAGCCTCTCAAGAGACCTTTGTATAAATCAAATGAGTCATAACAGCCCGGCCTTTCCAGTTTCTTGCAAGACACCCCAGCAGCCAATAACTTTTAAGCATTTGATGAATCAGTCTCTGCTGGTGTATAACAAGTGTTTGCTACACACCAGGCATTCAGTGGTGCAGTGTATAAATAGATTCTTAAATATAAGGTTAGATTAAAACTATCTCCTGGTAAAGCTATTTAAAAAAGATTGGCTAGAGTGAATAAATATTAACCTCTAACCTTCAACCTAAAGGATGAAAATGGCAAGCAGCCTGTTTTGTTAGTAGAATGAACCAAAGCTATTAGCATTTTTATCAGCTGGATGTAATAACTCAGCGTAAATGAAAGCTGATGAAAACGATACAGTCATGGTAAACAAAAATGACCTTTAAATTTAAAAAGTGTAAGTCTTAAAAGTAAAACCTCAGATAAACTACAAAATGGCCTTCCACCCAACCGCAGGAACAGCATGGGGAAAACATAAGTACACACTTAATGCTTTCATAGGAATTAAGGGGTCATACAAAAGTTTTAAAAGTCTGGAGAGTCTGTTAGGTCATTTCCAAACAAGTTTTCAGAAAACAAAGCCTACCACATTTGGACACCTGGGCCCTATTTCAGGAAGCCGGTTTAGTGGAAAAACTGAGTAAGTATACCCTGAGTTAACGAAAACTCTGGGTTTTCAGTTTCACAAAGCGAGTTCAGATGAAGCCTCAGTGAGTCACTATGACGACACACTCAGTGAAGCTAACCTGCCCCCTAGCAGGTTTACTACAACTAACCCTGACTGTCTCCGCCCCTTTGTCGGAAACCTGACAGTAGGAAGTGTCAGACATGGCGTGCCCCGTCCTTGAAGAGCCAGTAGATCGTGAAGCCCAAATTCTCCGCAGAGCTCTCCGCCGGGAGAGAGTGATCAGAGCGTGTTTGGACATTTTATCATTTCCTGATGATTTTCTGTGCGAACGTTACCGTTTCACAGCACAATCTATAAGTTATTTGGATAACATCCTCAGGCCATATATTACGCATGTGACACATCGCGGACATTCTCTCAGTTCTGTACATATTATTTGTATTGCACTTCGTTTTTTGCAAACGGGAGCTTTCTGTATAATATTGGTGACGCTGAGCACGTTTCCAAGGCTACCGTCTGTCGGGCAGTCAGGAATGTTACAGTTGCACTGAAACGTCTCCTGTACTCGTCTGTGGTGTTCCCCAGTCATAGACCCACAAGATTTATCAAAGAGGGATGCCACAAAATTGCAGGTATCAGGATGAACAAAACTTAATTTATGATGTGGTGATACTTGGACTACTACTTAAATTTTACATTTATTTCCAGGGTTCCCAGGCGTGATTGGCTGTATAGATGGCACTCACATTCCAATCATTGCTCCTTCAGTAAATGAAGGAGACTATGTGAACAGGAAGTCTTTCCACAGCATTAATGTACAGGTACATAGTTCCCTGTAGCATTTCAAACTAACAAATTATTTCATTATAGTAATGGATGCTAATTTGTGTTCTCTGCACTGTGAAGATCATATGTGATGCTGCCAACATTATCACAAATGTGGAAGCCAAGTGGCCAGGCTCTGTCCATGACTCACAAATATTCCGTGAATGTACACTGAGCACAAAATTTGGACATGGTGAGTTGAGAATACTTTAAAATATATAAAGACCAATTGCTTCAGGGACATTTGAACTGAAGTGTATCCTTCTGTCTTAGGAGAGTTCACTGGCTACTTGCTTGGTGATATCCATGTTTACCCTATTTGCTTACCCCTTACCCTGACCCGGGCCCACAGCAGCGATATAATCTGGCTAATTGCAGGACAAGAGCCAGAATTGAAATGACTATCGGAATGCTTAAGGCCCGGTTCCAGTGCCTGCAAAGACTCAGGGTCACCCCAGAAAGGGCATGTGACATTATTGTGGCATGTGTGATTCTTCACAACATTGCCACAATTAGAGGAGAACACTGTCCTTCTGAACCAAACATCAGCAGTGATCCAAACCATGAACATCCTGACCCTCCCACGGACATACAAGATGGAAGCGCAGTCAGAGACACCATATGTCACAATCATTTCTTTTGACCCATCACCTCAACATGTTGAAAGAGGAATAAACAGATTTTTTGTTCAACTGGCTTTATTGGTCGCCTGTATTTCCTGTACACAAAGTATTAAAAGATGTAAACCTCATAAAGTGTCTCTGTTGCTTCCTCCTCTGTAACAGCTGTCAATGTTTCTCCATTATTTTCCTGTAGTAAAGAAATAAACAACATTGCTGTTCTACTGTGAACTCATAATCTGTGGAGTATTACTCACAACTGCATGTTGGTCTGGCTCAACAGGAGGCTGCACCAGATGCAGTACACCACCACCATCAACTGATAGAATATGAGGTTTATACAGGTCACTTATAACTTACAAGGGACCAAATGGCAATTAACAAACATACCAATCAGCTTACACTTCATTGTCATTATGCTCTCAAGGACAACCAAGACTGAGGGAAGGCAAAATCAGTAGGAAAATAACTTCACTACAAAATAATTGTTACGTTCCCCCCGAAAGGGTCTAGGCATGTGAGTGAGGGGACCAGTAACAAATGAGTCCAGAACAGAATGAAAGGAAAACAGACCAGTGTTTTCAGTAAATAAAATAGTCTTTATTATAGATCATCTTAACATGAAGAGCCGGCAACGCCGTTTTACCAATAACACTTGGAAAAAGAGAAAAAGGGTTGCAACAACAAAGAACACAACAACCAAACAAAAACTCCACACCACGAGGAGGTACTTCCAGGGGCCCACAAGCTCACCCTGTCACTAACAGCAGCTGGCTTTACTGCTGCCAAGGCCCACAAGCCCACACTACTCACGCAAAGCAGCTATGCTGTTTCCACAACTCCACACTTTGAGCAGGCTAACCGCAGAGACACCAGAGAACACCCCACACCCTGCTCACAGCTCATCCCCAGCTTATATGACCTCCGAGAGGTGATTGCTGACTGGGCCCAGGTGGTAAATGAGTCCAATGAGCAGCAGCTGTGTCCTGGGGAGAGAGAAGAGCAAGAGAGAGGAGGCGGAGAAAAACACCACGCCCACACAAGGGCAGTATCAGGAGGCCCAGCTAGGGCCGTAACACCCCCTCCCATAATTACAAACCAGTGGTTTGTCATAGAATGTCCTACCCAGCTTTTAAACATATCACCTACTATCCACCATAATAACGGTTAGGCATACCCTGCCGAATCTGCCAAGACCTTTTTGATGGGTTGAAAACACTGCACGGGGTTGGCTCAAGTCCCTCAACATAGTGTCCCAAATGACAGCCAAATGTTTTTTGAGCCATCACATATGGAGAACCCATCAGGCAGCTAGAAGGCCTTACAGCAACACTTCTCTGACGCTTCTTCGCTAGGTCATGGCAAAAGGCATGCTGGTTAGCCAGAGGTGCAGGTTGAAATGGTTGTGTCACACACAATCTATCACACTGTAGGTCATCTGGACCCGAGAGACCGTCATCAGGTGGCAGATTACAATTAGTTGATCTCTGACAGTGACCAAATGACACCACTGAGCAATTATGCTCCAACTGTTGCCTAGGACTGGCAACTTTGTCGGTTTGTGAACCACAGTTCACTCTTTTGAAAGCAGATCGATTTTGCTTTGAGTTTGCTTTCAAACAGTGAGCAACCAGGTGGCCAGGTTTGTGGCAGAAGAAACAGAGCTTTGTTTTGGCTCTTGAAACCACGCCTGTATCGGCTTTGTTAGCTGGCACACTCCTAACTCTCAAGACTGACTGTTTCTGTTTGTAGGCTCCACAATTTGCTATTAAATGGCCAGACTTTAAACAAAAAAAACACTTTCGTTTCACACTGGAATGGGACACAAGTACCTCACCCTTTCGGTACTGTGTAGCTGGCACATCACTAACCTTCACTGGGGCATCGCGCCGGTCATACCTACTGACACTGGTTTTATGGACGAGCGCGAACTCATCAGCCAGCGTCGCAGCCTGCTGTAGCGAGGAAACCTTCTGTTCATTAATATATGCCGCGATGCGCTCAGCAATGCAGTTCTTAAATTCCTCTATGAGCATTAGTTCCCGGATCGAAGCCAGGTCAGTGGCTTTACAGGCCGCACACCACCGATCGAAAAGAACACCTTTTTCCCTGGCGAAATCAAGATAGGACTGACCCTGACCTCTTCTCAACCCCCGGAAACGCTGCCTATAGGCTTCTGGGACCAGCTCATAGGCCAGCAGGATAGCCCTTTTCAGCTTGTCATAGTCCAAGCTGTCCTCAGCTGACAACGAGGAACAAACTTCTTGAGCCTTACCCGCCAGCTTACATTGGAGCAAAATGGCCCATGAATCCCGTGGCCAGTGCAAGGCCGTGGCTATTCGTTCAAACGACTCGAAGTAGCTGTCGACCTCAGTGTCACGGAACATCGGAACCAGACGACTGTTTTTCCCTACGTCAAACGGGATGTCCGCCTGACGAATGGAGGCGGTCGGAGGAAGGGAAACCTGCCGGAGTTCCAGCTGTCGCAACCTCACAGCTGTCTCTGCCTCCACCTCCACCTTCCTCAATTCGACCTCCCTAGCCCTAGCCAGTTCCGCGTCCAAACGCCTAAGCTCTAGCTCCCTTTTCAGCTGGAACTCTCTCTCACGCTGCTCCTTCTCCAGCTGGAGACGAGCCAGACGGACACGGAGCTTAGCATCCAGCTTCGAGTCTTCACTTGATTCAATGGAGAGGGGTTCGAAGCGAGGCACTGTCATGGGTTTGTTCTCAGGCAGCCCCTGATCAACAGGTGTCGACACCAATGGACCTACAGCTTGAGCTGGCGCCTGCAGAACGGGCTGAGACGCTGCACCACGCTCACCCTTAAACACTGCAATATCAAAGGTAGCCATTGACTCTAAAACAAAAACTACCTGAGGCTAACAATAACAACAAAGAAGCACCACCTCCAATACACAAATGAGAAACAGGCGGGAAAAGCGTGGCCACAGGTTAACCAATAAATAAAAATACCGCCAACCCTCTCCCCAGACCTGCCTACTAAAATCTTAGCCTAGTTAGCTTCTGGAGTGTACCAGGCTCGAGGCAACTTTAAAGGCTAAGCGTCAAGTGCACAAAGCACCGACAAGCCTACCCCCGACAGGGAACTAATCCCCACCCGGGATTACTCCGAAAATAATAAAGGAAAAATAAAAAATGAGTGCCTGAAGGAGGAGCTTACGCTCAGCTAGACACTCCCCTTTGCTAACTGGAGAGAGAGCGCAGCAGATACCATACAACTAAACAAGCCACCGGCAAACAACTCACTAAAACTCAATTGTTGTTCCTTCCATTCATATCCCGGACGAGCCCCCACTTTGTTACGTTCCCCCCGAAAGGGTCTAGGCATGTGAGTGAGGGGACCAGTAACAAATGAGTCCAGAACAGAATGAAAGGAAAACAGACCAGTGTTTTCAGTAAATAAAATAGTCTTTATTATAGATCATCTTAACATGAAGAGCCGGCAACGCCGTTTTACCAATAACACTTGGAAAAAGAGAAAAAGGGTTGCAACAACAAAGAACACAACAACCAAACAAAAACTCCACACCACGAGGAGGTACTTCCAGGGGCCCACAAGCTCACCCTGTCACTAACAGCAGCTGGCTTTACTGCTGCCAAGGCCCACAAGCCCACACTACTCACGCAAAGCAGCTATGCTGTTTCCACAACTCCACACTTTGAGCAGGCTAACCGCAGAGACACCAGAGAACACCCCACACCCTGCTCACAGCTCATCCCCAGCTTATATGACCTCCGAGAGGTGATTGCTGACTGGGCCCAGGTGGTAAATGAGTCCAATGAGCAGCAGCTGTGTCCTGGGGAGAGAGAAGAGCAAGAGAGAGGAGGCGGAGAAAAACACCACGCCCACACAAGGGCAGTATCAGGAGGCCCAGCTAGGGCCGTAACAATAATCCATTATGGTAAAGAGTTTATCAAATGAATGAGTAGCACTGCAAAGGTGACTGTGAAGAAAGGATGTATGCACATCATGTATTATTTTGAATTTACCCCCTATGTAGGCACTTGTGTCTTGCGGGGTTATTGACTCAGAGGATGTCCCCGCAGAGATGCCTTCGGCCACAGGGCGCCCACTGTTTTGGCTGAGGGCCAACTGCTCAGCCTCTGTGAGTGGTGGTGGTGGTGGAGGACCCCCACCTGTTTTTTGGGCCTCCGCTTTTTTTCTGTTGGCTATAATGGGGTCACATTTGAGCATACAGAGTAAGCAAATATGTACTTGTAATGTGCTCAGATAATTTCAATAAGTGCTTACAGAAAGAATATTAATGTAGCCTCTAACTACAATTGATTTACATCGGACAAACAGACCAAGCACTATGGCTCATAATACAATTACACCTTACCTGTTTGGACTATATTTTTATATTTCATTTTTACTTGCTGCCAGGCACGTTTGGGGCCTGTTGGGTTGCACCTGCGCTCACATCACAACATAAAATGTATACAATAACAAATAAAATAACATATGATAAAATAACGTGTTAAACGGGTGGAAATCCCTAGATCAATGTTTAAATTAACACTCACGCATTGACGCTGTCGGCTATGTTTTGCCATGCATGCTCCCTTTCTTTTGCAGCTGAGGCTGTGTTACTTTTTTTCCGCAAAATTTGCATGTTATCGGCATATGCTGCCATCAGAATTTCGGCCTCAAGCGCTGTAAAATACATTGACCGCGCCTTCTTTCCCTCCGTCTCCATGGTGACTCGCTTACTCTGTGCTCCGCTTATCAGGGCTTTATGTATCCTCGTCCGCGCGCTTCACTTGGGGTTTAAGCAACTCCGCGTTGATTGAACTACTTGTTATCAGCCTTTCTGAAACCGAATATTCCGAGTTGGACAGTTCGGGGTTACTCAACCCTGAGTATCGTTTTTCACTCTGAGTTTTCTAAACCGGCCTCCTGAAATAGGGCCCTGGAACTAAAATATAACCCAAATATCCCAAAGTACTCTAGAGTTCAACGTTAGGCCATCTCTGTCTGACAGCTAAAGCATGGCAAAAACTGAGGCATGTAACAAGACAACGATCCCAAGTGCAGCAGGAAATACTAAATTGCAGAGACTTGTCGTGTTTTTGATCTTTAGTAACCTTATAGCAAAGATAAAGTTCAGTTTAAAGGAAATTGTGGAAGAAGTTGCAATACTATTCTAATTTTACTGCATTGTCTAAATACAAAGTGTTTTAAATGGATGACAGACTTACAAGTCAAATACACTTTGCATCTTTTAATCCTAATGTGAGAAACACCAATCACATTAATAGAACCCCCCCCAAGGGGGGAAAAAAAAAAAAAAAAAAAAAAAAAAAAAAAAAAAAAAATCCAACAATACATTTCAGCAATAAAAAGTATGTATTGAATAAGATACACCATCTGAGACAACATTTACCAGCAAATACTCAAAGTTAAAGAGTAGAGTTTCAGTCCCAACATGTGATGGCAGACCTCCGTTTTAAATGAGGCCATTTAAGATTACAAAAAAAAAAAAAAAAAAAAACCCCACACACAAAAAAACTACCAAAAAACACATTTAAAAAAGTTAAATGGGGACAAAAAGACTTAAAATACAATGGTGATGATTTGAAAACAAAATTCTGTTTATGGAAAAAAAAAAAAAAAAAAAAAGTGCAACAACTAATGCTTGCTGAGCTGCAGTTAGAATACTGCGGTAGTTTTTCCTTCTATCCAGATCAATACCAACACTGGCTGAAACTGATTTGCTTTCAACACTGCGGGGGGGAGGAAAAAAATGCAGCCTCAAAAATAAGCTGCAAGAAAGATGCAACTCCGCAATATACAGAGGGAAAAGTCCAAAAATGCCAAGCGTGCAACTTTAAGTTTTTATCATCTTATATAAAATTAAGTGTTTAAAAGGTTTGTGATAAAATGATTTGTACTGATGGATGTTGCCACTTCCATTCATTCCTGGAAGTCTAATTGTAAAATCAGTACAATATGGACAAAATTGAGTGTTCAGTCTCATATTGATGAGGGAATGTAGCATGATAACAACAGACAGTCAAACTATACCAGACAATGCTTCACCACTGACCCTTCTAAGAGTGAGCTTTTATAGTAGTAGAAGTATGGCATAGTTGTTGCTAACGGGATAACAGCACTGAATATGCTCTGAACAACAAGAGCATCCGAGGCATCTGCAACCCAGCAGACACAGTGATGAATAGCAAAGCACTTCTCCAAACCCCCAGCCAAAGGAGGTGGTATGAGCCTACAGTGTGTGTCCAAGTTGAAAACTACCAAATTTGTGTACACCTGGTACTTTTTATTCAATGTAAAATGTACTTTCTAAAAACCAGTAAGACAACTCAAAAGCATACATGACTTCAAGGGTCAACATCAGCCTATCACTCCAGCCTGATCTATGAGATAAAGCCTTGCCAACAGGCAGAAATGAACACGCAGGCGTTAAACTTGTTTAAACTCTCAGTAATAGTGGCATATTTGCAGTCTGCTGCCTGGGTCATTTTTCCCTGGGCTGAAGAAAGGGTAGACAGGCTCCTCAAAGCAGGTGTCAAACATGTACAGCCTCTTCATTGTTACAGCATCATAGAAGCTAAGACGCCCGTTGTCATAGTCCAGGTACACACCCACGCGAGGAGAATTCCAGTAGTCGGCAACTGGAATGCGTCCGTCCTCCCCATTGGCGTACAGCCGGTCCTGCAGGCACAGGCTCCAGTATCCTGCGGAGGGTGTGAGGCTGACGAAGCCCTTCCTGTTGCTGCACTCTGTGGTCACTCCCAGGTACCACACACCTTTGTCCCTCACATCCACCTCCCAGTAGTGCTGGCCACTAGCATACTGGGCTGTGGAGAGGACGCCACAGAACCGATTGAAGCGGGCAGGCAGGTCTGGCTCCTGGCTGCGGACACGGCCCTCCTCCACTTTGGTGTCAAAGTCCGAGATAAGCAGGTTCGGGTGAGCGGTGTCTGGGTCCAAGGTGAGGTTCTGGGGCACTATGGAGACGCCATGACAGATTAAATCACATTAGTCTTAAGCTGACCTGATACTACATTTTTAAAAGAGCAGACTTGGTAGACAAACTGCCTGCTGAAATTGATATTTTTTTATATTGTCATTTGTGCTTAGAAATATAATCATTTGTATGCTGATAAAAATCATATCCTTATTAGGACTGATAAAAGTCTGTGTGCAGAAAAAAAAAGGTAGATTAGTTGACTATCAAAAAGAATCATTAATTGCAGCCCTATTAGACAGTAACCCGTTTCAAAAAGAAAGCATGCAGAAAAGTTAACCTGCATTACTGCAGTTTCTTTAGAGACTTTAATATATTCACCATCCAGCAAGCTTTAGGCTGAAAATGCCCAACCTCATGCCTAAAAATCTGTCTTACAGTTCAAATATAGCATCTCTTAAGCACTAACAGTACATGATTCTTCAACTTACTGGTGTGCAGCACGTGCATCATCTTTTTCCACATGATGAGCTGAAAGGGCCCTGAGAAGTCTGTAAATTCTGTCGGACAGTTAACCGGCTCCAAAGAGGTGAAAGGCTTGCACTGTACAACTCTGCAGAAGAAACATGGAAATTAACATGCTGGGTTTTTGTAAAGCATTTTTGTAATAAATGAACAAAAAGCTACTTACTCATTAAATGTCTCAGCAAGGCTCTGTTGCAGGGGGGGGAAGAAAAGAAAGAATATACTTAATTTGTGGTTTAATGTATAATTCAAACCCTAACAAACAAGTTTCATAACATTTCTGTTGCTTTGAGCAGCCCCATGTGCCCATATGCCATTTTAAGGACGCTTTGATCCTTAATCCTTAGTGCACAGTGGTAAACTGTCATCAGGGTGTCTGCAGTTTATCACAAATTAATATTTAAAGTCCTTTTATAAGAATATGAAATCAGACCAGTTTCATGACCGTTTGGCTTTGCATGATGAATGGCCACGCAGTATGCTCACATCCACAGCAACTCTGCTTTTAATGGTAATTTGGAGAAGCTTGTCAAAATAAAGAATGTTGGATGATGGCGGCTATTTGCTGGTGGGGTTTTACTTCACGTTTGACTTCCCATGTGATATTTAAATACAACAATTTGGGCTCCTGAGTATCTACAGTAAACAGTATTTAAGGCTACTCTGGTTGACTAGGGGCGTGTTCCTAGGTCTAATTTTATAACTACAACTCTGTGCACCAAATTTTCCCATCGCATTGTTAACCTAAAGACAATGGCTGTGCTTTTATTTCAGCTTTAAAATGTATGATTATCACCCAGTTATAAACAAGCATTTTCACTTTTGCGTACAGTTTAAAAAAATTAAAATAAAAGGGGGCACATGTTTGTCATAGGCAGCATGATTGCATTAACACAAAAAGGTAAAGGCAATAGTGCAGCTTTTAACAGAAGAAGCCTGATAAAAAGGAATGTTACAGGCCTGCCAAAGCTGTATTTAAGACAGTCTCATTCTTAAGAATACTGCTTTATCCTTTTTGAAGCAAAAGGGTTTGGGATGGGGAACTCAGCAATAACGTTATCCAACTCTTATGTCATAGCCATGGTCTGACAATTTACAAGTTAAACTTTGAAGTCAACTGACCTCAAAGTTAGTTTTTCCATTGATCTGGCTGTGGATAGCTGCTATAGCTTTGTCCACAGCTGCTGCTTCCGTTTCCACAGTCTTCAAGTTATCATCTATAACAGCCATGGTGGCCACTTCCTCAGCGTCCAGGCTCTCAAGCAGCGAGTCCCTCTCGTCCAGCAAAAACTGGACCAAGGCACCGACGTCTGCTTCAATCTTTTCCTTGAGTCTCTGCTTTTTCAACTAGAGCAAAAGAAAAGTATAAGATAAATGTGTCGCATTCAGTGTTGGGTAAGTTACTTTAAGTAATTACTTAATATTGTATTTAAAATACTTAATTACTGTGTCGGGAAAGTTACTTAATTACTCAATAAGTAATTAAACTAAATACTTCTGTGAAGATTATGAGTAAAACATGTTATTTTATGACCATAGTCAATGTAGTTGAATTATGTTAACAGTTGTAGGACATGTATTATCCTTTAGTTTAGATGGTGTGCTGTGTATGTAGTCTAGTTCTCATTATACTCTTGAGTTAACAGAACATATTCACATATTAGTTTATTAGATAAATTTGCATCACTCTGTATCCTTGATCTGCTGTGAATGTCTCACACTGTGTTCTTGACATGTTTTATTGCTGAATCATGAAGAGAAAGGAGACTCTGAGTCTAGGGCAGAAGAGATAAACCACATTCTATACCCCCACCTTTGCAGGAAGACAGGGAGGCAAGGTCAGGAGCCAGTCTCGCTAAGAAGTAGAAAAACATGTGAAGATGTAGCTTTTATGACTAGGTGGGGCTGTCAGAAGCTATAAAAGTCTGTGAAAATCGCCACCATTTTGAGAGACATGTGCCTAACCCTCTGGCCGCATCTCTCCCGTCCGGACGTCTTAATGCTCTGTGTGTTGAATTGTATGGAAATAAATGATTGTTGATTGAGCATTTATACACCGAGTATTGTCCTTCCTTCAGCCCAAAGATTAAAAGAACTGGGAGATTACAACACTTCTTAAAAACCCTATAAACCTTGAGTGGACAAACAATAGAAATTAAAAAAAATAAATAAATAAATAAATAAAATAAAGTTATTATTTAAAGAGTTTAAAGACTGAGACTACAGTACGCAGCGGTAGCATCTCTTCCACAATGTAGCCTGCAATCATTTTTTTAAGCTCACCTTCAGATGCTTTCTGTGCTGCTGAAGTAAAATCGCGGTGTTATCCATGGATGATGAACAAGGATCAGTCAGAAGTGTTCGTCTCTGCTCTCGTGTCAGGCGCTTCAGTAGATCACTCCTGGTATTAACAGCGGCTGATTTTTTTTTTTTTTTTTTTTTCCCTCCCCAGGACATAGCTTACACCTTACTGTAATGTTCTTGTCTGCTTGTTTCAGACGAGTGAAGAGACAGGAATATGTCCATTTCATAAAACAGCCACTCGCTTCAGCCTAGTCCGACATCTTCCGCTTTAGAATACGACTACGCAGCAAACTGGCACGAAATGACGTGCACCTGGACTACAGCGATGTTAAAGCGGCAGAGTTTACTTCTACGTTTAGAAGATAAATTATTGAAATTAAATGATATTCAGCGAGTTTTAATTTTACAATGTAATGCAAGTACATTGTAAGTAACTAATTAAAATACCTAAAAATGAACAGTAATCAGTTACTCTACTTTTTCAGTGGTAAAGTAATTTAATTACAGTAACGCATTATACCCAATGCTGGTCACATTGCAGTTCTAGTGATGCCTACCACAAACAACGACACTGTTGGTTTAAAGTATAAATGACACACGATCTGTGGTTTAAGTCAACTTTTAAATGTGACCATGCATTTCCAAATAATATGGCAGAGTCATTTGTGCAAACAAGCATGTCAGCCTGAGCAAAGCGTTATAAACAGAACTGAGAATCTGCTAGAGTCATCCTGACAAGGCTCTTACCCCCCAACAAAAAACAAAAAAACCCCAAAATAATATTGACTGACCAGAACTATAATGTTAACATAACTTCAAGACGAATGCTCAAGAAATGCATGTTCAGCAGTCCACTAAAATTTCACCGTGCACAACTGAATGTTTGCATGCAATATGCAAAAAATGGCCACTTGAACACCAAGTTCACAAACAGAGCAAGTAAGAACGGTCATTCCATACCCTCAGTTCACTTTTAGTGAGCTCATCAGCCGTAACAACTTTTACACATTGAGACTTCTGCCAGTTGAGCTCCATTAGCCTCAGTTTCAGTTCCATCTGTAACAAATGTACAGGAAGACATGTAGTCAGGAAAGCAGGGCAACAGTGCAAATATTAGAGATGCAGTAAATAAGAGTCTAGGTTACCAATACATAATAGGAGACTACTTAAAAATAAAAAAAAAATATAATAATAATAATAATAATAATAACAATAACAACAACAACAACAACACTACTGCTACCTTCATGTCAGTCACAACTTCTGGCACTGGTGCCACATCATGGTGTCTGAAACGAAACACTCAGCATGTTACAGAACAATTTGTTTTAATCAAAAATAAATAAACATTGGACTCACTGTGTCATCTAGAACTTCCTTTCAGACAGATGTTTAGATTGTGTTTCTTACAAATCCCAATGGATTAACTTTCCACAATATAATTATCCAACAGAGCAAATGTTATTTTACACAATTCCTCATCTGAGGATAAAAAAGGAACAAATAAACACAAATCATATGATTGTTTTGCACAGTGTGTCGTTTATAAAGAGTTTCTTGTTGTTTGAATTAACTGGGAAACTGCTATGACAGAAAAATAGCAGTTTTAGAACCTCTCATAGTGAATTAGAATGGTTGAAAGTTTTCAGCGAGTCCTTTTTTAGTTATATGAATAATGTTTAAAAAGTGACTCGTAAATACCTAAGACAGGAACTAGCCACAATCAGTTTTAAGTTTCAGTCATCTTTCACTTTAATCAATGAACATTATTCGTGTCACATCAGGTCTCCGACAGATTACAAAAGTGAAGGCTATGACATCAATATGGAGACAAATTTGCCTCAAGAGGGTTGTAAAAGTGTATGATATGATCCACAAGCATAAACTAAGCTTTACAAATGTGTGCAATGTTGTGTGTAACTTATGGACTCATGAGCATGTGCTTCAATAAATAAAATATAAATACTGATCAGTTATACACAGTCAAGTTGAGCTCACAAATCCAATAAGTTTTCGAAAGGTAAAATTTTCTGTGTACAAATTATTCATCCTGAGGGAAATTGAGGGAAATTGGTGTAGGGTCTGGTGTAATTGAGCGTAGGTCTGTGTCAGTGCACATTTGTGTTCAGCCGAGAGAGAGTGTCCCTTCACCCAGTTAGGCAAAAGTCAACAGTCTTTAGTCGATGCGGGTGGCCTTGGGGTGGGGGAGAGAGTCAGTCTTGTTATCCAAGGAGAATTTTGTTATTCAGCTTTTGCCTTGAGCATCCAGCTGGCGCCAGGAGGGCCGCATGAGATGAAGATGGTAGTTGTTTTGTTTAGTGCGAACAAACTGCTTCCAATTTTGAGACCATCCTCTGCATTAAGTATATGCTCCATATTATGAATACAGATATAGTCGAGGTAAAGTGGAATAAATCCTTTGTTAATCTGAGCATTCTCTAATGAAATCAGGCCAACATTGATATTAGCGTAATTAATTATCCTTAACATTTCAGAATGTGGCAGGCTACTCTGTAGGGTCTGTAATTGTAAATCTGTATTTTCTTGTAAAAGGGATTACCAGCTGTTCTGTTTATTTAGAAAAAAAAAAACAAAACAAAAAACCCATATGCATGCAATGGAAGGCCAGATGTCCCAGTTTTACACTGGGATTTGAACATAGCTTATATTTGTGGATCTTGTGGAGCAGGGAAATTATTTTACTGCTATTGGTAAATAATCATTACTATTGCATTAATAATATAATTTACAGCATTGATATTGTATTCAGAGGTTTAAACAGTGTGTGTGTCTTTCAGAAAGACTAAGTTGCAGGAGTTGACAGGAAGTTGTAGAGAGTTTGCAGAAGTGAAAGCAGAGTAAGTTATTTTGAGGAGCAGGTTAGACGAGGCTATTTGAATTATTAGGTTATTCAAATTGTCTGTTATACTTTTATATTCTTTTAGTAGAAGTTCCACCCACACACACCCCCACACACCCACCCACACAGAGAGAGAGAATCATTTATAGGTGGAAGTTTAAACAAAAACCATAGTACACATTTGTAAAGCTTATCATGTGGATCATATCATGTGCATTTGGTCAGCTAAAGGCGTGTCCACATAAGCACCAATGCACTCATCCTCGAGTTGTTTATAATAACTTTATTTATAAAACTCTTTTAAACAAAGTTCTGAACAGTTATTTGAAGATAAAGATACTTTTTAAGTTGCTTTTTTGCAGACACTTTGTAGTTGACTAGTAGACTTTCCAGGCTCTGGTTGCCTAGGTACCACCACATGCTCATTGACAAGTTAGCTTATTTTGGATAATCAGCATTTCCTCTACTTAAATGTAGTTAAAGAAATTTGTTTCGCCTACAGTATGACCTGAATTGAGCAACCAAACCCAGAAATGCAGGAGAAAATGATTAACAGTTGTGGCAGAGGGAAGTTTTCCCTATAGAGCTCTAAAAGATGGGAAATCTTTTAGAACCATAACCAACATGCCCCAGTGCATATTTAAATAAAATGTTTAAAGCACTTTTGCATTGGCTTCACTTTTCAGAGGTACATCCTCTATATAATCTATGTGTGAGCCCCACCCACTTTGTCTGCCCTTGCTATAAGTCGCTTAATGCAGTGGTCCCCAACCCCCGGGCCTCGGACCAGTACCGGTCCGTGAGACGTTTGGTACCGGGCCGCGAGAGTTGAGGCTCAGGTGTGAAATGTATAGTTTTCAGGGTTTTTAATCTGTTTTCAGCATTATTTTGTTATCCTGTGTCTTTTCACGTGTTTTATGAATAAATTCTCTTTTTCTGTACCGGTACTAGTTTTATTTTGTTGTATTTATCCACGACACCTTAAAGGCCAGTCCATGAAAATATTGTCGGGCATAAACTGGTCCGTGGCACAAAAAAGGTTGGGGACCGCTGGCTTAATGTCTTGCTGAGGTCATTGCACACTGTGTGGCTGCCCCTCCTCAATACTGGTCTCAAACTAAAGTTAATTCACAGATGGACACTCGTACACTAGGCATTCACAATGATGCTTCCAAATTTCGTTGCCTTGTACCTGTGATGTGTGCAATGACCATAAAGTTGAATTCTATTCCAAATGAGTCTTGGGTACATTAGTGCCAAAAACCTCATTCTACAACCCTCCTGGGATCTTACTATGAAATGCAGATATACTGCAGTGCTTCCCAAGCTTGGTGTGGGGTCATAAGCAGCTGCCAGTCATGCTATGGGTCCCAATTTCCAATGATACTGGTTACATTAGTAAATGCTTGAAAGTTATTTAGGCGATACAGGATTGAAAAAACAAAAACCCCACAAAGCCACAAACTAAAAGTAAAAATGTGAAATTATTCTGCTAATATTAAGGTAATACCATTAAGCATGGCAGACAAAACATAAGATGAAAATGGTGCTTTTTACATCGCCCCCTTATTATTCCTAAAAATCTGGTTCATACTGTCCAGTGTACTAATATCTGTCATTAATAAAATCTTTTCAGGGCACAGAGCTGTGGTGTGATATTTGTAAAGTCAATCATAAAACCCAACCTGTGTGATCTAGATTCCCTGCAGACAACACAGATAGGCCTCTTATCGGTCTGGCAGTAGAGTTTCAGCTCTTCACCATGATGCTCACACTTTTCACCAAATTTCACAGGCTTGGAGGGGGCAGGACAAGCACCCAGGCACTCCAGATCGTCCAGTTTGGCCACCAAGTTCTGCACCAGATAGTTTTTAGTGAAAGTCCTCTTGTTGAACACCTGACGGAATAAAGAAAGAAGCTAAGGACGACTAACCAAGCACAAGGTTGCGTACATCATATCATTTTTGGAGCTAAGCTTTTAACCTGCCAGCTCATGTGTTGACAGGTTGACTATCGTTAGCTAAGGGAAGGAGGAAAAAAAAACCCCAACAATAACAACCAGCTATCCTAGCAACTGCAAAATGCACTGCGTAGGTATCCGTTATTTTAAAAGCAGTAGCCAAACACGCGGTGTTATTTCTCGTAGATATTTATAAAAGAAAAAAAAAAAGACATTGGAAGAAACACTGGCACCGCCGTGTTATTGTATTTACCTTCAGACGAGGTTCAAAAAAAGAAAACCAAAAAGGCGTATATAATGTATTAACTTACCGTTCGGCACTGAGGACACTGATACCCATAGTCTCCGCCATTTTCATCCCAGTGCATACAGATGCAAAAGCGGCAGAAATTATGGCCGCATTTCAGAATAACGGGGTCCTTGAAGAAGTCCAAACAAATAGCACATGTCAGTTCCTTCCTCAGGTCATCTCCAGATGCACCAGCAGTCGCCATGTTTACAAACCAACCAGCAGCGGAGAACTGCCACTGCAGGAAGTGAAGGAAGAGGATGGAGGGAGGGAAGTGGGCACATTTGTGCAGTGTCGCTTTCGCTCTCAGCCAATCAGTTTTCACTCTCTCTCTATTCAATTGTATTTCAATTATATACCCTTTATTGGCACAGCAGTCAAATGAACCATAGTCTTCAATCTAAGAAATCACAAATTGCACTTTTATTTTACTGCTTCCCAGAGGAGCATTTAAAACATTTTCCCCTACAGACATTGTGGAGCCTAACTCATTTCACTGACAGTCATAATTGTGCCATTTTTTCCCTTCTTAATCGTTCCTACTTTGCCTAGGAAGGTGAATTAACAATGTGTGTGCTTACAGGTCAGCTGCTAACTGAGCTACTTTAACTTATTACTCACCAGTCCAAATAAGCTCTTAAGTCTGTGATAGCAAATGGAAAATTACTAGTACAGTGGGGGAAATAGTCCCTAATTTTTGTGGTAGTTTCACTTTAATGGTGAGACAGAATATCAACTAGAAATCTAGAACCAAAACACATTATATAAAAATTGATTTTCATGCCACTGAGTGAAATAAGTATTTGATCCCCAACAACCCAGCCAGAATACTGGCTCCCACCAATTGGTTGTGTGCCCACGTGGCACATAGATTACAGTTAATCAATTAATCAGTCAATTAAATAGAGATAGTACTGATCTCAACTCATTATGTGTATAAATCACCCCTATTCACAGCATAAATATCTTCCAACCTCTCCCCCCATCATGGGTAAGACCAAAGGACTTCGGGACCAGACTGTAGAGCAGCAAAAGACTGGGATAGACCAGAAGACCATCATCAAGAAGCTTGGTGAGATGGTGACTGTTGGTGTGATTCTTTGTAAATGAAAAAAGTATAAAATGGCTATCAGCCGCCCTCAGTCTGGCGATCCAATGCAAGCCCTTGCCTCATGGGGTGAGGATGATTATGAGAAATGTGACGAATCAGCCCAAACTACAAGCGAGCAGCTTAATGATCTCAAGGCAGTTGGGACCACAGCCACCAAGAATACCACTGGTAACATGTTTTCCTGTATAACATGAATAACTGGATTGAAATGTTGAAGCGTCCGCAGGGTCCCCCATTTAAGAAGGCGCATGTACAGGCCCAACTCAAGTTTGTCAGTGAACACCTAAACGATTCAGAGAATTGTTGTGGGAAAGTACTATGGTCAGATTAAACCAAAATCGAGCTCTACTCGATCAGCTTGCAATCAACTTGACACATCATGTTTGATGGAAGAGAACTGCTGAGTGTGACTCAAAGAACACCATCCCCTCAGTCAAGTCCACAGAAGTGGAATCATTATGCTTTGGGGTTGATTTTCTGGTCAAGTTATACGTCGACCGCATTGAGGGACTAGTGACGGGGGAATGTAGTGTAAAATCTTGGACGAGAACCTCCTACTCTCAGCCGGAACACTGAAGATGGGTTAGTGATGGATGTTTTTTTTCAGCAACAAAGAAGTGGCCTAAAGAAGAAGCGCATTAGGGTCTCCAGACCTGGAGCTTCAAGTTGCCAAGTGGCTGCCAAGAAACCTGAAGGATTAAGGGAGTATCAGTAAAGAGGAGTGAGCCAAAATCCCTCCTGAGATATGTGCAAACTTGATGACCAACTACAAGACACATCTTACTGCTAAGCTTGCCAACAATGGTTTTTGCACCAAGCTTTAAGTCATGTTTTGCTTGGAGATAAAATACTTTTTTTGCTCAAAGACATGCAAATAAATTACCAACTTATATGTAATGTGTGTTTTTTTTTAGTTTTAATTGATATTCTATCAACTACTATAAAAACGAGAGAGAGAGTTCATTTCCTTATAAGTAAGCAAAGTTACAAATTCAGCAGGGCATCAAATAATTACTTCCTCCACTATATGTTTTTGTTTCTATGAACATAAACCAGTAAAACAGATGATTTTAACATGACAGAGACAAATTTGGGGAAAGCATTCTCAGTCTCAAAGCAGTGAAGTCAAATCAAGTATCAAAGCCGCTAAAGTTCATATGATCCACCCCACCTCTAAACCTAAATGTACTGATTAAATCAATGAAAATAACAAAAGGCACCGGTAAACAGTATTTATTCTTAAATACATATACATAAAAACCCATTCATAAAAAGACACAAAGTAAATATCAAGTCTGATTGTGCTAAATTTGTCATATTATGGGAATAACTGGCTGTGGGGTATACATTACATTGCATAGCTAGTAGTGGCGTGTGAGGGAGGCGATGCAGAAAAGTGCATTTGATACCAAATATGGTGTTATTTCCAAGTTCATCAGGGTAGAATTAAAAAAGGAAACGAAAAATAGAAAAATACAAACACATACGCAGCTGGCAATCAGATGTATAAATCCTGACATACCTCGAGGATTCACACCTCAGCTGCTTTCCGGCTCATGTCCAGCACATCAACTAACCCTGATGAATAGTAGAAATAATTATACAAGGATGACTAACAACACCATAAGAAGACAAATATTCAGGAACACTTACATCAGCATGTCGTATATTCATAGCAGAGTAAGACATAGTTTTAACAATACATATAAACAAGAACCTTCACCAGTGACATCGACAAAATTATGAGATTATATCAAAAGTCTCAAATGTGATATTTTCCATAGTGACATACTGATCTGTGAGCAGCTATTTTCTTTGCATCATTTGTTTGGGAAAAACAAAATGAGTCAGAACACTGAAATCCCACACAACACTAGTGACAAGTAATATGAACATAATGTGGGAAGAGCAGGGGATTAAGTCATTGGATATGGATACAGTATTTGAATGTTCACAGCACCACACTTATTAGCAGTGTAACACACACGTTGAAAGTGGCTCTTGAGAGCTCTCCAGTCAGCAGTAGTAAATTGTGTTATAACACACAGTCCATTCTTTGTAAAAGAAATAACTCCTGAGATGAGTGTCTCGTTACAAATGTACCTCAATCAGTGTTAAATAAAGAAACAAACAAACAAAAAACCCTCAAAATGACAGAAAGTATTAGAAAAACACAGAGCAACAACACTGTGAGGATAGCAGTGACAGCAGTGAACATTGTGCTATCAGACGCAGCGATGAGCTGAAAACTAAAGTGTCAAAACTAGTAATATTTAAAAAACTAAAATAAAAAGGAGCAACAGAGATGCCAAATACATGCAGGAAAACACTCTTCGGTATATGGTAAACATGATGAGGAACAGTAGATATGGTGGAGGAATAAAAAAAAAGTTTAGCTGGTGATTAAACATTAAATTATATCAGTAGTTGTTTTCAATTCCTGGAGTTTGATAATAAGAGTTTTGCAAGGTTTAATTCACAGATAAAACACAAGTGGTGCCATCTTGTCTTTATGACTGCCCCAACAAATATCTTAAGACTAAACTGTAGGCTTAAAGGCACAGTTCACCCCAGATTTAACATGAATGTGCTCATACAGCAAAAGTTTTGCAGCCAAACACTTAGTTCACAGAAGTCCAGTATTTACCTTTTGTTTTCTATTATCTCCCACCAGTGGATGGAGTTTCTAACAACCTCAGCTGCACAGCATGTGTACATTAACCTATTTTATCCTCAGCATACTGCAGAAATGATGGGATAGTTTATCATTCATATTTTTTAAGGAAACATCAGAGCGTTCTTTGTGAGATGAAATATTCTTTCCTCTGATGCACATATCGTTAATATCTAGCCTCCTTTCCCGGAGGTACACCCGCGGCGCTAAAGCTCTCGACTTGTCCTGTGTGACGCTTTATCGTAAATGTTCACTGGGTGACTGGGACTGTCCTGAAGGGATGTATTTGCTTCAGGCACTTTAACACCACAAAGCCACTCAGCGAGCACAGCAGTATTACGCTACTTGCAGGACAAGTCTGAGTATTAAATAATTTTTTTTTTAAAATGTTGTTGTTTTGCTGTTGCAGTGATAAGTATATATTCTGTACTGTAGAGCGCACCCCCATTTACAGGCACACTTAATACCATACGTGATGACTCTTGAGTTTTGGTGTTATGAAAGCAATTTAATGCCATTTTTTAAATATATTTTTTAAGATATTCCAAAGAAAAACTTATAAAAGCTCCCATATATTTCCTACATGTCCATCTGTCTGTCCGTGCATTCATTGCTCAGACCTCTGAGCTGTTGCGGCAGTCTTGCATCCTCACCACCAACATGGGCTCTGTACTGACAGACCCTTTCACCACTTCCTGCACGCCCTCCCTCCATCCTTCCTTCCCATCCTTCTGTCTGGATCTGAGCACCAGCACGATGGAGACAATAATGAGGACAATTAGCAGGAGGCCGATCAGCGCCCCTACCACAGTTACCAGACCCTCCTCTTCGTCATCTGCATGCAGCTCCCTGGGTTCCAGGCCATCAGCAAAGAGTTCATTTGGCCCCACTGGCCTACGCTTGGTGCGATCCAGAGCTATGTGCATGATGTTAGTACCACGGTTCTTATCCACTCCAATATCTTCAGCGATTTCAGGAACTTTATTGGCAGCTGACCTCCTCCAGCGGTGGCCTTTTGAACTGGATGGGGTCAAGGCCACATCATTGCTTGTGGAAGTCACAGAGTGGTACTCTAAGCTGCGTTTTCCAATCCCTCTGTTAGCATTCTCCTTGGAGCGAACTGTGTAGATGGTGTGAATGTACCATTCACGACCTGCAGCAACCTAAGAAGCAGTAAAAATGATGGATATTTTTAGAATTATAGTCACCTTAATTTGATGCAAAAGACACAAAGACTAAAACCAGACACCTAATAAAATAGAAACTGTAATCCTTAATTGTTCAAACTTAACTAGTGCAATGAAAATCTGGTATCTATAGCCAATTTATAGTCAGTTTTCTACTGGCCCTAATTTAAGTAATTTCTTAAAGATTGAGATTTTTTACATCCCTCCAAGTAAAAGTATCACAAATGCATAATCAGGATTATGTTATTCTCCTCATATCCTGCAAAGTTGCAGGGCCTCACAACTTTGTCATTCAGGTTATTTCTGTAGCTTTTGATTCATACAAAAAATGAACTGTTGGCTTCAGGAAACATTAACATATAGGATACCTGAAACATGGCTGCAGAGTCCAGTCTAAAGCCATCAGACCCTGGTTGCCTGATGAGTGACATGGCCAATGGATCGTCCGCTGCCAATACAGCATTAAAACTGACATCGCCGAATGCCCGTGCCCGAGTCTCCGGCTGAGCCTTGTCCTGGTGGAGTATTTTAGATTGAAAATCAAAAAGGGATGGAAGATTGTTAAATGTTATTTTGCATAATGAAATGTTATCATTAGAAAACAAGAATACTCACAAGAATCTTGAATCTATACAGCAATGAAGGGGAGTCTGCCAGGCATCCAAATTCAAACTTGGTCGGGTTATATTTGGGTACATATCCATCGGCGCCTGTGCAGAGGAACACCTTCTCGATGCTACAGAAGAAAGAATTTCCCAGGTTCTGCACAGGGTCCACCATGACACGGCCGTATACTGTATCACCTGAGGAAAGACAAACGTAAAATCTAAATCGTACCTTTTTTTAAAATTGTATTGTCATTTTTGTCCAAAAAAGAAACCATAGATGCATAATCTGCTGCCACTGCTTTAAGAATTATTCTCAATCAAACCAAACCAAAACTCTAAATTAAATGCTTTTATTAAAAGCTCATACGATATTTTCTTTTAATAATATAAAGCAAATCATTTACTTGAAGCAACCCTATGTCTGCATGTAAGGTAAACATTTCCTTTACAAAACTGACAGAAGCAATGTGAAATATTTTAGACTAGTATAGTTCTACTAGTATAATTCTGTAAATCTTGGGACCTAATAGGCCTTACCCTCAGAAAAGGCAACATCACTCTCCTGTCCAAAACCCATGGATCCATCAGAAAGCCATAGGCTTCTTTTGGACAGCAAGAGCATCTGAGTGTTGAGACTGAATTCTACTGCAACTGGATCACTCACCTAAAAATGTATGCACATATTTAGAAAGTGATAGCGTCATAAAAGAAGACAGATTGCCAGTTACAGCTGGAGACAGAGAATGGAATAAATAAATGAATACAAATGAATAAATCCTTCCTACAACGAGGAAACATGCCACTCTTGAATCTTAATCTTAGCTGATGCTGACTTACTTGCTGGAATCTGATGTCCAGATCAAAGGTGACGGGTTCTCTGGGACTGCATACAGGTGGAACGGTGTATTCCATATTTTGGGATGTTGTACAGGGAATCAGCTTCACTGTGTAGGTACCAGAGTAGTCTCTCACCTATATGCAGCAGCGGGGAGATATATAAAAACATCAGTCTGCATCTGCCCTTGTAGCTGCTTTGAAACAGACTACATGTCTCAGATTACATCGTGGCATTTAAACGTTTCATGCAGTCTTACTGCAAAATCAGAGGTGAAGGTCCACTGCTGGACTGGTTGGTTGTAGGTGGGCTCACTTCTCACTAAGGTCAGATTAAATGTCAGGCCAGTGTGGTCCACACTCATCACCATGGATGACATTGAGACTGCAGGGTAATTTTGAGAGCAAATTTTATACTTTATACTAAAATAATGGTCCCAGAATACAATTCTGATACGATGACAACATTTCAGTCTCACCAGATCGTTTTATTCTCCCAGAAGAATGAGACCTCACAAACAGACCCCTAAAGTGAGCCTTGGTATGGAAGTTTACCACCAAACGTCCCTGCTCATTGATGCGCATGCTCATAGGATACAAAGCACCTTGAAAAACACACACACATAATATACACATTCTGAATTTTGCAAGAGCTGGTCTTGTTGATGTGGAGAGTATCCTGTGCAAGAACAAAAACACAAGCTATAATATTCTTTCTGTCTTGGTGACATACCGTGTAGCTCTGCCTGTGGGGGGCTGCCGATGCCATCCTTCCAGAGGATGGCCGTGTCATACACAAAGGTGAGGCGCAGCTCGGACTGTAAATCAAAGTGCTGCCAGCCACCAGCAGCCAGAGGGGAGTGGAACACATACGATACATAAAGAGGCACACGCAGGGTCACATAGGACTGCACCAGGTTCAGCACCTGTAAAGATGTTTCAATGAAGAACTGGTCATTTGATTTTTTTAAAATGAAACAAGCTTATTGAATTGAAGGGTGAAAAGACACTACAGAAATCCTCAACATTGATGAAAAGAGGTAAAATCTTTTCAGATTAAAGGGCGATTGTAGGTCGGTAAGCTATAATAAGTGCAGAGAAGATGTAACAGATGAACACACTGTTCTCCTCCACAAGGTGTTTAATGTTTGAACTCTTTCACTCCCACTCAGTGTTTCTACAGAGATGCAGAAAACTCCTGTGTTGTACACCAAGAACCACAGTGGGCATTGGTGTGGGATTGCATTGTTTTTTAAAGGTTTTCCAAACACTTCAAAGCTTATAATTCATGTTGATCATTGATGAAATAAAGATGTGAAGGATGTTTCCAAGTATTTAAAAGTGATTTAATTACATTTTGCTTTTTCTGCTGCTACAAGATACATGCAATGTCCAGTGTTCCCTGGTAACAACAAAACAAAATCACCACTAGGTGTCTCTGTTCACCAATTTTGTTTTAGCAATGTTGTCTGACTTCACAGCTTTTGAACTATTTTATGTTCCTTAAAAAAACACAAAATAGTTCAGTTTGACAGAAGCTGAAACTGTAGTCAATTATCATTGTTTGGCTTGAAGGGAAAATTACTCGATTTGCATAGTCAATAACAGAAGTGGATTCAGAGGGGAGATTAAACGATGCGAGAAACTACGAGAAGCAAAAAATGATTCCGTAACAAAAAAATTTTGTTCTGTCTTTTCTTTTTCTGATCAACTTTTGCTTGTCAGTTGAGGACAGATGATTTAAAATCCAGTCGTATTTCTAAAACAGCATTTACATGCAAAGCACTGAACCAGTGTTGAAAAAGGAAATCAAAAGCTGGCTGATTGAGAAACAAACTCGCTCTGTCCACAATTTCACTACAACGGCTTCCTAAAATTAGCCATTCTTTCCTTACTTTCTTGAAAAATCATTTTCTTGCACTTTTCTTGGGCATTCAAAGTTCCACTTTTTCAAATACACGCACTCCACAAAGAACAAAATAACCTAGCAGTTACACAGAAAAGCAAAGCTGTTATTGAAAAAAAGCAAGAATAAATCACAGCTCATGATTTTTTCACCCAAAACTCAGGCAAAAGTTTGATTTCTGAGTTCATTTTTTTTCTGTGCTCTTTGATATGAGCAGCTGCATGGTAGCACCTGTCTTTTTGTCTTTCCACAGTCCTTGAGGAACCTTACAAATGACATGGACTAGACACTAGTGGAAGGCTTGCATCATGTGCAGCTAATTGGTGTTTGCTGCATGCTATGACTAGGGACAAGTACATTCATGTTTCCATCTATAATTCCCTTTCTCTCTCTCTCTATCTCTCTCTCTCCCTCTCCATCGCTGTTTCTCACACACACACACACACACACACACACACACACACACACACACACACACACACACACACACACACACACACACTTAGCAGTCTGATCAACAGCAAGAAGCTCCCAGATAAAAAGCCAGTGGAACACTAACGAACAGCAGGACATGAGCAAGGGAGCAAGGGTCTGTCTCCACAATAACAGGAAGCAAGAGGATAGTCCTTATAACATCACAACATTTGCAACATCTGCTGCAATGATGCAACAACAGAAAACAGCAACAGAAAACAGATTGCCACATTGCCAAAATTGAATGCAGTGCTTGACTTGGTAGTGAGCCCAACAGAAAGCCAGTAAAAGTACCAAAAAAAGCTTTAGAAAAGCTTTCAGGTAACTAAGAATTGGGGATATTGGTGTAGATGCCCAGGACTCAGAGATTTCATGCGGATGTAAGCTTTAGTGCTCTGTGTTGAGAATAGTATTGAGTATTTATGAGTGACGGACTGGCAGGTTGGCAATTCTTTGTATAAGTGTGTGTGTTTTATGTGTGTGTGTGTTTACCTTCACACTAAAAGCTGTCAATCAAATGCTTGTGTATAAAACTGGCAAACACACACACACAAACAGCAAATGAGACATAAAATGCAGGCAAACAGCTCTGGTGCCATTGAGTCTGGGTGTCCTCCTCATTCACAAGGCTGCAAATAAACTGAACATACAGGCAAGCACGCATACAGGTGAGCACAAACACTCACAAAGGAGAACAGTCAAACAGATGTACACGCAAAGCCCAGATTGGAATTTATGCATTGTGGAGAAAGGTACACAAGCAAACAGACTCACCTGTCCATCAGTCCCTATGGTGCCTCCACAGTCAGTAAGCAGCTCAGACATGTGGTAGTAGCTGGTGAACTCCCAGAGACAGGCTTCCAGGTTGAGGTTCCTGTAGAAGCGCAGTGTGCTGTTCCCCCGCAGAGAGCTGCTGAACTGATATGGCGCAGGGTCCCCCATGCTCTCAGGGCTGCCCGTCGATGCAGTGATGAAGCCGTGAGCTGTGGTGACCTCGGTGTAGTCAAGCAAGTTAGAGCAGCGGTGGTTTCCGACCCGGGTTCCATCGGGACTGAGAGTCAGTTCAAAGTTCGTGAGGCGGCGAGTTGAGATCACTGGAAGCATTCCTGCCAGACAAGGACATTTTTGATTTTGAGCGTGCCCAACTACCTTTGATATTTGAACTGAGAGAAACGATTATTGAAAAAAAAAAAGTAATGCAGAGGAAAGAAAGAGTATATAGACAGTTAAAACTGATGGGGGGTGAGGGGTGGGCATAAAAAAGGAGAAGTAAAAAGATGAAGCAGAAGGAAACTGATTAAAAATCAAGAAAGGATTGTTAAGTAGCAGGTGTGCTGGAGGGTTTCTACAGGTTCGGTACAACCCGGCGAGATCTATATTCTGGCTGTCACGCTCCTGAGGAGCCCCAGACGTGAATATTACACACACTACATTACACCTCACTTCATCTGTGGTACGAGCTCTGCCTTCAGCTCCTACATACCATCTATGTGAGGCATGGTGACAGTCACTTTGATGAGGTTAGGGTGTTTTGGGTCGTCTGCTCCAGTGTAGCGTAGCTTGGCAGAGAAAGGCTCGGCACCAACAGTGCCCATCTTGCGTGGTTGACACATACCTTTTAATGACAGAAGAGCAGAGAAGAGATATTCTAAACACAGGAATAGACACAAGACAGTTACAAAACATTAGAGAAAGCAAGATATAGTAACTGGCAATGGCTTACAGCTAATTACATGTGATAAATCCTTATGTAGTTATTCTTTTTTTTTTTTTACACATTACAAATGCAATATCCTCTTAAATCCCTTTCTGTTCATAACCTGCCCGAACTACTACTGAGTCATATAGTGATTTCCATATTTCTAAGAATACCCTGTGACCACCCTGAGAGAGTGAGTCTGAACTTGTTCCATTTGGGATGTGTAGGTGGAATGAGTGCGGCATAAGTGATAGCATAGCAACAGCAAAAATTATTATTATTTTCTTTCCCATTTGAGAAACGAGTGAGAGCTCTGACCCATTCTCATTGCACATAGCTTGTAGCTGCATTGGATTATGATTCATTAGGGCTATTGTAACCAATGAAAATGGTCTGTGGGTGTGTGTGTGTGTGTGTGTGTGTGTGTGTGTGTGTGTGTCTGTATGCCACTTGATTAATCTTTTAAAATAGGACAAAGTTGCAAATTAAACAATGTGTAAAATTGGTTCAGATCTTACCAGCTACAATAAAATTCCACTACATCAATTACCCAATAAATTATTCTTTAAAACTACAACATATGTAGAGGACACGGATCGTTTTCTCAATTAGGCGCTTTTTGTTTTATAATTAAGTACAGCAATAAGACTTACTTAATTTGATCAAGTACCATTGTGATTACAACCTTTATTTTTTTAGTTTCCTTGCTGGCATTAATATTTTTACTTAAAGATCTGAATACTTGTCAAATAATTTAAATCATAATTGAGAGATAAAAATACTGAACTTCAGGCAGTTTAATCACCTTATATCAGTGCCGACCCAAGTCAGCGGATTGCTCAGCTGTGGATCCAGCTTGCAAATCTTATATGGGGATCCCTATTTAGACCGCCACAGCCTGCGTACAGTTGCTGCTTCCCACTTGCATGCAAGCCGCTTTGCAACCCACCTTTGTCTCCAGCTCATCATTTTCATCTGTGTTGTCAATGATGGTACTTAAAGAACATGTTTTTCTACCCATGTTGAGTACTCAAAGAGTTTTGTTAATAAAAGCCTCATTCAAACATTTATGTGGGTCAATGAGGCAAAGGAGTTTTAATATAGCACTCACATTTGCTCTGATGCATTAATTGGAGTGTGAGTACGAGTGCGGGGATGACTGGGGATTCAGCATCTTGTCCAAGTATTGAATACCAATCCTTTTTTATCAAACGTTGCCCCGACTGAACAAAGCTGTAATGTATAGTAGGTTGTTTTTGCGATTCTTGTAGAATAATTCTCCAAAAAACACCTGGAAACATCAGGCCCAGATAAGATTTAATTCATTTTTCAGTCCTCACCTTCCACCCGGCTGATTGTGACAACGGGGCTGCTGAGCTCTAAGCCCTCATCCCCGTTCGAATTAACAGCTCTAGCAGCACACTGGACCCTGGAGCCTGCTTGGAAGTAGACTGAATCCAATGTGATCATCTTGGAGGATGTAAAGAATGTGTCAAAGTCCACCTCCCTCATGGGACTGGTGACGCCATCAGGGCCAGCTGGGGCACTGATGAGCCAGCGGTAGCGGGTCAAGGTGTTGTTGATGTGCTCGCTGACACAGATAGAGCCCGTCCTGTCATAATCTGAGTATTTTGTATTGCAAGCCTGGAGGATGGATAAGGAATTTAGCAGGAGTGGGTGGGTAAGCAAGGACAGCAGAGAGATGGAGAAAGATACAGTACATGCCAGAGGAAAGAAGGAGACAGATAATACAAACGAGTAAGTGATGGTTGCCAAGGAAATCCAGATGTTTCAGTGGTTTATATTCTCACATTTGTGGTCTTGGAAATATTTTTTTTATATTTAGAAAGCTACAAATATTGGATCGAGGGTTAAACCTCAAATAGATTCTGTAGATTTCCTTTGTAAACCTGTTGACACTGAGCTTCCTGCCACAGCACTCGACACTTCAATTTCGACAAGACTTCTTCATTTTGCCTCTCCAGGGAACCTCCTACGCAGCTGACCACACTGCACGAAAATAAACACACACGTGCACTCTCTCTGTCTCTCTCTCGCACATGCAAACACATACACAGTTCTAGCCACATTCAGCAGTCACCTGAGGAGCAAATGACTTAACACATCACGACAATCCATTAAAGTTTCTCACTGAACACGTTTTCAAGAGTGGCAGAGATTCTCCTGTGTATGAGAGCATGGCGACTGTGGCCTACCAAGCTGTGTAATGTTTATTTTAAGAACAGAATAGCTGATTCCTGGTGGACAGTTTGATCCTGAGGAAAAAAAATGCTACTTTCGTTACTGGAGAAAACGTAATAAATGTAACTGTTTTCTATTAAGCTGATCTCTCCCAGGTGTTTCTAGAAGGCATGTTGTCGTAGAGTGAGCAAGACTATTCCTCCAGGGCCACTTGTGTCCCTAAATACTATTTAAGCGTGACTCACTGTGACACAGATGAGTGGATAGCCGGCTGGTGGGTGGAGGCTGTCTTGTGTCCTGGCGACATCATCGTAATGGAGCAACGACGCCACATGAGGAAGGGAGGGAAAGGTGACATCAGCCATGCTGTTGATCTCCTCGATGTAAACGATCACTTTAGTCACCTGGTTCAGAAAAAGAGCTTTAAGGAGTACTGACACAGAGGTGTTTCTGAGTAACGAGTTATCAGTGAATGTGTTTAAATTCTTGGACATTTCTCTCTTCAGACTTTGTTTCCCCTTTTATTTCTCTTTCTACTCCTTACTTCTCCTCACTTCTTCTGTCTTTTTTTTTTTAACATAATCTATTATTCATTGCAAAATGTTTTCATTGCCCTCTTGGTTGCAACTATAGTAAAGTGCTGCCGGTGTCTGGGCCAGGACACCCTTGTAAAAAAGATCCCTGATCTCACTGGGACTGACCTGGATAAATATGGGTCAAATCAGAAAAAAAAAAGCTTTTAATCTTTTACGTTTTCATTAAGCTTTAAATTCCTGAGCCGTCAGTTTGGATTTTGTGTGATCGCTCTGTGGCGGTTAAGCACGCGCACACTTCTGACCTGAGTTTCAGCCACCATGTTTTCATCAGGCTTCAGATGGAGCGTAAACGCTTCCCTCATTTCTCGGACTCCGTCAAAAAGCACCTGCACCTCCACCACATTTTGCTTATTCCCCTGCTTGAACTCAAGGACTGGGCACACACAAATATAGAAGAACACAATCATCAGGGAAACAGTTTAAAATGTACACGATATAGCACAAATAGATCGTTATTAGGGAAAGTGTACTGCACCGATCGATATCTTTTCCTGAGATAAAAGTAATCGACTTGCAAGGCCAGATTTCCACCTCTTTTTTGCCAAATTTACATTTTTACAGGAAATAAAAAGGCCTCGCAGATTAGCCCAATGCACATTTTATTGCTTCAGAAGAATATATCACTTAGCTAAAAAGCATTGCAGGTTTCTATTTGCATAGTGCCAAAGGTGGTCCATCTCCTTGCACGGTAAGTAATAGAGCTTTGCATTAGAAATGTGCTGCGGCGAGAAAATATTGTGCAATATGAGAAATTCACGGCTGTATGATTCAAAACTGCGGGGAAATTTTAACGGTGGGTAGGCAGGTATAATTTGAATTGACTGAATGTATTCTATAAATATTTCAAGCCTTGATTAAGCTTAGAAAAGTTCACTTTGGGCTAAAAGCTGAACAGATAGAACAAAAGACCTCATCCTGCTGACATGAAGACTGCTGAAATTTTATTAAAAATTACATAACCTCCCACTGGACTATAGCAGAAATCACCTTTCTCCATTTGAGATAAAATTATAAATTAATGACCCTTGCCCAAATAAAACCCTATGCCCACTTTCATTAATCTAACATTCCTATAGGGACCCTTGTTTCACCTCTCTGGCTGCCGCAAATGCATAATAGAAATCAATCAGGAGGATATGTGTAGGTCATTAAGTGCAAATTTGGTGTATCTCGTGATTACTAATGGTGCTGTAGAGGTTTGTATTTATTAGTGAGTTACTGAACGTTCTGCTTCACATGTTTCAACGCCACTAACGTGCTGAGAAAAGGGAATGAGGAGAGGAAGACAGCTTTTGGTCTTTAATAGCAGTTCAAAAAAAGAACTGTGCACTGCATTGAAGCTATTTTATGCATCTGGAGCTTTTAATCATATCACACCATAAGAGGATATATGTGGGATTTACCTTGAGATACAGGATAATAGTCTTCTCCTGAGACAGCTGACCCATCTTTAGTGTGAACGCGAACCACCGACACTTTTGATGTGTCACCCACTCGTACCACAGGGATCTTCACAGTGGCTACAGCGCTGGCTTCCTTTGGTTCATTAACACTGAACCTGGTGTCCAGAAAACGGATGATGGGTTCTAAGGTGGACAGAATTAAAATGTAAAGCAAACTCATTGAAATGTATGCAACAACTTTTACAACATCAGTTCCAAGTCGATCAGAAAACTGTGTAAAATGTGAATAAAATACAGAATGCAATAATTTGCAGTAATTCATGCTTTATTCAGAGTAGAACATAAAAAACATATCAGATGTTTCGACTGAGATATTTTACTATTACATGAAAAATATTGGCTTATTTTGAATTTGATGGCAACGTGTCTTCAAAAAGTTGAGACAGTGGTAAAAAAAAAAGGCTGGAAAAGTAAGTAGTGCTAAAAAAGAAACAGCTGGAGGAACATTTTGCAACAGGTCAGAAACACGATACGAGAGTTTCTCCAAAGAACAGGTGGGCAGAGGTTCTTCAATGTGCAATCCCCCCCCCAAATAATAGTAGAACAATTTCAGAATATTGTTCATCAACGTAAAATTGTGTAGATGTAAAATATATATCATCATCTACAGTGCATAATATCATCAAAAGATTCAGAGAATCTGGATGCAAGTAGTTTTCAGGCCTCCGAGTGGACGGCATTAAACACAGGCACGATTCTATCATGCAAATCACTGCATGGGCTCAGAAACACTTCCAGAAATCATCGTCTTTAAACACAGTTCATTGTGCCGTCCACAAATGATGGTTAAAGAACATTTAACCAGTTCAAAATGGATTTTAAATAAAAAATGTATTTAAAATGTGGTAAATCATTGAAAGTGGTAAACCTCGTCCTCTGGAAGAGGAGAAATACCATCCAGCTTGTGTCAGCACTCAATTCAAAATCCTGCATCTATTGCACCGGCAGCTTGCACATTTAGAAAGACATCAGTGCTGAAAGTTATATACATTTATTTATAAGTCTTAGAGGAACATAAGCTTCCATCTAGACAATGTCTTTTTCAGGGAATACGTTGCATATGTCTGCAGCTATTACTGTCTAACAGCATTTATAGTAGTATGGGTGTTGACCTGACCTGCCTGGAGTGCCAACCTTTCACCAACTAAAACATTAGGTGTATCATGAAATTAAAAATAGGAAGAGCTGCTGATCAGCTAGAAGCCTATATCAGATAAGAATGGGACAACATTCCTCTCCTTAAAATCCAGCAGCCGGTTTCCTCAGTTCCCAGATGTTTATTAGATGTCTATTAAAAGAAGTTTAAACATTTGATATGCTTTCCATGCTCAGTTGTGAATAAAATAGGGGTTTTGAGATTTGCAAATCACTGTGTTGTGTTTTTACATATATTCTACAATATTCTACAAAAATTTGATTGTAATTACTACATGGTCATCAAGAATGATGATGTATTGGTGTACTTATTTTCTCTGCGAGTTATATTCAAAGCCAGTGCTCTTCATCGGCTTCTATTTTTTAAAGCAGTTAATTTCTGACCTTTTTCAACCTCTGCCTTCTTTCTTCCACTTACTGTCTGCCGTATCCTTGATTTTCACAAGCGTCTCGTTTAGAGCTCCAACTGATGCGCCAAAATGTGAATTGCTCTTCGGGTTTCCTAAAACCAGCCGGAGCTCCTCTCCATCCTCATACAGCGTGTCATCAACCAGAGACAGAACACACGGCTTCTCCACCTCGCCTAAAATGTACAGCAAAACGTGTCACAAGATGTGACATGTCAAAGAAATTGAAATGGAAGAAAAAAGGCTTCTACTCTTCTTTTATCTGTAGAGGATATAAAATCTTATTTATACAATTATTCTTCCCTTTATTCAGTCCCTCAATGGTTTAAGGAAGCTGTTTGCATGCTGAGTATGTTTGAAAAAAAAAATTAAAGAGAACAAAAACAAGAAAAAAAGGGAACCGTTAAAGCAGTATTGGAGTATGTGGATTTCTTTCTTTTTACATTTCTGCGAAACTTGTTTATTCACCTGAAAAGGTGTCAGCTTTCAGAACGCAGGGAACAAAAGAATTTAAGGAAAGCATGCATGATGTAACAGTGCAGTTACTGAAGAACCTGGTAAGAAACTGATGACAGAGGCATCTGTGTTTGGCCGCTCATCAAAGTCTGAGGCGACCTGCGCAGAGGCCTGACGGGTGTAACAGCGGACAGAAGATTTATGTCTGATGTCACCACTGCGGTACACTGTTGCTGTGATCTGGCCGTCGCTCTCCTCTCCAGTGTACACCGACTCACGAAACTGGACCTTTGGCACTGTAGTCAAACAGGATAGTTCAGTCATTTCATAAGATTAACGCAGAGATAATTTCTCCCTTGCTGGAATTGGAATAAGCCGCAAATGAAAGACCAAATCAAATAACATAGCTGTCACATCAAGCTAACAGTGGTAATGATTGCAGTGGAACTATGAACACACAGTGACAAATTAATTATAACTTTGCGTTTACTAAAGCAGCCAAATTAAAATCTGAAGAAGTTTGACAAACTTTCTAAGGCTTATTTATATATTTCTATACACATATATTAACAAATATCATTATTTTTATTATATTATTATCAGTAATATAAAGAACAGAAAAAACAGGCTGGATAGTGATGCTCTAGCTCAATGCTAATATCATTTTCCTACAGTAATGTGTTCCCAGTGCATTTCCAACACTTTGACCGTGTGAGTTAATCACATTAAACATAAAGTTAAGATGCCTTTATGAATGTATTTATGAAAATTCTCAGCAATATAGAGTGACTCACAGTCAGACACTGAGTCATTTATGAAGACTGTAGCCTTTCCAGGTTCTCCCAGGATGCCATTCACTGGCATGCGTAAGACCAGCTCAAAGCTCTCAATCCCCTCCAGCTCTGGCTGTCCCAGGTCATCCAGGATGATTACCCTGAACGTCTGCGTGCTGACGCCTGGAGCAAAGTCAAGGTTGTGACTGATGCCCACATAGTCAATACCGGCTGTAAATAAAATATACAGACAAACAGAATGCAGGTAAATGACAAATAATGCTATTGGTCAATTCAATTATTCTTATCTGTCAGAAGCAATACTTTAACTGTATGGGAGCTCACCTTCTGCAGAAACGAGCTCTGCCTTGCGAGAGCTGACAGTAACGGCTGCAGATTTGGACAAATCCGTTCCCGTCCTCCACACTTTGATCTCCACGTACCCATCGCTCTCATCCACATGATACTCTACCTCCCCAAAGTAAAACACAGGAACTGGGGAGAAAAGACAATAAATAAATAAATGGCTGTAATTAATGGTTCTTGATTCCAGACTACAGCTTCATAATATCCGTTTAGTTTCAATGATTTCTGTCTTTAACCTCCTAGGACCTGGCGTCCACATATGTGGATATCACATTTTGGGTTATTTAGACTAAAATAAATTATTAAAAAAAAATTGCTCTACATGGGCCTGATATCCACTTACGAGGACATTATACTGCTACTGTTCTATCAAAATTTTAAACAAATATCCTCATATGTGGCTCTTATTGTTCTTAAAAACAAAAATAAGGTAAAGAAAAAATCTGGTAATTCTTTGTTTTTACATTCATTTGGCCCCAATATGCCCAAGTATCAAAGAGAAATTAAAAATGCATGCCGTGGAAGAGTTTGGATCTGAGGAGGTTAAATGTATTAGTTGACTCATTATTTTCTTTAAATATTAACACTCTGAGATATTCAGTATTTGGGGACTTTTAAGGTCAGCACACATTTTTTCTTCATACTTTAACTTGACAGCTGACGTAGCATATATGAGCTAAATCAGCAGTGGTACTAATCTATAGATCTGTATAGATCTCCAGCAGCCACTTGCAGCCTGGCATGATTCATTTGTATAGCCAGTAGCTGGACAGAACGGTCAAAAAGCGGCAGGCCATTAGTCTGAAGCTAAACTGCAGGGGAGTGTGACCTTTCAACATCTATCGGCCTTAAATCCACACATTTCTTTATTTTAATTGTTTCTCCTGACAGAGTAATTAAGTACTTTTAACAAATATGGATGCTGTTAACACTGAAACAAAGCCTGTGTGTGTATGTGTGAGTCTGTTTCCCTGACTGTAAAGTAGTGAGATGGAGAGACAAAGAGAATGCGGCCCCCCAGACTGCTCAAAGGCTTGTTTGAACTAGGATTGTTTCCTGAGGCAGCAAAGTGGAGGCAGTCCAGTGTGTATTTGACAGTTTCATCTCTCACAAGCCGCCCCCCACCCCTTTCCCTCGCACCCGCGTTGAGTCATAAAAAGTGACAGAATAAAAGTTCTTCTGTCTCCATTTTAAACTGGCCTGTTTCTTATATTCCGGCATATAATCCAAAAATAGCACGTGTGTTATTGTGTTTTCGTGTCTCGATCAAATACTTAACAAGCCAGAGATTTTTTTTTTATTCTGAATATTACTCTACTGATATATGAACTTTCATATTTTATTTATATACTTTAACTAGGCCACATAACAAAAGCTAAGTGGAGTACTTAACAAAGGGACCGAGAAAAAAAAAATCTGCAGTTGCATGTTGACTGCCAGCTTCACATAACAAGTGACAGCTCAGGGTAATAACATCCAGCGAGTATTGCACATCAAGTGCAGCCTGTGCCCTCTCTCGCCCCATCCAAAGACTTCTTTCCTCAATGCATCTGTCTTTCTCATTTACCTTTTCTTCCTACACACTCACTGTTATCTAACAGATGCATCACTGCAAACAGAATGTGTGTATTTGCACAAAGGCAGAGTAAAAGCAAAGTAACAGACTGCGTAGGTAGGAAAAACACATGGATAAAAACGTCTGACCGTAAACACTGATAAACAAGGGGCTTGTAAGAGTGTGGACGTGTAGCTTATCTTTAAACACTAAATGCAAGCAATCTGGCTCCAGTTCCTTCTGTGCTCAGCGAGGACACTTCTGCTAAGATGCTAATAAACATGTCTGTATTCACACATGTCTTGACTGCGCTCCCCTCTGCGTGACACCACAAGAGGGAGGTGAGTGATGACTGATGAATGAGAAATGAATTCTCTCTCCCCTCTGGGACAACGCCTGTGGTTTAGCACTCTGAAGTGTGTGGGGAAGGTGTAAAGCCAAATTATGATAATTACCAGTGTGTGGGTGTCTGTAGCCATTTGTGTGTCACTGCACCTTTAAATGCAGTTTATAGTACATTCTCAGCTGTCCTGTAAAGAATGGGCCCTTTTTTGCAGGAGGCTCGCTAATACAAACTGTCTGTATGCAGTATTTCACTTGGTATGGAGGCTTTTAGGTAATAAACGTCATATCGAATCGTGGAATGATTAAGAAGGTAGGTCATATCTAACTATAATAAACAAACCTTTGTCTTTTTGTTGGCATTTAGCTTTTATCAGCTAGAATAGTGGAAAGGGCTTAAAACAGGGTATCGTGACACACAGGGAACAGGCTGGCTCACATTTGAACCCATGCCCCTTCAGCAGCCTTCACCTACTCCTCCAGGTTTTCTACAGTGGCACCTGTGAAACCTGTTGGTTTTTGGTTTTTTTTGTTCTTTTTTCTCCTCCTAGACCATCAAAACTTGGACCAAACCCCATCACACACAGACTGCTCGAAGAAATTAAAGGAACACTTATTAATCAGAATATAGCATCAAGTCAATTAAACTTTTGGGATATTGATTAAAACAGTGCTGTAAGCTAAACAGCAGAGGAGGTTAATCAGCTTTAGCAGCTGTACTAGAGGGGCAACAATGAGACAACCCCCAAAACAGGAGTGGTTTTACAGGTGGAAGTCACTGATATTTTTTCCCCCTTCTCATCTATTTTGAATGTTTTTTTTTTCATTAGTTTTGCATTTGGCTGGGTCACTTCTGTTGGCATAAGATGACACCTGGACCCTACAGAGGTTGCACAGGTAGTCCAATTCATCCAGGATGGCACATCAATACGTGCTGTTGCCAGATGGCCATGGAGGAGAGTCCAGTGGATGAACAGTTATTGTGGGATAGCTGGACGGACCAATAGAAGGTTGTTAGCCCAACTGCAGGACCAGTATCTGCTCCTTTGTGCATGTTGGCACATTTCAGTAAACATGCAAACTGAATTTCAGTGGTCATATTTCATATAAAAAAAATTAAGAAATAATGGGTAGTTGAAGACTTATACTGTAGAAAAATAGTATTGCTGATAGCAGCACAAACAAAAACTCTCTAAGTTCTAAGTTCTGTTCTAAGTTCACCTTCTGAAATGCAAAGTAACCCGACTGTTTCACCCCAGTCAGGGCGTACAAAATAGCCAGAGGTATTCTGCAGCTTTGGTGTGACCAACACTCAGGCTGCCCTAATATTGAAATGAAGGCCTGGGTTTCCAAGAGATACTCAGAGCTAATCTACAATTCTACAAACTCAGCTGTGGCCATATGCACCCATCCGAAAAGTCTGCGCGTTCGTCTCTCCTTGGCAGGGTACAAGGAGATGACAACACTCACTTTGAGTCAAAATGTGCATCCATGCAGAGCGCAACACTCAGGGCGACAGGTACTGTAGAGTTTAATCTGATAAAGTACTAAATCAAGCAGATATCTCTGGGACTTTTTTTCTCAGATGAAGTGAGAAAACCCTGTGTGTGTGTGTGTGTGTGTGTGTGTGTGTGTGTGTGAGAGAGAGAGAGAGAGAGAGAGAGGTATAGTGGATAAATAGATGGAAGGAGAGCAGCCAGGTGAACTTGACTCTAACCTGAGGGAAGGAAAAATGGGGCTAGAGAGAGGACTACCAGTCACACTTAAGTGTTCTTTAAGTGCTTTTCTCACCATTTACCTTACCTTACCTTCACACATAAACATCCATGCAGATGCAAGGAACCATGTGACACAAGTAAACACATGCTGCAAACTCTTGTTTCACTATTTTCCTGGCCAATTGGAGGTTGCACTAAAGAAAATGAGGCTGCAGTTTGACTGCCTGGGTGCAGGTATTAGAACACTGTCAGACAGCGTATTATCCTCTGGGAGGCTAAAAATGACACATAATCTCTCACTGGAGTTGGGCTCTCACAAACACATTTCCATTCCTTTGAACTCAGCACCAAGTCTGAAGTCTTCTGACAATTTACTACCAATCAGACCATGTGTCGTGTTTCTTGTTAACTAGCCCCCAGATGCCTCCCTGCACATATGCACAGTCAGTCAATTTGGCACAATTGTTTGTATCCCTAAATGAGTTCTCAGTTGTAAGTCGTCATTGTTTTATTTATCCCAGGCTGCTGTTTGGCAGTAGCATGATGAGGCCTCTGTGATACAAACAGTTCATGACAAAATGAAAGACTAAAAGGAAAGCAAGATTATAAAATGTCTGTAAAACAAGACTTCATTTTTCTACATTTTAATCTTAAACCCAATAAAGAGCCTTGCCACAAATTACAGAAAATGAGTAAGGATGTGTTCTCAGCTTGATTATATATCTTACAATTTTTTTGATTTGACTTTTTCCTTTGTCCTAAAACGTTGGCTCTTACTCTGCTGCTTTAAATCTGCCAGCCTGTATTTGTCCAGATAGATGACAAATGGGTGTCTGAACAACAAGCGTGTAAGCTGAGAACCACGTTGTGCATAAAGGGAATGAAGACTGTCTTTATGGCCTTTGTTACATCACTGGTATTTGACCCAAATTCATTATAGACATTACAGCCTTATCTCCAAAAGAGATACAAAAATTGTGACTTTTACCGACTTTCACTTTTTAATCGATTTGGTGGCATTTAGCAAAAAAATCCAGAGCACAGACATCATTCTGTCACCGTGAAGTCTCTAAAGTAAATCAATGCAGAATAGTGAGATGGTGGAGAACGCATACAGATTGCAATAGGTATTTCCCAGCAGGCATGTCAGTCCCCAGATAAATCATCTACACATTTCTCTTGCTTTCGGAATATTTAATCTACTTTGGTCCATGCGATGCTGTAACTGGATGAAAGCAGACAAGGGACGCGTGTGATAATGCAGTCCCACCGGACTTGTGCTTGCTTCTCGACTGTAATTAAAAATTGTCAGAATAGCAGCGTGACAGGAGTTTGATTCCATCTGTCTGCTGTGAGTGCAGGGTCTATTTCAGCACTCTAATCCTGCATGCCTTAACACCCGCTAAGTCTGTGAAACAAGCATAATTAAGAGAAATTCTGTGATATGAGGGCTCTGAAGAAAATTCAAAACAACAGAAATCCATGCACTTGTTTGAAAGAGTGCATATAAGCACGTGTGCTTTAACATTAAAGCCAAGCTGAAATAAATCAAATCTTCTAAATCTCTGGAGTGAGACAAGAACCTTTTGCAAAGTTCGCCACAGCCGCTGTGATTCAGGTTACGGTACATCACATCTGGCAGCAAAATGGTTTGACCACAAATAGATTTTGAAGTTTTCTCTATGAAGCTCTTAGAACTTCTAGAAATGATCACCTGAAAAAGATAAAGTTAGAAAGCTATTATTAGAATGCATTACCATCATCCGTATCTTCCAAGATGTTAACTTTGGTGGTGGGGTAGTGCATTCCCAGACGTCCTCCCACAGGCAGTGACAGAGTAACGTTGAAGCTCTCCTCTCCCTCGTACAGGGAGTCGTCTATGATCACCACGCGGCACAGCTTCTCCCTGTCACCTTTGTTGAAGCGAAGGAGGCTGCTGTGTTCCTCAGGACGGGAGATGTAGTCCGAGTAAGAGAGGACAGTGGTGGGAATGGTTCCTGAGGCCGAACCTTTAGAAAGACCAGCAACAAGAATGGTGAGTACGATGCACAAAAGCATAAAAAGAATAAAATATGATTGAAAAGACCTAATGAAAAGACCATAAATGGTATCCTCTGTACAAAGAAGATGTGTTATTGATACAAATCTTTTAATACAGTGTTCACAAAAAAAATTAAAGGAACAGTTTGAAAACGCAACAGATCTCTGTGGGAAAAAATCATGCTAAATAATAATATGGATATGGACTGGGTAATGTGTAAGAAATGAATGGATTGTCTAACGGAAATGAAATGTATTAACCTACAGAGGATTCAATCAAAGTGAAAAAATGATGCAACAGGCTTTTCCATTTTGCCGAAATTCCATTGCAGCAACTTAAGACACTCCGTAGTTTGTATGGCCCCCACGTTCTTGTATTCTTGACTGACAATGTCGGTGAATGCTCCTAATTAGATGACGCCAGGTGTCCTGGAGGGTCTCATCCCAGATCTGGACCAAGGCATCCTGGACAGTCTGAGGTGCAACATAACAGCATCACAAGGACTTAAAATGATGTCCTAGAGGTGTTTTACTGGATTTATGTCAGCTGAGGGTGGGGGCCACTCACTGCACCAGCGTAGGGTCTAACAATGGTTTCACGGTTTGTTCGTCTCTCCATTGGTGAACGATGTTACAAGCAGCATAATGTTCTCTGCGTCTTCTCCAGAGCCTTTCACATCTGTCACATGTGCTTAGGGTGAACCTGCCCTCATCCATGAAAACCACAGGATGTCAGTGGTGGTCCTACCAATTTTGGGGTTCTTTGGCAAATACCAATCACCTTCAAGGTGTCAGGCAGCGAGCACAGGGCCCACTAAAAGATGTCGAGCCTTCAGGCCATCCTCATGAAGTCTATTTCTGATGAGAGACATTCACACCAGTGGCCTGCTGGAGGTCATTAGTGTGACCTAACGGGAACAGGATGGCAGTGCTCTTCCTGTTTGTCCTTGTACAGAGGAGCAGATACTGGTCCTGCTGATGGGTTAAGGACCTTCTACAACCGTGTCCAGCTCTCCTATAGTAACTGCTTGTCTCCTGTAATCTCCTCCATGCTCTTGAGCCTGTGCAAACCTTCTGATAAACCCTCACCCTGGATGAGTTGGACACTGCACCTACTGTTCATGTCATTAACACCAAAGTAGCTGAAACTAATTAACAACTGTCTGTGCTACTTAACTGACCAGATGATATTCTCTGATTAAAAATAGTTCCTTTAATTTTTTTGAGGTGTGTATAAGAACTTGGATTAAGAGCATAAAAATAAATATGAAAATAATGAAATGAAGAAAATATGAATATGTTGTGTATCTCAGTGCTACAAATCTGTATTTGAATTTCATAAGATTCAGATTTTCAGCATAGCTAAACTTTGACTTTTAATTGCAGCAAGTCCATTAGGTCTGTCGGTGTATGGCAAGGAGCACAGAAGTAAATTTCCATCAAGTTCTGGCAAATTTGTTAGAAATCTTTCATTTTTCATTAACCGTGAAAAGCAAAAAAATAGTATGGCTGAATTATTAAAGGGGAAGCGGATGTTGTGGAGCATGTAAGGAATCAAGAATTCTTGCAAAACTTAACAGCTAAGTGTGATCCTGCTGTGCTTAGGCTGCTAACATGTGATTTGTGAAAATGCAAATGGTGTGTAAACAGCTTCTTTTCCAGAGAGCTGACTTGACTTTAAACAGATTTAACGGGTACTGTCAAACTGCATAGGTGAGGAAAAAAGCTGCACCCGACACTCCACCTACACATCAATATAACAAAGACATCGCCTGTCATCCAGACGCATATATCACAAGACTGAAACATGCCTCACTTTTTAGGTTTTAACAATTACATGATCTATTTGTTTTGTAATTTGAAGTAAGGACATCTGAGACTTCATTATACAGGTGAATATAACGAATGTAAATCAGACCCAGCTTTTTATACCGTTAACCAAGTGGTGCGATCACTGTCTGCAAATATGGCAGGATTGCAACGTATACAGGGGGGGAAATGGGTTAGATGAGGTGAAAAAAGGCCAGCCTGTACCCTGCTGTGTGTAGCAGACCACCATGAGCTCCTCGCTGATGTCTCCACTGCGGTGCACTGGGATGAAAAGCTCTCCAACATCTTCCTCTACTGAGCGGATCTGTTCAGGGAAAAATACAGTCGACTCTGTTTGGAAGGGGAAAAGAGAAAACGAGACAGTGAGAGAGAGTGAGAGTCAGGGAAAAAAAGAAAAGGGTAATGATATGTATAACAATCTGCAAAAATCCACAGTGCATTAGGCCATCAAGGACTCATACAGGCTTTTGTTCTGGTTCTGCATTAGCGAGCTGCAGCTGACATTTTCCTTTCATTTTTTTTTTATTCCATTGAAGTGGTGGTCCTGCAGTGTGCTTATTCATATTCGAGAATAACTCTCCATCGGTCTTTTGGTTTGGTGTAACCAGACGGGCTCTTCAAAGAGACCGCTTTGGAAGTTTTTCTTCTTGTCTCACGTATCGCGGACAATTACACAGGCAAGAATCTGAATTTATACCACAGAGTCAATCAGCTGGGAGTTTCACCCATCTACAGCTCCATACTCAGAGGGGTCAATCATCTCTCTCATATTTTCTTCCCCGCCTTTCTCTCCGTCTCTGACTGGAGTTTGTGATTGAGGGAGAAACTTTGAGCTAGTGAAAGCATCATCTATCAAAGCACAGAACTTACTGGCATTATAGAAACAACAAATTTTGGAGGCTATTTTCCACAGACGCACTGGGACCAATAAAAATGCTAACAGAGTGGCCGAAGCTTCAGCTCGTCCCAGTTCTTCGCGTGCCTTTGTTTCGTGCACTCTCTGAAAGAATCGATGACTGAATGATGGGAGGTGAAAAACACTGACGAAAACTTCAATTAAAAAGGCGAGGACTGGCGCGTGAAACAGATTTATATCTGACTCAATGCCCGGCGTAAAGAGAGATCAGCAACCTGAGCTGGCTGTTTGGGATGAAGTCATCAACATAAGACAATCTTACACACAGCGGGGGGAGGAGGTCGAACATTTCTTTTATCTTACGATAAGTCGCTAAATTGTTCTCACAGTCTTCTTCCACCTCTCCGACTTTTTTTCATTCTGTTCCTGTCCACAATCTGTCACTCCCCGGGGACTCATACAAGGAGACTGAGGTCCACCGCTTACCTATTCCACACACACGAGTAACGTTACAACCTGATTTTCTTCCCTCTTTCCACACACGTACTGTACACTTAGTCTCCTCCTCGCACTCTTCTATTGCCTCTAAATCCACCTACGGTTTGGAAAAGCACATTTTCAGCCAAGTGGGTCAAGTTCACCTCCTGGAGGAAAACCCACAGTCTTTTTTTAAATCATTCATGGGGATTGGAACATAAACACAGGCTTTTATGCTGGGTGTTAAAACAGCGAATACTTGCACCTGATTTTGCTATTGTTTTTGCTTTTGTTTTCTTTTACTCCAGCTTTTCTTTTCTTCCTATGCCTTGAACCTCTCCATTATTGATAATTTCATAAATATTCTATGGATGCTGGGATATTTTCCTTGTTGCTGCTGTTTGACTGCGTTGTGATAAATGTGCACTTTACTCATTACCACCTTGCAATGTTGGTCATGGACAAAATGGAGATGCACATGTATAACAAATGAGCCCCTAAAAACCTGCAGTTAATAGCACAATATAAGCAAAACACAATCCAGCATAAGAAGATGTAGCTCCTTGCTTGAAAGCTCTGTGTTTACGACTAGAGACAAGTGTCCATGATGACACACAAAAATACAAGTGCGTTCTTGTTTGTTTAGCAGAATGACACTGGTGCAAACGCAGTAAAAGTTGTCCTGATGTATTGTGTTCTTAATGAGAACACAAGAACTACACGACCACCTGTAGCAATGTGGCTGCTGCTTAGAGTATGCAGTCCAACAACAGGCGTTTCCCTTCATCTTTAGTCATCATTGCGTATGCATTACATATATAAAGAATAAAATCGTAGCAATCACATGGGCAGACAGCAGGTAAAAAGTAGAAGCACACTCACACATCTCTATAAAGTATGTGTTCTTGCTTAAAACACCAGAGAAAAACTCCAAGCATCGACACAGACAAGTGCAGTTTGTTCGCAAACTCCACTCCTTAATTTTGGAGCACTTTTACTTAACGATCCTCTCTCCTCCTCTAAAGCTGATATTAGCCAAGCTGACATGTTCTCCGGGGAGTGACTCTCTGGGATAACCAGACGACTAGACAAAGCCCGTTTTCATCATTAGAGAAAGAAGCTGGAGTACAGCTAACACCACAGGCATAGCTAAAGCTTCACTAACCCATTAGAGTACAGAGTGGCACATCTCTGCCACATTAGACAGTCCCCCGAGAAGACGGAAAACAAACCAGCCCCTGCCCTCCACACACTTCGTAATTAACCCACTGGGGAGGATAGATTGAGGAGGGAAAATGTGGCATGGGGAGTGATACTGAGAAACAAAGGACAAAAAAAACAAATGAGAGAGGGGTGAGAGCAACTGCAGTATGTCACTATAATGGACGCTTCAGCGTTTCCATCTTTGGTGCTCAACTGTAATTACTTGGAAGTTGCACTGAGGAGGGGGGTAATGCATGCAAAAAAATGAAAGTAAAAGCAGAAGAAGAGTAAATCTCGTCTGGATGGAGCAGAGGAGTCAGTTTGTCGCACCACTCAATATTCCATTAACATTTCAATTTGCAGGAAAAGACACAAAGAACTATGAGAGTGAAAATGGCAGATTATAACCTATTTAAGAAAGAAAGCGAAAGACATTGTGTGTGCGTAGATGTGTGTGTGAGTGTGTCAGGGTGTGATTATTCTTCTTTTTTTATGCCTTATTGGATTTTAAGAAGCACAGATTGTGCTCAGTATTTCCATTGGGTATAAAAAACACTACTACCATTAAGAGATGAGTATTATCCTTATAGTTATTTTTCACTGGCTATCATGACAAATATGTATTTCTGCTCCTTTCCTCAGGGCAGACCTGACAAGGCCTTATATTAGAAAATACTTATATTGACAGTTCTTGATTCTGCGTGTCAGGCATATGTATTTTTCAGCCTTCTGTAAAGAAATACTTGAGTGGCAGAGGAGAATTTTTGTGCTATGCTTTATGCATTGCAGAAACTTCAGTGAATATTCAGCCTTATTCTTCGATCTGGGTTAACAAAGGAATTATTTCCACTATGCACAGTGGTTTTAATTGATTTTAATTTGTAATGCTGGGTACATCCTTCTGAATAAAATAACATTTTAGTTAACCAGTAATGACAAACAATGTTGTCTCAGTTCTTTCTACTGCAGCTCAATGTATAGAAGTAAATAAATCATTTTCAGCTTTCATGTTGTGTTGTCTGTTGAGAAAACAAAGGACACACATCAGATTAGCAGGAAGAGCAAATTGGATCTAGAATGAAATACTGTCATGACCCTGTGCCTTCTCGGCTGACTCTGTATGGCTACAAGTGTTTTTGTTGTGCTGCATCTCCCTCTCTCCCCTTCCGCGCACTGCGCTCTACCGGGGCGGAGTCATGACGGCTCCAGCCCCTGGCTCGGACACCTGCAAACAATCCTCTCACTCACTTCTTAAGGCGGCTGCTGAGAGTGCTTCCTCGCTGGATTATTGTGTAACACTCGTCAGTGTCATCACCTATCTGAGCCCTTTTCCGAGTTTCTGTCGTGCCACTACTTACCTGCTTTTCCTCTCTGTGCCAGATTTCTCGCCAGCCTGAGGACCGCCGTTCGGTGACCTAAGACCGGAGCCCGAGCTGCCTGAGCTTCAGTAGATTGTGTATATAGCCGTTCCCTTCCCGTGCCTGTGTTCCCCGGAGACCCTCTTCCTGTGCCCCCTCACTTGTATATACCCGCACCTGGTGTCTACGTGTAAATAAAATTGTGAACCTTAGTGACGGTCTGCCTCCGAGTCTCTCCTGAGCCTGACAAATAAAATGACTGTAGATGCATGCCTCTGCCCCTCTTCCTTTTCTGTCCAAACACATATAATAAATACAGGTAACAGATTAAAGGAAAAACTGCAGTAATCTGTAGTAAGGGTGTCCGGTGGCTATGCTGCTGTAGCCATTTTGCCAGACGTCCTTGGTGCCATTTCATGTAGTTTCAACCTTTATAGTAATGTGCAAAATTCTTGCGCTACCCCTTTTCATTAAGAGTGCCGTCTTGACAACCACCCTCACACTGAGCCCATTTCTGATGAGGCTCAGTCAGCAATATATTTTTTCCCTATTTCTTAAAAAGATGACTTTCAGATACTGTAGACCTGCACTAGGCCTGCCACTTGTTGTTTTGTCTTCCACATGTCTAGTTTACTCTGATTTTTTGAAGGACACACTGTACAACATGTCAAGATTTCACGTTTTGGGCTAATAGTTCTTTGGGAATCACCTTGTTGAGGAGAAAACATTTTCTGCCTGTCAAGCTCTGTTATTGTTGGCAGATGGGAACAAATTATGTTTTACGACCGCTTGCCAGTAAAGTGCCTAAGGATATAATTTAAAATAGTTTCTTAATTAATTGCATATCATGTGTAAACATAAAAGTGATTAATCCCACGCGTTGAGTTCATTTTTATGATTCATAAGTTCATGTTAAGTGGCTTAACAAACAAATATAAAAACATACCTGGGAAAATGGTCAGGTAAAAATCTGAGCTCTTTGGAAGCCAAAAAATGAAAGAAAAAATGAAGACACAAGGGGCTACTACTACTGGCTAGATAGTTTAGCACAGTAATATAATTTATCACATGCCTGTATATGTAGGGAAGACTTAACTAAATGAAAGGTATCATGTGCATTATTGTTTGACCAATAAAACAGAACATAAAGTTGCTGATCAGGCTGCAGGGAGGTAAATATGTACATACATTTTCAAACCAGCAGCACAAATCAACACATTTCAAAGGTGGGCACCAAAGTGTCACTAAGTCAGTGCTCAAGCAGTTGTAACGAACTGTCACAAATGTGACAAATGGCAAAAATGATGATGCTGTAGTGAAGGAGGCCTTTGACTTTTAGGATATTAAGCACTTAGTATTGTTAGATTAAAGTATAGATTTTTCAGTTCTGGTCAAAAATGTGTTTTGCAAAGTCAACATGTGATTCTAATTAGTCCCTCATTTAATGCTTTGGCCAAATTTGGCAATATCCTTAATTACAGCTCTTAGAACATTAATAAAAGCTGCAACAATTTACTTTGTAAAACCATATCCTGTTATTTGTTCATGATTTGTTCTCTTCCATTTCACAGTCAGGAGCTAGCTTACCTGAAGTAACTCTGGCCATTATCATGCTTTTCCTGGTAATGTCACTAAGTTCATCTGCCTACTTCTCACACATCCAACACGCTTTTCTCTTTTTTTCTAGTACACTAGAGGCCATGTGCTCTTCTTATGAGATAATCCTCCACCTGCATCATTTGTGAATAGTTAATATTTGGCCTCCTCTGGACATTAGTTCATTAGAATTCATAGGAATTACCTTAAGGTTGGAAGCATTAAAGGGGCCTTGTTGTAACATCTTGAAACGGTGTGAGCAAGGATAATATATGTGCAATATTACATCATAATTCAGTAGGTGATTCTATAATGTGTCTGCAAATTATCAAGTCACTAAAGCTCTCAGAAAAATCGAGTTATGAGAGCAATAACTGCCTTACTTAAGTAAATGTATTTTACCACTCATCACCGCTGATAATTGTCACATAAAACATGTGTGTGTGTGTGTGTGTGTGTGTGTGTGTGTGTGTGTGTGTGTGTGTGTGTGTGTGTGTGTGTTGAAGGCAGGGTAAAAGGTGCATATGGGAAGGACTGACCATCACTGGGATCCAAGATCTCAACTGTTGCCATGACGGGGAACTCTATCACTCCCATCACCGGCTCCGATAATAAAATTTGAAAGGTTTCTGCCTGCTCGTACTTCCCATCATTCAGTATCCAAACACGCCACGTGGCTCTGGTCTGTCCCGGGTTGAACTGAATTTGCCGCTGGGACCTGCCCTTGAAGTCCTCCTCCTTCTTTGCGCTGCCGTCCTGGGTGCCAATCCCTGAGAGGTGAAGGCGGTGATGGGCATGAAAGAAGGAATAGACAAGAAAAGCAAAAAAGATGAGTTAAAAAAAACCCCAAAGGAGCAGAGACAAAGAAAATGACAATGAAAGGATGACAGGCGGGAGAGAGAAACAGATGACAAACAGATTAGATATTCACACCCTTTAATGTTGTTCAGAGAGGTGAGAAAAAGAATGCTTTGCTTCTATTTTTTTTCTCCACTGATCACTACAGTGCCTCAATGTGTGAAATGAATTTGTGACTGAAGGATTTAAATAAGCATATTTTAGCTTACTGAGATGGATTAGCTACCATAGTTGTTAGGTACGCATACATGAATGGGTATATGTGTGTGTGTGCGTCACGACCCTTTCCCTTCAAATGCCGCTCACTTCGTCTATCGAACGTCTTTCATGTGAATCCACTTTGCAGCAATCCATCAGACATTCATGCTTGTTGATACATTTCATAAAATGAGGAAAGCTTGCTGGTACCAATGGGGTTACACATTAAACAAAAAGGAATCCAGGTGGCACAGGCCATAAAATAAAGCCTTACATTTGGAAATATGCTGCTCAGATTCCTTCCTCTATATTCATAGAGGAAGGAGTCTGAGAACAAGGTGTGCATAGCCAGGCTGATGCATGTGTTTGTACATAAAAGGATTTGTTTTCTTTTTCAGATACCCCCCCCTCCCCACCACACACACACACACACACACACACACACACACACACACACACACACACACACACACACACACACACACACACACACACAAAAAGAGACAAACGTATGCAGATGGGCCTGAATCCATTCAATCATACGCACAACGAGATCGGAGAGGCGAGTATTGTATGCAAAATCTGAGCTGAAAATAAACACACATGCCGGAATGAAAAGTTGCACAGTCACAGTCTTTACCATGCCTGCGAGGACCTTCAGACATTATAATTATTTGCAAAAGCTCTAATATTGCTGTACATGATTTTGGAGTTTCTTCTATATTTTTTTCTCAGTCCACCAAATGCTTCTCTTTGGGCAAAGTGCTTTGGATGATGTTCAACAATAACAAAATCAAGTGAAGCACACTCACGGTCAAACCCTGCCGAACTGTAGCCGGCAACGCATTTAGGGTAACATCTGCTGTTGCTGCGTTTTTGTCAACAGCCCCACAAGTATCACTCGGCCTTTACGTTTCCTGTTTTTTTTCTCTCTTTTTCTGTTTTTTTCTCAACAGGAAAAGCCAAAGATGCTTCTATTGCTCGGTGCAGCTAAACTATCGCAACATAGAAAATCAATTTCTCTGGGGGTGTTGAAAGCCTTTCCGGAAAATCTAAGACATGCCTAGCGGAAGTGCTGTCAGGAGAAGTCTTGGATCCCTTTTTCTTACTTGCAGTGCTATCATCTTAAGCTGGGTGTGTGTCTAAGTGAGAGCTGGCTGGTGCAAACCGGAATCCAAATGTGAATTCAAATATCATTATTGTTACAAAACTACTGCTAAATAACGGCATTGTTGGATAGACTATCAAAGCTGGTTTCATTTGCTATCAAGCTTAATGTCCTGTTCCAGTTTCTTCACTTGAGTTTAAAGTTAAATAAAGCACAAATGCTCGGTTGATTGATTTCCTTAAAGCACAGTGGAAATCCCATCAGCTTTTACAATCTTAAACAAGACATGACGTCTGTCAGCATGGTGACCTTTCCCATAATGAGTGCTAGTAGTCATTAATCTATTATTTTGTGATTACCACTGGCGATAGATCCACCTCGTGATTCTGTCTAGCAATCTGTGTGTGTGTCGTCACGGCAAAATGTGGTCCTGGAGACATCAACTGAAGTGTGAACTACTACAAAGACAGTCTGAGTAGTTTGACAAGTGCTTTTGTCTGACTGTCACTATGGTGAGCAGCTTTACTGAAAACACCAGGCTCAAAATGTAACGTTCAAAATTCAGTCATGAAGCTCCGCAGGTGTCTAGTAGTTGGGATCAAAATCAAGGCCGAGTCTGAAGATGAGTGTGATCTGAGCGCTCGCTGAAGACTCGCAGGGCTGAAACATCAACATGCTAATGACTGTCCGTCCTGGTATTTTGCCACTGCAAGATGGTCACTATTATTCATCATTACGCAGAACTTATGGGTCAGACCATATCTGACATGCTGAAACACAGACTTACACACCCACGCAGAAACACAAAGTGAAAACAATACTCTTGCAGTTGGTAATGAATGCAGCGATGGCAGTCTTTGCATTATTAAAAGCAAGAGTAGGACTGAAATCAGTTTTGCAGGTACTTATATGTGCTGTTTAATGTTCTGCAACCAAGCAGCTAATTAGCTATCAAGCTTTCAAAATGAAGTTACCCAAGCACTAGTTAATGTTTATAAGGTTGTTGTTCAGAGTCTGTGGGTCTTGTGTTATGCAGCAGGGTGATTATTTTCTCACTTTGACTGTCTCTGCTGCATAGAAAGTTGATAATGGTGTTCTGTCAAGTGAAATCAAAATAATAGTGGGCAGAGTCATTAAAGTAAAAAGAATAAGTTTCTTTCTTGCGTTTGAATGGGATTACAGGGCAATTAATTTAGAGGAAATGGGCAATGATGAAGCAACACATTGAACTAGACCCTAATGTATAAAATTATTGTCCATTAGTACTATTTAAGTAAAAAGAAATGTGCATTTTCCATTTGTAGTTGAGTTGTATTTGTATTTGGGAGCATGGCTCTGTTCTGGGACTTTCTCATCTTTCCATGTGCAGACATGGAAAGCCTGAAGCAGATCAGGGGAGGTCTGAAACAGCACAAAAACAAAGAAAGGGTGAGTTGTAAAGTGTCTTGTTGGGGGACGCAACAGCAGTAGACCAGCTGAAACAACCTAAATAATATGGACAGAGTGTCAAATGTATAAACTAAATGCAAAGAATAGTATCAGGTGAGCCATCAGCTAATTTGGGACTTAACTTTGTGGTGACAATGTCTCTCAGCAGTAGTATTATGTCAACCAAACTGGGGATTAGTTTCAAGAAAGCTCGTTCACAAATCTTTCATTTATGCTCTACCATATTCATTATGCAAAAAACTTTGTTTTGAATGTTTGAAATGGCTACAAACAAGTTCAAAAACAAGAACCCGTCTGCATTAACCTTACTGAAATATTCAGACAGTCTTTACTGTCTATTTACAGTAAAATAATTTCCATTGCTCCCAGAAACTTCAGCTAAAAGCCAAACAAGGGTTATTACTGGTCAGAAGAAATGGGGTCACTTTGTAATGATTAAAAGAGAAAAGAAAATAATAACATACATCAGGGAAGACATGTTGGTGGGAAAAGAAACGTGAGGTGGGAAAGGTGTTGATGGGAATTTGTGACCAAATGCTGAGGGAGAACTAAAGCCTTCAAGCCCTCCCACTCCTGTGCAGTGTGAGTGATTAGACCATACACTGGGTTGACATGTTTTTGTAATGTTGTTGCAAATGTAGAGAGAGAGAGAGAGAGAGAGAGAGAGAGAGAGAGAGAGAGAGAGAGAGAGAGAGATATTGATTTTCAGTGTGTTATGATTATGTATGCTTTATGCGAGTTCTTTAGAGTTACATTCTAAAAATCTCATTTGGAGGCCAAGAAACATGTTAGCAATACAGACTACATGAAGAATTTTTTAAAAGTTGCTTCAGCATTGATTCATGCGCGTTGTAAATTTAAAATAAATCTGCGAGACTCTTAAAGGTCTGTAGACGATTCAGAGCAGCAGCCTCGCTCTAGGCAGCTTCTCTGTCAAGAATGCAACACATGTATCTGTTCCGAGCACAGAACAAATGATGGTGCATTTTGATAAAGAGGAGATGACAGTCAGTGCTGTTGTCTGATATGGAAATACTGTATCAGGACTTGTTGTCATTTGCATTGAGACGAACGTATGCAAAGAATCCTAAACGAGACAGCAAACTTCATCAATAACAAGGAAAACTATCGCGCAATGCAAACACACTGAATGGCCATCATTTCAAGAAACACAAGATTAGAACTTTAAAGAAGGGAAGTATGTTTGCTCATAGCTGAGTATTTCTATCTGATCTTCCTATTCTGATGATTTGTAGATCCACATCACATAAAACATCTGTACACCATGGCGTGCCTACTGGAGAGAGGAAGGGCTGTCCTTAAAAGGGTGGTGTCTCACTACACCACCCTCGATGGACTCCCTGGAGGGAAGAGGCACACAATTCCCGAGGTTGCGCTGGGGTTTCTTCTCCACTGGAGGATACATATCCTCTCGAGTGTTTTTGATCTCCATCGCACTGTTGCTTAGAGCCAGAGCGCCTTGTGTTTGTGTCTCCACAACAAGTACAGACTCGCAGATCCAAAGAGTTGCTTGCAAACACAAACACATCTTCTTTTTCTAGCTGCAAACTTTCCTTGTGTTTATTCACTGTTGTAGTTTCTTTAGCTTCTGAGTAACCTCAGCATGGCTCATTGAAACATGCACAATTCAAAAAAAAAAAAAAGCATGATGATTGCATGTTCATTATACTAGACTCATTTCACACTGAGGCAGCAAAGGTGGAGACTTGCGCAAAAAAGATGGAGGGGTCCAACAGATTCTTTTCTCTCCTGGTGAAATGCAATTATCTCTTCATCCCTTCTGCTTGGCAACAAAAATGAGGTTGGAATATGTCCCACAGGAGATAATATATCTTAACCTGGCAAAAGTACACCTCGTTAACAATTCATCTCTCAGGGCAAGGACAGACCAGAGAAGGACAGTGCTGAAATAAAAAAAAAAAGTCTTCAAAGGATGAGCTTTGACTTATGCAATAAGTAAAAAAAAAGAAGAATGAGAATTCAATTCCATCTTGTGTCCCTATGGGGTCCCTCATATTGCTCATACAGCAAGGAAGACAGGAAGCGAGAAGGAAATGGAAAAAGTCGAGGAAAAGAGAAGGCAAAGAAAGGAAATGAAAGGAAGGGAAGGAAAGATGTACAGGAGATGTGGATCTGAGAATGGAAGGTTATGTGGAGGGAAAGTGCGAGAAGGTGCAAAAGCAAGTGGAGAAACAGAGCTGAACCAGCATATGCACCGAAATGTGTAACAACCAAACAAAGGATACAACAGAAGAGGAAGGCAGAGTGGGAATAAGCAGCCAATGAGCACAGCATTGGACAGATATACGACTCATATTTCCACCCAATATACTGTCCAAAATTTGGAGTGAGACTGAAGGGGAAAAAGGTAGGTATAACACAAATAAGGGAACTTATAGAAAAGAAACAGTTGATGTCAAACACCGAAGGCTAGACTATTAGTCAGTAACGGCGCAAGAAAAGGAGAGATGGTGCCTTTGATGAGTAAAAGGAGGTTAGAAGCAAAAGGACGTCTCTACCGTAAAATGAGGTGAGGAGAGATTACGGATAAAAGGGAAAGAATGTGAGACGAGCTAAGTGGCCCGACGTCACTGGGACGGACGCTTTGGCAGAAGGAAAACAGCGACGGGACTTAATTAGCGGGATTTAGGCTGCACGTTTATATGTTTGGTCGAGAGTGGAATTTTATTGTTTTCATAAGAAATGAGAAAGCAAGGTGAAAGCTTAAAAAGTAAAAGAAGAGGATATGAGGATAGAATTCGGTCTAATCCGCATGGCCTTGTCCAGCCCTGTTCTGCCTGAGCTGTGCTTTGCGGGAGCATCTTTGAACCCTGATCTTATCTCTGTGTTCCTCCTTCACTGATCCTCTCTACCTGAACATCCTGTTGTGATGGACCATGTGTAACAACTCTCCTCCACTGTTGCCTGGCACCACACCAGCTTTCATCAGCTAACCCTTGCAACAGCAGCAGCAAGCTTCTGGCAGCATCATCGGGCAGCTTTCTCTCTGCCTTTCAATCCTTGACACAATCCTCATCAAATCCAATGCAATTTTTCCAACTATTTCCACATACGTTATTTACTTTTAACATTTCTTTTTAGAGCTGTAACAGTTTCATGATGGGATCCATGAGTCTGTCAGTAGAATTAATAAAAATATTATTTTCAGATGTAAATGTTTTGCTGCATTTTCTTTCTGTTTTATAATAACACTATAGTAGCTATTAAAGTCATGCACCTCACCTCAGTCCAGCTCGTGTTTCCCAAGGCCGGACCAAAACCGCAGAACAAGCAAGAAATGAAAAAATAGCTGTTCTCCTTGTATTTGTGTAAAAGACTTTAGACACTGGCTGCCACTTATTACGAGTCTACTGAAAGCTAGCAAAACTTTAATGCCAGCTGCCATACGTGTCTTTCATTTCATCATCAAGGTTTCCCTCTTCTGCTGGATCTGAGCTTTGTCCATCAAAACGGGCCTCGTAACGAGCCCTCCTGAATTTCACTCAGAATTCTGTCCATTTATTTCTTTTATAACTGCAAATGCAACAACACTCATGTGTTAATATTTTGCAATGAAAATAAAAAGCGAAAAAGCTCATAAGTTTGTACCATTCTAACAAACCTGAAAGTCAATATTCGCTATGATCGCCTTTATTCTTCAACGCCACCTGCACTCTCTTAGGCAAACTTTGTTGTAATTTCTTTAAGTAATCTTCAGGGACAGTTTTCCAGGTTTCTTAAAGGACATTCAAGGTTCTTCTTTGAATGTTGGTGAGGTCAGGCCATGACTGATGAGTGTTTCATTGTGGTTTTCTTCTTGGTCCAGGTATGCTTTTACTGCTCTCCCCGTGTGTTTGGGATCAATGTCAGGCTGAAAATTGAAGCCACTGCCAATCACATGCTTTCCTTCAGAAGTCTGATGCTACTTTTCTGTTCATAATTCTATCAGTTTAGACAAGAACCCCAACACCACTGGCTGAAATGGATGCAGCAAACCATGGCAGAGCCTCCATGGTGTTTTACAGAACGCTGCAGACTATCATTGTTGTCTCTCTCCTGACCTCCTCAGTACATACTGACAAAGACGAAACAGAAATTTTAAATTTGGGATCATCACTCCATCAGAGCTGTTAGCACTGATTTTTAGTCTAGTTCTTGTGTAATATCTGTTTTAATTCTTTAAGAATGGCTTCTTGACAGCCACTCTTCCACTGAGACCATTTCTGCTGAGACTTCAGCAAAAAGCACCTGGATCACGTCGAGGGTAGGATACATCTCACATGTACTGTGTCGGGTTTTGCTGGATTTTTTTTCCATCTGTCTTAAGGACATGACTTTCAGATACTGATGATCTGCTATAGATATTTTTTAGGCTTGCCCTTTTTCTTTGTTCTCCATTTGTTTGGTTTCTTCCAATTTTGAAATATGAAAAGGTCTCAGCTAATAGCTCTTTACCTGCCAAACTGTGTTATCTTTGGCATTTTTCATAAATAACCTAAAGACAGGAACAAATGATTTGCTTTGCCAACAGGCTGCTAGTAAAGAAAGTGCCGAAAGATACAATTTGAATTGGTTGCTTGCTAAGTTGACAGTTATGTGCAGGCACGACACTGGCCCTTGTGACTGTTTTATATATCTCACTGCAGTTTTTACATTTTTGCAATAGAAATTAATTCGTTTTAAATACTAAACATAACTATAAATAAATACATGTCTGTGTATAGCAACAACAACAAAGCAACATCCCTTAGTTGACAGTTACCAATAACAAGGGGAAAATGAAGAAACCTATGAAGAAAAACATGTTGGTTATTTTTTTTACATTGATCACTGTTGCTCTAGACTTCACCATATTTTATTATTAGTGCCTAAACAGTGCCACAAAGGCCACATTAAAACAAATAGACTGAAATTTGAACACTCCATGTGTATTTGCACTTAGAGTGATTTAGGTTGGTGCTGTGGAGGAACGGTGCACTTATTCTCTTAAGACTAACGGCACTTTCAGCTGCCATCTTATTCCTCAAGGGATCACCAGAGCAGATGGATCTGCATCTTCTGATTTGGCTCAGATTTTATACACAGGATGCCCTTTCTGATGCAAGATGCTCATTTATCCAGGCTTGGGAACAGCAGTTGAAATTTGCTTGTTAATGGCCCCCAGAGGCAGGGTTTATGTCACTCTCAAATCACTATTGGTTAACATGTTCACACATAAGGTGAACATGTTACCCACTACACTGGGGTACAACTCCGATGCTCTTAAGACTACAATAAACATTTCTTTCTTCTTGATGTTGCCTTCCTCTAAAATGTACTAACCATGTAAGTGCACATGAATAACACATTCATGCATAGCGGCACGTCAGCATGCCATGTTAGACATTCCTTTTAAAATGCTGGCTTGAAAGTCGATGTGTGCGTGTGTGTGTGTGCGTGTGTGTGTGTGTGTGTGTGTGTGTGTGTGTGTGTGTGTGTGTGTACTATGTGAGTGTGGTCAGAGATAACCAGGTGCTCACACACCAACTGTGCAAAGAGATGAGAGTCTGAACGCAAGCTTTCATGTGTGCCCAAGAGATACACTTAAAACCTTCCCAAGAGGAATCAAATATACACACCAGCACACAAACACACACACACACACACACACACACACACACACACACACACACACACACACACACACACACACACGCACACATACAAGCACACACACAGGTAGATGAGTCTTAAAGCTAACATTAACCGCTACACTGTGATGCTAACACCTGACCCCGCGATTAACAGAATAATGATGAGAGGTGAGAGAGTAAAAGCTGCTTACAGCTGCTACTTCTCGCAGGGCAAACGAGCTGAAGCATAACAAAGTACTAAAAGGGCCGTTCAGGGACAACATCATCACCATCCTTTTAAACTTGAAACCTCCACAAACAGTCAGACATAAGCACAAAAACATGCTGGGCTGTTCTTTCCAACACAAAATCACCTCCGTCTGTTGGTCATAAGGCTTATTAAGAACTCAGGCAGTGATGTTTGTGCGACTGGCTGGATTTAAGATTTGACTGACACACACCAGCATGTTCTCCGCCCACACTGTGTTATGTACATGGATGAGTGTCACAGGCAGCATGATGCCTCCTTTATTTCAAATCCGATGATTCACTTACAGTGGGGCAAAAAAGTATTTAGTCAGCCACCGATTGTGCAAGTTCCCCGACTTAAAATGATGACAGAGGTCAGTAATTTGCACCAGAGGTACACTTCAACTGTGAGAGACAGAATGTGAAAAAAAAATCCATGAATCCACATGGTAGGATTTGTAAAGAATTTATTCGTAAATCAGGGTGGAAAATAAGTATTTGGTCAATAACAAAAATACAACTCAATACTTTGTAACATAACCTTTGTTGGCAATAACAGAGGTCAAACGTTTACTATAGGTCTTTACCAGGTTTGCACACACAGTAGCTGGTATTTTGGCCCATTCCTCCATGCAGATCTTCTCGAGAGCAGTGATGTTTTGGGGCTGTCGCCGAGCAACACGGACTTTCAACTCCCGCCACAGATTTTCTATGGGGTTGAGGTCTGGAGACTGGCTAGGCCACTCCAGGACTTTCAAATGCTTCTTACGGAGCCACTCCTTTGTTGCCCGGGCGGTGTGTTTTGGATCATTGTCATGTTGGAAGACCCAGCCTCGTTTCATCTTCAAAGTTCTCACTGATGGAAGGAGGTTTTGGCTCAAAATCTCACGATACATGGCCCCATTCATTCTGTCCTTAACACGGATCAGTCGTCCTGTCCCCTTGGCAGAAAAACAGCCCCATAGCATGATGTTTCCACCCCCATGCTTCACAGTAGGTATGGTGTTCTTGGGATGCAACTCAGTATTCTTCTTCCTCCAAACACGACGAGTTGAGTTTATACCAAAAAGTTCTACTTTGGTTTCATCTGACCACATGACATTCTCCCAATCCTCTGCTGTATCATCCATGTGCTCTCTGGCAAACTTCAGACGGGCCTGGACATGCACTGGCTTCAGCAGCGGAACACGTCTGGCACTGCGGGATTTGATTCCCTGCCGTTGTAGTGTGTTACTGATGGTGACCTTTGTTACTTTGGTCCCAGCTCTCTGCAGGTCATTCACCAGGTCCCCCCGTGTGGTTCTGGGATCTTTGCTCACCGTTCTCATGATCATTTTGACCCCACGGGATGAGATCTTGCGTGGAGCCCCAGATCGAGGGAGATTATCAGTGGTCTTGTATGTCTTCCATCTTCTGATGATTGCTCCCACAGTTGATTTTTTCACACCAAGCTGCTTGCCTATTGTAGATTCACTCTTCCCAGTCTGGTGCAGGTCTACAATACTTTTCCTGGTGTCCTTCGAAAGCTCTTTGGTCTTGGCCATGGCGGAGTTTGGAGTCTGACTGTTTGAGGCTGTGGACAGGTGTCTTTTATACAGATGATGAGTTCAAACAGGTGCCATTCATACAGGTAACGAGTGGGGGACAGAAAAGCTTCTTACAGAAGACGTTACAGGTCTGTGAGAGCCAGAGATTTTCCTTGTTTGAGGTGACCAAATACTTATTTTCCACCCTGATTTACGAATAAATTCTTTACAAATCCTACCATGTGAATTCATGGATTTTTTTTTCACATTCTGTCTCTCACAGTTGAAGTGTACCTCTGGTGCAAATTACTGACCTCTGTCATCATTTTAAGTGGGGGAACTTGCACAATCGGTGGCTGACTAAATACTTTTTTGCCCCACTGTATTGTCAACATTCAAAAGAGGGGACAAAATGCGACTTTGTCACTGCTGCCATTGTTTTCAGTTCCGCCTGTTTGTTTGTCTCTTAGCAGGATTACATAAATACGACCAGGCTGATTTTCCTGAAAGTTGGGGGAAAGTCAGAGCACGGGTAAAAGAGGATTACAATAAAATTCTGGTGTCTGTGGCCTACACACACCATAGCACCACCAATGAGTGGGGTACCTTTATAAATACAGATTGTAAACCAGGAGAACAATTTTCACGTCAGTGTTGGATTTCATGGCTCAAACCAGAATCAGAAGACATCATTTTCCATATTGGATTTTATCTGTATTAGAAATTATGAAAGAAAAAAAAATTTGTGCAATTCTCAAAAAATGTATCTTTAGCTCAAAGCTTGCAAATATTACCTTATAGATTTTTCAAAAGTATTTCTCTCTTACAGCCCATTGATAAAGCTGGCAATCAAATAATTAAAATCATGTATTATATAGACAGGGTGTAGGCTCTGGGTCAAAAAATTGATGCCAATGGAATGACTTACACATGATCTTTTCTTTGTGAAAGTAGGGCGTAACTTTGGCTGGAAAAAGAAGTACATTGTATAAAAATCTGTGTGTACTCCTATCACTTGTCCTCAGTCTGGATGAATGGTGAGAGTTGTAACATCTATGTTTCTATGATCTGTAGCGTGAGTAGAGAGCAGGTCGAGGAGAGCCTGGAGAGGTGGAGATGTGAACTGGAGAAAAGAGGAATGACAGTAAAAGAAAAGGAACACAGGTGTAGCAGTAAATCTGCAAGGAGCAGAGTGTAAATACCTGGGATCATCCATACAAAACAAAGGGCAATGACAAGAGAGGAGAAGAAGAGAGTGCAGAGAGGGTGGAGATGAGTGTCAGCGGTGATTTGTGACAGATGGATTGCAGCAGGAGTGAAAGGGAAAATTTACAAGATGATAGTGAGACCTGCTATGATGTATGATAAGACAGCAGGTGGCAGAGCTGAAGATGTTAAGATTTTCCTTGGGAGCGACCAAGATTGAAAAGATCAGAAATGAGCACATCAGAAGAACAACTGAGGTGAGCAGTTTGGGGACAAAGTTGGACAGGCAAGGTTGAAATGATTTGGACATGTGCAGAGGAGGGATAGCGGATATACTGGACAAAGGATGTCGAATATGGAGCTGCCAGGGGGGCGGAACAAAGACAAAACACCACAGGGGCGATTTATGGATGTATTGAAAGGGAATATGCACAGGGTTGGTGTTATAGAGGAGGATGCTCAGAACAGGGTGAGATGGAGGCAGACGATCTGCTGTGGCGACCCCTAAAGGGAACGGCATCGACCGGAAGGCTTGCTTAATTTATGACCTCAGTAAAGATATTCCCAGTGACTTTATGGTCTTAATTGCTTGACTCAAGTCAAAATATCATTTTGTGAATTACTGTCCCATAAAGAATAAAGGCTTCAAACCAGGATTTTACAAAGCAATAAGCCAGGTCACAGTGCTTTGTTTTATATTCAGGTATTCGGGCACCTGCATGGACACAGGATTCAGTTTCACAGACGTTACACTGTAGCAACCGAGCACCATCAACAAGCAAAAATGCACTTTTTTCAAATAACTGAGTGTTTTTGACTCCAATAAATATTCCAAATCATTTTTCTTTTGCATCGACTTAATGTCGTCTTAATCAATTCCCTGCTCTTTCCTTTATTTTGCAGCTCAGAGTGCTGACTCATCAAACCTGCCAGCAGCTTGACAGTGATCGACTGAAGCATATAGGCCTGCTTTCCACTTCCTCTACTGTTTTCAGTTGCGCTATGCACTACAAAAACCCCCCCAGAAGAAAACAACACAAGTGGTCTATAATAGAGTGCAACTAGCATGCCATGAGTGATACCCAACTCTGCTTTTGGATGATTGCGGGAGATGGGGATCAGGGGCATGGGGAGCAACCACCTGCACGCAGATGCATCTTTATTTGGAGCGCAGAGTGTCAGAGTGGTGCTGTGGTTAGCAAGGCAGAAAACTTGCTCAGGCAATGGGAGACATGCAAACTACACACAGAAAGGTCCCCGCTGATTAGAAAGCTGTTTATATGAGGCACTGCTAACCAATGCACCACTGTCTATTCAAAACAACATTCTGATAAAATAAAATGACAGTTTATTGATGTGAATAAATAAAATAACATGTTTATTTTTATTGTATACATATAATGTTATTAATAATTTGCTTCTTCAGTTAGCTAGATAAGTGATTAAGACATAACAAAATAAATAATAAACTCATTCAAAAGACTGAAGTCCACAAGCCGAGCAAACAGACATTTGTCAAATAGCTAACAATGACCGTGGCATTAAAACTGCAGGGGACGGTCGGCCATAGTAGACAGAGTGAAGTCCAAAAGTCAGAAGAGAAAAACATATAAATATTCATTCACATCTACAGCTTTGTATTACTTAGAGACAAGGTGATAATGGGGTGAGATTTCTCTTGATATGAATGATAATGACCTAAGTATGTAACAGGAACTTAATGTACAACCTCAGTAAAAGCCATAAAACTGTCAGTGTTTTCTTTGCAAATGTTGCCATAGCCATCTGGTCAGTGCATTTTTTATTGCCTTTTGACATGCACGTGTTTTAATATTTATTTCATGTCCTTTCTTAACCGTCTGGGACAAATACAGCAAATGAAAAATTATGGGTTGCATTACACCGGTTTCCTGTATGCGCCATTAAAGACAAAAAAAAAAAGAAAAAAGAAAAGAGTTACATCTCTGTACATAGCAAAGCACTGACCTTGCAACCATCTCAGCTTCCTAAATCTAATAAAACTTTTTTTTTTGCAAACTAAATTGGCTTGAAGCCAGAAAATATTACTCTGACTTTGAGGACAAATCTGGTCAAAATGTGCGTTAAAAGGAAATTCTGCAATAGATTTTTAGCTTCAATAGCATTTTCATTTTGCGTGAATGTGTGAGCTTTTGTTAAAAAATTTTTTGTTGCAGAAACAGGAATGTGTAGCTATGAAAAGCCTGGCATTTCAAAAGACACTGTAAAGCACTGAAATTTTAATTGAATTCTACGGAAAAAAGACAGTAAGAGAATATGAATTTGACATCAAAACTAACAGGCCATGCTGGAAGTACTGTAAAGTTGTACTCTTTGCTTTTACTAAATGGTTGCCAGCATGCAAGCATGTGCTGTGGAATGCAAAGCCAGAGCACCACCAAATTATTACAGATCATCTCTATGGGGGATGATCTGAAAGGTTTTCAACAGTTGTTTAGAATTTGCTTGCATGCTAAAGTCTCAACCTCTGCATTTGACGAGAGATCAAGGACTTTGATAAGTTGGCTATGAATATAATATAAAAAATTGAAGCAATCCACCGGACATTATTGTTCAATGCCATCCCTTGAAGACAAAATGCTAGACGATAGAACATATGTCCTCTGATCAGAAAGGGAGACTAAACAGACTCACCAACGAAAGACGTCTCCCCCAGGTATCCTCTTCGTCTGAGCACCACGTCCAGAAATTTCTCCTCCTCATCCACCACATAGTACTCTTTCTCCAAAGAAATCCAGGCCCAATCCAGACAAAACTGCTGTCCTTTCAACTTGTTCCCACCTGAAAAAAACCCCAAAAACATAAAAACACTCCTGACTGTAAACTGTAATATTTTATTAATAGTTTCTCACTTATTAGAAGTTTAGCCATTGATTGAATTCTGTCCCTTCAACAACTCGTACAGTTTTTCTAAATATGGGAGTATTACGGTATTGTGTATGTGCTGAGGTGGATCTGGACCTGTTTATTTCTCTGACATAAAGACTACATGCTGCATTCATTTTCATTTTGCAAAAACTAGAAACTAGAAAACTATGATTGGAAATTCTGCCACCCGTGGGGGTAATTACCGTAAAACTGAACGAAGACTAAGGGTTTTAATTATTTTTCAACGCACAGTCCGAATGTTCACAACACATCTGCTGCAGATTTATGAAAAAGGATCGGCACAATTTTATACCAGGCAATCTTCTTCTTTTTTTTAATGTGCCCTATAATTATATTTCAGCTTTCCTTTGGTGAACTGCTTTTTTCTCTATCTTCTCTATCATCTTGATGATTCAAGCACACCAGCTAACCAGTGTTATGAAAGAAAAGTTTGTTGAACAAATGGATGTATTAGTGCTAGGTTAATAGAGCACTCAATAGCTGCCACTTCAACAAGTAGGCCAGGAGGATGATGCTTTGTGGAGCTGATTTGCCCATCTACTGCTTGCAAAAGTGGATTGGAAAAGGTAGAGGAGGGTCGATTTTCTTTTTTTTTACTTTTGTGTAGAAATGAACAATACCTAACTCTGCATGCCATTCCTGGAAATTATGCCTGAGTGGGTGTTATAGTGGTAGAAGATAATGTAGAAGTGAAGAACTGTTTATGGAACCGTTATTTGTAGACCGTCAGAAAGGAAATCTCATTTAGCTCCTCTGACGACAATTTGCACAGCTGTTTGTTCTTCCAAGTCATTTATGCAGCTTACATTCAGAAGCAGAATTGCTGTTGAAAGCACACAAATCATAGCAATTTTACCTCCATCATCACAGAGGCATCCCAGTGCCTCTGGGGGAAAAAAGAAAAGTCAGTTGACTCTTTAAAACTGTAAAGTATATTTACTTAAGAGTATAATCAAGACTGGAAAAGATATCGAAAATTTGTACTTCTACTGTGAATTCAGGTTCTGCTCATGATCAGCAGAGGTGAAAAGTTAAGTACTTTCCAGCATGGCACAGACACATACGCACAACATGCTGAGGTGAGGAGACAGCTAATCAGAGTTCATGCATCCTCAAAAAAGCCTGTAGGCCAAGTTCAAGCTTCATTTAGCAGGTGCAAATCCAAAATTGCACACATGCGCATCTCTTCGATTTTAACTCCACTGCAGCCTGCAACCTTGACTTTCATCCCGGCTCTCTGTTAGTAAATGCAGCATAAGCCTTCTGAAGTCGTAGTTGTGTGTGTGTGTGTATGTCTGTATGTGTGTGCATGTTTGTGCATGTGTGACCTCTCACACTGGGAGAATATCTGTGGACAGACAATAGCGATCTGAGTCAGTGGGCTTCAGACTGTCTCATTCCTCCAGCCTTTTGGAGGGATAAAAGACCTCTCACATATGCTGACCGTACAAAAAAAAAGCAGCTTTGAAATCATCCTCAATAGAGCTAAATTCGCTTTGCAGCGTCTTTCAAAGGCTTTCCAAACAGAAACTAAGCAGAAGCTTTTTTTTCTTCACCAATTAGGGCTTCTAGTTCCAGAGCAATACATTTTGAGGATCAAGTTGCTCTGAGAAATCTGAAGATAAAACTTTGATACTTACAGTTCTGATGCTGCATTGTGATGTAGGATCTATTTCATGGCACAATCACTGACTGCCTTACTGCTGTGTGTTTCCTCCTTTCCACTCTATTTTCTAAGATTTGTTATCCAGTTTACCAGCACACTGCTACACATGATGTGAACTACTGTATCTCATTTGGGTCCTTGTAGCTTGACTCAACTTGGATAACTTAGATAATGTTGCATAATTAAAGCGCCACCTATACTTCTATATATTATTACTGAATCAAGTTACTACACATAATCTGAAAGGGTTGTTTGAAGCGTCGAGCTGTGGAACTTACTGCCAACTCTGCCTCTGCAGGGTCTTAAAAGGGCTATTCAGTGTTTTGGTTTTATGCCCTGAAAAAACTGTTTGGTTCAATCTCAATGCTTTCATTAACCCCACTGTCAGGTGGAACAAACAGCCCTCTTTAGAAAAAGAAACACAAAAAAACAAACTCCAGTATACCCACTGCATGCTACTCGAAAAGCACTAAAAAGGAAGCATGCTACTCGAAAAGCACTAAAAAGGAAAAATGCCAAGGAGTTACAACTTACAGAGTTATAACAGAGCAACCTGATTAAATTACTGTGTAATTGCAACTGTAAGCTGCTATAGTTGCAAAGAAAAAAATGCATAAATACATAAATTAGGTACATAAATTGTTAAACAGAAAAGCAAATCTACACTAACATTCCCAGTACTGACTGGAGACAGATAAAAAATAAATTGGCTGTTGGACAGAGTTGAGAAATGAAATAATAAATATTGGAATACATTTGGCTAATGCAGGTAATATCATGTCAAAACAGTAAAAGTGCCCTTTTAAAAAATAGTCTTTTCAAAGCATGCATAAATCTCATAGTAACCAAAATCTCAGTTTTTCCCCTTCAATGTTCTCCTTTTAATGATATTTAGATCTTTACCACCAGAGGAAACCCTATTTGAAGCTAAGGCATCAAAACAACTGTACCTTCACACAGGCCTGAGTATCAGCTTTGTTCTTGAATATACTTCAGGGACCAGCCTAAATTCTCACACTTTGGGCTTAGGGAGGTTTTCATGTCACAAAACTTGAGGCTATGCAAAGTCAAGAGATGTTAGCGTTAAAGTCAAAGTGGAGTTTAAAGCAGTTTTTGATTTTGTAAAGCTGAATCTCATTAACTCCTGAATCTGACTGAGCCAAAGCTCTCAGATTCAGCTAGTGAGCTATCTGAAGTGAGAGTTAAGCGAAAGGAATATATCAGCAATACTGCAATAAAAGTAGATTAGGTTTTAGAAAATGCTGCTAAGGCAAAGGGTTTCTTTTTTAAATTTATTGATAATAAATGACTATTAATATTGATAATAGTCACTAACCCCCACTATAACAACTTTATTGACATATTCAAAGTCTTCCTCCTATTTTACACAGTGTGTTGCTATGCTGGGTATGATGGAAAAACACATTTACAGTATTTTTAAATTTTCTAGAATTTTTACAGTTTATTGTGTTTTCTTTTTGCAACCCTCCATCTTTTTTTTTTACAGCAATGAAACATCTTTCAGCTATAAACAGACATAAACAGACTACCTTGTTACCTGGCGGCACTCAATGTGTTATTCAATGGTGTAAAGGCGTAAATTTAGCAAATATCAGTGTTACAAATTATTAATTGTTTTAAAATCTCAAGTGAGTCATGGTATTTGCTGCATCATCCTACTGACTGGGGTCCGTGCAGACCCCAGAAGTATATTTTTGTAATATCTCATAGATATATAAATATATCGAGAGATTTTTTTATCATTCCATTTTTGTATGACTTTGTGAATCATTTTGTTCCTAACGATGCTACATCATTCCTTTTTATTTTTCTTTGATTTGTGCTTTTTAAAAATCCAAATGTTCTATGAAGTTTTAATAAAGGGAATGATTTGCTCAGTTAGTGCTTACAGTGAGTCTTAAATTAAAGTGTCACACAATATCCGGGCAGTAGGGACACTCTGACACTCATTTAAGGAAGAAAAACTCAGATGCTATCACTTCATTCATCACCTGGTTATCATAATATTGGAGACATCCACAGATCTACCTGAGCGAGATAGAGGTCCCGATCATGCAACACATAGCTACACTTAAAGCCATATTTTGAGAAGCAATGATCCTCCAATGTACCTTTGTTCGCGATTTGCAGGCAGGAAGGTAGCACTATTGGTTCCTACTCTAAGATGTTATCATGGCCTTAGCAAAGCATTAGGCAAATTGTATGCTATAACTGCCTTTAGTGTGTGTTTAGCCTTAGTTTCCAATGTTTGTACAACAGTAGTGAGAGTCTGGCAGTAAAGAGCCAGACTGGTTGCTGGGTGTGGGTCTCCGCCAGGACTGCTGCTTCTGACCGATTCTGTTCTCATCTCTGGTTTTCACAGATGATGTGGTTCTGTTGGCTTCATCAAGCCATGATCTCCAGCTTGTTCTGGGGCTATTTGCAGCCAAGTGTGAAGAGGCTGGGATGAGAATCAGCACCTCCAAGTTTGAGGCCATGGCTCTCAGCTGGAAAGGAGTGGAGTGTACACACTGGATTCAGAATGAGTCGCTGCCCCGAGTGGAGAAGTTTAAGCATATGGGTGTTTGTTCAAAAGTGAAGGGAGAGGGCAGCATCAGATTGACAGAGCCATGGTAGTGGTGTGGAAGCTGTACTGATCTGCTGTAGTGAAGAAAACACTGAGCATGACGGTAAATCTGTTGATTTACTGGCAGATCTGCGTTCCTACCCTCGCCTTTGGTCAGGAGCTATCTATAGTGACTGTAAGAATAAGATCACAGGTGCAAGTGCCAGAAACAAGTTTCCTCAGAAGAGTGTGCTCAGCCTTAGAGATCGAGTAAGGAACTCAGTCATTTGGGAGGAGTTCAGACTAAAATTGCTACTTCTCCAGATGAAAACGAGCCAGCTGAGGTAGTTTGGGCATCTGGCCAGGATGCCTCCTGGGCACCTCCTAGTGAAGTGTTTTGGGCATGTAATGGAGGCTCCGGGGAAGACCCAGAACATGCTGCAGAGATTACATCTCTGGACAGCTGGTTGTGTGTATAATTTTATAGTGGGGTTAAAGTGACCACAAATGATGTGTACTTGAAATGAATGAAAACTAAGTCATAACAGATCTAAAGATGCTGAAAAAGCTCTAAAATAATTTTGTGAACTGCATTTGGAATAATAGCTCAAAGTTGCATTCAATAAAACTATAGATTTTCATTTTACAAAATATGCAAATTAACAGTAACTTTTGTTTCTTTTGATGGAATTAATTGTGTAACTGACAAAGCTTTGAGATTGCTACTAGTATTATTATTATTGCTATTTGTCTATGCAATAAATTATTCCCCATTCAATGTTCAATGTCAGTAGTATGAGGGTTAATTTTGGGTTATTAATTTTTTAAATATTTTTTAAATACAACATACTGATTTATTTATATTTAAATGTATTTAAATTGTGTAATTATTGGCTGTTGCTTCTAAGCTGTGGCAATATGTTAGAAATATGCAAAATTAAAACAGCTCTGGTTTATTGTCTTACTATAATACTATTTGCCTGCAAACTCTTCTTACATGATCAGGAATTTAACCACCAACATTTGCACACAGCTACAACTGCAGGTTCTAATCTACCTAGCAACCACATAATAATTTATTACATTATATTATATTATAACAATTTGCCCATTTGAAGCATTTATGATATTAAAATGATCAAAAGCAGATTATCATTTTATTTCAGTCAACTCATTTAAGTGCAGAAAACTTGAACTAGGCATGATATATCATGATGTCACCATGTTGCCTAGCAACCACTACCAACAGGTTAAAGTCACAAACAATAAGTATAAAATGCAGATGCACTAGTACACTACTACCACTTTAACAATAATAATGGATTGCATTTATATAGCGCTTTTCGGGGCCCTCAAAGCCACTATTCATTCACTCTCACATTCACACACTGGTGGAGGCGAGCTGCAGTTGTATCCACAGCTGCCCTGGGGCAGACTGACAGAAGCAAGGCTGCCATATCGCGCCATCGGCACCTCTGGCCATCACCAGTAGGTGAAGTGTCTTGCCCAAGAACACAACGACTGAGACTGTCCTAGCCGGGGCTCGAACCGGCAACCTTCGGTTACAAGACGAACTGCCAACTTTTTGAGCCACGATCGCCCAACACACAGCGGTATAGATAATGCATGTTCAGTCACATGGTTTAGGGTGTGTGTGCATGTGTGTGATTATTTGTGCTTTTAATGAAAGTGGCTACTGTAACAACCACCAAATAAATGTCTATGTTTTGGGTTTTTTTATTTTTAGAATTCAACACCAAAGTTTGTTTTTTAGCATCTTTCCTAAAAATCAGGGCTGCCTTCAGTTGTGTATATTTGTGTGTGTGTGTATGTGTGTGTGTGTGTGTGTGTGCTTGAGATTTCACACTCAAAATCAAAGGAAATTTTTCACAGCAAGATTGTGCGACACACTACTTCTCTTCTGCTGCTGGCGGTGTGGCCTTTCTCTCACTGTTATGTCTCCATCTGCCTTCTGTACTCCTTTGTATTTCAACCCCCAACTCCCTCTGCAACTGGCAAACAGAGCTATATGCAACCAACAAACTGAATGATCTCTCACCGTGGAAAACTTTTGAGAAACATTGGTCTACGAAGGAAAAACTAAATCTAAAATTCTATTCGTTCAGTTGCCATAATGTTCCTCTATTACAAACCACATTGCATGTTTAAGTGCTGGGACAAAAATAGACTACCAATAACATTTCAGTAGTAACAGAAGCCCACGCATCATCCACCTGAAAGGAGTGCCACACTACATAAATTTTGATGGTTGACAAAATAGAGATATCTCACACCCCCCAGGATGTTTCAGTAGCTTTTAGTTTATCCTGACAGATATGTGGCAGTCATTCTACTGAGAGGCTTGGCATGCGTGCAACTAGTGGCAAAGAGGATCAGAAAGACTGTGATGGGTTTTGCACTCAGCTGTTCCTTTCTTCTAAGAGTAGTGTCTGTGTGTGAGAGTGTGTGCGTGTGTGTGCATGTGTGTGTGTGGGGCTAGGCTTATAGCAGACAGAAAGCAAGTTATTTTGCAAGTCTTTTAGCAGCACTATAATGCAGTGTGTCTGTGCATAAACTGTACATGTGTATTCTGCTACATTTACACTTCACTCAAGGCAATCAGCATGATAGCGGATATCTCCAGAGGTGTAGGGAGTTATCAGTAATCTGACCAGGAATTCACAGCCCTGGGCAATTTCAAGCATTTAAAATGCTGCTCGACTCAAAGGCAAATATAAGCCAACATGTGTGAAGTATTTTTGTTGTTAATTTGCAAGGATCAAGTACATTTTGACAATCTTTGTATGTGTGTAGGTAATTAATTCTCCTAGTCATCGTGTTTAGTATTAGTATTTATTTATTTATTGTCATTGTCAAGAACAATGAAATTGCGTTTGGGGCTTCCATACAACCCAAAAAAAAGAAGAAAATAATAAATACCCCTTAAAACCCAAGTGTACATATTTAACCCAGTGTGACTCCAATGCAATAAGACAATCCTTAGCAATAATGTTCGTAGAAATTCAGACAAAGACCTGAGAAACATGACAAAATACAACAATGCAACCCATTCAATATTATTGTACTGTGAGATATGATATCAGATATGATAGTTATCTATTTAAGAAAGAGGGGGGGGGGGGGGGGGGGGGGCAGGAGGGGGAAGAGAATAAAGATATGATGCACCAATGCAGACCAGTTCATTGCTATTAAGAAGTTGGATATGGTTATTGTCCGTGAGAGGGGGGCAGAGAGTTCAGGAGCCTCACAGCCTGTGGATACAGGCTGTTGGCCAGTCTGGATGTTCTGGCCTGTATAGACCTGTACCTTCTCCCTGAGGGCAGCAGATGGAAAAGGTGGCGCGCAGGGTGATGTTGGTCCCGCAGGATACTGTGCACCCTCCTCAGACAGCGAGTGGGGAAGATATTACTGATCTCTGGCAGACTTGTTCCAATAATTCTGCCAGCTTCTTTCACCACCCGCTGGAGTGCTTGCTGATCGGCCTTGGTGCAGCTGGGGAACCACACTAGAAATCCATACGTCAGAACGCTGCTGATGGCACAGTTGTAGAAGTTCAACATCAGAGATCTGGGAATGTGTGCGCTCCGCAGTCTCCTCAGGTAGTAGAGGCGCTGTTGGGCCTTCCGTACAACTGAGGTGATATGGTTGCTCACAGGAGTTCAAACTAAACCAAACGTAAAGCTGAATCTTATGCTGCTGTTTGTGCATCAGAGAGCACTGTGTGTGCCTGTGGGCTACAAAGGAAATGAGTGCACATACATTACTTCCCACCTACCCACTCGTAAGAGATAAAAGTTGAGTGTGACAGAATAATGCATTGTTTCCTGCCTACCTTCAATAGCCATTAGGCATGAGAGTACCGCAGAAACACCTTAAGCGACCTTGCACATGAAACCATTTGAAATTGACATTTGGGGCAAAGAATACTCAAACCTTTGAAGTTCTTGCAATACAGTTAATAAATGTGAGGTTTTTCACTGATGTCTACAAAGACAGCCTTATACAACCTGCGGCATAGCTTCAAGGGTAAAGACCTGGGGACAAAGACAAGGTGGAGTGTAATATTTAATTAGGTTAACTTAAGCTTCCTTGCATTCTCTCTCTCTCCTGGCTTCCCAGAAGTCACTTCTTCTCAGCTATTCTGAGTTTCTTCCCTTACATACACTTTGAGCAAACAAGAATGGAGAGAGAAAGTTTCTGGAGGAGGATACAGATAGGAAATGTTCTATGTAGAAGTCTTTTATCAAGTGGTGTACATAAAAATGTCTCACCAGCACGTGTTCTAAGTTACTACTGGCATAGCTTACGACTGTCACTACAGAAATCAAGAATTACTCATTTTACAGCTTCGGGTGCTAGCATTTCTTCCTCCTCCTCCTTTGGACCACATCAGTGCTAATAATCTTGACATGGTGCTTTACTGGCAGTGCATAGATGAGATTTTAGGACCTCTGTTTAAATGTTGGAGCTATCTACTGCCACTTGGGAGCAGTGTCAAAAATATGTGGCATAATTTGTTTTAAGAAAACAAATGATAAATTCATCTGTTTGTCAACAACAATAACTATGACAAAAAATCTTGTATTGTGCACAGGAGGCCGGACCAGAAGTAGGTTTCTCAGGTGTGTTTATATTTGTCTGTATTTAAAGTCATGTGAAAAATAAAGTGGACCCTCTTTTCATTTGTGTATGAGGGCATAAAACCAAATCATTCAGTCCTTAGCAGGTCTATAAATTAAATAAATACGACCTCAGATGAATAACAACATATTACATCATATTATTTATTTAACAAAAGCTATGGGAAAATAAAAATGCCCAAATGGGTGAAAAAAGCACACACGTAATCTTTCCACAGAAATTAAAAGAATAATTAGCAGCCAGGTGGTTTTAATCACAGCATAGTTTTTAGCAGTTCTCAGGTTTGGTTCAGGAGTGCGTTAACAAACTGACAAGGAGAAAAGACATTCACAACGATCTTAGAGAAGCAACTGTTACTGCCCATCTAATCTGGGAAAGGTTATAAGATTATTCACAAACATTGAGGACAGTTCCTTCCCATTAGTGAATGTTCCAGCACATTCACCCCAAGGTTAGACTGTACGAGAGAGAAACTGCAAAAAACAAAACAAACCCAAGAGTTACATTTAAGACTCTACAGCAGGGGTGGGCAATTCCAGGCCTCGAGTCCTGCAGGTTTTAGATCTCACCTTGGGTCAACACACCTGAATCACATGATTAGTTTGTTACCAAGCCTCTGGAGAACTTCAGGGCATGTTTAGGAGCTATTTAGCCATTTAAATCAGCTGTGTTGGTTCAAGGAGGCATCTAAAACCTGCAGGGACACCGGCCCTCGAGGCCTGGAGTTGCCCACCCCTGCTCTACAGGCTTCAGTTAGCATAAGAGTACAATTAGAAAAAGACAAGAGTTTTGACTAGTTTTGAAGGTTTGCCAGGTCTCTAAAAACAACGAGGCAGCACAGATTAGGTTTGCAATGTTGCATCAGAGCAAACCAAAATAGTTCTGGAACAATGTCCTTTGGACAGATAAGGCTAGTGTAAAGATGTCTGGCCATACTGCCCAGTGCAATGTCCAGTGAAAACTAAACAAAGTATATGAACACAAACATCTCATCCTCACTGTCCATCACAGCCGTAGAGGACTGATAATCTGGGCTGGGCTGTTTTGTTTGCAATCATTGAGTCGACCATGACCTCCCCTGTATACCAAAGTATTCTAGAGACAAATGTGAGACCATCTGTTTGACAGTTAAAGGTTGACAAGACTGTGTCGTGGCACAGGAAAATGATCCCGAGCACAGCAGCAACTCGACAACAGAATGGCTGAAAAAGAAAAGGATAAAGATGTTGCAGTGACCCAGTCAAAGTCCAGACCTCAACATGATCGAAATGCAGTGGCAGGAGAGCCGTGCATACATAAATGCCTGCAAACCTCAACAAACTGAAGCAATGCTGTAAAGAAGAATGGGTCAAAATTATACTCTGCAATGATGTGAGACACTGGTAAAGTCTCGAATCATCACTTCTTGTTTTTCAAGCTTTTGAATCGTGGGTTATATTTACTTTTTCCAGACACTGCTTCTGCTTTTTGGCTTATTTTTTGTTAAATAAATAATGACACTGTATAATATTTTATGTAGTGTTTACAACCTAGAAAGGAACAATTGATTTTTCATTCTGTCCTGATACATAGAACTTTAGATTTGAAAAATGGTGTAGCTTCTTTTTCACTTGATTGTATGTGTAAGTGACTGCAGTGTATGTATACATTCTGGGCTTTTATTTTTTATTTTTATTTTTTTTATGAATGATGACATTTAAAAGCATTCATTCTCCTGCAGGATCTTTTAGTGCTCATCACAAAAAAGGAACTCTAGCATGCATATCAATCCAGCTTCAGCATACATCTCCCCATTCCTCCAATGTAATATTTAACAGAAAGATGAGTTTAATGTATCGCAGGACAGTTACTGGCACTCCTGAGAGCAAACTGTGCCTCAGCAGAGATGATAAACTAGCTACTGAAAGCTCTGGTTTCTTCTTTTTTTTTTTCCTTCTGCTCTCATTTCCTTCCATCATCTCCTCAGCCTCCTTCAAACAAAATTTTATTCTGTCAGTAAATCCTCATTTGTATTTCAGCCAATACAATGATTATGAATAATGTTTACTTTTAGATGTAAGGAAGTAAAATTGTATTTGTATAGCACCTTTCAAGATAAACATCACAAGATGCCTCACATTAAAAAGCTGGATTTATTTAATTTTTTGAATCTGAGCGATTTAATAAATAATGAATAAGGGATCAGAAAAGCTCTCATTTTCACATTAAGATGAGACGCTTATTAATTTTAACAACAAATTAAAGCTTCATTAAGATGCATTAAAAGATAGAAAACAGTTTGGTGAGCTGGAATGGTAATTTTCTTCTAATTGTACTTTGTACAGTGTGAATCACACCCTTATATGACAGAAGAAGGACAGGGTGAAAATTGGAGAAACTGCGAAGAAACAAAAGAGTGAAATGTGTTTAAAAAAGGCAACTAAGTCACTAAAAATGAATAAGATCCAGTGCTGATAACTGGAAGCAAAATAATGTATTCATATAAATGGAAATGTTTACATGACAAGAAAAAAAAAAGTTTACTCCAGAGATTCGAGGATGTTTAGCCGCGTTTCAGTGTTTGAATTACATGTCAAGCATCAGCTGTCAGCATGGACAAACACAGAATCAAAGATGATGAATATGCTGAAAACCCCCTACACATCTCTCAAAATCGAATGCTCTCGTTTCAAGGTTCTAATGAGATGCAGATCATCACAAGCGACGCTGCGCAATGTGCCGTAATCCTACAACAGAAAGAGCCATCAGCACGTTGACATCCACACAGCAGGCGGGGACAGACGGCGGCAAAAAACAGCGAGGGTTAGACAGTAAAACCGAATCCTGATGCCTAGGACAGCCTCGACGCTCATCACAATAAACCGCAACACCTTTTTAAAATTTCACTCGACGAGACAGGGAGGTAAGCTCGTACCTCGGGAGGAAAGAAGGACAATGATGGGGAGACAGTCAAAAATAACACTACAGAACAAAATATATAATGAACACAGATGCCGAGCTGTGTAAAAGAATTGAAAATGAATGAAACACATTGAGCACAGATCTAATAGTGACAGTGTGAGAAGAGGAGATGAAGAGGATAAAGATAGGAGAGCCGGGCCCTGGGAGAAGAGTGACAGTAAATTCTTGAATGCAGACAGATGAAGAGAATCCTCTACTAAAGCCAGGGGATGCTTTAGTGTGTGTGCTAGTGTGTGCATGTCTGTGGAGCATGCTGATATATCACCTTGCCATTCTGCCCTGATCAGTACACATTGCTTTAACAACAACAGAAAAAAAGGCAAACAACAGAGAAAAGGTCAAAGGATTAAGCTGGTCCATTTGTGTCCATGGTGACAGCCGGTTCAACCCTCTAATTGTTTTCCAGGTGCCTTCAAGTCAATCTGAACTTTCAAAGCTCACAGAAGAGCGGGAAAATACAGTACGAATACTACATGAGTTTATTATGCAAACAAATGCAAACGCTCCCTGTGCTCATAGATGACTACAGATTTCTGAGCCATTATGAGTCATTATTCCACCGGTAAAAGTTATTAAAGATGTTATTTAAAAATGGACTCTGTTCTTTTTCAATAACAATTTCTTTCATCCATTGGAAAGAAAATCTGTATGTACATAAATAATTTGCAATGCTTATCATTCAGTAGCGAAGAGGACAAACCAAGGAGGTCATTTCATCTTAAAAGTTGGCACTCCTTTTATGAAAAAAGGCCTTTTGAAGAGATTAGAAAAAAAACCTCAAAGTGGGCCCACAGAGCCACAACCAATCATACATCACGCGCAAACAAAAACTGATGATAAAGAAATGTGACCTTGCAGTATATATGGTGATAATTAGTCTTCTAACGCTAGGAAAGGAAAAGTTGCACGCAAAGTATTTTGCCATGAATAAGACGAATGCTTGAGGACTCAGAACTACATTTAATGCGGACTGTGCGCCGTGAAATGTGACTAAAATAGGACTATCAAAGCAGCAGGGAGCGCTTTAAGTGGATATATTGTACTTATACTTTAGATAAAGCAGCCGTGTGTCTGAGCTCCTCATGTGCAGGTGGGGGGTAGAGGGGTGAAAGGGGCCTATCGTAACATTCAGTCTCATTTACATTAGGGTGGAGAAACAAATAGAGAAAAGCCAGGATCACGGGCAGTTTTTCTTCCTTTGTTTTTAGGTTTTTTAACCTGAGATTTTGAGACATCCACTGGTGCTGCTGCTACCCGCTGCAGCTGAATCAAATTTTAGTTCTAGTGTTAAGAGATTTAAAAATTTAACAGTACCATCTTTTTAGGTACAACGTTTTAGCAACTGTGAATACTCTGAAGACCACAAAGACCTCAAATAACAACTATGCCAGCATAGTTTCAGTGTTATACCTTTAATTAAAACCATCAACTGCACTATTGCTCATGAAAAAATAATATTACATGCTGATATTCATTTTGTATGTTTGTTTTGGTGCACCCAAAACTCAATTTTATTCACCTACATTGTGTCTTACAAGGGGACCACATATTACAGACGTATCTTTAATCACGCATGCTACTAGAGTGAAATCTAAGAAACGTAGTGCTTTCAGTTAGCTTTTAAAAGTAAAAAAAATAGGAAACTAATAATATCCACATCAACAACTGCTATGATCATCACAGGATCTTTTTAAGCAAAGTCCCCCTAAATGTTTGATCTCTAGCTTCTGTAATATGTATTTCTGCCTTTGTTTTTTAAATAATATTTTATACCTCTATGATGAATTATTTAATTGATAATTGAAGCCATTGTTACCTTCTGTACTGTATTTCAGATTTGCATGACTAGTAATCTCTGTTGTTTTCTGCTGCTCTATTATTAACTTGCTGCAAAGAGAAGCCTGGGAAACAAGTTGTGTTCCAGCCCATTGCAGTTAAGTGCAGCTGTCCTAACTTGTCTTAATCTGTGACAGAAGGTTCTTCCTGCCACTCTTCTCCTCTAGATGAGCCTGTAACGGGGCCACACAATTACCAGTGCTTGCCTTGGAGCTCTGCCCCGCTCAGACGCCCAAGGCTCTCATTACCCGCAATGTTGCCTGAGCTCTTAAATATCAAACACCTCTTTGTGCTGGAGGCCTGGACGCCCCTTTGCCTACGGCTACCCCTCTGTTCTCTGCTCTGCGTCATTGTCTGCATGAGCGTGTACATGTACCAGTACACGACTGGAAGAGTGTCTTAACATACCTTTATAACATAAGGAAAGATTTGCTTACACGTGCATTTACATAATAAGAACGTAATGCTAAAATATTTTAAACTTGTTACCTTTAGGCTTTTAAATATATTTGTCCTTACTTCTTAAATTCTATATCTGGAATCAGTTTGCAATAACACCAACACTCCAGGGGAGGAAGGAAGACCAAGTGGCTCCACAAACTTATGGACCAATGATGATGTGCAGTCATGTACTTCAAGTAGTGTTTCTTTTAAAAGCCTAAAGCCTTTTTAGTTAAACAAGAATGTAGTCGAGAGCAGAGGCAAAGAAAAAAAAAGCTCTAAGAACAGGAGCATGGACAATCAATTAGTCAATGTTTTTGCTTTTATGTGCATAAAGGAACTGTTACTCTTTTACGCATTAGCACTTTCTTTAAAGTGCATTAGAACCAGAGTATGAAAAAGACTGAAAAATGGGGCCTGAATGGAATTCCCAAAACCAATAGTTCATGTAGTTAGTCCAAAAATGTACGATGCAGGAATTCGTTCTTGAGTTGTTTTGCAGATTGTATGAACAGGACTGTTATAATTTATTCAACCAAAGAATATATGTTTGGCCAAATGTGATATATTTAAAAAAGACATTATATAGTACTGTGCAAATGACTTAAGCCATCCCTTATTTCTTTATACTTTGCTTCCAGCGCTTCCTGTAATTTTAGTCTCCTTTCTGAAGGTTTTTCTTTGGATATATGCTGCTTTCATTTTTAGTCCACTCCAGGAGTGTTTTTCTTTTTGTTAACACTGATCTGTGAATCAATCAAGCACAAAAAAGGTACATAAGACAAGGGCTGAACCAATGTTGTGTCTACACATAACAGACAACTTTGCAAACAAACAATTTGAAAATGTGTCTTTAAGCACTTTGTTACTAGCAGCCTGTCACAAAAACACATAATTTGTTCCCATTTCCTTTTCTTGCAAAGATAACACCATTTGACAGGAATAAAATTGTATTTTTCACCAACAAGGTGATTCCCAAAGAGCCATTAGGTGCAAACGGCATATCTCAGCATGGTGTAGGGTCTGTCCATAAAAGATTGAGAAAACTAAAAGCTGGACAAAAGAAGTGGCAGATCAAAAATAAAAATAAAATCATCTATTGCAGATGAACAGTATGTGAAAGCCATGTCCTTAACAGGAAATAAAATGTGACAAAACAGGATCTGAGAGATGCATCAGATCCTTTGATTGATTGGTCTACTGTTCAGTGAAGGCTCTTCAGAAATCTGTGGTCTTAGTGAAAGGTTGGTTGTCAAGAAGTCATTCTTAAATGTTCATCAGTGTGTTTAGAAGAGGACAGAAGAGAGGTACAGCAGTGAGTGTCTGCATACGACACAGTGGAATCTCTGTCATGATCGAGGGTTGCATTTTAACCAGGGGTGTTTAGTCAAAATTGATATGTAGTGTGAAAAAGTGTTTGCCCCCTTCCTGATTTCCCATTTTTATACATGTTTGTCACACTTCAATGTTTTGGATCATCAAACAAAATTAAAATTTAGAAAAAGATAACACAAGTAAACACAAAACGTCAATTAACTGTGGTGTATCACATCTTTGAAAAGCTGAAATCAATTTCTCTAGACACACCTATGTCTGATTATTGCCACACCTGTTCTTAACCAAGAAATCCCTTAAATGGGACCTGCCTGGCAGAGAGGAAAAGACCGAAAGACCCTCAAAAGCCAGACATCATGCCGCGATCCAAGGAAAAGGCTATAAAACCATTTCTAAAACTTTGGGACTCCAGCGAACCACAGTGAGAGTCAGCTCAACCTTCAGGTTGAGGTCATGACTTGGGTTCTGCAGCAGGACAATGATCCAAAACAAATCCACCTCTGAATGTCCTAAGAAAAACAAAATTACTCTATAGCACAGCGATGGCTCATCTAAGAGGTCACAAAAGACCCATCCGCTTTGGTCACTTGCCTCAGTTAAGGTCAGTGTTCATGACCCCACCATAAGAAAAAGAGTGGGCAAAAGCGGCCTGCATGGCAGAGTTCCAATGGTGACCAAAAGGAACATAAAGGCTCGCCTCAGTTTCTAGCAAAACTGAGGCGTGACCTCAAGGTGAAGAGCACTTGGATTCTGCATCAAGACAATAATCCAAAACACACCAGCAAGAATTGCCAAAGAAAGATGAAGACTTTGGAGTGGCCTAATCAGGAGGATTGACCTGAATCCAATTGAGATGCTGTGGCAGGACTTTAAAAAGGCAGTTCAGGCTCGAAAATGCTCCAGTGTGGCTGAAATACAACAATTCTGCAAAGATGAGTGAGTCAAAATTCCTCCACAGGGCTTTAAAGTCTCATTGCCAGTGATCACAAACGCTTGATTTCAGTTAAGTTCTTATGTTAAGTTCTTATGTTCTTATGTTTCAGGTACATGGGCCTACCTGTTATTAGGTTTGGGGGGGTATTTATTCACACAGGGCCATGTAGGTTTGGATTTGTTTCCCCTTAATAATAAACACCTTCATTTAGAAACTGCATTTTGTGTTTACTTGTGTAATCTCTGTCTAATATTTAAATTTGTTTGATCTGAAACATTTAAGTGTCACAAACACACAAAAAATAGGAAATCAGGAAGGGGGCAAACACTTTTTCACACCACTGTATTTATGATAACCATTTGAAATATGATTGGCAACAGCCTAATTTTTCAACATGTTTCCAGACATGCTGTCAATGCAGTAAAAGCTCTGGCAGTGTGTTGGGGTTTATAAGTAATGGCCTCCTCAGAGCTTGGCCCACCCAAAGAAGAGCTCTGAATGTCCTTCATGAAGCCTGCAGAGCTATTCCTGAAGACTAAAAGAAAGTAAAGAAAGCTGATCTAAGAGAGTTCAGGCTGTACTGAAGAATAAAGCTTGTCATATTAAATATTGACTTTAAAGTTCATTAGAGATGTGCTCTAGTTTTGTATTATATACTGTTTTTTCATGTACGGCATGTTTTCACATGCTTAAATTGCTGCACCTGGTTTCCAATTTTTCTAGTAAAATATGAAGAAATGAAGGAGGTTTAAGATTTTTGCACAGTACTGTATTAACTCAGTCCTCAATGATACATACTCTTGTACATAATCTTGTAATTCACAGAGAAGCTGTGTTGGTAATCTTTAAAGACGCTACATGAGTGAGTAGTCTTTAATGTATTGTGTTGTATTGTCGTGCCTGATCATAGAGGAGGAAAATGAACAGATGGACTGAGCGGTGGTGTCAGCTGCACCTTGTTTCAAATGTGTTAATATAAAACAGATACACCTGTGTGTGTGTGTGTGTGTGTGTGTGTGTGTGTGTGTGTGTGTGTGTGTGTGTGTGTGTGTGTGTGTGTGTGTGTGTGTGTGTACTGTACATTAAAAGCAGGGCGTTGTGTTGATTTATTCTGGATGGATGAGTTCTGCTCCAGGAAAACTTTTTAACTTTTTATAAGCTCAGCGTAAAACTAGTGTTTTAAAAAATCTGTAGATTTGTAATAAAATGAAATGAAATGGCCACTGCAACAGAAACTACATCACTTACACAAAATTGGTGCTGTATTTGTAATACTGTACGTTAACCTCAATTATGTGTCTCGGTACAAGACAAGGTGATCAGTGCATTGCATTATTTAAAGAAGACAGATGTAAAGAAACAAAGCCAACAATGACTAAACTTGTAGTCCAGTTATCTGACTGTTTTAAAACAGCTTAAACCACACTATGATCACATCGTGAAGACAGCTGCTGAAGAAAGTTTGCATTATATTTTATGATAGGACTCCACCATCCCATGTTCTTATTTATTTATTAACATACTGCTTTGCTTTACAGACCCCTTTATTTTGGTTGTAGTGATACGTAACTTTGAACTTTAGGGCTCACCAGAGCAGCTCCTCTGCCTCCATCTCACCCTATCATAAGAATCCTCCTTTGACACACAACCTTCTGCATATCCTGCTTCTCTACATCCTTCTCTGTGATTTTTCTCTTTTCCTCCTGCCGGGTAGCTCCATCTTTAGCATCCTTTGTCCAGTAAGCCCACTATCCCTCCTTTCCATATGTCCAAACAATCCCAGCCTTACCTCTCTAACTTTGTCTCCAAAGCAGCCAACCTGAGCTATCCACTCATTTCTGATCCTGTCTATTCTGGTCACCCCCAATGAAAACCTCAGCATCTTAAACTCACCCATCTCTAGCTGAGCCTCCTGTCTTTTTGTCACCACCACCGTTTCCAAACCATACATCATAGCAGGTCTTGCTACCATCTTGTAAACCTTCCCTTTCACTCTTGCTGCTATCTTTCTGTAACAAATCAGCCCTGACACTCGTTTCCACTCACTCCACCCCTCCTGCACTCTCTTCTTCACCCCTCATGTGCATTGTCTGTTGCTTTGTCTGGCTGACCCAAGATATTTAAACTCTTCCACATGCATTACCTGTACTCCTTGCAGCTGTGCTGTTAAACCTCACTCTCTTTCATTCACACACACACATGTATATTGTATTTGAAGACATAAAAAAAGAAGAAGAAAATGCTTCAAACAAGACGGGGACTGCAAATCTTTTGCATAAATTTTGGTATTTTCAATATATCCCACTTAGAGGGATTGTTTGGAATGATTCTACTCGTGTATGTTTCTGCAGCAGTTTTTTCATGCAGAGCACATTTTCAAATATTTTTTCCTGTGCAAATTTTTATTCAATAATGAGCATATATACTCAGTATTATGAGGTTTCTTCTTAGATTTAGTCTTAAATAAATTCAACTGCATCTTAAGCTCTTCCTCCCTCACTGAGATTTTTGGCATCTGCTGATTACTTAATTAGCAGCTGCCTTCATAAAAGGATGCTAAATTAATGCACATTGGAGAGATGCATATAGCATAAGATATGGTGAATTGTACGTGTTAATTTCATGTGCAAATTGGGCCCCAATTGGCAGTTATTATGCATGTAATGTTGGTTTGAACCAAAATAGAAAGGAGGTAATATTTGCCAATGTCGTCACATGTAAAATAAAAGCAAGCAGTTATTTCTTCAAACTAAAATGTTCATCGCTTTATAAAAACTGTACATAAACGGAGACTCTGCATGAAACCACCTTATGTCAGTGTTTATTTTAAATACACATTGTTAATCTTCTGTTCTGTCAAAAAACTCATGAGAAATTTTCTTGCATTCAAGATAAAATATGCACTAATACTGCTTGGCATATCCTGTCATATTTACAAATTACACAGTCAGTCTCATTAACTCGATGAACTGTAAAAATGATCTTCACACCACAAAGAGTTTTCTATCTCCAGTGACCCTGGACATCTAATCAGTTCCCTGGTAAGTTAACAGAATGCAGCAGTACACAGTTACAGGCTGAACACCTCTGCTGGCCTATGCAGATTTGTCAGAATTGATATTCTACGAGGCCGCTCTGAATGGCAGATTATTTTATGGGCAAATCCTGAATCAAATGCAATCAAAGCAAAAATAAACTTCACTGATCTGTTTATAAAATCTGCTGGGAACAATTTGCAAAATTATATAACTGATCTCAGTCTGGGTTAGAATAAAAATGCTTGACAGGTGACTTGTAGATCTCAATTCTGAAATACTGAATGGTTAAGTAGTTTTTTTTTTGTTTGTTTTTTTTAGCCGGACAGCTATTGTAGAAACTCAGAGCAAAGAGGAGTAATACTGACAGACAAATAAATGCAAATATAAAAGAAGGTGAACTCTTACCATTATCCTCAACAGAGAAATGGAAGACATCAGACGTAGCGTTTTCTCCACTCCGCAACACATAGCAGACGCTCAGGCCATCGATATCGGCTGCAACAGAAAAGTAACTTTAGTTTTTTAAAAAATATATATTTTCTTTTTATGAATTTTTCTTTCGTGAAACTTTGAAGTGTCAAATCAGGTGTGAAAATTAGATCTGGAAATAAAAGCACAGTGAACTGAAAGTTTGTGCAAACAGAATAAAACTCAGTCACCTGAAATCCAACAAAGGGCAAAAAACAAAAATCAAGATGATAAGCAAACAGAATTTTTTTTAAAAAATATAAGTAATTATAGAATGCAAATGAGTGCCACTGTAGCCTGCTTTCCATTTTAAAGTCATGTCTTGCGCTGTGAAGTGAATGTGAGACGATGCACGATAAACAATATCAGTTTGCTCCAACTTAAAGCAAGGTGATGGCCAAAAGTACTAATTTCATCGTGCAGAGATCTGTCCTTGTCAAGATTTTTTTTTAAAATACATATTTAGTAAATAAAATTTGCATTTTAAGAGTGTAAAAAAAGGCCCTTCATGTTGTGTTTCATGCTGACTACAGAAATAGCCTCAAACACACTTTGAAGTTGCATTATGGCTTGTTCAAACACTCTCTCTGTCAAATAATTGCTTAAAGATGGAAGCTGTCCCGCTCCAGTACTATATCAGCTACAGTAACAGCAGGTCTCTAGTATCACACTGATTCAGTTCCTTATCAGTACTCAGCATGAACAATTTTCCACCAGAGAAAGCATTCTGAAAGTCATGCATCCGTAATCCAGGACGATAAGGCCGCAACCTCAAATCCAAAAGAGCTCAAGCTAAAGCAACAGAATACATTTAAACCCAGAAACGGCCAACTCGGTGTTTCATCAGCGCTGAAAACCAGGTGACAGTGGATCTTTTTTAATGACAGACAAGGCAAGAATGTTAAAACCAGGAGTTTCAGCAGGCACACAGACACACCTGTTTTTCCAACTTTTCTGAATTACAGGGCTCTGCCTACATTTCTTTTTCCCACCAGTCTCTGCAAACACCCATTACAGTACAGAAAAATCATCAAGACTGTGAAAGGGCTTTGCCCCTTCAAACCACCTCCTTTAATAATAGATGTCAGAGGAAGGAGGTTCATAAAAGTATAAACCCCCGACTCCTGCCTGGGACGAAGCTTAAGTCTGCTTCTCTTGTGCCGAACATGAAAGGTGACAAAAAATATACCTTTCATGTGATGCAAAGACTTTGTTCGCTTCCAGATTGCTGCTCATGTTTTTCAGATTATTGAGTGTCGAATCTAATCGAACGGGAGGTGCAGCCTGAGAAGGATCCTCTCTGTGGCACATACTTGAACCTGAGGGCCTTACAAATACAAAGTCAACACTGTGAACTAGGGGCACATTGTTCATTAAATATTTAAAAAGAAAGCCTCACGGGATGTGCCCTGGAAATAGGATGAGTAAATAAAGAGCGAGGGATTGTCTCTTTCACCTGACTGATTCTTCTGACGAGCCTGTTTGCTCCCCCCTTCCCTCATTCGTTATTTCTCTCATGTCACCCACACATCCCCCACCCCTCCTCTTCTCTTGCCTCTTTTGCACTCTCCTCCACTTTACTTGCTCTCTCTTGCCCCTCTACTGCCCTTTGTTTCTCATCCCCACTGCACTCTTGTCTCATCTATGCCCTTTATTTTTTTCCAACGACTGCAATCCTCACAGTGGTTGTCAGAAGTGTCCATCTCCTGCAGGCTCAAGTGCTGCTTTTTTTTTTGGCACTGTGTTCTCACACCACGTATGAGCTTAAGCCAAGCTGTGTCATAAGCAGGTGGATTTCCTTACTTGTTGCTCTAATTGCCTCAGCGTGATATGAAATACGGCATTGATTGCATCGCTTTGAACCTCAATCAACGACATTGTTGTCTTGAATCCCCGCCTGTAATATCAGTCACCGAATGTGCACAAATGCAAAAGAAATGTGTTCAAACATTTAAAGCGGCACAGTGTGCTCTGCGTGTTGGTGTAAAAATGCATTTTGGTGAGAGCTCTCTGCGTTTCAACAAATTCTTTCAAATTGACTTGACCCTGGTCAAACTATCAGAATGTGCTGCAACTCAAATGCCATCCTGTCACTCGAAGCTCCGCGCTGACCTTTTCACACGATCCCCCTACTTCTGTCCTGCTTCATTTAACAGACCACTGTAGAGAACATCAGATGTGAACATTTCCCCAGAGATGCAGAAATAATAAATTATTCATCCCTAACTGTCTACAAGACATTTGTGCGAAACATCAGCCTCTAACTTTGCTCTGCTAATTATGATTTGATGAGCAAGGCACATCTAAATCAGGCGCACAAATTAACTATTGAAATTCCCAGGCCTGTACTTGTCACACGTTTGAATAATTATTACTCCATAAATTAAAGTCTTTGGTGGGCTGGAAAAATTAATCAAAACTTACACATTTGCAACGAATTTTGATGTCTAACACTTTGCTTCTCAGGACGATCTTGTATTTAAACATATATGATTACATTTTCAAGGACAGGCATGCAGAGGTAATTTTTCTTGCAAAAAATAATAACTGATAGACTTTTCTCATAGAGTGGAATGAGCATTCTGGTTATTAGATCTGACTGATTACTAAACAAAATCAGTGCTGTTTGATTATTTCCTCCACATTCAATATTCATGCTGACACATTATAGAGCTGGTAGGTGTTTTGTTCAAAGCTTACCTTGACTGAAGGTGTTGATGGAGTTGTTGCCGTGCCCGAGATGAATGATGTAACCATGTTTTGGCTGGGTGGTGATGTGGAACAGCAGCGAGGCCGGACTGCTGTCTCTGTCCTCTGCCTTCAGCGCCTTGGAGCTGATGGGGAACCCCAGGTGACCCGTGGCCAAAATCTTCAAAGTGGGCGCACCTTTGTTTACAACAATTTGGGGGATGCCATTGTCGACTCCCACGATAGTAATCTTGAGAGTTTGAGGGCGCCTAGTCTCAAAAACAGTGTTGGGGAAAACATAAAAGTCAGTGTGTGTGCCATCGGTGACAGTAAAGGAGAGCGAGTCCTCTGATGATTCAGTTCCGTCGTGCTTGTAGCTGATGAGGTTTTCATTGAGGTCTTGTTTTGTGAAGCTGCTGATAGGTGTGGACTCGTTGTAGCGCAATTTGCCATGAACAGGAAGCTGGATGATCGTAAATTTGATCAGCTTCTCGGCTGTATCCTGGTCTTCAGCCGTGAGCTCAAAAGGTGTTATCAGCTTAAGCTGCCCTTCTGTGACAACTAGATCATTTACAGTCACAACAGGTTTTTTGTTATCGACGTCCACAATCGAGATTCTGAATGTTCTGAAAACGGGATTGTAGCCATCAGTGACTTCAAACTCAAAACTGTCCATTTTCACCTCATCGTCTGAGGTATGAATGTAGTAAATCTTACTGCCAGCCAGTTGGAGCTGGGTAAAAGACACAATGGGAATCCCAGGAGTGTCTGTGCACTCTAAGTGGCCTCTAACAGGGGCCCTTGTGACAGTGAAAGCCAAGTTCTCATCAGGACTGTTGAGGTCAGTGGTACTTAGGAGATCAGTGGTCAGAGTCACCCTGCCACCTTCTCTCAGAGAAACACCTTTACTGACCACATCAGGGAAGACCATGTCAATGCTGTCCACTGTGATGTAGAAATAACGATCAATTAGTGGGTTTAACCCGTCAGTGACATCAAATTTGACCATGTCTCGAACGCCCTCCTGTCCACTGTGCGTGTAAACTACGAGCCCTGCATCAATTTCAACTTGCGTGAAATTCATGCCCAGCGTGATGTTTTCCAGAGACCCCGATGGGGTTTTTCTCTGCAACAGACCCTGACCAGGCCCAAACCGGATAATATATGTAAGTGTACTGTCATCTGAATCTAAATCTGTCGCTTTGAGCACTTTGTTGCTGATTTCTTTGGTCTCCCCAATTTCCACCTCTAGACCATTATTAATGAGCATTCTGGGGGTTTCATCATCAACAGCGATGATCATAACCATGGCTGTTTTTTGAACCAAGTACTTCCCATCAGTCAGAATGACATCAAAGCTGTCCTCGATTGTCTCTGAGTCATCGTGCTCATAAATAATACTTGACGCCTCTCTAATCTGCTCTAAAGTGAAATTAGTCACCAAAATGGGGCCTGTGGCTAGCTGGTTTAAAATTGCACCATGTTTGGGAGGTTTGGAAATCATAAACACCAGCTCCTCAGATGGGATATCGGCATCAGCTCCATTCAGAATTTGTGAGTCGATGGCGATGTTCATCCCCTCCATCAAAACTATCTCTCTCAAGTAAATCTCAGGTTTTTCATCATTCGCTGGGATGATAACAATTGGGAAGAAATGGTTCTCTGAGAAATTTATACCATCAGAGCACCTAAATATGAATCTATCATCTACTGGCTCGACTCCCTTGTGAATGCTCTGCACGTAGTAGATATTTCCCTCCCTGATGTCTCTGATGGTAAAAGCACTGATAGCTGTTCCTGACCTGGACTTCTCTGAGCCTGGAACGGGGGATATATTCTCCACATAGCCGGCAGTGGGCTGCACAATGATAGTGCAAAGGATATCATCAGTTGGAGTGTCGTTATCATCAGCGTTCAAGTGCTGAGGGCCAATGGCATATTTTTCTCCTTCAATGACACTGAACTGAATACCAACTCTGACCTCAGGGGCTTGACTGTCAACAGGAAGGATGGTGACCTGAACATGGACTCCGGTGACCTTATTGCCACCTACTGCCCAATCATCAGACATGTCACTAAGAGTCAAATTGAAGCCATCCTGTTGAGAGGTGAGACCTATCTCACCACCAGTGTGTGCATAGACAACTGCACCGTTAATTATGTCAGCCTGAGTAAACTTTGTGGTTGGGACTCCTTTAACTAATATTTCACCCATAAGGGGAGGATCTTCCACAATAAAAGTCAGCCGAAGGTCATCTGTGTCATCATCACGACCTTGAATCACATTAGTTGTTATTTCTGTGGCTCCGTTTTCCAGCACCTCCATATGAGACCCGATTGTTCCTGCAGGCAAGCTGATGGTTGGAGATTCATCATCGACAGGCTTTACATTAACTTTGACCGTCACGGTCACAATATGAATTCCATCACTGACATCCAGCTGAAATTCATCGTTTACTGTCTCTTCTCCACTTTGAATATACAATAACTTTCCCTCTGAGATATCCTCAAGTCTAAAAACTCCCTTTTTTTCCAGGTCAATGAATGCAACCTGGATCTGACCATGCTTAGGAGGCTGACTCAGAGTAAAGGTTATTTGCTCACTCTCAGTGTCGGGGTCTGTAGCATCTAGTTCAGCGATTGTGATGATATGTATGCCCCGTTCAAGCACAGTAAAGCCGGTGTTTGTGATCTGAGGAGGTTTGTTGTTAACAGACTGGAGATAGATGGTGAAAGCCCCTTCTACACTGTTTCCAGCTGTGTCTTCAACAGTATAACGAAACTGCACAACGTGGGCTGTGATTCCAAGCTCAACATCTGGGGGCTCGTAGGAGACCTTATGGTGGTTAATTTGAGCTTGTGTGAACTCTGTTACTTCAGTGGCGGAGTGGTCTGTCAGAACCAAAGAACCGAACACAACAGGGTTATTTTCATCTGTATCTGTGGGGGACTGGATGACTGTATACTTGAGGTCACGGTCCTCAGAGTCCAAATCAGTATAGTGCAGAACTTCTTTGCTAAAGTGAGTAGGTTTGTACTCCTGAACAATCATTTGCAGGGTGGTGCCAGGGACCAGCTCGGGGGGTACGTCATCGACAGGTAAAACTCGGATTATAAACACACTCTCTTCTGACAAATTAGGGGGGTCGTTGTCATCCTGGACTGTGAATGCAAACTGATCCGTGATTGCATCTGTGTTGTGAGGGCCTGTGTGCTTGTAAAACAACCTCCCATCAGTGATATCTTTCTGAAGCCACTCTGTCACCTCTTTCTCATATACTTCATCCTCAGCATTAAATTTCCAAGAGGAAGGGTCCTCAGGGGCGTCTGACTGCCTTAGGAGCAGCGTGCCAATAGAAGAAAAAGGAGGCACAATGATGAATTTAATAGTTGAGTCCTCAGAATCAATATCAGCAGCGCTGAGCATGAGGGGAGATATGGGCATCATTTGATTTTTGAACAGCACCAAACCGGTGTTGGCATTTATAATCGGTGGCTCGTCATCAGTGGGAACAATTGTAATGGGAAAGAGAAATTCAACTTCATTTTGCCCATCTGTCATTTTGAAGACAATGTTGTCGCTGTATGTGTCAGTCCCGTCGTGCTGGTACACAACAACTCCTGTTGCGAGGTCTGCGGGTGTGAAGAATTTCCTGTGAGAGCCCAGCACTGTGAGGTCCCCGTGGCGCAGCCCATCCACCACTGTGACTCTGACAGAGTCGAGGTTGTCCTCATCACTGATCTCCAAGTTGTGAGCGCTGAAGAGAGGCCGAGACTGCCCCTCATACAGCAGCTGACCTGTGTTGCGTGTCACGACAGGGGCCAGAGTGTTCATGGGCTTTACAACAATCATAAAAGCAAATGGGTCCGAGATGGCCCCGTCTGTGTCCACCACCTCAAATTCAAGCTGGAAAATCCTCTCAGTGTCTGAATCCAGGGAGGGGGGCTTATAAGCTATTTTAAGATCGCGCAAGTCTCTCTGGTAGAAGGAGGTGATGGGGAGGTTTCTGTCATCAGTGCTGACTATATAGCCTTCCTCATAAGATAAGGGGGAAGTAATATTGAAAATAAGCTTGTCTGGGTCTGACTCGGCATCTTCAGCGGCAAGCATATCAGGGGTGAGGGCGGTCATGACAAACTGGCTGACCTCCATCATCATCATGGACACAAAGCTGGGTTTGGGGGGAGTGTTCTCCTCTCCCCCTTTGATGCGAATCATAAGATGAAAATACTCCTGTTTCACTAGGTTGCCTTCCTTATCCTGCAGCTCCACAACCATGGGGACATAATCCCTGTTGGGGGATTTGCGCTGAAAAGTGTGCTCATAGCGGATATCAGCTCGCGTGAATTCATCACAGTCCATCATTGCAGAAAGTTTACCGCCATGGATGAGTTTCCCGTATCTAGGCAGCGAGTTGCTGCCGCTGCTGCTGGACTGGGATGTCACCTCGCATTTGTGAGATTCTCTGTCATAAGTGAACTCTAAAATCCTCTTATCAATAGGGTTACTGATCCCTTTGAGGTTATCAACAGTCAGAGGCATGTTTTTGGTGATTAACTCGAGCTGCGTGAACATTACTTCAACCTCCATCATAAACGGAATAATGACCGTTTCGGTTTGCGCGTCATACCTGAGCTGCATCCTCACTCTGTCTTTAGCCGGACTTCTCGATCCGTGGTGGGAGTAAGTCACATCATTTGGACCAAAATCGCAGGGAAACTTTTTGGGAGACAGATGACCCGGTCTCTGCGAGAGTGGATCATTATCGAGCACGTTGATGCTGCACCGGTCGCCGGGCTGTGTCTGAATGACCAAATCATTGATTGGATCGATAAAAACCGACCTCCCGAAAGGCACGCGTATTCCGTTGTTGGCCACCAAGATAGCGTCCTCAGACAGTTCTGATCTCAGTGCATAAAATAATCCAGAGCTGTCGGACTGCGCGAAGACAATACCTGTTATGGAAAAACACAGGAGAAGTCCACAGGACAACATGTTCACCAGTTATGTGAGCTCTGCCAAGGTGCTGCTGTAACAAAGAAAATGTTTTTCCAAAATGTCTGTTTTACTTAACAAAATAAAAAAAATCCCAAAACAATAGGGAGTCAGCGGGGTGCCCACGCAGTGACTCCCGTACATCTATCCGTGCGGACCCTCGACATACTCCGAGAGAATAGCGCTCAGGAGTTTTAACTTCAGCCGCTTGAGAGCCCAGCGTAAAGCGCCACCGCCCATCTCTGCACATATTGGAGGATTTTGAAGGCTTGTTAGCTCAGCCCTATCGCTAATGGGCAGTACGGCTGACAGTCACGGAGAGGTGGAGACTGGACGATAAACTGAAGTAGACGGATTGATTATAGCTTAATTACCAAGCGTGTCCTCTTGGTAGAACTACTCCCCCCGAACGATCATAATGGAAAGACGAGTTTAAATAAAATCCTCTTTTTAAGCACTCTGCCTAACACAGATAATATTATCATGTAATCTTTGGACATGCAGACACTGATGAAATTAAGAGAAACGGCAAGTTTATAATTGTTTATTTTCCACGGTGTGCCAGAAAAGGTCATTTCAACTCCACCAACGTTGTCATTCTTCTGGTTTTTAACTTGAGAAAGCTGTAAAAGTACGCATCATACGAGCATGTAAAATTATAGTCCTTAAACTAGTTATCTTACTAAGTGAACATTTGCTGGGACATATGCAGGCTACAGATAATTTATGTGTTCCTATACGGCAACCTATTTTTCTTTTATAAGAAATTACAGACAACCCCTTAATTCCATTGATCACTGTTGTATGCCATCTGCCCCCAATATTAATAATACATTTTAAGATTTGAGCTGTATCCCCTACTTAATGGGATATCTCCATTAGTCATTTGGTAGCTGGGCGTATTAATCCCCTGTTGTGTTTCCCCTCACTTGCTCTGCAGTAACTCCTCGCTTTCTGCAAAAAGTTAAAGTACGAAGAAGGTGAGGACGAATTTTTTTGCCCATTTCTTATTCATGTATGCCTTCATCCATTTATTTATTTAGCTTTATATTTTGAAGGGAATACGCAGCTCAGTGTGGACCTCAGAAAGATGACGACCTTCCCTTATGCAAGAAAAAGCAACAATAAAACCCCACCCACTGCCCATTGATTAGAACGAATGACCCTGTCCTTGTCAGTCCAGAATAGACCGTAATACGATAAACAAAATTCCAACTATAAGCAGGAGCGCGGGGACGTGAAATACGCATTCAGCTGCCGTGGCATGGAGCAAGAAATATTGCAATTGTTGCTTAGAACTGGAGGGAATCTAGTGCTAGACCTTGGCGAACCTGTGAGGGGGGGTTGTTTGAAAATCTGTCAAGGCTAATTCATGAGAGAATACACCCACTTCCCCCAGTTGCTTAGCAGACTGTTTTTATGTGATCAGATTTCTAAGATTTTAACATTTATGCATTTATTTTATTGATTTTCTTTTTTTGGAACGATATTTGACGTCGCACTGGCAAATGTCCTGGTCAACGAAAAAATATATGTTTGACATTAATAAAAGATGAGCATGCCAGGAGTTCTGTTTTGGCACGAACGAGTACACTTAACGAAAAACAAGGTCAGCGAACAAGGGGACAATCTTCATCAGCCCCATTCATAATTTATCTAATGTCACTATGAGGCAAGATCTCACAGTTGCTGTAAACCAGTTGAAGTTTTTGTGATTGTTCTGATACTGGTTATAAGTTTTGAACATGAATATTTAAAAAGTTCCACACTTGCAAATCTGACAGCTTTGAGTCGTTAAAATCATTATACCTAAAGCTGATCCGTCGAAGAACTGCTTGTGACTGCATTTTGTTCTCGACTCTACCCAGGTTGAAGATGCCAGGTGATTAGAGGGTTTCTTCTGCTTTGTTTCTTTCAAAGTACAAGGCACCTCCAGCTTTTCCAGCTGTCACACTCGCTGCATGCTCAAAAACACTCATCTTGTGACTTCACACGTGCATGTTAGATTCACCGCTATGGAAACTGAAATTGTACTGAATATTAAAACCCGATACTTCCGAGACACAAACTGTGACAAAGATTAAAGTGAATGCAAAGATCTTAATTAGGGAGGCAAAATAATAAGCAATAGAAAAAAAAATACACCTGGAAATTTAAGGTAATGAAAAACAACAAGAAAAAGTCCAACAATGATGGGACAGAGTTTATATCTACAGGGAGTGCAGAATTATTAGGCAAGTTGTATTTTTGAGGAATAATTTTATTATTGAACAACAACCATGTTCTCAATGAACCCAAAAAACTCATTAATATCAAAGCTGAATGTTTTTGGAAGTAGTTCTTAGTTTGTTTTTAGTTTTAGCTATTTTAGGGGGATATCTGTGTGTGCAGGTGACTATTACTGTGCATAATTATTAGGCAACTTAACAAAAAACAAATATATACCCATTTCAATTATTTATTTTTACCAGTGAAACCAATATAACATCTCCACATTCACAAATATACATTTCTGACATTCAAAAACAAAACAAAAACAAATCAGTGACCAATATAGCCACCTTTCTTTGCAAGGACACTCAAAAGCCTGCCATCCATGGATTCTGTCAGTGTTTTGATCTGTTCACCATCAACATTGCGTGCAGCAGCAACCACAGCCTCCCAGACACTGTTCAGAGAGGTGTACTGTTTTCCCTCCTTGTAAATCTCACATTTGATGATGGACCACAGGTTCTCAATGGGGTTCAGATCAGGTGAACAAGGTGGCCATGTCATTAGTTTTTCTTCTTTTATACCCTTTCTTGCCAGCCACGCTGTGGAGTACTTGGACGCGTGTGATGGAGCATTGTCCTGCATGAAAATCATGTTTTTCTTGAAGGATGCAGACTTCTTCTTGTACCACTGCTTGAAGAAGGTGTCTTCCAGAAACTGGCAGTAGGACTGGGAGTTGAGCTTGACTCCATCCTCAACCCGAAAAGGCCCCACAAGCTCATCTTTGATGATACCAGCCCAAACCAGTACTCCACCTCCACCTTGCTGGCGTCTGAGTCGGACTGGAGCTCTCTGCCCTTTACCAATCCAGCCACGGGCCCATCCATCTGGCCCATCAAGACTCACTCTCATTTCATCAGTCCATAAAACCTCAGAAAAATCAGTCGTGAGATATTTCTTGGCCCAGTCTTGACGTTTCAGCTTGTGTGTCTTGTTCAGTGGTGGTCGTCTTTCAGCCTTTCTTACCTTGGCCATGTCTCTGAGTATTGCACACCTTGTGCTTTTGGGCACTCCAGTGATGTTGCAGCTCTGAAATATGGCCAAACTGGTGGCAAGTGGCATCTTGGCAGCTGCACGCTTGACTTTTCTCAGTTCATGGGCAGTTATTTTGCGCCTTGGTTTTTCCACATGCTTCTTGCGACCCTGTTGACTATTTTGAATGAAACGCTTGATTGTTGGATGATCACGCTTCAGAAGCTTTGCAATTTTGAGACTGCTGCATCCCTCTGCAAGATATCTCACTATTTTTGACTTTTCTGAGCCTGTCAAGTCCTTCTTTTGACCCATTTTGCCAAAGGAAAGGACGTTGCCTAATAATTATGCACACCTGATATAGGGTGTTGATGTCATTAGACCACACCCCTTCTCATTACAGAGATGCACATCACCTAATATGCTTAATTGGTAGTAGGCTTTCGAGCCTATACAGCTTGGAGTAAGACAACATGCATGAAGAGGATGATGTGGACAAAATACTCATTTGCCTAATAATTCTGCACTCCCTGTATATATGATTCTGTTCCCATCTGACTAATTAATACAGAGAGTCCTACTCATCCCTGCAGCCCATCTCTATCACCTGCTAAGCAAAACAGAATTTTTGGGGGAAAGTTGAGGCTAATATTCATGACATTTTCACACTGTACAGGTTGTGGGGTTCCTTGTGCACAGCAGCCGTTCTGCTATTATAAGGCCACATGTGGAGATTTTTTCTTCTTCTTTCAATTGGTACCTATATTCAGGACTTTCAGGTAATTGGGTATGCCAGTATGAGTGTTAGGTATACATCAGATTTTTACATTTGCATAAAATTATCTGTATAAGTGCGGCTGAAAGCAAGGGAAATGCTCAGCATTGCAGTGTAATCACTGAGCCGGGAGCACACCAAGTACATTCATCTAAATCAGTTCTACATATTTGTGTCAGTCAGTATGAAAATGGATCGAAATTAGAGTCTGTAATACTTGGTCATAGGTTGTTTTTTTGTCTGGTTACCAGGCACCAATATAAATTAAAAAATTCCTGAAACATCTAAATGATAAATTCTCACTGCAAGGTGGAGTCCTTGAATTCTGACTGCACAGCACAGAGACAGTTTTGTTTGTTTACAGACACACACCACCCACATGCCACCGTCCCAGCAGAATCAAGAGGTAGGAGTTTTAATCTGTGATGCTGTGACAAAGCATGTGACAGTGAAAGTAAACAGAGTGCTTTTTAAGAAGAACAAAATGGAGATATTTTACGCTCATCATTTATCTCTTACTTCACAATATGCATTTGCTGATGCTCACTAGGGTTTGAGGCAAATCACAACACTGGCTCACTGTCTATGGAGGAGCTCCAGATTCTGCATCTTATTTAGAATATGCTGGCTGATTGCTTTGGGAGAAACATGCACTGATCTGAATCTGAAGTCCCTTTGTAACCTAAAGACCATATATTATTAGAAGACTTCACTCCCTGAGTGCAGTCATAATTGCGATTCCTAGAGTTTTCAAAAATATTATGGGAGCGGGGCATTTTGCCATCAGCCTTCTCTCGGGGTAAGTCCCTGAACCATCTCTTAGTTATGCTGCTATAGGCTCACACAGCTGAGTGACTTTCCATGATCCACTGAGGAGTTCTCCTACACCTTTTTCACTTCCCGTGTGTTTATATGCAATAAGCCTTGGTTGCTGCTGGTTTTCCATGATGCACTGACTGTTTCTTTTCTTCCACAGTGGGTCTTTTGTCCTGTCTTCCTCTCATCGTTGACCAGCAGGTTAAGGTAGATGGCTGCACCTCCCTGGACCTGGTTGTGCTGAAGGTTTTTTCTCTTAAAAAGGAATTTTTCTCTCCACACTAATACCAAGAGCTTGCTCATAGGGGGTGTCTGACTGTTGGGGTTTTCTCTGTATTATTGCACGGTCTTTATGTTATAGCATAAAGCAACTTGAGGCAACTGTTTGTGTGATCTATACAAATAAAACTGAACTGAACTGACTTTGTATACACTGCATGTCATTAAGTTTTTATCTACTCTCTTCCATAGTTACCCTACCCTGCTTGTTTTTTTTTCTTGTTAGCTCCTCATCTCTAATGAGCATAATCATCAAGACACATGGTCGCTCCAAATTTTAGACTGGTTGTGCTGGTGGTCATTTCCTGTTAAAGGGCTGTTCTTCCTCCCCACTGTTCCCCCACACGTTCTTACTCTTTAAAGTTTATCACATACTAAGAGATTTCCATCCATTACGGTAGGATCTTTACCATACAATACAAAGCTCCACGAGGAGATTGTTTTAGTGTTATGGTGCTGTATAAATAAACCTGAATGCAATTGAAGCTTTTGCATTCAAATGCATCAAATAAATGAGTCATAAGAAAACTAATGTATAATCAATGCACAAATTCAGTCTTGTTATTCTTTGCCACTTTATACTTATACTTCACATTGAATAGCTTTTTTTCATATCAGTAATTTAAACATAAACTTTTGTGGTACATAAATTGTTTAATGGCGTCTCCACTCGCCTGGCAACACCATCACACAGCTGTTACGTTTGTGCTTTCAACGCCCGGCATCTACGAAAGGCAGCGGGCCTCTTATCACTCTCTGTTCTGTCGCCACTATCTCCATAACCACAGAGAACATGTTTCTTCTTGAGGAAGCACACGCATAAAAGCAACAGCTCAACGTGCAAAATCACTGGTTATATGTTACTGCAGAAGATGAAACAGCTTCTCTGTCTGGGTCAGCTGAATGTGTAATAGAACCCCCCACTTGCTTCCAATTTGCACATAAGCATTCTCACAACTGCGTACATAATCACATCTGGGCTTTCTTTGTTCATATGTTACAGTCAGAAAATGTAGGTTTTCAGACGACACACCAGGAACTCTTCTCCAAACACAATCGTTAGCTCCGCTGCTGCTCTGTAATCATCAGCACAAGGACTGTGTGAGTTTACATTTACACAAAGTGCCATTCTGGTTCGAGTTTGCTGTCTCGGGAAACCGCGGGTTTGTTCCTCCATCTCACACGCTCATTTCCATTACAGATGACAATGCTCTTGCCATTCAGTTAGGGGAACAGTTAGCATTATAAATTAGAGGGGAATTGGGTAAATATCTGTGTTTCTGTGAATTCTAGATTGATTGCCAGGCAAATTGTAAGAAATAAAGGCTTTAAATTAAATAATTAAACTAGTTTCTGTTAGTTTTAGTTCTAGGTAGTGTACTTACAAACAAAAAGAAAAAAAGAGAAGAAAGAGAAAAATCTGTCACTCAGGTTGACATTTACTGCTGAGACTTTTATCTTAAATACAGAACAGACAGTAAACAAAACTGGCTCTAATGATTTGTTTACATCTTGTGTGTGAGACTTCTTCCAGTTGGTTGGCTTTGTGACATGCCCTCTATAGAGCACATTCTCTCTATTTCATGTGATTTTACAGAGGTGATGAGTCTAATAAGGGACAAACCTGCCACACTCCATCACACATCAGACAAAGCACTCAGCTCTGAGCCCTCCAGGCAGTGTCAATTTCTGCTGGTTGTTGTCGGCTCTCGTGGCCTGTTGGAGGTGAACATTTGTTACAGTACTTCCGCAGCATTTTCTTTTTTTTCTCCGGTGAATTACTTTATTGCAAGAGAAGAGCAGTGATTCATCCCTTTTACCGTGCTTTCAGCGCTTCCCCTTTAATTGTTTTCTATTTAATAGAATCCTTTTGGAGCAAAAGTACAGATAAGAATAGAAGGCCCACAGAGAAGAACAAATTAAAGTTGTTTATATTCCAGATATTCCTGTGTTGCACGAGCACTATCTTGCATATTTTTTGGCCACCTAATAGTATAAGCAAGTTTATCTAGGATAAAAGAAGAAAAACAACAACAACAACACACACGCACACACATTCTTCTAAATCAGTAAACGGCTTAAATGCAGTCATGACTTTCATCTAAATAAGACAAAGAAAATACTTTTTTAATAGGCTACTGCCCTCTAGTGGTAAAACGTGGTAGGGCAGTTCAGCAATCAGCTCCTAAGTCAAGTGCTGTTACCAGATTGAGAGATTAATCAGAAAAATCAAAATAATTCTCCGACAGGTTCCGATTCAAAACTGAATCCTTTCTGTGCTCATTGTTTTTACCTATTAATAATGGCAGCTTGTGTTACAGAGAACTATTTAGACTGACGTTTGCATTACTGTTGCCTGAAAGTGGTAAACAAAATCAGTTGGTAACTACCTTAGACCACACACCGTACACAAAACATCTACTTGCAAGTTAATGTCAGGCCAGATTTTTAAACCTGCACTTACCAATACAGACATCTATGTAATCACTGTGTTTAACCTGCAGTGAAGAGATCCACGCTTTATGGGAACTGTGCGAAAGGACTATGTTAAGTGCAGGCATATGTATGAGAGAGACAGAGAGAGAAAGAGATGGTCTGAGTGCCTAATTATAAGATTTGAACCCTCCTAAGTGTACTAAAAGTCAGAACACGAGGTGAAGTGGGTTTGAAGGTTAACAGTCCTCCTGCTTTTCCCTGTCCACCAACACACGCTGTGGACAGAAATACACACTATGCAAATGCTTTCTGGCATTTAACATCAGTGCAACGGTGAGATCCCTGTTACTAAAGGAAGGCTGCTCACTGCAGGGACATTAATGCTTTTTATTGCGTCAACAGTCCCTTTAGTTTGTGGCAATGCTGCACAACATGTAGACTTTCCCACAGGGAAGACGTCCAACCCTGTTTCCAGAAAAGTTTGAATGTTGCCTTAAATATACATGGGAACAGAACATGATACATACAATGTTAAAATTTAGATTTAAAAAATATGAATATGATCATTTCGAATTTGGTAAATGGCCTGTATTTGTATAGCTCTGTTAGAGATTTTCTACATTATACATTATAACCAAATCTCTATAATACAATATAATCAAGTAAGCCTTATATTCTAACCAAGTAAGCCTTATATTCTAACCAAGTATGCCTTATATTTTGTGTGTTCATATATTTTCACATAACCAAGCCTATTGTTGAAGAATCACCTAACCAAGTCTATTGTTAAAGGAAAACTGATGCATTCCTTACCTCAGTGTCTGAGATGTTTGACAGCATGATATAATGATGCATTCTTTTCCTTCAGTGTCTGTGATGTCAGATAAAGCATGATATACTTCTGTATTCTTATCCCAGTGTGTGAAAGATCAGATAAGCTGATTTAATGTTTAACCTCTTCCCTGACAGTTAAAAGAGGAAGTACTATGTAACCCATTTTTGCCTTATAAATAAAGCAAGCAAGCCTGTGCTCGGTGTGTTTTGTCTTCTCAGAGACATTCACCCGTGTGGGTGTCTTCTCAGAGACATTCACCCGTGCGCACGTTTTCTAATTACACTCTGAGTCGGTCTGCAGTTGTCTCATTTCTCTTACTTGTGTTTGAACAAATGTCTACCCCTGACATTTAATTGGTCCTTCGAGCCGGAGAACTGACTGTTATTTTAACGTCTAGTTTTCCACAGACGGTCTCCATCGGATCCTGACGTCGTGACGCCTGCGCTGGAAGAAATCTGATCAGTAAAACGAAAAACCCGGACACGTGAATTCGATCTCCGGTCAGCGTTCGGCCTTCACGGCTCCAGGACCCGATGAGCACCGGATTCAAAAACGCAGCGCCACAGTAAGGTGAATATGAAACACTGCATTCCATCAAGCGCTAAAATACGTTGATATTGAGATTTTCCTTTAAAATAGTGTAAACCTGGTTAGCGCCGACAGATCTCAGTCCAGAAGGGACTTAGAGACAACAGGCAAGAGCGAATTCTAGAAGTCGCTATTAAAAGTTCCGGTTGCTCTGGGTAGCAGCTGTAACGGAACGAGTTCCGGTCGCTCTGGGAGTGGCTGCAACGGAACAGGTTGAAGGTGTTACATGAAATAGGCCTACGGAAAATCTCAATAAAAATTATAAAAACGCGCTTTGTTTGTGTTGAAATAGAGGAGTGAGTTGTTTTTACGACCCAATAAGCGGTCGAACCACTTCTCAAACTGTTTTCCTGTGTACACTCACGTATTGGTTAAAGTGGAAAAAGGGTTGTGCTTCATCACGTAAAATCAATAACCGCTCTCTCGGATAGCGGGAGAGTAGAAGCCTGTTATTGAAAACCCATTCCCACTTTTTCATGCCAAAGAAGGTGTCACAGTTCTGACGTAATTAGTTCAAAATGGGTAATTCTAAAACTAAAGTAAAATTAACAGCAGATGAAGAAAAGCTTGAAAAAAACTGTCAAAATGCAGGAAGAGTCAGTGCAAATAGGTGGAGAAATCCACATAAAATTTCTTGTCCAGCCTGGCAAGGCAAATGCAACCCAGAGTCAATAAATGCTTTAAAAACCGCTTTGCAAAAAGAGCTATATGAGGAAAAAAGTCAAAAGAAAGTAAAAAGCAGGACAAAGAAGGGACAAAAGAGAGATTAAATGCTGTAATTGTGGAAAAAAACGGGCACTTTGCTCGAGACTGCAGGAGTGTAATTCAGGAACAGGAAAGTGATGAATGACTAGCACGAGAGGAAGGAAGTGAAACAGATGAAGCGGAGGTTTACAATGTAGAACAACTACTGTTAGGTTCAGAAGACAAGCCAACAGTTGTAATATATGTGAAAGGTGTGCCGTTAAAAAATGTTTTGAGACACAGGAGCTTGTAAAACTGTTTTAACTGTAGAAGTCCCAAATGTAACATTCTCAAAAAACACTATAATTGTGAAATCAGCCTCAGGACATGTGACAAAACAGCATCTAACCGATCCCCTTTTATGTCACATAGAGATAGTGGCTGTGGCGGCAAAAATCAGTGCATTTATGACCCATCATGCCCAGATTGTATGAAATAAATAAAAGGAAATCATTCATATGAAGACCTTTTCTATAGAAAAAAAAAAAAAAGAGATGCATAAGGTAGATTAAGGCTGTGTCATTGTTCAGCCAAGGAAAGTGTGTGAAAAGATAAATGTTTCCATCCTGGAGGGTGGGTGAGACTGCAGCTCACTCACAGTCCCTGATGGATACAAAATAAAATATAATAATCTGAAGGTTGGATCTGAGATGAGGCAAACAGAAGACCAGTCTAAAACTAGGCACAAACCTGTTCAGAGAAAAAGCAAATTTTGTAGAGATTGGATGAACTATAAATTATCTGTTTGCCGAGTAAGATGATCCTAACTATTAAATTGGCTCAGTAGTAGTATAGTGATATACACTAATAAAATATTGTGATATACTATTGTTATTATATAGAGAGAAAAAGATGATAATAATTAATAAAAAATATAATATTAATATTGACAAGAAGTATCTTAGCCAGTATGATATGCTAAATATGGAGGACAGAGTGGAGAATCTCTATTATAGTCTTCACAGAGCTGATGTTTAGATACTTCACTGAATGACATGCAAGTTGAAAATGTGATTTAACAAGTGACTATGCATTGATATAAACCTGTGAAATATATTAACATCAGGAGGGAAATGTTAGAGATTTTCTACATTATACATTATAACCAAATCTCTATAATACAATATAATCAAGTAAGCCTTATATTCTAACCAAGTATGCCTTATATTTTGTGTGTTCATATATTTTCACATAACCAAGCCTATTGTTGAAGAATCACCTAACCAAGTCTATTGTTAAAGGAAAACTGATGCATTCCTTACCTCAGTGTCTGAGATGTTTGACAGCATGATATAATGATGCATTCTTTTCCTTCAGTGTCTGTGATGTCAGATAAAGCATGATATACTTCTGTATTCTTATCCCAGTGTGTGAAAGATCAGATAAGCTGATTTAATGTTTAACCTCTTCCCTGACAGTTAAAAGAGGAAGTACTATGTAACCCATTTTTGCCTTATAAATAAAGCAAGCAAGCCTGTGCTCGGTGTGTTTTGTCTTCTCAGAGACATTCACCCGTGCGCACGTTTTCTAATTACACTCTGAGTCGGTCTGCAGTTGTCTCATTTCTCTTACTTGTGTTTGAACAAATGTCTACCCCTGACAAGCTCTTTTTTTTTTTTTTTTTTTGCCTGTCCCGTTTGGCTCTTTTGCCATCAGAATTGTTGTCTAAAGGCAAAGAAAGATGCCCAACGGATTTACTTTACCAAACTGACCATCCCAGCCTTGCCGTAATGGTCCATTTGATTCCCCTTTTATTGTTTATTTTATTTTCACTTACTGAATACGGGACAGACTTGACTGGGGGAAAGAAGGGGAGAAAGAAAGAGGGAAAGAGAAACAGCTGAGAAGAGGGACGGGGGAGAAGGGCAAAAGACAAAAACCAACAGAACGGGCAGAGAAAAAAAATGCATATATCAATCACCTGGGTCACCTGCTGAGAAAGAAAAAAGAAAACAAGCAGAAGAGAACAAGAGTAATAGAATAAACAGCATCACAATGATATATGGGAATATGACAGTAAATACTAAATATTAAACATTATTGTGCAGCACATCAGATCAACAGAACACAGTGTGCTTTGAGGTAGGAGCCAAAAAGGGTGTAGTTTGTGGGTGTGATCACCCGTGTGTACACCTGTGAGCATGGACGCGCTTGTTTTTTGTTTTTTAAAAGGTTCCTTCATGTAATGATTTGCAAGAGGGTGTGGGGGGGCCACAGCCCCGTCCTCCAGGGCATGAAGCAGGTATGGAGGAGATCAAAACTCCAGACATCCAGAGGCCCCCAGAACACAAGAGACCAAGGAAGACCAACAGAGGGGCAGCCGCGCCACTGTCCCAGAAAGAGCTGAGGAGAGTCCCAGATGAGGGCTCACCCAGCAGCCGCAGAGCAGAAGCCAGGGGGAGTTGCAGTGACGCGCCCGTGAGCTCCGCCGGCAGCCAGCCGTGCCTGAGTGACCGAGCCCCAGGCCGAGAGGCCGGGGGCACCCCACCTCCGAAGTGGCCCGAGCAAGCCCCAGGCTCCAGGCCCCGATAAGCGGCCGCCAAGGAGTGAGCCGGTGTGTACCTGGACGCCCATCACCGGACACAAAGAACCACCAACGCACCGACGTCTGAGGGAGTCCGCCACTGGCAGGGGAAGTGGTGGTAGGGGGAGATAGGCCTCCATACCTTGGAGGGCCTGAGATGTCCCCAGAGAGGTGGCGCCTGACACCCAACCTGACATATAGACACAGAAATACAGGCACACACATATACAAACATCCATTCCCACCCTCATGCTCTCATATACACTTACTCCACACTCAACCAACGTGGAGACAGACATAAAGAGACGCTGTACACACGATCACACTCCCCAAGCGTACTCTAAGCCCCGGGTCTAGGTACCCTTGCCCCTGGAGGGGGGGGGGGGAACTGCACCCAGACCCAGGTGGTGTTACCCTTTTCCCTGCGGTGGGGGGAGGCAGACCGCCCCGACTCCGCAGCAGCAGGGAGGCCCCACACTCCAGACCGCAGTCGGACGGCCAACTCCTCCTCCTAGCCCTCCCGCTCCAGCAGGCCGCAGAGAATGGGGGTGAGAGAAGACTCCAAACCTCCCTCCACCCGCTCATTGTAGTGTTGATGCATGTGTGTTCTAAGGTGCATTTAAAACCCAGGAGGGCATGGAGCTACCTGCCAGAGAGCAGCAGGTAAGCGCATGGTCCCTCCTGCTGGCACGATACACGATTCCGTGTATCGTGCCCACCCCCAAGATCCTATATGTATGTGTAATGAGAGTGTGAGTAATGTGAATGTCTAAGTTGTGAGATCCCTGTTACTAAAGGAAGGCTGCTCACTGCAGGGACATTAATGCTTTTTATTGCGTCAACAGTCCCTTTAGTTTGTGGCAATGCTGCACAACATGTAGACTTTCCCACAGGGAAGACGTCCAACCCTGTTTCCAGAAAAGTTTGAATGTTGCCTTAAATATACATGGGAACAGAACATGATACATACAATGTTAAAATTTAGATTTAAAAAATATGAATATGATCATTTCGAATTTGGTAAATGGCCTGTATTTGTATAGCTCTTTACTTAGTCCCTAAGGACCCCAAAGCGCATTTAGTCATCCACCCATTCACACACACATTCACACACTGGTGATGGCAGCTACATTGTAGCCACAGCTGCCCTGGGGCGCACTGACAGAGGCGAGGCTGCCGGACACTGGTGCCACCGGGCCCTCTGACCACCACCAGTAGGCAACGGGTGAAGTGTCTTGCCCAAGGACACAATGACCGATACTGTAGGAGCCAGGGCTCGTACAGGCAACCTTCCAATTACAAGACGAACTGCCAACTCTTGAGCCACCATCGCCACAATTTGATGCTTGTGGCACATTTCAAAAACGTTCGGTCAGTAAAAGGCGTCAAAAGCTCAAAACAAAAATCCCCTGATTAAACTCCTACCTAACAGTCAGTGCAGTTAGTCGCATGAGTGAAAAAAGAGCTTCCCAGAAATCTGAAATAAATTTATTTTCACCAAAACAAGTTGTCTTTGTGAGTTTTATTTAGCTTTTGCAAAGGGGTGAAACAAAAAATACAGAATGTGGCAGCAGCCTGCGTATTTGGCCAAGAAGAATTACAAGCACAGAGGTTTGGCCTCAAAAGTAAAAATGTGGTGGGATTTACAACTGTGTGATAGACTGCACTGCACAAGCAAATATTTCAGCATTTTCATGTTTTTCTACATTAAAAATACAAAGAATTCAGTGATTTAATAACTTGTGATATGTATCACTGAAAGATTCAGAGAACGAAGAGAAACCTCTACATGCAAATAAACAGGTGTTAGTTTCAGACCATGGGGCAACGCTGTAGAAGACAAAACGTTGTGGTAATTATTAGATGAGCTCAGAAACACTATTTGAACCCTGTGCAAACCAAGTGCAAACCTGTGAATTTAGCAATAGCAGCAGCAGTACACTGTATTCAATTTTGTCTAGAGCTAATAATCACTCACAGTAAGTTTCTGGTTTGCAACAGCAGTGCTTTGTGCTAAACGCTAACCTGACTGTGCATAAATACGCTCAATGAAAACATGAAATCACAATTTTTAGTGTAACATTTCCGTCCCCTATTTTAGGCAGTCGTCCTTTGCTTTTTAGCAATATACAACAAAAGTGTCCCGGTGCTAAAGTGAATTAAGGCATTAGTTGATTTTGTGTCATAAATAAAAATCTCAACTGATGGTGGCACAGGAAATTAAAGGATAAACTCTACTGAAAAGTAAATGAGCATCAAATTTCATGATAATCCATTCAATTTTACTAAAAGCCTGAGTATCAGCCAAGGCTGTTCTAAAGATAAAGTCGGGGGATGATCTGAGGATCCATTGTCTAGGCAGCATGGGTGTCCAATCTACTCCAGAGTATTTGTGGAGCTCTAAATTGCTCTGGCTGCACACTCTCACAGCATACTATCGCTGAGCGCACATGAACTGCTGTTGGAAAACTACACTGGCTGAGCCTGCTTTTTCTGTTTTGTCCAAGCTGATGGAGTGCACATTGCCCGTGGCTGTTGTGCCCTTAAAATACACTCTCTAAGCAATTTATTAATACCTACACAACCCCTCTGCACACATAGTTGCAGAAAGTTGTTGCACAGATGGAAGTGATGCAAAGAAACTGGGGAAAATAAAAAATTAACTCTAGGACTGCCTTGCAGGTTCAAGAGTGGACAGCCAGTCAGATTCATACAAGACATTCATTTCAGTTAGCTGTTGTGTTGAATCACGTTATTGGTTGATAACACCGTAACATACGATGTGTGTCACTGCTGATTAATACATTTTTCAGTTGAATGAAAAGTAAAATGGTAGACCTGGTATGTTTGCATCATGTAGTGGTTGCCATAAAAGACATAAAAGTTGATACTTTTAATACCAAACACACTGAGTATTAAATGCAGGCAGTCTGACAGCGGTAAGAAATCTGTTCATTCATTTCACGGCAAAAACTTGTTAAAATAGGACAATACTGTAGTCATCGGACCATCTTCACCTCCTGTGTAATAATAGATGAAGCAACCTATCAGACACACACCAGGGGTGACAAAGAGAATTGTTGTTAAGCCAACTGAACCCATCAGACTTGTGGTTCTGACAGTAGGTTTCCTTTGGATCCTTTTTGGATATATTTTTAAGATGACATGTCATACATACACTGACAGGACAATTAATATTTAAAGAATTATTTGGGCTTACTTTCAAAATATAACTTGAATATATTCCTTGAATTTATTCACACTTGAGAAGAGAAACAAATAATTACTGCCAAACCATGACGTGACACGACAAACAGCGAGCGTTTTGTTAAAAAGAAAGAAAAGAAAGAAAAGAAACTGAGGAAGATTAAACCTGGCAAATTAGGGCTTTCAACCAGCTGCCATACTAAATTTATGACAGAAGGGGGCAGAATCAGGTCATTCATATAATTAAATAATCTTGATGTGATGCCTCAACTGGTTTTCCTCATGTTTCCTAATGTGTGACACTCTTTTCCCAGGGGGTGTGGACTTTGTGATTGAGGTTCTAGTTCAGCTGGGACTAAACTAGAACTACACGGTTTGCAGACTGAGCTGTATATCCACATGTTTTAGAGACTGATGTGTGGGAATGGGGGTGAAAATTAGCTGGACGGGATGACGGAGAGAATCTCTTTCCATTCCCTGGCTCCTGATTTCTTTATCTGGCTCACTGACCTGTGGCCACAGTGATGATCTTGTCTGCACGGAGAATTGAAAGATCACCAGATCTCATTTTAGATTGGCCGCCTTTACTCGGTGGCTGCACAGTGCATGGGGAAAACCCATTTCATAGCAAATGGGCTTTTCGCCGTCACGCAGACACAGACACAGTGTCAGGCACAGCCGCTGAGACCAGTCAGCACTACGCTGTCAGCCCGTGTCAGCTCCCGGTTCCCCGTTTGTCTCTTTATGTCTGTCATCTTTATATCAAGAGACTAAAAATACAGCTGGAGACCTCAAACTGTTTCCTAACTCGGTTCAAGACAAATCAATCAATCACTGGGACATGTCCAATCTTTGTGAGTGTTAATAATCTTAATATCAGTGGTTTGCAAATGAACTGTTACCTCCTCATACATCATCAATCACAGTCTCTCACATCTTTTAAATACAACTGTACACCACAAATGCTGTTATCAAAAACTCAGTATTCTCTGTTATCATTTCAGTGGCCTAACTGTTTACAGTGAGCTAAACCAGTGGCTATTTAAGACAGAGCCATGGCTTTAAAATTGCAAAGAGAAAATCTTAAATGGAGAATTCTGCAGCTTTTAAAGCATTTATCAAATTTGATGTGTTATCCTGTACCTGCACCCTTTTTTTAAAAAAATGTCTTGATTTGAAATCTAAATGAATTTGGAAAATTCAAAGAGTGAGTTTTCTAGTTTGGCTAAAGACATCCCAATTTGACACCCACTAAAGTGTCTCCCCTGAGTCTTTATATTCCACAGCAGAGGCAACAGACCGAACTGTATGAACTGCCTTTTGATTGTCTCGTCTCTACAATGGACCTGCTGAAGCCAGCTACAGTGGTGGTAGGAGCTATTTAGTTTGTTGATTAAAAAGCAGAACTCATCAGAGAGCTGTATATTTTAAATTTAGTTTAAAATATCCAAACCCTGTTATTTAGTTTATCTCCTCGTTTCGATTATTTTACTAACTGCATTATTTTAAAAGAGCAGAGAAACACCAGGAGGCTCTCATATTTCATAGAGCCTGTTAAAGGACCAGCATGCATGAGGGGCCTATTTTTTCCAGAGTAATAGAACCCACAGGACAAACTATTTTTTTTTTGTTCTATTGTTTGCTTGCTCGCATTTGATAAATAACCCAGAAAACCTATAGAACAAGTTTGTAATAGACTTCTTTTGCCCAAGTACGATACCCACAGTGCATCAGTGCCTCTTAAGTTAGGTTTGACTTTGGGGCACAGTTCAGCCTGCAGCTGACTCGGGACATGGAGCTCAATTAATGCGATTACGAGACTTTTTTTGCTTCTCAGAAATATTAAACCAGAGCATCCATTCTGTTTAACTGTGAAATTTTAATTTCATGCTTTAAAGAGCACAAATTCAGGTGTGAAATGAGCTGATCTCTTACCTTTTTTTTCTTCTTTTTTTATTTAAGTTTCATCTTATTCGGTTTAGTCAGCATGCAAAATGATCATGTATTGATCTTGGCCTAAAGACTATTCACCCGTTTAAAAAGTACAAAAAAATGTACTCTTTTTTTTACCCCTTCAGGAACACATGTATGAGAAATATCTGCAGCAATTAAGCAATTTTCAACCACCAACATTGCAACGCTGGGAGATAGCATCTGCTGCATTCAGGGCACTCTGCGGTCGACTCCAATTTAAGAAGCAAATTTCTGCTGTGCCCAGCAGTGATTTTGATTAAAACAGAAAAGCAAATCCATTTGCGATGGCCCTCATACTCCTCCCCCCCATCCCAGCCTGCATCCTAACAAATGGTGAGACACAACCGTAAGCTTTCTCTTGTGTATTACACCATGCACACTCAATTATTCACCCCAGTCTATTTTTCTTTACAAAGTGTGAATTGTATTTATTTTTGGGGGGTTGAGAAACTGAACCAATTCAGAAACAAATGATGCAGACCTTCTCAAATGAAAATGATTAATGCGGAGAGGATAGTCAGCTGCTTCTTTGCATTAATCAGTTAATAAAGCACATTTCATAAAGGAAAAAACACGGACTGGTCTGTTAGTCATGTTGTTTTGGGTGGAAATAATCAAGGAGGCTTGATATTAAGACACAATTTCTGTTTACTTGTTTTTCAAACTGCGACACTGTCAAAAAGAGAAGCCACATGACAAACGACTGCAAACACGTGACATTTATTTCCAAGATGAAAATCCGTGTTACCAGTGGCTGATGAATCTTATTGATAGCTACTCAGACACATCTCGATGCCAATTTTAATCTAAGCTCTTTGGACGCTTGGCTTGTTTTATCAACACCTGCTTTATCAGTTCATAATCAGGCAGCATTATTCAGTGGAGATTTTCTATATTTATTGTGTGTAGGTGCGCAGTGTGTGATTTCAAGTGGGGGGATGAGTGCATTTGATGCTCGAATGTAACCTGAGAGAGGGCAGCAAAGAGCCATATGTTTGAACAGATTGATTTAACAGTTTCATGCTTTAATCAGAAGCTGTGTTGGATCGACTCAAAGACAAATCTGGTCCCCAGGACAACTGCAGCATCTGTTTGAAGAACACTGCTCTGACACAAGGTGCCTGATTAGCACAGATAAAGTCACCAGTCGCTTAATGAAGCACTTAACAGCATCCTTTGTAGATATTATTACCAATTCCAGTACGAACAAAAGTAACGCTGCACTGAGCATGTGCTGTTGGTCATATGGATTCTTTATTGTCATTTACAAAGATACAAAAGTCAGCTGACTCAGTTGTTTGCTGATCTTTCCTGGGATGTAGATGCTGTGTTGTGTGAATTCATTACTCTCTTACTCTCTCCTGATGTTACTCCAAACTTTTGAACACAGGGAACATGCGCACGTCATCAATGTGTTTAAATATACTCTCATGTGAGTCACTGTCAGTGGTGGGCCAGAAAATAAAAATGACACACGCTGAGGTGTTTCCTGGGTCTCGAGCGTTACATGAATCTGCCGCATGAGTCATTATGCCGATGTCGACGAGGAAAAGCAGCATCAGTCTCCTTGTCCTCCCACTCTGTCTCTTGGAATGAGGCGAAGCTCTGAGCCGTGCTTCAGAAACACATTCCCTGCAACACAAGGCAGAGCACTATATAAAGATCATGGTTCATAATCAGTGTGCTTTAATAAGGGGTTTTATTGTCACCAAAGCTGCCAACAACATGTCAACTCACCAGCTGGGAGAGAAACTTGACAAAAAAGCATGCAATCTCTGACTCAAAGTCTTGGATTCGATTACAACTTGCACACAGATTCAGTCTTCACACAGACGCTTCGAGCTGGAACGATCACTAAACTGACAGATGAAAAAAATCCTAGTGCCTAATTTTCAGCTCTTCAGTCAGCCTACATAAACCAATTATTAAAAAAAGAAAGAAATGGATGTTAACAAGAGCATGCATTTTAAGCAGTTCTTATTGGCATATGTGCACCTTTGCCATTTTCCAAAAGAAGTGTGATTTTAACCTTAGAAAGCATGTCGGGAAAAAAAAGAACTTGACAGATTGATTTCCACCATCTCAGTCCTGTAAACAGGAGGTGGAGTGGCTGCAGTGGGTGAAAAAAAGCCAATCGGACAGAGGTTTCTGAACTGCTGCTATTCTTGGCAGCACAGCGCATGAGTGTAATTCAGATAAAAAGCTGAATGCCCACCAATGTCCTTCCTCAGCAGAAGAGACCCAATGCATAAGGAGAAGTAGGCCAAACTTCTACAGTTCTGATCACATTCAACATATAATATAAATGTGACAAGATCTCCGAGTATGACCAGTGGTGATGAAGTCCTGCAATTCTTTGTAAAGAGACTGGCTGAATGATTAGTAAGATTTTCAATACTTGCTTATCAAGGTAGCACTGTGACATCTCTGCCCTCCCAAATTCACATCTAACTTGTAAGAGCCAAAACCAATCAACACTATTTTTTTTTTTTTTAAGTAAATCAAAGACAACCTCATTAAAAACAAATTTCAGCTACCAAACAAATGGAAGATTGTTCAGGTGGCTGCAGTAGACTCAGATCAGTTAGACAGAGAACATTAATATCAGGCTGCACTCTCTTTTGCCTGCAGAGCTGTCTTAATTCTTCCAAGTCATAGATTTAACAAGGTGCAAAAAACATTCCCTAGAAAATTTTGGTCCACCTTGACATGATGCTATCAGACAATTGTTGCAGATTGGTTGGTTCATAACTCTCCCATTCCATCACATCCCAAATATACTCTATTGGATTTAGATTTGGTGACTGATGAGGCCATTTAAGAACAGTCTACTCATTCGAATGTTCAAGAAACCAGCTGAGAGGATTGGAGCTTTGACATGACGTGTTATCCTGTAAAGTGTGCATGTTAGTCCCCATAGGGAAATAGTTCCTCTGCATTTAACCCATTCACCCAGTGAAGCAGTGGGCAGCCACCAGTGCAGCGCCCGGAGAGCAGTGTGTAGGGATGGTACCTTGGTCAGGGGTACCTCAGGGTAGCCGTTCAGTGGAGTTGAACCCCCGACCTTCCGATCATGGGGCCACCACTCTACCTACTGAGCTATCCCTGCCCCCTTCCTGCTGGAAGCAGCCATCAGAAGAACAATACACTGTGCTCATAAAGAGATCAGCAATGCTCAATAAGCAATGCTCAGTTGATACTAACAGCTCCAAAGTGTCCCAGGAAAATATCTCCCCACCAACACCAGCTTGAACCACTGAAAATATGCAGTGTGGATCCATACTTTCATATTTATGATACATTCTTACCCGGCCATCCGAATACTGCAGCAGAAATCAAGACTCACACCAGGCAATGCTTTTCTACATACCTTGGTTGTAACAAACCTTTACTTGAGATACTGTCGACTTCTTATCTGCTCAAAGCAGTCTGGCCATTCTCCTCTGACCTCCGGCATCAACAAAGCATTTTCACCCACACGTGAAATATCAAGTGATACTCAAAGCATTTCTTCTCCCTTTCAGACCATTCTCAGTAATCCCTAGGCTGTGTAGGAAAATCTCAGTAATCAGCAGTTCCTGAAATACTCAGATCAGCCCCTTCTGGGACCAACAACCATGCCCCAAAGTCACCTAAATCACTTTTCTTTTCCTGTTCCTGATGTTTGCTCAGCAGTTTGTCTTGATCATGTCTACATCCCTATAAGCACTGAGCTGCTGCCATGTAATTGGTTGATCAGAGATTTGCATTATTGGACAGATAAACAGTTAAACCTAACAAAGTGTCTGTTGGATGTATATTTGATGATGCTGTAGCTAATAAAGTTAAACACTTAATGTGCTCTATATGCAACTATTGTACTCATATTCTAAGGTAGCGCAGATTTGTGATGGGACTCTCATTGTCATGTTAGATTCAGGTGCATAATAGTTTGCAATAACTTGAGAACAAGGCAAGAAAACAGTTAATTTTATTTATTAATATGTAAAAACAGACTTAAATGACCCAAATTTAATTAGAAATGACTGATCACAAAGTGAGCAAGAAAATACAAGGTAATTCTTACTGTATATTCTTGCTCTCTTTCTGGAACCATGCACAGTTACATCCCATTGAGTATTAGCAGAAATACTGGTGGTGACCAGTGGTAGCCCCCAGGCTCCCAGTAGATGCACCTATGGTTTCAATTTCAAAATCCTATCTTGCCTTGTTCTCAAGTTATTGCATTTGCAAGGTTTTCAGAAAACGACCGCTGACCTTCAGGCCAATGTCACTGAGATTTGAACACGTCCGAGATATAAAGCATAATGATTCATACTTTGTTCAAGAACTGTATTAATTGCTTAGGCTATTTATGATTTGACAAAAGCAGTCTGACAAGTGTCAACAAGCTTAAAAGAAAGCCCAGAGGTCATTTGCATATTAATACAACAGATGGAGAACATGTGACCTTAAATCACCTTGAGGATCAAAGTATTTCTAATACTTAAAAAAAGAAAAGAAAAAAGAAAAACATACATAAGAACACAAGAACTCACCTGCAGTCTGAGCTGGGTTGATTCCTATTCCATCTGCAAAGCAAACATTAAAATGAGAATGTAAACACAAAATGCAGAAAATACAAGAAAAAAACTGTTATCCAAAAGACAAGCAAAGAAATAAGAAATAAAATGTATTCAATAACTGCTTCATTTGTAATAACAGTTCACTCAGCAGCACAACTGATAGCAAAGAGATCTATCTGGAACAATGACAGACGAGCCATTTTTCTTTTGATAAATTTAAAACTTATCTTTGAACGTATCATCACTTCAGTCATTTTAACACAAACCTTATCTTTATGTTATCTGTCAACACAATATGTCCCCAAGAAAGTAATCTTCCTGTGATTTAAAATACAATTAAGTTCACTAGTCTAACCCTGTCAGAACAGAGCAGAAGAAAACGACGTTGCCAGCAATCTGCTCTTCGATTGCTGGAGTACAATGAAAAAGCCAACAATTTTTCTCCTAACACCCATCAAGGCAATTTAGTGTCATTTGCTCTGGTAATTTCTAAGAGTGTGGCTATAAGATCAATAATGTGTTGTGTAACTGGAGGAATCCAGCTGAAAATTTAGGCTCAGATTATTTCAGACATCCATCTGTTCGGTATGTGTTCTGCCTTTTAGAAAAGAATCTGTTGACCTAACAACTTATTGCATGCCCGAGAAAGTACTTGCAGAGGTTCAATATTTTACCAGAAAATGTATTTTATTGATACTTTTCATATCTTTTCTTGTCTTTGAGAGTTGGCTGAAATGACAGCAGCACAAACATTTATCCAAGCATGCATTTTACTTGTCCTACTCACACTCTGTGGACAAACTGCTCACTGTCAAAATAAATACAAAGGTAAGTGGCACAGAAACTTGTGCAACTGGTTTGTCATGAATACTTGAACATGAAAAGACATTAAAAATAGCTTAGTGTTGTACTTTTCTCGTTCATCCAGCAAATCTGTTTTCCGGAGTCAGGCTAATGGTTCTGAATTTGAAATCATACTTGTATGTAATTTTAAACTTTTTTCCTGTAGTTATAGAACCATGTTTGTAGCATGACTTCACTGAATTCGAGGAACTGATGTTGGATTTTAATGTGACCTAGTTTTCAAAAAAAAAAAGTTGAACGTTTTCTTTTCTTTCGTATTCTTCACACGTGGTTGCAGTGCTTTACTGACAGAAAGTGTAGTTGGTTTGTTTGAAAGAACTAACTGTGGAAACTGTTGACAAAGTGTGAAATAAATAAATAAATGAAATAAATGAAATGAAACGTTGTTTCTTAAGGTTGAAACAAGTTTAAACGTTCAAAAAAGATCTAAGAATAAATTAAGAAATAGTTTTCAGTAATCACTACTTGAATTACTAGTATGTTAATATTCAAATAAAATAAAAATGCGGGTGTTTTCTCTATTGGTGCAGGGGTTTATTTGATTGAACAGTTTCTCTGTGTATAATTGTGCAAAAAATAAAATCATTGTTTAAATAAAAAAGGCTGATTTTCATTTCACTTCTAATGACTTCTTGTTTTAATATAATTTATATATTTACTTACCTACTGAATGCTTGCCTATTTTGGTAAACTGAAGTGCTAAAAAAAATAATCACGTTTCACCTAAATATGGAAGTAAAAATAAAAAATTTTAATTGCACTAATTTACAACTTTGAACTCTATTTCTGTTTTATACACACACTAATTAGATGAATCCCCTCTAAGGTGAAGCTTTAGACTGATTTACTTTATACAGATCACACAAAGGGTCTTAACACAAACTGGGAGAAGCTATGCAAAACTTCTGCTAGTGGAGGATGCAGGATTCAGTGTTACTGAGTCCTGATGGCCTAAAACTGATATGCTTTAAAAGTACCAAGTAAAACGAAGATTAATTTAGCAATGAAAACCTCAGAAAGTGGACTTAAATTCAACCTTTTTTATAAGGTGCTCGTGAAATTACAGACACCTCCCATTTACTGTCATAAGAAATACAGTCGGTGAAAAACTATTACAACAATGCAAAGTTTAGGAAATATTTTATACGGATCTGTCTTGGCTTAAAAATAGTCAAAATACTGACAGAACATTGTTTTTATTTATTGAATATATCTCAAATTATTTTTACTTAAACACTCAGCTACTTTATTAGTTACTCCTTACTGGTACCAGGTTGACGTTCAGTTTTATTTGCTGTGTTCTCCTGTTTTAAGCAAGAAGATTTATACACTGCTGTCACAAAAGGGAGGGTGTGATCAGCAACAATTACTCTGGTAAGCTGTGGCATTTAAACAATTTAAAGGGCCCAAAGCGTGCCAAGAAATTATGCCCCACACCATCACCACCACTAGCCTGAACCTTTGATATGAGGCAGGAAGCTTCAGTAATGTTTATACCAACTGCTGACTGCATCAATTTAACATTGCAGCAGAAATCCAAAATTGGAAGATCAGGTGTCATTCGTCCGTACAATTTTGTTGAGCTTGTGTGAACTGCTCAGCTTTTTTTTTTCCACAGCTGGTAGGAGTAACACCCAGTGTTGTCTTCTGCTCCTCTTAAGGATCAACTTGTCACACTTTCAGAGATGCTCTTCTGCACATCTTGGTTCTAACTAGAGATGGACCGATCCGATATTACGTATCGGTATCGGTCCGATACTGACCTAAATTACTGGATCGGATATCGGAGAAAAATAAAAAAAATGTAATCCGATCCATTAAATATCACGAAAGCACCTCACAAAACTTGCAACACGCCGTAACTCACCTCAGAACGTTAGCACGTCGGAGCAGTATGCATCACGTGATAGAGCGGCTGTGGCATGCGGGACCTGTCGGTGGTCTGGATAGCATTTGGAGCTTCACTAGCAACCCGGCATTTCATCTCCGACAAAGTTATCCCGAGAGAAGTAAAGCAAGTGTGTAAGTCCATCTCTGAATGTTTGTAAAGCATTCCTGCGTTAAGCTTAACAAGCGACTGCCTCTCCTGCTGCTACTTCAATCATGAAACTGCTTAACGATCAGCTGATCGGCTTTTCTGTCGTGAGTCCGTGTCTCTAGTTTGCTTTTGGCCCACTTTGCACCAGAAAGAGGAAACCAGCGGCTGAACAACAGAAGCACGTTTAAGCTTGATCAGCTGTTGTTAGAATTTATTTAATATTACTTTCTACTCGAGGATCTTTTTCTACGTAGCTGACGCTGGTAACTGTGCAGGGGCGGATCTAGCAAAGTTTAGCCAGGGGGGCCGATAGGGCATTAACAGGGAAAAGGGGGCACAAAGACATACTTTTCTTTCTTATTCTCATTTAAAATGTCAAGCTTTTAATAAATAATTATCTGACACCCAAAGTTTTAATTTGATGTAAAATGAATAGAAGTCAATTACTGTATATAGTAACTATTAAGTCTAATATATATACCCTAGTAAGCTATAGTACTTTTTCCTTTGGGAAGGTACCATCTGTGCAGTCTGCAATTTTGTTGAAGAAAGATGTTGAATCTATTTAATATTTCTTGAAAAATAATTGATTTCTGTGCATTTTTTTTCACACTGCATCAAATTAAGGTTGATTACGTCGATAAAGCATCATGAGGTGGAGCGTGAGGGGTGGTTCCCTATTTTTTATTTATTTATTTTTGTTGTTGCTGGGAGTTGGAACCCTATTAGTTAGGTTGCTTAATATTTATGCTAAGTACTCTTTAAAATACCAGAATAGGGAGGATGGTGTAGGTTTAAGTTTATTAGATTGATCAGTATTGCTGAACTATGAAATATTTTTTTTTTGCATACAGGTATAACAGAATAGCTTTAGTGTAGTTGTTGTTTTAAACTTGAGTATGAACTTATACAAAATGCAGCAAGATATTTAAAAAACAGTTTTGTTGATTAAAAAACACTATATCGGATTCATATCGGTATCGGCAGATATCCAAATTTATGATATCGGTATCGGTATCGGACATAAAAAAGTGGTATCGTGCCATCTCTAGTTCTAACAAGAGATTATTTGAGTTACTTTTGGTTTCCTATCAGCTAGTAGAAATCTTTTTCACCCAGAGACACCCCGCACCCAAATTCTGATCCTTATTTTGAACTTCAGCAGGTCCAGTCTTGACCATGACCACATGTCTAAATGTATGTTTGATGAGATATTCCCATTACATTATGTTTGCTTGCTTTTGGTGATCAATATATCATTATATGTGACTTGACAGTACTTCAAGCATCAGCTTATTTCCAGACCCGCTGTGTAGTTCAAAGACCACAGCAAGCACGCCTTCACTTGGATGCATCTTCCACACATCCTTCCAGCTTTTTGTTGACTTCAAACCTGCCTGTCAAAACACTTGGCTTGTAAAAGCACGAGACTCTCTGTAACCATAAAATGGTTCCTAATAACTCGAGTTCACTTGGAACATCAAATAAATAAATAAATAAATAAATAAAATTCTGTGTACTCACCATTTGTTATTATTGCACTGGTTGCTGACGGCACTTTAAACTGGAAGAGAAATTGAAGCAGATACCAATGTTAACATTAAAAGTGAATTTCTCAACAGAAGTTAGCATTTGACATTTCAGCAGCACTAATCCATTCTAGTTAAATAATCAGGGACATGTTGCTCCCATATTTCACTTGGCCTGAAGACAAAGTGTGAAACTAAAACTACCATGAAAGACAGCTTCATCTACTGAGTCAGCGTGCTGCCGTTCTCTGACTTTATTGGGTAACAATTTCAAAATAGAAGCGAGAGCTACTACACGATGTCTTCACTACCATAGTGAGTAAAACAAGCAAAAATGAAAAACTCTTTTGTTTTTGTCCTTTGTCTCCCAACTTTCACGCTTGTCAGACACACAAGTGTTTTGCGGTTTCACACAAAAATGCACCTGAGCACACGCACACATTCAAATAAACACTTTAGAGAGGGCCTGTGGGAAAGATAGCCACGCTTGAATTTCTGGATGAAAATCACTCAGCACGGTTACAATACATGTCCTACTTCAGTGTTCGGCAGAAGAGGATGTGGGCTGGTGGGGATTTGCTGCAAACGGGTGGAGGAAGCAGTCTGTCTCCAGGGAGATAAGGTTAGCAAAGTGCTGCTCACCAAACTACTGGCTTGTGTAGCACAAGCAGCACACATGAAACAGTTTGATCAGAGACAAATGGGAGGTGATGAGCTTTGTTTTTGTGGCAGAAAGAAAAAAAAAAAAACTCCTAAAGGATTAAATATAGCATATAAATGAGTTTGAACCACCCGCCTGGTTGGTTGGTTTATGATAAAATATTTAACATTATATCTGAAAGAAAATAAAATCATTTTATTCTGCCAGTTGAACCATAATAAAGAAAATGTAAAATATAAAGCTACTAACACAAAAGCAAAATCTGTGTTGATGAATAAATAAATGTAAGTGAACAAGGCAGCAATATGAAGCCACTCCAGGAAACTACTCCCATGGCTAAGTAATTCAAAGGCTAACTTTTGTGGGAAATCAATGGTGAAATCTTTGTCGTTCTACTTAACCATAACTGTATTCTCCTCACAGTCAATTAACTTCTAGCAGCACGTATGTTCATTGCATGCAAATTTGGGGATCACAATGTGAAAATTATGTTTCATTAGTTTCCTGGTTTGTAACAGAATAACATTAATACCCTGTCAACACACTGAAAAGGAGCACATCTGCAGCCGCAGCTTTACTCATTCATTAGGATGATTTAAGCCGCAGTACTGCTGCGTGTTTATGCACAGAAAAGGGAAGAAAATACACTTCAAAGGCTAAAGAGAGGCTTTCGGTGACAGCAGACGGCTCTATTGATTAAAATATAAGTGAACCCGTTGTGTCAGACTGAAAAACGTGGCTGAAAAACACATCCAGTGCCTGAAACACTTACTGCAACAAGACTTCATTTTAGTCTATTAAAAGGTACAATTGTTTATACTAGAATTTTGTAACTATAAATAGATAAATGTTGAATAAATGTTGCAAGGGTATGTCACAGTCAAAACCATCAAATATAAAACTGTTTTTAAATTAGCTGACATATATTTTCACATGTACCATAGATCTGTATTAAGCTGAACAGCATTACTGCGCAATGCAATTATTCCACCGTAGTCTTGCACAAAGAACAAGGAGAAACAGCTTACCTCCTCAGCTGCAAACTTCAAAACCGCTGTGAATGGTGTGCTCTCTGGGACACTTAGTCTGCAACAGACATATTAAATGGGATTTTAAAAATGCTCTAAAATAACATTTTTATTTTATAAAATGCCTACTATTTTACAGTCTTGTGAAGAAGAAGGTTTACACAGATCTATTAGAGGTGGGAATCACCATACATCCCACGATACGATATTATCACAATACTTAACGCACGATACAATATTATTGCAATTTTTAAAAATATTTTGCGATATTCAGATTCTGTACATAAAGGTAAACTTTGATATTAGATAAAATGAATATTGATAAAGTCTCCCACTCAGTCTTTCTCTCATTTCAGTCAGTTATATTGGTGACAAACTGAACGGTTTGTATTACAGTCTAGTCCAACTTAACTGAATGCAACCATCTGGTACAACTATAGCTATTCTGAACTAAGCAATTTATGAAAACTATGCAGGCCCTTCAGCAACTGAAGAATTTGAAATTAAATTAAAACAAAATATAATTTTACATTAAATAAAAAAAGTTTTAAACTTAATTAAAATAAAACATGTCTTAAATTAAAATAAGTAAACTGTCATGTTTATTGCTGCCAAAAAAAAAGTTAAAACACATTTGGACAGTGAAGGAATGTCAGGATTCTTGCTCAGAAAAAGGATCAACATGCTCTGAAGTCAGAGCACAAAAACCTTTTTTGTAACAAAATATCGATTTCTGCTGTCCCTGTCCGGTTGTTCAGTCTGACGTCACTAGCCGTGTCTGGGTCTAAACTCCGCTGCAGGTCCATATATCAAATGATCACTATGGCATTACTGAGAGTTGAAAAACTGTCTAAAGTCTTTCATCTTTAATAAAATGATCAGCGTTCTGCTCTACCAGGTGTAACAATTGAGTTTAACACCCAGGCATCCATGAAAACGGAATTTATGACATTTAACGGAGTTAGAAGTTAGCAGGGAGTTAGCTCGCTAGCTTCTATCTAAATACAATATAGCATGTCCTGACTGCGGGGTTTTGGAAACAAATTAAAACGTACAGCTCTGTTATCACTTCCAATATAAATGAAGACAGAAAACTAAACAGCAGTGACGTTTGTAGGGTTACTGAAGTTGGGCTAGCTGGTATATAATGATGTGCTACGTGACTGCTAGCGACACAGCTATGTTGGCATAATATAAACAAGCTAACTGTTTTTCCACTCGATAAAAGTTAGCGTGAGTGTTCTCGGTGGTCAGGAACAAATGTAATCGCATGGCAGGATGCTGTAAAAGGACCAAACTTCAGCCAGGAGAACAACTGAGATAATCCATCCACAATACGAGGTTAGTCATTCATATACTGCTGCATGGGCTGGGCTGTAGTTACATCCTAAGGTTTTAAAAACTGAGCTTAAATAAATGATTAGCGGTAATAAAAGCCGAGGGAGGTCAACAGTGATCACTGACTGTTTTAGGAGCTTTTTGAGATCAAATAGAAGAAAATACATAACATTAAACATGTTAACAACACAAAAGCCATATTAAACGCAGACTACTTTAGACCCGGAAGTAGGATTCGTCGCGTCATCACTGAACAACCGGGTATCGATACATTATTAGCAAACAAAATATCACGATACTACACAGTATCGATTTTTTCCCCCACCCCTAAGATCTATGTAGTCTTGTGAAGAACTAACTACATCCTTACTGCTAGCATAGGAATTAAGAGGGTAAAGAGCAACCAAGTGCTACAAATCAAAACTTATCAAATGTGAGCAGCTCTATAAAAGCACAAGGTGTGTGCTACCACAATCTTCCCAGGAGTGGACATCCCCACAAACTCAGACCATGCGAAGCTCAGAGAACTTGCCAAAAATATAAGAGCAACATCTAAGACTCTACAGGCCTAAACTAACATGTTAAATGTTAACATTCCTGACAATATGGTGGAAAAAATACAAAACGAGTACACAAAAAGTAACTGACTTGGGTTGCCAGGACAGAGGCTCTTCTCTCTAGAAAGAACATGGCAGCGAAGGTTTGCAAAGCGGTATCTGAACATACCACAAACCTTCTGGAACAATGTCCTTTAGTTAAGACCAAAGTGGAGATGTTGCCCATAATGCACAGCACCACGTTAGGCAAAAACCAAACACAGCATTTCAGCACAAACACCTCATACCAACTGTGAGTACAGAGGTGGTTTGCAGACACTGGACCTGGACACCTTGCAGTCATTGAACCAACCGTATTTTGTAAAACTAGTTTGTAAAAATATTCTAGACTCAATTGTGAGGCCAATTGTCTGACATCTAAAGCTCGGCTCAACTTGGGTCATGCATCAGGAGAATGATCCCAAGAACAGCAGCAAATCTACAACACAAAGGCTAAAAAGAAAAGAATACACGAGTTGCACTGGCCCAGTTAAAGTTCACACCTCAACATACTGGCCAGGGCTGGTCCTTAAGGGTGCATAAACAGTTACACATACAACACTGTCAGATGGATGCTTCTCAAATGAATTCTGCAGAGCAGTGCTCAGTGGGGACCAGAGATCTCCCAAGGGCAACCCAAAAACCACCAGACTCTTTAAACAGATGTGAGAGTTTTTTTTAAATAAATAAAAAATATTTTAAAAAAAAAATCAAGGCCAGAAATGCAATTGCCAAGTAAGGTGATGCAGTGGAGATGAGCTCTAGGAGGGTGAAAATCAATTGATGTACTCAGCACTGCAGTAAAAAGAGAAAGAAGCTAAGCTTAAGCTGAATCTTCAGCCTATTTGTGAGAGTGAAAACCTGGGAGATTATAAAGATGACCTTGTGTTAACTGAGAGCCAGTGGTAACCTTTTTTGAATGTCTGACAGGGCTAATGCGATACCTCATTATCATCACCATCCCTCTGCTCAAGCCATAACATTATTAGCTCCAGCAAGGTTTTCTCTGACCTCATTAAAGAAAAGACGCTCTGTCAACATGTTAAAGTAACAACAGTCTCCAGTATTTTACATCTAATTATTTGAACCTACTCATTTGAACCTTTGTTGGAAATTATGACCATGCATTATGTGACAAAAATACCATGAAAACAAAACACTCTGCAACTGCATCTTGTTTACACCTCAATTCTACAAAGGGCACATCTCTTGAAAACCTTGTGTGAAACCTTAAAATAAGACATTTGGGATTTTTTTTATTCTTAGCCTCACTATTTGTATATTTTTTCACTAGATTGACCATCAAAGAAAATTCAACTTATATATTAATCAACTTTTTGCAGCTTAATACTAGGGTTTAGCTGGGTTTCCAACCAGAAAGGACAATCTTTAATTGACATAAATTCTAATCTTGCTTTCAAACTTTGCTTTGTAATAATATAGTTAAAATATAGGGATGTCATTTGGTGCTGCTTAAAAAATGATTGTCATAGAACATGATTTTAAGATTTAAGATGTTTTGATTGTATATGTTTTTTAAGAAGTTAGCACACATTGTTTTGCTACTAACGTCAAATTAGTCCATAAAAGGTCAAAAGCTCAACAATTTAAGTGCTTTGAGACAATGTGATAGCAGGAATGTTACGCCCATACACACAAAACCAGATGACATAATCCAGTATGTAAAAAACAAAGCCATTATACTTTTTGTTAATCTAAAAGGGAGAAAACAGTGAGACATCATTTATGTAAGGTGGCACACACTGCTTAAATTAACTACATGTTGACCAATCATGGCTTACATTTTAGTTACTTTTAGTTTTAGTTAAATAAAGAAAATGTAAAATTTTTTATTCATGTAGAAAAAAATGGTTTTATTTAGGGGTTAAAGTGAGATTCGACAGGGGGAGTGCAGCATGGGGATAAGAATGACTTAGAATTAAGTCACATAATGATTTGTTTGTGAGCTCCAGTAGATTTTTCTTTGTGTATACACTTTGATCAAATGACCTGTGCTGCTACTCTATGTTCTGCTCTAGTTATATGGCTGATTGCTAACTCCTAGACACAAAGCTAATAGGTAATAGGTAAAATCCAGCAAGTGAATCCCCTTAAATATGAATTGATGTTTGCTACCCTTGATGTAACCTAGTAACAGTACTCAGGAAGCAACCAGCCCAACACATTGCATCATTCTAAATTCTATCTCAATATTGCACAATAATCAGTTTACCCTGCACTAAACTGCCTGGTATTTTATGCAACCTTTGAATAACATAAATTTAATACACTTTTTTAGTTTTGCAAGCTATTTCATGAAAGCATTGATTCAGAAAAACATTATTTATATCTTCAATATCTCATTTCAAAAATTATTAGAAATAAATTACATGTAAGATTTAAATTTCCAGTCTATAAAGTTTCCCTGTTAAGCGGTGCTTACCTTTAAAAATAAAATGTTCTAATTTAAAAATAATCTAATTACCGGTACTCATTAGATCAAGGTGCTACAAAGCTATTCAGCTCCACTTTATTCCCTTGTTTCATTCATGGGAATACATTCATAATAAGCTATTTAATCATCTATTTAAATAAGACCTGAACAAGATTTTTTCTGGTCTTTTAGTGTTCATTCTACCACTTTATATTGCACTAAAAAAAAAACCCAAACAAACAAAGATGACACAAATCAGCTGCAGAAATGGCAAAAATGGATTCAACTATGATTTCTGCATAAAATCCATGAAGGATTTCAGGTAATTTGTCAGAAACCTGAAGTTCAAGCAGAAATGGAAATGGATCTGTTTAATATGCCAAAGTGTTGCTCAAACAGAAGAACCAGAGTATTAGAAAAAAATATTGAAAACCTAGATTTGAATACTTTGTTCAAGAATACCACTTAAAATGTTAAACTCTGTATCAAAAGCTATTGAATATTCAACAATATCATCAAATTATGAAACTTATACTAATAATACTATAAAAAAATAGATTCACTAAACTTACTTTTTCTAGATTAAAAAAAGACTTTCTCATACTCTGAATTAGCATTCTATTTTTTTAAACATGCCTGTGCTTGACTATGACAAAGACTTGGATTATAAAAAGCACACTGTGCCTTTAAGCAATGCAAAGTCAAACACCACAGCCATAACAGTCTGTCTGAGGGCTTAATGTTAAAAGGTCTGCTTTACATTTACCCTTGGCTGCTATGATTCCTGTTTCTGCTCGTCCTGTCCATGTTCTGATGTCTTTTTATCCTGCATATAGCAGGGACATCAATGCCATTTTAAAATGTGGGGCCCCAAACAGCCAACTTTTATTCAGTCTTTATTCATTCAGATCATTTTTAAAACTATAGACTCATTGTAAATACTGGAAAACCAGAAACCTTTCTGTCATTTAATCATTTATCTATTACTTTACTACTTTGATGTAGTACGAATGGCGGTCATTAATAGGAAACGCTGTAAAACTTATAGAAATACAGTTAAAAGTTTAAAATCAATTTAATAATATTTTTATGACTCTGGCTGTTTGTCAGGATTCACATATATTATACAAATTACTTTAATGAGTGCCATTTCCATTGATCACGACGTAAAGATGGTCAGGTTAATTCATAACAGACCTCATAAAATGCTGTGAAGCCACACTACAGAAAACGGAAGCCGACTGTGATTACAGTGTCAGCATCGGCACTAGCAGATGTTCACTCATTGCCCACGTGTTACGTTGCTTAATAAAAAACTACAAACACAAAATATCTGCAGTAGCCGTGAAATGTTAACTAAACGTTAAATAAAGTCGAAAATGTAGCTGGCTGACATATTAAAGCGGTGACTGCTGAGTTGTCAGTGTACTCACACTTTGTATGGTAGCCGGGGGTCCGACGTCAGGGTGATTTTAAACGTTACTTTAGACCTAATGAAGAACACACCATTACTGTTGTTAACAGACGGATACACGTGAATGCATGTGAAATATGTCCATGTCAAAATTTCACGAAAGTCCAAAAACTCACATCTTTATGGGCGAGGCGACTCCGCTTGATATCTGTTTATACAAACCCGGAAGTCAGAAGGACCCTCACGTACACGTCATCCATCTGGTGCCAAGTTTGAGAAGTAAATGTACCTATTTTAAAGTTTAATAGTTAGGTAAGTTTTTTTTCATAAATGACTAAATTTTTTCAGTTAAATTGCGTATTATTATTAAAACATAATCCATTTTATGTCCTATTAACGGACAGGCATTCATAGCAAATAGCTAACCTTTACCGTAAAGGCTGTAAACAAGACGCAGTTACTTCTGTGAGGCGCACTGACATCTTTCAGCACTGTTGTTCAACTCAATCCAGGTTCTTGACGTTAAACAAACATAACCCTCATTCAGATTGGAAATTTTCTACTTGACATGATGTTGTTGGGAAGAATTTAAGAATTAAAAAGAAAATTATTAAATCCAGATTTCCTTCACGTTTGTTTTAATGGCAGCCAGTAGAACCTACAGGTAGCTCAGTGTTCTGACTGATGCTGTGTATCTATATTGCAGTATGTTGTATATTTTCAGTCACTGTAAGACAGGATGATGAGACACCAGCCTAAGCCCAACCTGGACACAGATAAATCGACACCAACCACCAGGAACATGCCAGTGGTGCTTCTTTCTGTGAAAATAGATAGGGGGAGATATAGTAGATAGAGAGTTAATCAATAGACCTTTAATTTTAATTAGTTTGTTGCATGTATATAATTTAACATTTACAGATATCTGAGGTTTGTCATACTCTGTACACCTTCCCACTGTGCTTTGGGGATTTTCTCCCCCTAATTTTAACAATTTGATATATAGCTTTGGTGGATTAGAAAAAAGCTTTCCAAACTATGAACAGTCTGTACCAGTTAGAACGACCGTCTCCCACAGAAAACACTGTTGCTCAATTGTTTCATATGTAGTCCTGCCCTTTCTTCTGTTACTTATCTGCACCACTGTCATAATGCCCGCCTAGTGGTTGGTTTGGCAGAGCCTCAAACAAAGAAAACGGCTTCATGTCCCGATGCAGCCAGCTGCCAGAAAGCCAGAGCTGCTTTCACTAAATCTGTCTCTAAAGTGTAAAAGCTATGAGCAAAGCACAGGAACTGTTTGGCTGTAAGAGTGAATCTAAGAATCTTCATGCATTCCAGCAGAACCTCTGGATTGCTTTTATTTTTCATGAAAATGTCCCCACTACAATGGCAAAATCTCAACATATGTTTTGTGTTAGAACCACTAACACAATGTATGGTAAATGTGCCTTACACCTTATTTCCTACTTCTTTTTGTGACATTAAAATACAGCCCGATAATACTTTTGAATTTTATTCCCAATAATATAAGAGTTTCTATTGTCAAATAACATACAAATATAAAATAGTAGCACATAGCACTTTTGGACTAATGTAAACCAGCTTTCGTCTTAAGTCACTTTCCGACCTGTTGCTCTGAATTAGTAAAGTTCCTAATGAGTCTAACAAAATAAATCCACATTCAAAGACTACAATTACAGCTGATTTTACATGCAAAATATGCTAAAAGAAAGGTAGAAGTGACTTAACGTGTCTTCAGTGTGGTTAAAGCAAAAGGTGGTTGTTAGCAGTAAATAACCTTTTCTTTTCTTTTCTTTTCTTTTCTTAGCCTCTTTCCTGGCACTACTGATACAGTAGTAAGAAAAAGTAGGTGATACACTGTAAGCAGTGAAATGATAACCAGCAAAAAAGATGGTAACAGACTCAATGACTCAGCGTTCCAGTGCAGACACTCAGGCAAACACCTCTGGGATTCAGTGACGAGATTTTCACAGGAAAATGTAGGGAAAAAAAGAAGTTTACTAAAAAGAAAAAACCTCACAAAGGATTAAAACTTTCATAGTAATGTATCATGGAATATAGAGGAGTGTGGCATGTGAGGAAATGAGAAACGACACAAGGATACCCGAAAAGGAAAACCCCACATAAAGCACGAGTTGCCAAAATAGCTTCAGAGCTCCTTGGCATTGATTTGTACAAGTCTATGCTGGAGGGAAAAACACAATTCTTCCAAATGATCTTCCTTAACTTGGTGTTTTAATAATGCAGAGCTGTGCCTACCCATATGGAAAAGAAATAGTAAAAACATACAGTGGGGCAAAAAAGTATTTAGTCAGCCACCGATTGTGCAAGTTCCCCCACTTAAAATGATGACAGAGGTCAGTAATTTGCACCAGAGGTACACTTCAACTGTGAGAGACAGAATGTGAAAAAAAAATCCATGAATCCACATGGTAGGATTTGTAAAGAATTTATTCGTAAATTAGGGTGGAAAATAAGTATTTGGTCACCTCAAACAAGGAAAATCTCTGGCTCTCACAGACCTGTAACGTCCTCTGTAAGAAGCTTTTCTGTCCCCCACTCGTTACCTGTATGAATGGCACCTGTTTGAACTCATCATCTGTATAAAAGACACCTGTCCACAGCCTCAAACAGTCAGACTCCAAACGCCGCCATGGCCAAGACCAAAGAGCTTTCGAAGGACACCAGGAAAAGTATTGTAGACCTGCACCAGACTGGGAAGAGTGAATCTACAATAGGCAAGCAGCTTGGTGTGAAAAAATCAACTGTGGGAGCAATCATCAGAAAATGGAAGACATACAAGACCACTGATAATCTCCCTCGATCTGGGGCTCCACGCAAGATCTCATCCCGTGGGGTCAAAATGATCATGAGAACGGTGAGCAAAGATCCCAGAACCACACGGGGGGACCTGGTGAATGACCTGCAGAGAGCTGGGACCAAAGTAACAAAGGTCACCATCAGTAACACACTACAACGGCAGGGAATCAAATCCCGCAGTGCCAGACGTGTTCCGCTGCTGAAGCCAGTGCATGTCCAGGCCCGTCTGAAGTTTGCCAGAGAGCACATGGATGATACAGCAGAGGATTGGGAGAATGTCATGTGGTCAGATGAAACCAAAGTAGAACTTTTTGGTATAAACTCAACTCATCGTGTTTGGAGGAAGAAGAATACTGAGTTGCATCCCAAGAACACCATACCTACTGTGAAGCATGGGGGTGGAAACATCATGCTATGGGGCTGTTTTTCTGCCAAGGGGACAGGACGACTGATCCGTGTTAAGGACAGAATGAATGGGGCCATGTATCGTGAGATTTTGAGCCAAAACCTCCTTCCATCAGTGAGAACTTTGAAGATGAAACGAGGCTGGGTCTTCCAACATGACAATGATCCAAAACACACCGCCCGGGCAACAAAGGAGTGGCTCCGTAAGAAGCATTTGAAAGTCCTGGAGTGGCCTAGCCAGTCTCCAGACCTCAACCCCATAGCAAAACATCACTGCTCTCGAGAAGATCTGCATGGAGGAATGGGCCAAAATACCAGCTACTGTGTGTGCAAACCTGGTAAAGACCTATAGTAAACGTTTGACCTCTGTTATTGCCAACAAAGGTTATGTTACAAAGTATTGAGTTGTATTTTTGTTATTGACCAAATACTTATTTTCCACCCTGATTTACGAATAAATTCTTTACAAATCCTACCATGTGGATTCATGGATTTTTTTTTTTTTTCACATTCTGTCTCTCACAGTTGAAGTGTACCTCTGGTGCAAATTACTGACCTCTGTCATCATTTTAAGTGGGGGAACTTGCACAATCGGTGGCTGACTAAATACTTTTTTGCCCCACTGTATATGATTTACTCATGAAAGTGGCCACTTTCATGAGTAAATCAAATCATATAAGGCTTACATGATTTACTCTTGAAAGTGGCCATTTTCTCATTACTTTTATATATTTTTTTAGAGAGTATACAAAACATACAAGTTTCATTATATAATTTTTCAAGGGATCTTATATGTGTTTTCACTCTTGTATGCTTTTCATACAAGTTTCATACAAGACAGATAAAAACTTTATAAGATTTATATATATCTTTTCCATATGGGTAGTATGTTAATCTTCCATCTCCCATAGGCTTGTAAATTGGTTGAGATCCAGTGACTGTGAAGAACACAGACTATAATTCTGTGTTTTTCAAAAATGTCAGTGATCTCTTGTGATGGTGGCATTGTCATTGTGGAAGAGACCACTACTATCAGCACTGAAGTATGTCATCATAGAATAGAAATGGACACTCAGAACAACTCTGTATTGATTTGCAGTGAACCTTCCCTCAATGAGGCCAAAGATGATTATACAATAAGAGCAAAATGGCACTCAGAGCATACTGGTCACTTAAGTTCAAGTTTTTTTGCAGAATCTTTTGTGCAGGACATTTGTACTGATGACGTATAATGAATATACACTGAATGCAGTTTTCAGTAATTGACAGCCCCCCCAAAAAGAGACAGAGACTTAATTCAGCATATTCAGGGCAGTTTTAATGAACTAGTCACATTGAAGTTCCTGTCTTGAGCTCATTCTCTTTGATCATAAATAGAAATGTAAGGCAAGGCAAGGCAAGGCAAGTTTATTTGTATAGCACAATTCAACAACAAGGTGATTCAAAGTGCTTTACAGAGACATTAGAAACAAGAACAAATAAAAAGCATGATTTAAAATTGAATAAAACAAGCAAATAAACTAACTAACTAATTAACAAACAAACAAACAACAGTATATAAAATCAAAACAGATAAAATCAGAACAGTAGATAAAATCAGTAGTTAAATGTAAGTTTTGAAATTTAAGCTTAAAGTGTGGATTTGGTGCTTTATTCAAATGCAGCTGAGAACAGGTGAGTCTTCAACCTGGATTTAAATAAACTGAGTGTTTCAGCTGATCTGAGGCTTTCTGGGAGTTTGTTCCAGATATAAGGAGCATAAAAGCTGAATGCAGCTTCTCCGTGTCTGGTTCTGACTCTGGGAACTGATAAAAGACCGGATCCAGATGACCTGAGGGATCTGGATGGTTCATACTGGGTCAGGAGGTCATTGATGTATTTTGGTCCTAAACCATTCAGAGCTTTATAGGCCAGCATCAGAACTTTAAAGTCTATCCTCTGACGGATAGGCAGCCAGTGTAAGGACCTCAGAGCTGGACTGATGTGGTCCACTTTTTTGGTCTTAGTGAGGACTCGAGCAGCAGAGTTCTGAATGAGCTGTAGTTGTCTGACTGATTTTTTAGGTAGACCTGTAAAGATGCTGTTACAGTAATCAAGCCTACTAAAGATGAATGCATGGACTAGTTTTTCCAGGTCCTGTTGAGACATCAGATCTTTTATCCTTGATATATTCTTGAGGTGATAGTAAGCTGACTTTGTTATTGTCTTAATGTGTTTTTCTAAGTTTAGGTCTGCATCCATCACTACACCCAAATTTCTCGCCTGGTTTGTGGTTTTTAGATGTATAGATTGAAGTTCTCTGGTGACCTGTAATCGTTTTTCTTTGGCGCCAAAGACTATTACCTCAGTTTTGTTTTTGTTTAGCTGGAGAAAATTGTGGCACAACCAGTCATTGATTTCCTCAATGCATTTACCAAGAGCCTGTACAGGGCCTCGGTCTCCTGGTGACATTGTGATATATATTTGTGTGTCATCTGCATAGCTGTGATAGTTTATTTTGTTGTTGTTTATAATCTGTGCCAGTGGGAGCATGTAGATGTTAAACAGAAGGGGTCCCAAGATGGAACCTTGGGGAACTCCACATGTGATACTTGTCTGCTCAGATGTGAAGTTACCTATTGATACAAAGTATTTCCTGTTTTCTACGTATGTTTTGAACCAGTTTAGTACAGTTCCTGAAAGACCTGTCCAGTTCTCCAGTCGTTTGAGTAATATGTTGTGGTCAACTGTATCAAATGCTGCACTGAGATCCAGTAAAACTAGGACTGACATTTTTCCACTGTCTGTATTCAGACATATGTCATTAAACACTTTTGTCAGAGCGGTTTCAGTGCTGTGGTTCTGTCTAAAACCTGACTGGAAGGCATCGTAGCAATTATTCTGTTTTAAGAAGTAACTGAGCTGTTGGGAAACTGCTTTTTCAATGATCTTACTTAAAAACGGGAGATTTGAGATCGGCCTGTAGTTGTTCATTTGTGTCTTGTCAAGATTGTCCTTTTTCAGTATAGGTTTGATTACAGCAGTTTTTAGTGATTCTGGAAACACACCTGATAATAAAGAAAAGTTGACGATCTGTAACAGGTCTGACTCTAAAGTCTTTGAGACCTTTTTGAAAAAACTTGTTGGCAGGACATCTAAACAGCAGGAGGAGGAGTTCAGTTGACCTAAGATGTCCTCCAGGTCTTTGCTGTTAATAGGTTGAAACTGTTTCATGGTGTTTAAACAGTTTTTTTGGTGGACACAGTACATATCCTGGATCTGCTGTTGATGTACCAATTGCTTGTCTAATTTTTTGGATTTTTTCAGTGAAGAATTTGGCAAAGTCATTGCAGGCCATGGTCGAATGAAGTTCAGCTGCTACTGACGCAGGAGGGTTTGTTAGCCTGTCAACTGTAGAAAATAAGACCCGAGCATTATGGCTGTTTTTAGTGATGATGTCAGAGAAGTAGGACCTCCTTGCATTCCTCAGTTGTAAATTATAATTGTGAAGTTTCTCTTTATAAATGTCATAATGAACCTGGAGGTTTGTTTTTCTCCATCTGCGCTCAGCTTTCCTACACTCTCTTTTTTCATTTTTCACCAGTGTGGAGTTTCTCCATGGAGACTTTTTCCTTCCAGAGATAACCTTCACTTTAATGGGAGCAATAGTGTCCATTACATTTAACATGTTAGCATTGAAGCTATTGACGAGCTCATTGACTGACCCTCTGGGCAGGTCAGGTGTTAATGGGAAGACCTGGTTAAAAATTGCACTACTGTGTTCAGTTATACACCGTTTTGTGATCACTGTTGTTGATATATTTATGTGGGCTGAGATTTTACTTTCAAAGAAAACACAGTAATGATCAGACACGCCCACATCAGACACAGTAACCTTTGAAATGCTCAGGCCTTTGGAGATCAGTAGGTCAAGAGTGTGTCCTCTATTATGTGTGGCCTCTGTTACATGCTGAGTCAGCCCAAAGTTGCCCAGAGTGTTACTCAGGTCTTTAGTCCCTTTGTCCTGAGGGTTGTCCACATGAATGTTAAAATCCCCAGCAATAATTACACAGTCAAAATCAACACAGATCACAGACAGCAGTTCACTGAGGTCATTAAAAAAGTCTGTGCAGTATTTGGGAGGCCTGTAAACATTAAGAAACACAACTTTGGATGGGGCCTTCAGCTGTAAAGCCACATATTCAAAAGACTGAAAACTTCCAGGAGATAGCTGCTTACATTGAAATGATTCATTAAATAAGACAGCAACCCCTCCTCCTCTCCTGCTCGCCCTGACCTCACTGATAAAACTGTAGTTAGGAGGGGTCGTCTCGATGAGAACAGCTCCACTGTTACTTTGGTCCAACCAAGTTTCAGTTAAAAACATAAAATCAAGGCTGTGCTCAGTGATTAAATCATTAATTAAAAATGTTTTCCCAGCTAGAGATCTAATGTTTAATAAAGCCAACTTAAGTGTTTTAGAGGTATTACTTGTCCCCTCATGTTTGGGAGCAGTCTGTGGCACACAAGGTATGTTTACTATGTTTAAAGATCTTTTAGAGTGCAGCTCTCTGTGTTTTGACCAGGCCACATGTCTCCTGTCACCTAAAAGTACAGAAATTTTAAAACCTTCTAGTAAACAGGGTCCCAGCTTCTCCTGGGAAAAGTCATCACTGCCATAATCCTCACAGCCCGGACCCTTCACACATCACACATCAGACTGCGGAGACAGGGCATGAAGAGGAACTAAGGGGGGCGAGGCTGGGCAATGTGACTTCGATTGCTCTGTTGAGGGTGGGGCTCGATGGCGAACCTTTGGCCGCTCTGGTGGGGGGTTTATGGGGGACAAAAAGGGATTGGGACGGGGGGTAGATCTGAGCCCAGCATTGACCCGCTCCATCATCTCCTCAGTGAATTTCAGGTGTGGGGAGGAGGGAGAAAGGGAGGGGGAGGAGGGTGATGGCCTGTCAGGGGTTTGGGGGACTGGGGAAGGTCGTGGTCCCTTGTCCTGGTCGTTGGTGTTGTTGAGAGAGTTGGAGGCAAATAGGGACCCCTCTTCTTGCCTTAGATGTCTCTCCTTTCTGAGGCTCTTCCTCAGATGCCATGGATGTCTCTCCTTTCTGAGGCTCTTCCCGGGTGGGGGCAAATGGAGCTCCTCCTCAAGGTTTCTGCTGGGCTTTGTCTGTTCTTGGAGTACTGTTTGTTCCTCTTTATGAGATAACTCCTCGTTTATCTCAGCCTTGGCACCAAGCACGGATGGATGACGTATGGAATAAAACAAGTTGGAGGTGAACAGTTTCACCCCTGACTTGTTAAAATTAAATCCATTTGCTTTGAACAGATGCCTGCGTTCCCAAAAAATATTAAAGTTGTCGATAAAATGCACTGAGTGGTCAGCACATGCTGATATAAGCCATTTATTCAGTGTAAACAACCTGCTGAATCTCTCGTCTCCTCCTCTGACCGGCGGTACAGGTCCACTGATGAATACAGCTGCATTCAGAGAGTTTACAGTATTTAATAATCCAGTAAAGTCCCGTTTCAGAACCTCCGACTGTTGTTTGGACACATCGTTTGACCCTGTATGCAGAACAATGTTTGTCACAGTTGGATATTCATCTGCAATTTGAAGAATTCTCTCCTTCAGGTTGTTGACCATATCGTTAGGAAAGCAGAGGACTTTAGTGTTCTTACCGCACATCCTTTGTACATCCTTTACGGCAGAGTCACCCACAATCAGAGTTTCAGGCCTAGCCTTTAGCTTTCCCTGTGGCCTTTCACTTTTCAACAGATTTTCAGACCTTATTTCGCTGCTTTTAGATGGATGGTTGTCCGATATAGATCCAGGGTCCTTTGATAGTGGAGCAAATCTGTTCTGCAGTTTCACATTCAGTTGTTTTGGAGGTTTGTTGTTAACCTTCCTATTCACGGTTGTCCAGTCCTGTTTCCTCCCGTATAATGAATGAGTTCCATACAGAAAGACACATTTCATGGAGTGCCTCTGTCAATGTGGCAAAGAGGAAATATTGCTTTGAAGAACATGACAGTTGCCCATCATCTTCTTCTTGCAGAAAGTCTGAGGGTGTGTTCAAAATGCATAACCCAGCAATAGGATTCAGTGCATTGTGTAGCTTCCACTGAAAAAGCATAAAAAAGGCAAACCTCATAGACAGAGGGAGAAAATGCCAGCATTACCAGCAGAAATATAACAGTTATCTACATTTATACTCCTCCTTATGCGTGTAGACATATGCCCAAATGTATGTGCCTAATGCACATTCCTGTATGCATGCAGCAGATATTAGTTTAGTTCCAAAAGGTCACTGCTTAACAGTTTGTATAAATTTTCATTGGATTGGCAGAAATATTGACATAATTGGACGTCCCTAGGAAAAGGGCATAGACATCACGGTGAAATAAAGCAAGATGAGTAATGGTAATGCAACGTGTAAATGAAATAGTGTCTATAGTTGCTGCTGAAGAACTCTGGCTCACACAGCTATCTATTTATATATAGGAAATTCTGCTGTGCACAGTACTCTGCAACACCCACCAAGTAATGCTCCAAAGTGTTTGATTGTTGTGTGCTATGCCTGTTTCAGCAGTGTTATGCTTTTCTGTGTTGTATTTCTACTCGCTGCACAATGCCAGTGCAGAAGCTAAACACGAAACATCAGATATTTTGATCTGATCAGAAAGGCTCATGCTTTATTTTATTATTCTTTTTACCTCACTCACTGTTGATTTTAACAGAAAAACTGGAGACTTATCTTTTATCTGTTTTTTTGTATTAATTTTTTTTAAATGAACAAAGCTTAGGCTGAGCATGACAAAGGGTCATCAGTTCAGGAGGGTAACACATCAGCTAAGATTTGCGTTGCACAAATATCTAAAACTAATAGAAAAAAAAAACAAAGGCAGTCCAAATAGGATAAAAAAGTAATACAATTCTCATTTCCTGTTAATCACTGACAGGCTCAGTGGGTCTTGGCAAAAAAAAACTCATTCTAGGTTATTGAAATAAACACAAAATACCCCAGCTTCAAACATGAAGAACTCTGAGATTATTCACTTCACCCCACCTCTCTTTCATTCTGCCTGTGTGGCAGTTCTTCTCTGCAGGCACTGGAGAGGCGGTGTGGGTTTTTTTCCTGTAAGGCAACACTGGCAACACCTGAGCCCAGTGTGCCAGTGCTCTACGAAAGACATTAGTTGTTTGTTTCGGTTCCTGAATGACATCATATACACCACTCATCCACCAATTTACACGACTGGAATTGGAAATTCAAAGAAATGAATACAGATATAAAGTATAATCTAAATTTAAAACATTTCTGCTAAAGTAACTTTTAAGAAGCGCTTGTTGCAGAAGACATGGCTCCAGTCTCAACAGTTTAAGCACAGTAGATCTAAACTTTAAGGACACTGAAAGCTTCCTCTCTGGTCCTAATGCTGTTCAACATATTTGAAGTGTCTCCATGAATAATTTTTCACAGTGTTAAAAAAATAACATTTTGCACAGATGTTAGCTAAAAGAATTTAGCCCATATTATTATTCTGATGTTCTGAAAGGCTCGCTGAATTTTACTTCATCTCCTCACAGTTATCTCAATGTCAGTGTTCTCTTCCCCGTGCATTCTTCATGCAGTGGTATTAGCCGCTTGACTCTGCACTAAAACATGTATCCTCTGATAACATCCTGCCTAACAACACCTTTTTATGCCAGGATGGAAAATTCATGATCATTTTCGGCGCGGTTACATGGTCACACGTTCGATAAGATTGCCCCTCATGCGAAAAGCAATAATGAATAATTATATGTGACAGCTACGGCGACTATACCTCAGGGGACAGCCCCAATGTCATTCTTTTAATGTTTACTTACTTTGCATAATCCCCAGCATACTGAGTGGTAATTAAATTTGAGCTGGGGAATAATTTGCCTGTGCTGTGTTAACATGGGAGAGAGCAAAGCACCAAAGCTGCTTTCCTGATATATATTCGGATGTTTCTCAAGAGAACACTGTACAGTAACATACATGACAACCTGATTGTATAGAGTGCAGAACACTGATGTGCCACCCTGCCCCAGCCTCTAACCACTATTAATGTTATTGATAGATCTATTTAACCTTGCTGTCGTAAATGCACTCCCCAGATCCTTTTTAGGAGACAAGACATTATCCTGGTGGTACACTGAGTGCAAACAAAATGAATCACTGATGCAAGTGAGTGGCCAAATGTATATCACAAAACATAACTCTCTGCCTCTTTCTCTCTCTCACACAGACACACATATGCACACAATTACCAAAACCTAATAATGCATAACAGAATAATTTAGTTGCCTGCATGTGCTGTGGATTTAGACGGTGGAAATCAGCTGATGGGAGAAAAAAAATTATGTTTTTCAGATTTTGTTTGAAAATATCAGTTTACATTAGTGATGTAATATATTCCCCTAACTGGTTGACAGTCCAATCTTTAAAAAAAAAAAATGTAATCCAACTTCTATGCATGACCCCCACTTCTCATGCAAAGTGCATGCAGTTAACAGCATATCATCGCTACTGACAGATGGGTGTTAAGGTAGCAGGCCAGTAAATGCGTGTCAAAGTGATGTTGAGATGAGAGCGCAGCAAAGAGCGACAGCCAGGAGCAGACAAGCTTCCGTTTTAATTACACGCTCCATTCACAATGAATCAGATGTTGCGCTCCAGTGTGGAAAGGATGTGTGAATACTTAAAAATAAGGTGTTGATTGATGGTGTACAGTTTGAAGCCTTTATAGCTAAAACTGAAGACAAGTTTTACAGGACTGGAGAAGGAAAAAACAGAAGGCCAAAAAAAAGAAAGAAAGTTGTGTGATACGTGGGTGTTTGGTCCTTGTGGCAAATCAACACATCCCTGTAACAAACCGACACGTCAGAGATAATTAGCAGCACACTCTATTTCTGCTTCATCGAAGTATGTGTTTCCACAACGCATGTGTACGCCACATAGACTCTGTGATATGAACAGATTTGACTTGTTTTCATACTCAAAAAGATACAATTTATTTTGCAGTTGCTTTGCATAGTTTAAACTTAGTAACAGCAGATGTGGGGGCATCCGGCATGTGCAAAAGTCATTAAGAAATGACCGTTATTTGATCTGTGAAAAAGAAAAGTCTCAAGATGTAGAGAACATGCATGCCAGCATGAACCTACTGTGATATTTGTTGCCAAAAACGGACTCAGTGCATTTCCCAAACGCATGTATTGTATATGGCACGGTCATTGTATTTAATTTTTGCTTACTGTTTAAATTTGTGTCACATTTAACATTTACATTGGTTTTATTTATATCTTCTCTCTTTAGTTGTATGATTTATTTATTTAACTGGTGCACAAAAATTTGCATTTGCTGACTAGCAAAAAAAAGCATGTTAAATCACAAACAAAGGGAAAATGAATTATTCTCAGGCTGCTACAGTCTTTGCTTTTGCTTTATATTGTTTTTTCAATTTGTCTAATATGATAATTTAATACTGTACTGTAGCATATATTATTCTTTCCATGTGACAAATCTTCATAGTCATATGAAAATTGTGCAGTAATGTCTTTAATCATAAGTGACTCACATAGAGTGTTTTTGCAGACAAAGTTAAACAGTTTAAAAGTAAAAATATTCTCATAATTTTTAAATATTTTTTCCATCGTTTGGTATTGTTTTACCTTCCCCTTTCTTTTTCTCTCTTTTTTGTCATATATCTTTTTTATTTAAAAAAAGAATCCCTGCTGTCCAGATTTAGCACCTCTCTTCCCCTCTGTCTCTTTTCACCTTCACAGTTCTGGATTCAATTCTTTGTTACTGTCTCTCTGTCCCGCATGTCCTTCCTCAAATGTAGTAACTGAATGAAGCTGCTGACAGTTAAAGCAGCCTCTCGTCACAGTGAAGTGGCAGTAAAGTGGTTTTATTGGTGACTTTGCCCTCCTCACACTCTCATCCTAAAATCGAAAGCACAAACAATTGTGGTCATATAAGACCATTATATGACTCTGGCAGACACCACAGAAGGTTTGAGAAACGGTAATAACTAATGGGCTCATCACTGCCTTTACCATCCGTTTAAGCTCTCCGAAAGTAAACATCCATGGAGTTTATAAGTGCTGGTTATTCCCCACTGTTCAGCTGCTCATTAACACAAGTATCTAATCAGCCAATCATGCTGCAGCAACTAATGCATTAAGCACATGATCAAGACAACCTACTCGATTTGCTGAAGTTCAAATCGAGTTTCAAAATGAGGACGATTTAAGTGACTTTGAACTTGGCATGGTTATTGGTGCAGGATGAGCTGGTCTGCGGATCTATTGGGATTTTCCCACACAATCATCTGTAGGAAAAGCACAAATAAAAGTGAGCAGTCCTCTGGGTGAAAATGCCCTGTTAATGCAGGAGGTCAGAGAGGAATGGCCAGACTGCTTTGAGCTAATAGGAGGAGAAAATTCACTTAAATAACCACCAGTCACAACCAAGGCATGCTGAACCTCGATGCTCTGAATGCAAAGCGTGTCTAATGCTGAAGCAGGTACAGCAACAGGAGATCTGATCCGGTCTGGAAAGCCTCAATTTCGCTGTGACATTTGGATATAGGGTCAGAATTTTGCATAAACATCATGAAAGCACGGATCGATCCTGCTTTGTACCAACAGTTCAGGTTGATGGTAGTGATGTACTGGTGCGGGGGATATTTTCTTTACAGACATTTTGGGCTCTTGGTATCAAATCATCATCATTTAATACAAACAAAGGATACCTCAGTGTTGCGTACCCATCATCTGATGGCTGCTTCCAACAGGATGAAACACCATGTCACGAAGTTGAAATCATCTCAAACTGGTTTCACGAACATGACAATGAGTTCTCTGTACTCAAATCCCCTCCACAGTCACCAGATCTCAAACCAGTAGAGCCCCTTTGGGATGTAGTAGTCATGGATGCACATGTGACAAATCTGCAGCAGTAAAGACCAAAATCTCTGAGGAATGTCTTTAACATCTTGTTGAATTTGGTGAGTGTACATAATTCCTATAAATAATGTGTATTTATTTATGTTTGCATGTGTGCATGTATAAGCTGTGGCTGCCTACAGAGGACGAGGCCTAAAGCTCTAATTAGTATGATTACAGCTCATTTCCCTTCTGCTGTCACCACAAACATATATTTCCAGACATAGCCAAAGCCTCTATATTTATAAGAAGAAAATCATCGTTTCTGCCAGAAAACAACATAACATAATTTGTCTGGGATGTACATGAAAGGCATCTCTAAAAAGGTTTGTAAGCATATTGAAACCAGGCTATAAAATTTTCTGTACTGTACACTTGTCACGGCTGGCGGAGGGAGCCGTGTGGTGTGGAGGAAAAGGAGGACCCAAAATGCAGCAAACTGATGATACGAGTGACGTTTTATTTACAGGGTGGTAGTGGCAAAAACAGGCAATGAAGCACGAGTAATTACAAACGGAAACCTAAACTGGGAGAAACTAAGTGACAAACCTGGGACCATACAAAGGGGTGCGGGGCAGAGAGACGCAGAGACAGGAATGTAGATTAACGCAGTGATACATGGATGAACGCAGACGAGCCGACAACGAACACAGACCGACACCCACTAAATATACACACACAAGGTAATCAGGTAATCACACACAGGAGGGAAGAACATCCATCCATCCATCCATCCATCTTCATCCGCTTATCCGAGGTCGGGTCGCGGGGGTAGCAGCCTAAGCAAAGAGGTCCAGACCTCCCTCTCCCCAGCCACCTCCTCCAGCTTGTCCGGGGGAATACCAAGGCGTTCCCAGGCCAGCCGAGAGATATAATCTCTCCAGCGTGTCCTGGGTCTGCCCCGGGGCCTCCTCCCGGTGGGACATGCCTGGAACACCTCGCCCAGGAGGCGCCCAGGGGGCATCCTTGCCAGATGCCCGAACCACCTCAGCTGGCTCCTTTCGATGTGGAGCAGCAGCTGCTCTACTCTAAGCCCCTCCCGGATGGCCGAACTTCTCACCCTATCTCTAAGGGAGAGGCCAGCCACCCTTCGGAGGAAGCTCATTTCCGCCGCTTGTATCCGCGATCTCGTTCTTTCGGTCACTACCCACAGCTCGTGGCCATAGGTGAGGGTAGGGACGTAGATCGACCGGTAAATTGAGAGCTTCGCTTTTACACTCAGCTCCCTCTTCACCACGACTGACCGGTGCAGCGTCCGCATTACTGCAGCCGCAGCCCCAATCCGTCTGTCGATCTCCAGCTCCCTTCTCCCATCACTCGCGAACAAGACCCCGAGATACTTGAACTCCTCCACTTGGGGCAGGAACTCATCCCCGACCCGGAGTGGGCACTCCACCCTTTTCCGGCTGAGAACCATGGCCTCAGATTTGGAGGTGCTGATCCTCATTCCCGCTGCGTTACACTCGGCTGCGAACCGCTCCAGTGCGAGCTGGAGGCCCTCACCCGATGAAGCCAACAGAACCACATCATCCGCAAAAATCAGAGATGAGATTCTGAGGCCACCAAAGCGAAAGCCCTCCGCCACTTGGCTGCGCCTAGAAATCCTGTCCATAAAAATTATGAACAGAACCGGAGACAAAGGGCAGCCCTGGCGGAGCCCATCACCCACCGGGAACGAGTCCGACTTATTGCCGGCAATGCGAACCAAGCTCTTGCAACGGTTGTATAGGGATTGAATGGCCCGTAGCAATGGGCCAGACACCCCATACTCGCGCAACACCTCCCACAGGACGCCCCGAGGGACACGGTCGAATGCCTTCTCCAGGTCCACAAAACACATGTAGACTGGTTGGGCAAACTCCCATGCACCCTCAAGTATCCTCGAGAGGACAAAGAGCTGGTCCAGTGTTCCGCGACCAGGACGAAAACCGCATTGTTCCTCCTGTATCCGAGGTTCGACTAGCGGACGAACCCTCCTCTCCAGCACCCTGGCATAGACTTTCCCGGGGAGGCTGAGGAGTGTGATCCCCCTGTAGTTGGAACACACCCTCCGGTCCCCCTTCTTGAAGATGGGGACCACCACCCCGGTCTGCCAGTCCACAGGTACTGCCCCTGATCTCCACGCAACATTGCAGAGACGTGTCAACCAAGACAGCCCTACAACGTCCAGAGCCTTCAGGAACTCGGGGCGGACCTCATCGACACCAGGGGCTCTGCCACCAAGGAGTTGTTTAACTGCCTCAGTGACCTCGCCCCCGGAAATTGGTGGGTCACACCCCTCATCCCCAGACTCTGCTTCCTCCCCGGAAGACGTGTCAGTGGGATTAAGGAGGTCCTCGAAGTATTCCTTCCACCGCCCGACAATTTTCTCAGTCGACGTCAACAGCGCTCCGCCAGCACTATACACAGTGCAGGTAGAGCACCGCTTTCCCCTCCTGAGACGCCTGACGGTTTGCCAGAATCTCTTCGAGGCAGTCCGAAAGTCTTTTTCCATGGCCTCTCCGAACTCCTCCCACACCCGAGTTTTTGCTTCAGCCACTGCCCGAGCCGCATTCCGCTTGGCCTGTCGATACCTGTCGGCTGCCTCCGGAGTCCCACAGGCTAACCAAGCCCGATAGGCCTCCTTCTTCAGCCTGGTGGCTCCCTTCACCTCTGGTGTCCACCATTTGGTTCGGGGATTACCACCACGACAGGCACCAACCACCTTGCGGCCGCAGCTCAATGCAGCAGCTTCGGCAATGGAGACGCTGAACATGGTCCATTCGGACTCAATGTCCCCAGTCTCCCTCGGAATGCTGTTGAAGCTCTGCCGGAGGTGTGCGTTGAAGATCTCGCGGACTGGGGCCTCTGCTAGACGTTCCCAGCACACCCTCACTACGCGTTTAGGTGCACCAGGTCTGTCCAGCGTCCTCCCCCGCCACCTGATCCAACTCACCACCAGGTGGTGATCAGTTGACAGCTCAGCCCCTCTCTTTACTCGAGTGTCCAGAACATATGGTCGCAGGTCTGGTGATACGATTACAAAATCGATCATCGACCTACGGCCTAGAGCATCCTGGTGCCACGTGCACTTATGGACACTCTTATGTTCGAACAGGGTGTTCGTTATGGCCAAACTGTGATTAGCACAGAAGTCCAATAACAAAGCACCGCTCGGGTTCAGATCAGGGAGGCCGTTCCTCCCAATCACGCCCCTCCAGGTCTCGCTGTCGTTACCCACGTGAGCATTGAAGTCTCCCAGCAGGACAACAGAGTCTCCAGGTGGGGCACCTTCCAGCACCCCCCCCAGGGACTCTAAGAAGGCTGGGTACTCCGAACTGCCACTCGGCGCATAAGCGCAGATGACAGTCAGGACCCGTTCCCCGACCCTAAGGCGCAGGGAACAAACCCTCTCGTCCACCGGGAAAAACCCCAACATACCGGCAGCAAGCCGAGGGGATATAAGAATACCCACCCCAGCCCGCCGCCTCTCACCAGGGGCAACTCCAGACTGAGACAGAGTCCAGCCCCTCTCCAGGAGACTGGTTCCAGAGCCCAGACAATGCGTAGAGGTGAGCCCAACTATATCTAGCCGGTACCTCTCAACCTCACGCACCAACTCAGGAGGGAAGAACAGCTGAACCTAATACACCTGGGGACCGGAGGAGACAAGCTGAACACAATAACAACAGACACAGACCTTCAGAACAGAACAGGAAATCCAGAACACGAGCCTTCAAAATAAAACAGGAAACAGACTGATGTACAACACAACACGGGGACATGAACAGAGCACCAAGGACAGACACAGGTAGGGCTGACAATACACCAAACTTCAGGTTAACCCTAACTAATACAGATCAGAAAAAACGCAAGACGCTGGGTCAACGACCCAGGACCATGACAACACTGCATTTTGGAAGCCCAGGGGGTGCCGCATCTCAACCGCCTACACAGCCTCACTTTAGTTTAAGTCACAGAAAACAGACTTATTGTAGTTCTAAAGTTTGAACTTTTTCTCCTTCCCCCCTCATTCCCTCTACAATGGGCCAGATTTATCTATGTGGGGACAGCCCATGTGAAATCAATACTAACCTACTTAGTGCATATCGTTTGTTTTGCTACAGGGAGCTTTTTCAGCTCAGGACAGCATCTTCTAATCACTGGAAACTAAAAGGCTGTCTGGCGACACTAATGGATGTAACTTAAGCTATCAAATATGCTTAGTTAATTCATTTAATCACACAAGATGTTTTAGAAGTAAAAGAAAGGGACAATCTTCTCTGCAGGATGTCGGTGGCATTTAAGAGTAAGACTATGCCTGACCTTTCTCTTGCTTGTTCACTGTAAAACCTAAAAGTTGCCAGCAGTTTATAAAAAGCAATTATTCTTAATACGTTGTGTCCTCATAATGAACAAGTTGCCCTAACTTGGGTACCTTAAGTGAAATGTACTTAGTTTTTCTAAGTTTTTCTAAGACAAGTTTACATAATTTTTATAAGAACTGGCAGCTTATTAAATTTTAAAGTGCTAAAATTATTGGGAGACTTTAGTTATCCAAACAGTAACACATATAATGAGTGGATCATTACTAAACTCAACACCAAAAAAGGGAGAAATGTTTTTCAGATTCGGTTTTGGATCATTATACTCAGATAATAACAGAGTCAGATTTACACGCCATGTGGTCACTTAATCGCTTCAGTGTTGCGATATATTTAATTAGCATCCTTGAACAGACAGTTTTGATGCGTTTGCAGCTTCTGTATGTTTACTGTATAATTAAACTCCAACAGCTTTTTAAAAACATAGATTAAAATCAGGATACCAAGAAAACACCAAGAAAAATAATATAGGAAAAGAACAGTTCAAGTATAAAATATAATTTAAAAAGAACATTTTATTGTAATGTTATAATAATTTCTACAAGTCTGAAATTATTTAATGCCTCACCAATACAAACCTGCACTGTTGAAGCCATGCGCTCAGACTGATCTCAGTCCAGTTTGGTGATGTTGGATTGGGACCCGTCTGGCACTAACGTCTTTGCATCTCCTGCCATGTAAACACCAGTCAGTCATTGCAGATGGCCCATGTCCTGTTTCACAGTCCAGATCGCTCAAACACTTGCTTCCCTACCACTCATTAGCTTGGGGAATTATTTTCATGGTGCTGTCACGCTCGTAATGAATTTCATGGATGTCATCCTGTTCAGCTGACCGCCTGTTGCACTTGGCTGTAAAACTGCCACAGCGTTTTTACACGGCCATGCTGATGAAATAGGCACCCATATTGAATTTTTAAAAAAAAAATGTATATGCCAAGTGTTTAGTAGCTGTTTATTTTTATTGCTGTATTTCCTGTCGCCTTCTCTTTCCATATGTGCTGCGATGCCATGCTGCTCGCTAATATGTTCATAAAAACCAGTAGAAGCGGGCCACTTTGATGTACATTCAGTGCATTTGAATTACAATAAGATGTTTTTTGTGCCACACAGATAGAGGGGGGAACAGGAATTATCAGAGCTTGTCATCAAACGTAATATTTGACAGCGCTTAACATCTGACACAACTACAGATTTTCAATTGAGAAAAGGCTTAAATTGAAGCCCTGTCACAGAGGCTGTGATGTTAGCCATTATGTCTTGTCTTCCAGCAGGTTATTTGCTGTATTGTGAAGTGAGCATTATGAATGACAGTCAGAGTGTTGCTACAATGAATTTGAATTCAAAAGATAAAATTAGAAACATATGAAAGCAGCTTCCGCTCTGCTCCAGTTAATACTGAGGATGAAACAGAGATGAAAGGCAGGGTTGAGCATCATCAAACGCTGTGGTGCAAAGTGTTACTAAAATTACACAAAACACATAAAGTGCATCTAATTATAAAGTGTTCCACACCTAGTCTGAGCTTTAAAAAGTTGCCTGACCACCTTTTTACTCATTTCTATGTATCTATATATATATCTTCACATCAGGACTTTATTTTTAGAGTGCAGACTAATTATTTGGGAGCTGGGGAATAAGAGGATTAATATACATAGGCTTTTTTTTTGGAGTACAGTCACATAGTCAGCCTGATAGTGGTACTCTAAAAGAGCGGAAGTAAACCAGTGAAGTTAGATCAATGCTTTTATTATTCCAGCATAATTCCCAGTATAATAGGAATTATTGTAACCTGAAAGTCAATTGATGTATGTAGTTTTCTTTTTTTAAATACTATTAAACTGATTGTTTTTGGATAGCAGCTAACCACTGCAATTTAATTTATTAAAAAGAAAGAAAGAAGGATATTCATAAAAATGCTGGATAAAAGTAGCTCAAATGTAACTTGTTCAGCAAAACAATGTGCCTGATCTACAGGGTTTCTTCTTAATTAAAGAGTCACACTTCTTGTAGAGCTCACATGTGCAGTTGCTGAAAAGCCTGAATTTCTGAAACACTTTTAACACAAATCAGTTTTCATGCTTTGGCCTTGTTTCGCATTAATGCATGCCAAGGCACCGTTTAATGAAAGGGGAACAAAAAGATTCTCTATTTATTCTTAAACTTAACATTTTTACAAACAGAGATAGTGCGAGCGAAAAAAAAAAAGCTGTGAAGCTGGTGGAGATCAGCCTGCTGTTTTTGGCACCAGGGTGTCAGTACAGAGTGTACCCTGGGCCTCCTTCGGCAATCACAGTCTTAATGGATGACTGGCCTGAGAAACTGCAGGCGCTATACTGAAGTGTAAAGGACTAACTCAGGATATGCCAGACTCTCTCTCGTTCTCTCATGCACACACACACACACACACACACACACACACACACACTTATGCGCACTAAAAAAAGCAGCATTTCAAATGACTTTTAAATGAAAATGTGCGCTTTCAGAGACAATTAGCCGTAGGTTTTATACAGCAACTGACGTGTGTCTCCAATTTGGCTGGAAGCACACACAGTGTGGACAGTCCAGCAGCCTATGATTTGTGCTTGATGAGCCTACCTGCTCATCACGACTTGTGACACTAACTGCGGTGGAGGTCGGGACTATTTTCATGGCTTTCTGTTCAAAAGCTTATCAGTGCCTGTTTCTGACAGTTTCTCTGGAAATCAACACATTTCCATTAAAGGAAAAAAAATCATATTTATTTGAATTATTTGGAGGTCTATGAATATATGTTTAGCTTGTGTGTGTATATAATACACTTATTACATAAAGTGTCAATAATGGAGGTTGCCAGCACCTTGAAGTGCCTGTGGAGGTGTTATTCTTGTAGCAAAACTGTCACTGCGTGTAACCACTGCATCTGTTTTTGCTGTTATATAAATTGACCATTTGTCATCCTAAGCAATTGTTCTCCTATGAAAGTGTAGCAAGGGAAGTAAATGCCATAACTCCTGTGAGTAATTTAACTTTAGATGCCATATGTTAGTTTGGGGTACTTTTGTTCATTCAGGGTTTGGTTTCAAGATTTTTCTCTTTAAATACACACTAGTACAGTGAAACTGTACAATGACATAGCCACGATGCACAATCCTGACACATTCAAATGTATTTCTCTCAAACCCACCACGTTTTAGCCATCATATGGTTTAATTCTGTTAAAGAAAGATATTTCTACCTTCATACCAATCCTCTAAACATTTGCCCACTGGTTCAAAAAGCTTGCTGAATGCAATTACTGAAAGCTGTGGTGAATAAAAACAATGATACATACTTAATGATGACACATTTTTTTGTGTTTTGCTGTTAAACTTTGATAAGGTTATTAACTTTAATGCTCTTTAAAGACAAGAAGTTTTTTTTTTATACTTAATGGGGAGTTATAATGATCTAATTTTATATGTCACGTCTAGAACAATGAGCCTTCTGTGTGATTCTGTAACGCTTGTTATGTGACATTATTAACAAGTTTCCAACTGTTAGGGTGAAAAGCTAGTATTTAAGCGCTTGGCTGTGTATTTGCTTAATGATGAATTTGTCATCATTGTCCTGTAGGAACAGGACAAATAGTCATACTCAATGTTTTCTCATATATATTATCGATAGAATGGGAACAAATATCTCCAGTTAATGCATCACATAATTAAATCGAATTCATATTATTTCAAGCTTTAAAAATGTAATGGAGTTGAACCATATTTATCTGTAGATTTTCTCATTTTTTAGTAAATTAGAGTAGCCATTAGCAGCAAAGCAGTTTTAAACATTCAACAAAATAACTCAGCCAGCTCTATTACTGATCCATTTACATGTAGCTGTGGTGAAACCAGAGCTGGTATTAGTTGCCTAAAAGTGAAATAACCCATCATAGCTGTGCAGGAAAACAACAAATCACAGGAGAATAGCATCCCCACAACAGGTCCAATTTAATACTAAAAATGACTCAAACTGAATAATGTTGAAAACACACATTAGCACAATGAAGTGAATAAAAAGGTCTGAATGATTAATGATATTTTCCTGTCTTTTGGAGATTCTTTTTTTGTTGGTGATATGCATTTCTCAGGACTGTGATACTATTATTAGTATCACAGTCCTGAGAAATGCATGGGTGAGCCTGTAACGCCCACCCTTACATTTGAGACTGTGTTTTCTTGCATCTTTTGCTTTGTTAATATGCAGTTATCTTAATGTTTTTCAACTGTTTTAACCCTCTCGAGGCAGGCGTTGCCGATGTGCAACAGTTAAAAACTAACAACCTGATTACCCCACATATATATTTTATGGGTTTTTTTTACTCATAAGTACCACTGCAGGACATGGTTGTGCATTAGCAACTAAAACTTAATTTGAGCCTGAAAGGGTTAAGGTTATCAACAGCTTCCTTCAATTCTTCACTCTGCTTGTTTGTGCAGCGCCACCATTTCTGCCTCAATACATTTCCAAATGTAATCTGATTTGAAGAACCAGATTTCTGCAACAACGTACAGCAGCTTAATCCCTATGCCCTAGGTCTGACATGCTTTTTTTCAGCCCTGTTTTTTAAACTTTATTAGTGGTGGCTGAGTTTGTGCCTTTTCCAATGCATGCAATGCTCTGATATATAAAAAATAATGAACGCTAATATAAAGTAATTTAGCATCTGGGAATACTAATAACTACTTAAGAGAAACCAGAGATCAGGGAATGTGTATATTGGCTTTTCTGTGTGTGCACAATGGAGTTGCAATTAATGTATACAATATTGATTGATTGATTGATTGATTGGTAATTTATTTCAACATGTGAACAATATACAAGTACATTTAGAAAAGAAATAAGAGAGAAAAAAATACTATACAAATTACATACAAAAAAACATTCTGATTAATTTACATGTTGAAAGGGAGTGGGAAGAAGTATACACTTATTTAATCCCACCCCTGTCCCATAAATTATCAGTGAATATTTAGTCAGCTTCCTTACTGATATAATTTGTAATAAAAATAGTGAACAGATTTCTGATATACTATATACTATAATATCACATCATGAATTTTTTGTTTGTTTGTTTTTAAATAGAGACATTCACTTAATTTAAATATTTTCCTTTTCTTTATAGATCGAGAAGATCATATTTTTATAACTCTTTTTGAACAGTTTTATGTTTGGACATTGCTTTAATTCCATATTCAGTTTGTTCCATAGTTTCACTCCATGAACAGAAACACAAAAGCCTTTTCTTGTAGTACGTACCTTCATTGTTTTGAAGTTACAAAAACCCCTTAAATTATAACTTCCTTCTTTCAAAAAAAACATACTCTGAATATTACCTGGCAGTTCTTTATTTTTTGCTTTGAATAGAATTTGTGCTGTTTGGAATTTCACTATATCGTCAATTTTCAATATTTCAGACTGCAAAAATAGTGAGTTTGTATGTTCCCTATAACCTGCATTGTGGATGATTCGAATTGCTTTCTTTTGAAGAGTAAAAAGTGAATGTAATGTGGTTTTATAGTTATTGCCCCAGACCTCTGCACAATAGCTTAAGTATGGCGAAACCAGTGAACAGTAGAGAATATGAAGTGATGTTCTGTCTAACACCTGCTTTGCCTTGTTTAGTACTGCAATGCTTCGTGATACTTTGGAATGAATATATCTTACGTGAGCTCTCCAGTTAAGTTTTTCATCTATTATTACCCCCAGAAATTTATTTTCACTGACTCTTTCAATATCAACACCATTTATTTGAATCTTTGCATTTGTATTTAAACTACTATTTCCAAATAACATCAGTTTAGATTTATTCAAATTTAATGATAATTTGTTTTTATCAAGCCAGAACTTCACTTTACTTATTTCATTAGTCATATCCTCCAATAAATTCTGCAGATCATCACCAGAGCAAAAAATGTTTGTATCGTCAGCAAAGAGAACCATTTTTAATACTTTGGACACTTTACAGATGTCGTTAATGTACAAGTTGAAGAATTTTGGACCCAAAACTGACCCTTGGGGTACACCACAAGCAATGTCCATACATAAGGAGCAACCACCATTTATTTTCACAAACTGCTTTCTGTCACTTAAATAACTCCGGACCCAATCTAAAACTACCCCTCTGACACCATAACGTTCTAGTTTTCTTATTAATATATCATGATCTATAGTGTCAAATGCCTTTGTCAAGTCTATGAATAACCCAGCCACATATTGCTTTTTGTCTATGGAATTTGTGATGTATTCTATTGAATCTAATAGTGCCGATGATGTTGATCTGCTTGATCTGAATCCGTACTGACTCTCAGTGAGTAGTTTATGTTTATCTATAAATTTTTCCAGTCTGTTTTTAAACAGTTTTTCAAGAACTTTTGAGAATTGGGGTAGTAAAGAGACAGGCCTGTAGTTTGTGAAATGGTGTTTGTTTCCAGATTTGTATAGAGGTATAACTTTTGCTATTTTCATTCTGTCTGGAAATCGACCAGTTTGAAATGATAAATTACAGATGTATGTAAATGGTTTTATAATAGCCTCAATGACTCTTTTAACCACTATCATATCAATATCATTACAATCCAAAGATTTGTGATTTTTACATTTTTTGACAATTTCAAGAACTTCATTTTCATCAACGGCTGTGAGAAACATAGAATATGGATTTCTGTCAATCAGTGTATCGGGTTTTTCCTGTGCTTTCCCAGGATGAGTGATTGTTCTTGCTAAATTTGGTCCAGCAGTTACAAAGAATTCATTGAGACTATTTGCCACAACATCCATATTGTATTCTTCATGGTCATTACAAATGAAATACTTGGGATAGTTCTTTTGTTCAGTCCCACATTTTATAACACTGTTCAGGATTTCCCATAATCTTTTATTATTATTTCTATTTATATCTAATTGCTTCTTATAGTATTCCTTTTTACTAAATCTAAGTATATTAGTTAACCTATTTTTATATCTTTTGTATCTGATTTCAGCATCTTTAGTTCTCGTTCTTAAGAACTCTCTGTATAGAGCATTTTTCTTTATACATGCATTTTGCAGACCTTTTGTTATCCATGGACAGTCCATATATTTCTGTTTCCTACTATATTGCTTTATTGGACAGTTGGTATTGTACAGTAATGTAAATATTCTAAGGAATTTATTATAAGCACTATTAACGTCCTGTTCCTGATATACTTCACCCCAGTTTTCCTTCAATAAATCTTTTTTAAATGCATTCATTCTTTCTTCTGTTCTTACTCGTCTGTACTCTTTTTTACTGTCCATTTTATTGATCTTGTAATTCCTATCATAGATTGTAAAAATTGGAAGATGGTCACTTATGTCGTTAATCAGGAGTCCACTTACAGTCTTATTTTCAATGTCATTTGCAAAAATGTTGTCTATGAGAGTTGCACAATGTGATGTAATCCTGGTAGGTCTAGTAATTTTAGGGAATAGGTTCAATATGTAAGGATTAATGAGTTATTAGTTAAAGTACAAAAGGAAGGGGCAGTATAGGTTTTGAACAGAGCTCATTTACTATTTTTGGCCCTTTTTAATGGACCTCATTGAACAGGTCACAATACAGCCAGTATATACGGCTTCAGTTATAGAGAGGTCAGATTTCGTTGTGACCGTGTCAGCCGTGAACCCTGTTCAGGTCGTTGGAGGCAGGAAGAGATAGACAGAGGGATAGAAATGACACAATTAAGACATCTTAGAGATTAAGCACAAGACAGCTTTTGGCATTATCCGCTTCACACCTGGTAACCATGGAGACAAGTTTTGGCTCATTGTCTGAGGATGAATAATGTTTCCTTATGTTCAGCGGCCACCCCAGGAGATAAAGGAGAATAGAATGGAAATGGAGAAAACTGAAAGATAGTTTTGCAGACTGATGACAATACCTCAGGCGGGAGAAGCTTTTAAAAAAGACAGGCACCATTAGAGAGGTACATCCTCGATATTTTTTCATGTTAAAGCACAAATCTGGGAACAGTATATCGTATAGTTTATACAGAGATGCAACAAAGAAAGGTTTTTACAGGACTCTTTGAAGTCTTTTAATTAATTAAGCAAATCAATCATCAAAAAAAAAAAAAAAAAAGGGGGCAGGGATAGCTCAGTAGGTAGAGTGGTGGCACCATGATCGGAAGGTCGGGGGTTCAACTCCACTGAACGGCTACCGTGAGGTAGCCCTGAGCAAGGTACCGTCCCTACACACTGCTCCCCGGGCGCTGCATTGGTGGCTGCCCACTGCTTCACTGGGTGAATGGGTTAAATGCAGAGGAACTATTTCCCTATGGGGACTAACACATACACATTATTATTATAATTTTAAGCCAAATTGCTTCTTTTGTTTGTGAGATTTAGATAGAAGCTTCTGTAAATGGAATGGGATACTGTGCACAGAGCACGTCTCATTAATCCTTACATATTGTTTGAGTCAAATTTAACATTTTTTGATATTTCAGTAACAGCAGTAACAATTCCCTAAATGTAATTATTTTAGCCTGAAATTTGGTGAACTACATGTGCTACAAATTTTTCTGCGGGCTGTTCTGGGTCATATCTTTTCAGATGCATTTTAGATCCACCAATGTGGGTCAAAAATGTTTTTGGATACTGTGAAACTGTACTTGCCATGTCTGTGTGTATTTTTTATGTGACAGTGATGACAGATTTCAAGGAGGCCTTGACACTGTGACAGGAACTGTCTCTGTTCCAAGCACATTTGCCCAAGCTTCTGCAGAAACAGACACCTGCTGGTGTTTGAAGGGTCTTGGGGGGATTTTAAAAGTGTAAAGAAAGAAAACCAGAAAGGGCCCTTCACATTCAATACACCAATGGCACCACTGCACTCTGAAACCCATTATGTCCCATGGCTTGTGCCATGCACGAATAGTTTGTTGCCATGTCAAGCAAAATATGCTGAAGTGCAGGAACACCAGACGAGGAGCCTTCACACATGTGGCAACCATGGCACGGTGTAAATTTTCACAACCATTAGAAACATGACAGTCCATATATTAAACCATGAGTATGTGCAAACTATTACAAGTGCAGTTAGAGCACAGAGTCCAGAAATTGCAGGCCATTCACTCAACCTAACGGTCAGTGGAGCACATCCCAGTTTCTATGTGAAGCGGCCATTAGAGTGATCATATATGATGCACGAAAGACACAGAGGTCATGCAGAGGTGAGAGAGAGCCTTGAGAGAATCATGAAATCTGCACCTGCAATGTAGCTAAATAATCTAAAAATGAACAAATTAGAAGTTATTTTTTCTAAGCTAACTGAGATGGAACTAACTGAGTTGATAACAGAGATCAAAGGATATTATGTGGGCGTGGTCATAGGATTATAAAGACACCTGAGCTGCCATTTCAGTGAGTGTTGAAAACATGAGAGCAGATCCCAAACACTCAAGGTTCCCTACACAGCTTTGAATGGACATACTGATTTGCAAGTGTGCAGTTATGAAGTTTTTTTTAATGATATAGCAGTGAACGCAGTGTTTAATGCTGTTAATGGTTATAAACTGTAATAGTCCTCCAGTCATCCTGTAGGCCTCTTCCCTTTCTTTCTTTCTCTCTCCATTTTGGAGAGAACCACGCCTTACCTTGCAGGGGCGGGGTCCTTTCGAGATCTCCGTCCTCCTCCTGGGCACACCTGGAGCAATCAACCTCACCTGTTTGTCATCTGCTGATCAGGCGGCTGCTACTTATGCTGGGATTAAATGTTCAGTGTTTGCCTGAATGTTGAAATAACTGTATTACTGAGATCATTGCAGAGCTGTAAGTCTGCTTTCCTGTTGTTTCCTCAAAGATTACTAACCTGTCATCTCCTCTGTGCAGAAGCTCTGGTGTTTTTCCCTGCCAGGCCTTTTGTGACAGAGATACTGTTCCTGGGTCATGTGTGATTGGAAGCTCTGGATTCACTAACAGATTTACCTTCCCAAGGACTACCTAAATAAAGACTGTGAAATTATCCTTGCTTGAAGATTTTGTAAATAGTTACCCTTTTCACATGCACTGTAAATACACTAACTGAATCTCTGGAGTCCTGTGCCCTGTTGGTTATGACATCTATGTTTATAATAAATTCCATGTTCACTTTCAGTAATATATATTTGAATCATCATGGCTGCTGTGTGTACATGTTTTAGATAAAAGAGGACATGATATTATGTGATAGTATAACAGCGTGAAAGAGTTAAGTAGCACTTGATAAAATGGACAGGTCACTGATGCAAACTTTGGATATTTTTTGTGTGAAACTGCTTCATTGATGGATAGAAGGTATTGTGCCATAAACTTTAACAGTCATTTTTAAAATGATAAAGATAAAACTTGATCCTCAATCTAGAGAAATTTTTTCAGTATACTGTAGCTTTGCTTGGGGGAAGAGCATAGTAAAGTAGCTATAGCAATCAACCACGACTGAAAACAATTGCATGATCTAATTACCATTAATCCAAAGGTGAGAAAGCCTGGGTGTTGTGGTTCCTGTGAATGTAACCCTGATACCAAGGCTATCACCAGTACTGTTGCACTCTTCCTTTAGCAAGACAGTAACCCTGTCCTGTGTTAAATGTGAAACACTTTGCTGCTGGTTAAAATCAGTTGCTAATAAAAAAGCAATAGTGCCAACAGATCAAATGTAAAAAATTGTGCAAAATGTGAGAATTTTAGAAGAGCATATGACATGGTACTACATTTTAAAACAAAAACAATATGCAAAAGAAACATGTTCGCCCATGTTCTGAAGCTGCTTCAACATAAAAGAGAGTGTAGGTTGCAGGCAGTGAAGAGGTCATGTGCTGTAAAACCACATCAGACCACATCTACTCACCCACTGGAACGGTTACATATCCCGTGAGTCAGCACTTTGTCAGGGTGATTAAGTAATGTGTTTTGACTATCTAAAGGTGATGATGATACATGAATTGGGCAGTCAATCAAGCTCCCTGGTTCCTGTCCCCTCATCTGTGCAAATAGGGCACTTCAGTGTGCAGAGCTTTAAAAGCACATGGATCCAACACATGACTGAAGCACGCCCACCTGATTTTTAAAATCTTTAAAAAAAGCTATAAATAGTGCATGAAAAACGAAATATCAGAATGACATATAAACGCAAAGACAACAAGGCTCTTAGCCCCTACGTGCTCTCAGCAAAATATATAAAACTGGCTTTTGAACTTCTCTAACTTTAGGTCTGACAGATAAAAAAGCAATATGCACTGATTACTGCAGTGATGTTCACGCTCCGCTCCACCAGGCATCATTTTATCCATCATCTGTCCTCAAATGATACAAAATATCTGAACTGAAAAGACTCGATGGTTTAATGATGCTGACATTTACATTTGTTCAGATTGTTTATTTCCTTTTTTATGGGAGTGTTCGAATGTCTCATCCCATTCGTCTTCTACTCTGAGCGCACTCCCTCTGTCTGTGAGAGGTGAGTTTAAATGATGTGTGTTTTTGGTTATCATCAGAGACCTATTCAGTTTGCTGAATATTGCCCATTAATTGTGATAATAAGGGTGTCAGAACCTTTCTGCCTCAGGCAGACAGTAATGCAGTCTGAAATTGAGGCACGAAAAAGTCCCATGAAGACTAAAGCTGTTTCTGTGTGAAGCATATTCTTAATGAGGTCAAGTGGACACACAGAGCACTAGGAAACGGCAGTGGGTGCTTAGAGTTATTTGTCACCTCAGTGGCTTCCAAATAAATGTGACATAGGTCAAATCAACTCACTTAGCTCTTTCAGCGTTATACTTCTACACCTCCCTTTAAGAGAAAATTATGACAAAAACTGTTTGGAAGGCATATCTCAACCTTTCCTCTTTTGAAACTGATGTTATTTTCACTTGATATAGTACACAGATTGCTGTTGTTGTATGCAAAACTTTCTATATTGGATCATCTACAGCTCTGACATTTGTTACGCCACATTGTTTTGGACTCAGCCACGTAATATGATGGAATTTTTGTTTCCCGGCATCATCTGTGAAATGCCACTGGCTGAATATGTATTAGTACAAGACATTTTCAAAACTACTCCGTCACGAATAAATCACCAAACAAAATCAGTCTTTCACTGAGCTGACGTTTAATAAAAGCAAAAAACAAACAGCCCCCCCCCCCTTTTTTTAAATGTCACCAACGTGACTTCTTAACACTTGCTTTTACACAATAGTGTATCAGTTCATTCAAATACTGACATAACAGATAGCATTTAACTGCTTGGAAATACAGTGATGTGTATAAGTACTTACAATACTTGTTTTCAGATAGCTTGGATCAGGATACTCATCTGCATAACTGTCTGGTAGAAAGCCTCTTTGATGTCTACTCGTCAGCGTAGCACAAAGCGCATCTACAACCGCTTAACCTAATGTATTTCCATCAGTTCCAATAGCTTCCTTCTTCATATATCATGTATTTTAAAAGACATCTGCACATTTCTTGATCTCCTCTGGGCATTCAGTGATTTTGAACTGAACTGTAGAACTAGGCATTTTTAGCAGCACGAGAATAAGTAATGTTGAGAGTCAAACTAAGAGTAAGTTCGATATTTTGCTCCAGATTGAAATCTCCCATTTTTTTTTTGCTTTGAAGTTTTGTGTGACATTTACGATCCCTGAAGGATGAATCATCTGGTGTTGATATTTTCCTTTGACGCACACTTCGGCTTCTGGACTGCTTCCAGCATCAGCTGTGTTGTTTATTAGCATGCAAATGAGGAATTAGCATGCTAAACTACAATAGTGAATATGCTAATTATTTGCCCACAATCAGTGAGCGCTTGTGTGCCAATGCGTTCAGTCTTACAGAGCCAGAAATGCGGTTGTGTGTGCTTGTTTTTGTTTGATGTGGGAAAGGATATCACATTTGTACAAAGAAATATTCAATTCATTCATTGATCCTTTGATTCCATGCTCTGTATTGATATATAGTGTCAGTCAAAGTGGAATCAAAACAGCTTTGTTCTCATTTATTTAAAAGAGAGAGAGAGAGAGAGAAAACAGAACACAGAATTTCACTTATATAATTTAACATTTATCCCTAGAACAGTATTACTTTTAAAGCTTGTTCTTACAGAGCAAGCAAAGGTCCATTGTCATTTCTACAGGCGGCAAACCAATTAAATCTGGTAGCTTCTCGACACCTGACATTGCAGTGCCTGTACTGTTATCTTAGGTTAGCTTAGATTATCTTAGCTGTGTTTGTTCCCTTGAAGGTGTAGACCCAAATTTATTCGAGGCAATTACTGTATAGCTAAACCAACTGTTGCAGTGCATAACAATGTTATAATTGGAGTACATATATCTGATAAATGTAAAGCATTTGATTAGACAGACCTTTTAGTGTCAAAGGTTCCTAAAGCAATATCTATTCATGAGAAATAAGACCAGAGCAGCAAAATGTGATTAGAGCAAGTGGAGTTATTTTTCATGGATATCCTTAAACTAATGCTCTATCACAACCAAACAAAAACACGAAAGAATCTAATGATGGCTTGTAAACATTTAATGGTAACATTGATTTCTGGCTGCTTTAAACAACGGGCCTCGGTGGTGTTGAGTTAAAAGATGGTGCACCCAAATGGAGAGCAAATCTCATTCAAAGCATTTCTTTCTCAAGAGGGTTTTATTTTTCAAAGCATGGGATGTATTTTCCAAATGGTTTGGCTCAAGTTACTCACAGCAGGTCATCTATAATGCCGTAATGATGTTAGAAAACACAGGAGGGGATTTCAGCTGTGTCCAGCTTAGAGTATACCCTTATTAGTAATTCCAAAAAAACAGATTCAGAACACTGTTAAAAATCTTCTAGCACTGCAGTTTTATCTTTTTATCTCCTTCTATTTTCCTCAAGTCTTTTCTTTTATAGTTTGCCCATATGCTAAAACACCAGCTTGTCTTTGGTGCGTGAAAAGACAGACCTTTACTTTGAATTAATGAAATATTCTCTGTACTTCACAGGCATATGTCTTTGACTCCATATTCACTTTGTTCCCAAATATCTTCAAAGAACCATTGAATCTTGGTACTGCAATGTCTCCAATACAGAACTGAACAACACCATTTTTTGTGTTTCATTTGAGGTTCTCATTATCGAGAAGGCTACTGGATGGAAACTGTCATAGCTTTATCAGAAACCTTTGGAAAGTCGCACAAGTCCCCAAGGATGATAAATGACAGGGTTCCAGAAGTGTTAGCAGAAAAAAAAGAAAAGAAATGTAGTTACTATGATGGATTACTCTTAAAAATAAATGACTCCATGACCTGACAATTTCTCCCCTTTAAAAGGAGTTAGAAAGCAAAGCCTACCTACTAAATCACTAATATGAGCCTGAAGACAGAGGCGAATGCTATGTGGTACCACTAGCTCCTCTGTAGAATCGTCACCATGTGCTCCGTCAGATGAACTATTGATTTCTAATCTCAGAGAAGACTGTAGCCGTTCGGACACTGATAAACTGCTGCTAATTTATTTTCCTGTTAAATGTATTTGTATTTTGTCAAGACGGAAAAAAGTACATGTTCTTACTCATCTAGTCTTCAGTCAAGCTTTAATACTGAGAACAACCCAAAGTGACAGTGATTCATCACGGGGCGATCGTGGCTCAAGAGTTGGGAGTTCGCCTTGTAATCGGAAGGTTGCCGGTTCGAGCCCCAGCTTGGACAGTCTCGGTCGTTGTGTCCTTGGGCAAGACACTTCACCTGTTGCCTACTGGTGGTGGTCAGAGGGCCTGGTGGCGCCAGTGTCCGGCAGCCTCGCCTCTGTCAGTGCGCCCCAGGGTGGCTGTGGCTACAATGTAGCTGCCATCACCAGTGTGTGAATGTGTGTGTGAATGGGTGGATGACTGGATATGTAAAGCGCTTTGGGGTCCTTAGGGACTAGAAAAGCGCTATATAAATACAGGCCATTTACCATTATGATGAAGCAGATTGCTGCACCATAATGACATGCGGTCTGTCTGTACTGACACACAAGGCATTTAAAGGCACTTTGAACACGGCCTTGGCAATTAGATGTAAGTATTACTCTGAGTCAGCTAATGTTGTTGTATCATTACATTACACAAGGCTTGGAGACTAGTTCCAGAGAAAAATGAGTAACCCAACACATTAACGGTGCAGTCGCACTAGGAAAGATATTCGTTGGAGACTGCATGTGACTGCGTGACCAAATTATTGTAATTGCAGTAATGAAGCTGCATTGTTGTTGCCTATGAAATCGTTAATTTGAAGAAGGAAGGAAGGAATATAACTAGAATACAGGTTCAACTGAGTCCCCTATTGCAAAGACATTTATCACAGACAAGTTGTGCTCACTGGTGCAGACTGACTCAGACTGATTGCAACATGTTAGCAATGTTATAAATTGGATGACAGTTATTTGCCATATTTTGCCGATCTGTCTGAGTGTGACAGCAAACAGTCTGAGTAGCACCTCGATTGTTACGAGACAGATTGCCTCCCAACAGGTGACCAACAGGTGACCAGTGAAGTCATCGCAGTTGCTTGCAATCAGTCACTTGGTAACCATCTAGTCTCTAAGAGGTTTTCATCCTAGTTTTACTGTAGTGCGATTGAGCTGTTAGTACCAGTTATTAACTCCACCTACTGCCTGTAAAGTGTGCTGATGACATTTAGGATCCAAAATAGTAAAATAACTTATCACACTAACTCCCTGAATGATGTAACCTTATTGACAACACAACTGCCAACACACATGTAAAATAGTGTAGTGGGAGAAAATAAGCCAACACAAAATGAGACAGATTTTTTTTTTCAAAGTGTCTTGATGCATGCTCAATCATCCAGGTAAGTAGATCCCAAAAGGTTGATTCTGTTCATCTGAACGTTGCGTTTTTAATGGGAGAAAAATTTCGTCACTCATCCAAGTGAATTCTTCAGTCTCTGATCCATGAGTACCATTCACAGAGAGTTGAATGGCTGCAATCACAGCATTGTCAGATGGTGAAAGATGTACACTTAGGCCCCCTCCTTGATACAGAGATGGTCTTTCCCTTTTCTGCAGTCAGCTGAGAGTGAAGAAGTCACTTGGATGAGTGACGAAGCATTTCTCCCACTGAAAACGCTACGTCCAGATGAACAGAATGAACCTTTTTTGTAAACATTTCAAACTTCCTCTATGTGATACTGGTCCGATTATCTGACAAGTAAAACATGAGGCAGACTTAATGGGAGCTAAACTAATTAAACTTTTCCATTTCTTTCACAAGTCAAACAACCAGAACACAAAGAAACCCTGCACAGTGTCTACAATTAATCTACTAAATTTACAATGGAAACATTACTAGAATATTGTAGATTATAAACAATGCTCCAGAGCCTCTGCAATAATGTATTTTCACAACTAACAGAAAATGTGCATGTGCATTTAGTGTAACAGCATATGTTGAGTAATGGACATTGATAACATTGTGAAATGCACTTATTATTTTTGCTGTCAAACTCCATCACAAATCTACCGAGCCCCGCAGGGGACATGGGAGAAAAAAAAATTAAGACGGACTTTTGCGAGATCTCGCAAAACTATCTCGGGATCTCACAAAACTTTTAGCCGCATTCTTCGGACGCCGGCTCGAAGCCGACCGGGAGGTCGAGGCACGATGTGCCGGGAAAGCAGTGTTCCTCCCGGCTGTAGTAGGTCTCGAGCTAACGGGAAGAATGCGGCTAAAACTTTTGCGAGATCCCGAGTTAGTTTTGCGAGATCTCGCAAAAGTCCGTCTTAATTTTTTTTTCTCCCATGTCCCCTGCGGGGCTCCGTACGAATCAAAGATGGTTGCTTAATGACTAGAAGCATAAACAGGCAATTCTCATTCCAAGAAACAATCAAACAGTAGAATCCATTAACATCTATTTAGAAATAATGATTAAATAGTCCAGCACTGTTAAATTTTTACACTGGTGCTCATGTCGCAGGTAAAATGCTGCTTTTCTGTGTCTGCATTTTAGTTGTTTTTTGTCCTTGATGGTCACTTCCTGTGCTGTTTTTTTTCTTCCCTTTGATTGAAATGCTTTCAGACTTTCAGAACCAACAGAGCTCTAATATTTGCTCTTTGTGTATGTATCTATGCACAAAATAAGCCTTACAGAAAAGGACTTGAGTGGTATTATAATTGCCTGTGATAAGATATGCTGTTTTAATATATAAGCAACCTTGTATACAATCATTTTAATTAAACCAGATGATAAACGGTTGAATCTCTCTCAATCTATTGCTTCTTCCTTTATCTCTATATTACAGCTTTTGCAAAAATAATAATATTACCACAAACTATTACCCAGATAAACATTCTATTAACTAAAGCCCATTTTATTAAATAGCTTAATCCCTTGTTGGTTAATAATACATGCCACAGAATTCTGGGGATATCAAAACAAAAAAATGTTGTCATTTAAAGGAATTAATTGGAATAGTTACATCATTCAGAGAGTTAGCGTGATCTGATCTTTTAAAATAGTCTACAGAGAGCGATGCACAGTGGAAGGGGTTTGTTACCTCACTTTGAAGTTGGAAGTCTGCACACTGTCACCTGCAGCTCCTCATCTAACAGCTCAGCTCACCGTTGCTGCTCTTCCCCTTTTTCCTTACTCCCTGCAATGTTTCAACCTGATCTGCTGTCAAAAAGTACAGAAAATGACTCTTTCTGATGAACAGTAGTGGTGCCTTCTAAGCCCAATATAGACTGTATAAAACAAGATATTGCACTTAGGTCTGACAAGTGAAGAAAATGTGAAGGTAGCTTAAACCTGCACATTTTCTCAGCAGCAGTGGCTGACTACTAGTTGTACAAAGAAATCCACTTGTATAGACGTCTATGAGAAGTTACCTCTCCTGAGTAAACATTTATTGTCTCATTCACAGCATCAATTTCTTTTTGTTTTGTTCTATTTTTAATATAAGAAAATATTAATTTTGTTCATTGCATTTCCCTTTAAAGTCAGGGTATGTTTTAAGATGTGTCAGTCCTTGGTTAGTCAGTCAGATCCCTTCCTTGCATTCTAAGACCAACGGATGCAATGCTTTGAGTGGCTAGGGAACACCACAAGAAACAAATGCATTACTCCACATTTCATGTGAAGTGCAGAATAAGCCCCCGATGATTGCAACTGTTTTTTTTTTTCTTTTTGGTCTCCAACACTGACAAACACGGCTGGTGCTGAGAAATAGCCCAAAATTGGCTATTAGCAAGATAAAACCACAATCCTCTGGCCTCTGACTAAAAGCGCTCATAATAAAGGTCAACTTGAGTTTTCTCAGGTAAAATTTTGTAATGTGAAGCTGCATGGCAGAAAGGTTTAATTTTCACGAGCAGTAATTTAATAGACCCCCACCTTCCATCCAACCCCTGCCACAGACGCCCAATTCACAATACCGCAACTATTGCAATACTTGCCAGTGTGTTACCTCATTTAGCTCTATTGATTCAATGGACATTAATTCAAATGACATTTTTCAAAGTTGCCACTTTTAGTACATCAGAGCCCATATGGTTTAATAAGTATGCCAAGCACTCCAACATGTTCAGTCCCCTGAGGAAGCAAGGACAGCAGTGTTGGTAATGTGCCGAATGATGCAAAAGGATGCCTGTAAAAGAAAATGGAAATAGAGATGTGTTTACAGAGCACAATGAACAGAAGATTTAACTATAAATGATATTCATCATCATAACCACGCTCACTGTACTGTCTCTGCTTACTGTTTGTGTCTGTAAAATGTATACACATAGCCGTTTAGAGACTCAGAGGTTCACAGTCTGTATAAGAAAAGAAGTGTATTAAAAAGTGTATGTGTGGATATGAAGCTAAATGCAGTGACATTCACTCACCAAGCGCCAGAGGCTTAATAGTTCTTTCCCAGTTGAAGCTGATGAAATTAGACCCTTGTAGACATTTAGTCTGACCTCACTCAGCTGCTGTCTTTTCACTGTTATTTTCCTTTGTCCCCTCTTCAGCCATTTCCCTCATTTTCAGCGGGCATGACCATTAACCCAGAGTTAATAGCAGTTTCAGAGAAGCACTGCAGCCAGTTCCAGTTCATTTCAGCTTCTGAGAACAATAATAAGATTTTAATTGCCCATTTTTCCATCACCATAATTTCTATTGCCATTATTGACCATCATAATAAACTCCTGATTTTAGGACAGGTGAAAGTTTATGTTATCAAAGTCATATGTTACCATGTAAAGAAAAATTACTTCCATAAAATCCATTTCAATTGCAGTTATTATCATTATTATTATTAGTAGTAGTAGTGTTTGCATTTTACTTAATCTTTTCCATTTAAACTGGTGAATAATATCAAGATTTTGTCCTTGTAAATGCTTGATTGCAGGGACTATGTCAGCTTGCATATGGAGTTATAAAAGGATAACCAGTATTAAGTTAACCTTTTCACATTGCCCGAGGTGCAGAGGATCCATTTGTCTGGTAATAAGCATTTACTCTCAATATCCCCCTTCCCAGCTTGGGTTGAGTAGCAAAAGGCAATCCTTTTAGGTTTGTGAAACATTTTACTTTCTATTTACTGCCTCACAGCAGCAGGTAAATCTGCCTCTACAATCTGTGAGCAAAGACCTCTGCAGGGAATCCCGTTAGCTGCACAAAAAATAAATACTGGAATAACAGGAAGAAATGGGAACATTTTGACTGAACCCTCTGAGAATGTATTTACCTATAGAAATAAAAAATGTAGAAATAATGTAGAAAATGTAGAAATAAATATATTGAACAGTGACTATTAAATGGCATGTACCAAAACATATAAGGAGTCCATCCATCCATTTGCTTCCGCTTATCCTTTCCAGGGCGCTGGAGCTTATACCAGCTGTTATAGGGCGAGAGGCGGGGTACACCCTGGACAGGTCGCCAGTCTGTCGCAGGGCTAACACACAGAGACAAACAACCATTCGCGCTCACATTCACTCCCGCATTCACAACTATGGGCAATTTGGATTAACTAATTAACCTATCCCCAACTGCATGTCTTTGAACTGTGGGAGCAAGCCGGAGTACCCGGAGGGAACCCACGCAAACACGGGGAGAACATGCAAACTCCACACAGAAAGACCCCAGCCTGATGGTGGAATTGTCTAAACTTTTAAATACTACACTACACTCGTCTGGGGCTGGGCGCTCATGTATGTACCGGCTCACTCCTGGTGGCCGATTGGCGGGGCCGGGCGCCTGTGGCCCGGCTGGGCTCCTTCCGGGGGGTGGGATGCCCTCGGGCCTCTGGCCTCTGGGCCTGAAGCTCGGTCCTCTCTGGCACGGCTGCCGGCAGAGCCCGCGGGCACGCCACTGCAACCCCCTCTGGCCTCTGCTCCGTAGCTGCGGGGTGACCTCTCGTTTGGGGCTCTACTCAGCTCTTCCCAGGAGGGTGGCAGGGTTCCCCCCCTTTGGTGGTCCTCCTCGGGTCCTTGTACTCTGGGGCCTCTAGATATCTGGGGCCTGGATCTCCTCCATACCTGCTTCATACCCTGGTGGACGGGGCTATGGCTCCCCACACTCCCTAGCAGATCGTTACATGGAGAAACCTTTGGAATACAAGCATGCTGATCCACGCAGGTATGCACACAGGTGTGCACACGGGTGTTCACAGACGCGGACTACACCTTTCTTGGCTGCTGCCTCAAAGCACATTGTGCGCTGTCTATCTTGCGTGCTGCACAATATCGTTTATTATTTACTATCTACTGTTATCTACTGCTAGCTAGTTTATTGTGATGGTGCTGTTTTTTTTTTTTATGTTGCTCTTTGTTGTTTGCTTTCTCTTCTGTTGTTTTTTTCTCCATACAGGTGATCCAGGTGTTTTGTTTGTTTGTTTTTTTCTTTCTTCCCCCCCTTCTCACCGTCTCTTCTCCCCTTTGGTTTTCTTTCTCTCCCTCTCTTTCTTTCATTCTTTCTCCCTGTCCTATCCCCCAGTCATGTCTGTCCCGTTTGTAGCAACCGAAAATAAAATAAATTCATAATTATAATAAAGGTCAATCAAATGGACCAATATGGCAAGGCCATGATGATCCACTTGGTAAAATACATCCGCTTGGCATCTTTCTTGGCCTTAAGACAACAATTCTGATGGCTAAAGATCCAAACGGGACACAAAAAATAAATAAATAAATAAATAAATAAATACATAAATACATAAATAAATAAATACTACACTGCAAAACGTAAAACACAACAATTGATGAAAACAAAGATAAGATGAAACTATGTCAAATGTAATCAAATCATGTAATGATAATAATAATATGGTACTTGCCTCTGTCATAGTCTGTTCCTGACATTGCCTAAACAATCGGAAAACACAGGCTGTCTGTTGGGTGGTGGAGGCTCGGACAGACGGGCCAGGTGGTTGTCACACTGGGGGTGATCAACCAATTATCCAATCCCAAAAACAGGAATGAATTCCACCCAACGACCCAGCAGGCACTGGACTCCAGTAAGACGCACCCAGGTGTCCACACCTGAGACAGAGAAGAGGAAAACCCCCACAGCGATCCTCTGGTGGGAGGAGTCACACATAAATCACAAACAATCACAAGATTGAATTATAACAATGTGAATTTGTATACAGATGACACCCTACATTTCCATCAGGTCAGAGGATTTTTTCACTGACTGCACAAATGTATTCATGATGACGAAATCCAGCACCATGCACTCAGAGCGAGCATTTCTTTCAGAAATGAAAAAAGCAAAGAAAATCACTAACTGCTACAGGAATTGCTTAAACCAGATGTGGACATTGCTTCGTTACTAATGATAGGATAAGTATACAATATGTACCCATAATTAACAACATATCCAAGAATCAAATAATAGGTCATCTCATTCTTTCATTTTGTTTTATTGTCGTAGGTACTTTGTGATTTACATTTTAACAACATACATCCACAATTCAAATGAATGTTATCTTCTTTTGACCTGCCATCTATACAAGCACAGCTTTCCCAAGAAGAAAAAAACCCCACAATGACAAATAAATTTTGTAGTGCATGTTTCTACATCCGTAATTACTATGCAATGATAATTTCTGTTATTTTCAGAGACTGGTCATTTCCATGGTGATGGTGTCCTTTGAGAGACTTTAGAAAGCTCTCTCCTCCCAAGGTGCTAGATTACATATTTTGAACATTTTGCAGCCGTTTGTACCCATCGTAAGCAATTACACAGCAAGAGCAACTACCCACAAGGCAAGATGAAATGTGAGGAAGATTGTTACATGAGTATTATGCTGTACCTCAAGCCTCATAAAATCAGGAAAGAAGCACACAGTTTGCTTTAATTGAGGTGGACTTAAGGAAAGGAGTAATATTCTTAGCTCGAAATAGTTACTGCTCAACACTGACTTCATAAACGTGTTAATGAATCTGTTAATGAATGTTTTATTTAAAATATGTTCCCTAATGTTAAATGTTAGGTGATGTGAAAATAAGCTACGGTACACCAAAGGAGGTAGTGATACAAGAGTGTTGTTTTTGCCTATACCTTAACCTTGATTGACAAGCTTTTTCTGCATGTCCTTCCATCTTACCAGAAATAGTGCATGCTCTTGTTGGCTAACAGCCCCCTCCCCTCCATCACCAGTTTTTACTGGAGCTGTCAAGCAAAGCACTTAACCTCAAACACAATCCCATAAACATGTGTGAAATGTAGACCCTGTGCTGCCAACATGAATGATTTAAAGGTTACATAAATAATGTACTACACCACCAAAAAGGTTAATGGTGCTGTATTTTCCCTTGTTCTCAATTAAAAATAAATAAATCGTGAATTACACCGATGTTTTGAGTCAGCTAAATTATCTTTATGTATTTAGTCCTATTTTAGTGTACTGTTGCATTTCCAGCAAAGCCTCCACCAAATATAAAAGAAAGAATGAGGGACTGCTAGGTTCTCTGCAGAAGACAGCTGTATATCTATAAGCAGAGCTATAAATCTGTCCTGCACATTAAATGCATTATCACAGTGATCGACAAATGACAAACAATGACAGGCGTGTTCATTTATAAGTGAAGAATGATTGACTTTTAAACAAAGGGCTATTTATAGTCAACCTAGGCCGGTTGTCTTTGTTGCATAATTCATACTGCTAAAAGAGAACCTATGACTATAAATGTTGAAGCAACCATAACTCTGTCAGCACCACATTTCAAGTGTTAACCTCTATAATCTGTTTGCACTATTTTGTGCCTACTGGAAAAATCCATCATTTGGATTGGCCCTATCAGAAGCATTTAACAGAAGGGGGCGGTTTGTACTCGACCACCTTAAGCCATTTTATGCCATACAGCAATAACAGCTGAGATTTGGATCCTGAAGCACAATTCCAGTCAGGTGCATTTTATCTCCCTTCAATCCTTTCTGTACTCTACTCCTCTCACCTGGCTCCAGCTTTACTCACACAGATGCACACATCTGTAGCATGCAGTCACAATCAAACCACAGTTTCTCAAGTCCATCAGATTTCTTAATCATTTGTGAGCAGCCGTTACAGGATGACAGGAACCTCATTAAAAACACATTTATGTTCTTTGTATATCATGTGTGACACACACAGTGTGTTTGCTTGTATTGTTCATAACGTGTGCAATTTGTCACTATCTGAAAAATAATTAAAATGCATGTTCAGTGAAGCATTAGAGAAAATATCGGAGCCAATGACTGTTTGATTAAATGGCAAAGCCCTTGCTATTATAATGTGTTGTTAAACAGAAATCGTTCCTACAGGCATTATGTTTGAAGTAGACGCTGTCTTCCTTTTCCCAGTGGTTTTCCTTAAAAACTCTGCAAGGGAAGGACACAATCAATGCCGTTTGTGCTAATAATTGGATATGTCTGTTTCCCCCCCCCCCCCATTTTTTTTCCGCCTAAGGGACCAAGAGGAAGGAATAAAACATGAGACATGACTCGCATCATCCTGCTCAACTTACCTTTATTTGCATTGTGATTGGAGTCCCTGGCTGATAACCCATGACTCTGATACATCTGGGGAGGTCGATAAGGGTAATTACTAAGAGGCTCACAGGGCATCGGGACGTATGACTGGTGATGCTGTGTGAGATGGACACACCCCAATCCATAATCAGAGTACTCCAAATGACAAAGAAGCAGCATGAATATATAAATTTAAAAAAAGCTTATGTAACATTTTAATTAAGAGTGCAGTTGAGCAAAGAAAATCTTGGTCATCCTTGCTTTTCAACCAATCAATTTGTAGTGGAGATGGTTGGTATCTCAAGATTACCTGCCACAAAAGAATAAATGCATTCTGCCGACAGCATTGTTTGTCTGAATGAAATGGAAAAAATGAAAAAGACAGAAATGTCAGCACACCCTAAGAATGAGAACTAGAACTGCTCAAACTTCACTTCCCAGATGAGCTTTTTCAAAGCTGTTTAATAAGGATGTTTGAGGTGCAGTTTAACTGGCTAGTTTTCCCCAGAGTCACTTGTCTGAAAAGCGCAGCACCAAATTGATTGCTAGTAAAACATAAGCAGATGCACAAGTTTTAACCACTCTTGCATCTTGCGTCTAGCACCTGAAGTGTATGGATCCACAACCCTCTTTGTCACCGAAGAGCAAATTTGTGGTATTTTCACTATCATTTCACTTCTGACATTTCTCTTGAGCATTAACAGTATTTTGAAGGGTTCAGTCATTTTTTATTTGGGGTCTAACAATTTTATATTGAAACAGTTATTTTTTGTTGACTCTGGTTTTTCTTTAGACTGGAGGAATAACACAAAAGAAAAGTGGAAAAATGGATCATGTCTATTTAGAGTAGACCTAAAAATAACTATTAGAATAGATTTAAAATAGATCTGATGAGGCCTTTTTGTTGGATTATCAACAAAAAAAAGCTTGGCTATATTTGCATTTCACTTGTTGTAGGAATAATGTGCAAAAAATTAAAATCCCTGTAATTTCCTGTGATGTAACTAGCAACTGTTGATTCAAATGTCTTTAATCTTTACTTCAAAAGCTAATTCCTGCTAAGAATACAACAATTAATTTTATTTGAATTAATTTTCTGAAGCTCAGACTTTAATTATTATATTCAACAATTCATGTAACAACACACACTTCATTTTGGTGTGTTGTACCTGAGGCCAGGTACTATGCACTTTACTTGTTCAGAACTATGTGATGTTTCACAGAATAAACAGTGTTTCAGCAAACTCTCAGCTGTGTCCTCTGAAGCCACGAAAGTTGTTGTTGGGTGTGCAAAGGCCAGACTTAATGAAATATTCATGTGCTCACATATTTACACTCAAAGCCTCAAGTGTTAACATGAAGAAGGTAAACCCTCTGTTTTTAGAGGATAAGCTTTGTTGTTGGTTATTGAGCTGTGTTGTGCAAACAGCTTTTTTTCTGAAAGTATGAAATATATAAAATGCAATTAAACTTCTATGAGAGGGTGGTAATTATTCTGAGGCCGACTGAGTAAACAATCATCAATATTAAATGAGTTAGACCAAGCAGTCTCTCATAAGTTGGGTTGTTTCAAAGGCGGGAGCACTCTTTAGGTAGTCTACTCCTCCCTGTGCTATGGAATAATCCTGGAAAGATAGTGAAGCTTGGCTTTTGTCGTAATGAAAGTGACACCAGTGGGAGTCCACTCAGTAAGATGTTCAAGGAAGAGCAATTGACCAACTGTCAGCTAGACGATTAGCATTAGAGCCCTAATTATGTCACTTATTGCAATGGCAATGACTTAAATAATTACAAAAAAGCCACGTTACTAATTATTGAGCCTCAGAAGAATTTTATGTAACTTCACACACATGTTTGACATAAAGAACTCATAAAATCAGGTTCTGTTCACGGCATATATTAGCCAAAACAGGTCATTTAATTTAAATTTGTAATCACTCACTCTTTTTATTCCTAAAATAGTTCAAGGGATCACGTAATTAATTTTTACTTAGTAATATATTACTGCCCAACACTGGCCATCAAGGAGAAAAGGAGGCGTAAAGCAGTACTGGTGGACAAACTGTTGGTTACTCTACAAAAAGCACAAATCTTTCCTATATTGTTGTCTAAAAAGATTGCAGCCTTACACTGCACAACTGCAAAACTGTCAGTGGATGTAGAAACTGAATCTATGTAAAAAGTGTCACAGAGACAGATTTAGATGAACGCTTATTGCAGATGTTATGTCACTAAAGAAAACTGGCATATTCACGTGACCATGAAATATGTCCTTCTTTATCCTGTGTTGTTGTTGTTGTTGTTCAGCTCTGTTCCAGCAACACTACTATTTGATACATTTGCAAAGTGTTGTTTATTTTTAACACATATGACAATCATTTTGAAATTAAGCTTCTTAGTTTTAAAGTAGCAAGAAATCCATCTTTCCAAAAGCAAAGTTAGGTTTCTGTGTTGGGTTTGCCAAACAATTATAATTGCCTCTACTTACTCATTATTTTCAAATTTACGTAATTTTATCAAACAAAATTTATTTTTTGTTTTTCCCATTTCATTTTCTGAAAGTTGAGTCCAATTTGATGCCTATCAGATGTTTTGAGTCTGCCAGGAAAATTTGAAAAAAGAGAAAAAAAAGACGCTTAATTAAAACAATTAAGCAAATTTTGTCTTAACTTTGAACTTAACACAAATGAATATTTCACATTTGTCCAATTACAGCTCTGCCTAAAACAATTTGAAATATTTGAGAATCTAATATTAGAAGAACAAGAATTCAAAGCCACTCTGTGCTCCTGCAAGTAGGGCACTGGTTTTGCCTCTTGAACAGAGCTTTTGTAAACCCATTCTCAACAATCTGCTGCAGAAGCTTTGTGTGACATCTACTATGGGAACATTTAGTCACCGACACAAATGCTGTTTATAAAAACAAAAGAAACTGCATCTGGAAAAAAAGTCACTGTAACCTAGGATTTGTTAGGTTGGCAGTCTGTAAATCCCCCCCACACAAACAAGAGATAGTTAAAAGCTCTTTTCTTTATACACAGTGCATGAATATCTCAGCAGCAAACTAAACCCTGAATGCTTGTTGTGTAAAGCAGTCGGATAAACAAAGAGCTGTAAAAAGAGCTTTAGGGCAACTAAAGCATTTAGTGTAAACACTGTTAATTGCACTTTTACAGATGTGCAATGTTTAAAAAGCTCAACATATTAAGTAGTTTTGTCAAACTGGTTAGTTTCCCTGTTTTTGTCAGACATAGGCCCTTCTAACTTACAGCAGTGGCGGCTGCTGACTCCAGCACAAAAATGTCTTTAATGACTTCATCTTTTACAGAACAAGTGAAGCATCTGCAAAAACACTGCAAACAACGAGCTCAGCAAAACAGCAGAATAAAAGTTTGCCTTCTCCAAGTTTACTTCCCACCTGTTTATAATCTGAAATTTTAAAAAGTCATTAAATATTCAGCATCCATGTAGAGTATGATTTGAGTGAAAATAGCATGCAATTTTCATTTATAAATGATAAACCTACATGAATAATCATTGGAAAATCTAATGCTGAATGGTTATCCCATTTTAAAATAATTCAGAGATTAAGTGGCATGAAAAAAAGCAAAAAAAAAAAGTGATAAAACATTAAAAGACTATTTACATGTGAGTTCATGATACTAGACTCGCATTTAAAATCCAAAAGTAACCTCTTTGTAAACCCAAAAGCCTACACATCAGCGAGAGTGGTATATCGAGTAACAAATGACACTATATGACCATTTGGTAGCAACTTGTCAGGACAGGTAGCCATACTCTATATCATACCCTGCTTCATCATCTAGATTAAAATAAACATGGGCTGCACTAAAGAAGCTTCTTCGTGCAGCCTGTTGGTCAGTAAAAGAATGTGGTTTAAGATCAGTACATGTTTATTTATGTTATTTTCAGACCTAGCAATAGCAGATTTGCTTGGGTACTTGGCTATGCAGAATGGAGAATTATAGGTATACAATACAAATGTGCTTGCAACCTTCACAAAAGCAAAGTCCAAGTAGCCTGACAGTTAACCCGATATGCCAGGGTAGAATTTAAACAAAACACTTGGTTTCATATTACTATAAGGAAGCTCTTTGTATGGTAAGAGTTCTCCGTGATTTTCTCAGTGGCAGTTTGAAGGCGAGCCGAGAACAACACAGACAAGATTAGACCCAGTGACTGGTTGTTCCATATACTTTTTGAAACTACCTACAGGACCAATGTTCAACCATACTGGTTCGTTCAGCCAGCAATCCCATGAAATTAGCTGATCTTATTACCAGTACACATCACTCATGCAACCTAGGGTAGGCTATTTCAGATGCTTCAGGCTGTATACACTTCCTGCAAGCCACTTTGCAAACACACCTCCCCCTAGCTCCTCCACATCATGCTTTCTGATTTAATCAATAACGTTTCTGTTATCATTGTCTCCTTTGCTCTGGCTCCTGTTCCCACCTTAGGCTTTCTACGTTTGCAAAGGGAAGTCTCAGGACAGATACTTAGTCACTGTTTGATTAAAAACTGGTCAGTAAGACGATTTATTTAACAGCTTAAAAAAAACAGCACAGTTAAATTAATCTGTTTTTATATGGGCAAATTGGTGATTTGTTTATCTTCAGGGTTGAATTCGATAATGAGTGAGTAGAACATTGAAGGAAGTACGAAAACAGCTTTGCGTCAGCCTGAAAGGAAGGTGGGAAGAGGACCATCAGGGGAATCAATAGCTGCATTGTTACTTGGAGTAAGGTGAACATTCGAACACAGCACGTCTGTCAGACACACAAAAGCCAAACTCTCTGCACTGAGCACTCATGAAAAGCTGGTGTACAACACAAGTGAAGACAGAACAAGACAGATCTACTTTACTCTACTTTGTCCTCTTTCTGTCCTTTCTTTGTCATCTCTGTTTGGGTGTCTGCATAGCTCCAGGACAAAAAAAACAAACACAAAAAAGGCCTTTGGACTCCTCATCTGGTCATAGCCTCTACAAGAACCTGTTCTCGATTCTTATCCCTACTCATCATGGTCATGAATATTACGGTAATTTTAGTATTTTTATGATTTGAAGTTTGAATTTATTTGGATTTTGTCTAATACACACAGGGTCAAAAGTGTACATGCAGGCTCAAAGACATACACTCAAGTTGTCCTGAATGTATTTTAACTTGATAGACAAATTTGTACAAGTAGAAAATCCAACAAAATTTAAGAAGATTTGTAGATTCACACAAGTTGGGAATGTCTTTTGCAGCCATTTCTAAACAACTGGAGATCAGAAGATCATTAATTCAAAAAACTGTACATAAGTACAAGTTATTTGGGCGTGCCACCATGCCACAGGTTTGGAAGGGGAGCCAAACAGTCACCCTCATATGAAAGGAAATTGGTTAGGATGTTCAAGAAAACCACTAAGGCTCAACCCTTCCACGAACTGGAAGCTAGTGGAACACCAGCATCACTGTCCACACTGAAGGAGTTTTTCTTTACCACAGACTGAGAGAGTGATGACCAAGAAAGAAGCCAAATGGACACCTTCAAGCTCGCCTGACAAGCAAAATGCCTTCTGGAGAAATGGTTTCTCAAGACTGACCTCATGAAAAATGGTTTTGGAAAAGATGAAGCAGCCTAATGTTTAGCTTCTTGAATGGCCTCCCCAAAGCCCTGACCTCACCCCTATTGACAATTTGCGTATTCATTATTGCATTTTTCTCCAGTAAAATCATTCCATTTTGGTAAAAAGACCAGTTCAGAGAAATCACCAGAAGCCCAAAATTACCATAACACTCATACCCCTGAACAGGGTATGGAAACGTTTAACATAAAAAACATAAAATAACTTATAATATTGTGTTAATGACTTAAAACCCTGATAAACTGTTCTCCACATGTTGTTACATTTAGTACAAAACATTATTATCAAAGTTTAAAAGTGCCTGAGAATTCTGAAAGTCGGGAGAAAAGTGGTTTAAAAAGCAAACAGCTTCACTAATGCCTATCACATCAGTGGTTTGGATCACACTGCTTTTGCAGAAATTCCCTTTCAAAAACACCAAAAAGTGCAACAATAAACTTACTGTACTCGGCTAACCCTTGCAATGAGTAAAAGTGAGTAATGAGTAATAGTGTGTTTTAAGTAATAGGAGCCGTTGCTGAATTATCATTCAAACAGCAGACACAGTACAAGTGATGGAGTCAGGCATTATGCAAACCAGGTTCTAAGCTTAATGCTATAATACCGAAGGACATCTAATCTACTGCAACATACACACAGTAGATTTGATCTCTGCATTTTAAATGCTGTTAGTTTTCACACAACGGTAAAGCAAATTTATTTGTATAGCACCTCTGAATGAAAAGGTCATGGAAGTACTTAACAGGAGACATTAAATCATGAAGATAATAAAGGCAAAGACAAAATTTAGTAATCTTAAAATGAAATACAAGAAGATAAATGTAATAAAAATAACATTTTTATTGGAGACAAGCTTCATTACCAAAGGAGTCAAAATATTCTGCAATGAAATCCAGCCCTTTATATGCAAAACTCGTGTGATCAACAGATGGCACTGCAGACAGGAAGGCAGGAAGACCACTGGCCAAAAACATGAAAAACGAAAATCCAAGGGCAAAATCAACCAGATTAGATTAGAAAGAAGAGGGAGTTGCAGTGACAACCTGACAAACATAGACACAGACTGTATTCACAGCAGGGAGAGAAGGGTAATATGGTACACAAACACTAACGAGGGCAGGGAAAAGAACAAAGGAGGGATATACAACACAGAAAACCACACGAGGAACCAAACTTTGAAATAAACAGCAAATAAACTTTAAAGGAGAACAAGAACAATCTCACACAGACACAAATGAGACAAAGACAGATGGTATACAGAAAAGGGAACAAAAAAACCCATTCAGAAACACTAAATGTAAAACTAAGGGCAGATCATTACAAAAACACTATGAAAGTATGAATAATTTTCTACAAATTAAATTTATTTCTGGGAGTTTATTCCAGACATAAATGTTTCTGAGCAGAGCTAAAACAATCACAGAGGGCTAGTAAAATCATAAATGTACTTTTATAAACTAACATTCGGATTATAAGATCATTTATCTGACAGACGGGAAGCAAGACCCGAATATCACACTGATAGTAATGAGGACTCTGAGTTCAGAATGATCAATTAGTGAAATGTCTCATTCTCTTTTCATGGAGACAGAGTCAGGCAAACTTATTTAAGAGAAAAGTACGTTTAAAGCAAATTTGGCTTTAAGTCTTCTGACATGAAATTTCTTTACTTCTTGGTGTCTGCTTAAGCTTTCAGAAGGCTGAATTGTATTTGGTTGGATGCTAATAATTAAATGTGGGTCTGAATTTAGACTATATTGAGTTTTCTGCCTTTGTTCTTTATTGCTATAGCGGGATAGAGAAAACCCAACATTGAGTTGTCTTTCTGTCCAGAATGATTCTTTCAGTTGGATATTTAATTGGACATGCAAGCAATTATTACCCATCATCCAAATTAAAAATAACAAAACACGGTGTTAGTCCATTAGCTCCTCAATCATGGACTCTGTTTCTACATAATGTTGGATTAGTTTTATAAAGCAGCTGTCCTTGTTTGCCACCATCACAGTTAATAAAGCTGATAGAGATCTGAATCATTTCAACCTAATAGTGTGCCATATTTGGATAAACGTGCTGAAATTAAAGTTAAATTAAAATTCCTTGGATGTTCAGTTTCTAAACAAAATGATGCAAAATTATTCTTAAAAAGTTGGAAGTTTATGATTTTTACAGACTTTCAATCAGCTGCTTCCTCTGAGTCATTTTTTCAACATTTTCAAGAAAAGCGTCCCAAATGCAAACACAATTTGAAGGTCTCTCCCTTTCGCTCTACCTTTAAGAGAAAGTCAGTATTGAATTTTGAGGAAAAAAGGTCTCTTTTATAGTCTCCTAAGCTCCAACTTATATAGACAGTAAGGTCCACCAAAATAACTCCTCCAGCAACAACAATGAGCTGCCTCAGGGGTCAAAAACTGCTTTCAACCTGAGTGGACAACTCATTGGACAAAGATTGCGTCCTATTTATAGAAGCGATTGCAAATTACTTCACGAAATGGTGTTAGTTAAGAAGGTATGCTGCTTGTCAGAACCCACAGGAAACTCATAAACATCCAGGCTATATATGAATCTTTAAAAAAATGTGTTAGAAGCGAAGGGATCCACTTTCCTGCATTTGAATGTGTTAAGGTATGCCAGTACATTTCTTCAGAACAAAGCCTGCTGTTTTATTATTCAGCCTAAGTTTTTCTTTTCCTTTCCCCCTGTCAGCTGGGAAAGTGATGGATTAATTTGTTCAAAAGCAAGTTTCAGCAATGTTAAATTACAACCACTTTTCTATTGCCTTTAAAAGCAGACATTCAATTTAGCAGCAGCCGTGCCACTCAAAAGTAGAGCTGAAGGTGACAGATAATAGGGAATGTGGTAATACGGTTTAAATGTATTATGTTGTTTTGAAAACTATTGAGATTTCCAGGGCAACCACTTCTGTTTGAGTGATAATAGCATGGTTACGGCAAAACCGAAAGAGCAGCCAGTGAGGGACTCTTTCATTGCCTTTAAAGGACTCAGAGGTAAAATGTGACTTTGAATGGTTTCTGTTATCAGACCCTCTAAATGCCCCTTAACTGTCATGGTTCAGTCCTCTAAAGAATCTTTAAACAGCACTTTTCAGTTGTGCTTTTATAGAAAGCACTATAAAAATATCAAACAAATCAAAAAGATATCACACAGGCCTCTGGAAACATTTTGTGCAAAATTAAATGGGTGGGGGGGAGTAGTATTACAGATATAGTTACATAAGCCTAAAATAACTGCGGGTAACTGCTATGTCCTCGACAGATCACTGCAGCTGAGTCAAACCTGCTCTTTCAAGATTCGAGGTTAGTGAACAGTGTACAGTAGCGCAGGATGTACTTAGAGATGACATGTGTGTATTCCGAAACAATCTGTTTATTCTCTCTGGGGTCTGGAGAGTGATATCTGAGCAGTGAGAGGCATTTCTGCTGCAGCAAGCCATGATTTCTTAGGAAGAACTGTTTACTTATCCTTGGCATCACTGGTATAGTGGAACCTCTAAGTAACCGCAGCGTGTTGATATTACACAGGAAACAGCTCTCAAAAGTCCCTGAAATTTGTACTAATTGCACTGTATTTGTATATAAGAAGACAATACCATTACTCTGGGGATATGTGCATGATTGCTTCATATTTAATGGTGTGTTTGCACATGAAACTAATGACAAATTCTATTTTAATCTTATTCTCAACAAATGCACACCAACCTCCACTTACAGGTTTAAGCTCTCAACAATCTAACCAAAAAGCAAAGGCATATTATGCATTTAGTTAAAGTTGGTTCAAAACTACGGGGAGGCACAAACCCAGCCAGAGGGGGATCACAAGCCGGGATAAATTGGAGGGTCACATCAGGAAGGACATCCAGTGTAAAATCAGTGCCAAATCGAGTATGCAGATGCGTCCGCTGAGGCAACCCTTCAGGAAATAAGAGAGCAGCCAAAAGTACTTTCTAGTTTACAAATAAGCTTAGTCTATCATGTGATATTTAGCCATTAAAAATTTGTAAGACAATTTTAAACTATAAAATTAAGTAAGGCAAGCTTCCTTCTTTGCAGTGTTTTTAGCACACATCCTGAGCTGTGAGGACAGTCATTCACCAGGCTTTCTTTATAAAGTGCCCCTGAAAAAAATAAGATCAATTCTTACATGATAACGTGATTTTAGAAAAGCACAATCCAAGCAGGAATTACTTGGACAAAAGGTATTCTGCAGAGCAGATTAGTTTTATATAAGAGAATTTTTAAGGCGACTCGTTTATCTTATGCAAAAGTGAAGGGATAGGAAATAAAATCCATTGTAGTTTTCCACCTACGACAGTGCCTAGCCAATATGAGGAAATAAAAAAGCAAATTACAATCCTTCACTGTGCGTTGCTGAGACAATCTTCTTCTTTTCTATAATTTTTGCTGACTGTAACAAATATGAACTGTGCATGTTGGGGATCCGGGGTGGGGGGGCTCGGCCTCAACGCATCTCCAGGGACAACTGAGACAGATCAATTTTAATTACCCAGTAACCTCTCAGAGAGCATGAGCGTAATGATGAATCAAACAGCTTGGATGGCCACTCTTACCTCAGGGAACTCCCTGAACAACTGATACAAAATATAGCTCAACTCCCACGGATGCAAGCAGAGGAAAAGAGGGGTTATAAAAACCTTTAAGTTACTTTATGCAGTAAGGCTCGACTCAGCTAAAGGCTGGCAGAGGAGGTGAAGAGGAAACATGGGTCTAACCTGCGGCTGTGTGAGAGTGTGAGGGAGTGATATGAACAAGAAAGAGGGGGAGGAGACAGACGGACAGAGGGGATGCTGCAAAGGGAGCTGTCACTGCCAACTGGATGCTCATACTGGAATAGGAGCCATGTTACATTTCACAGACAAAGACGGTGCCTGTTTGCTTTGTAGCTACAGAAACTACCTGCCACACATTCTCCTGCCTAATCTCTCACCGTGACCAGAAAAATTGAACCGTCTCGACTGTACTACAGTCCTGCTTATTCATAAATGGCCAACTACAAAAGTTTTCATTGTGATAAGTTACTGCAAAAATCTAAGAGGACAGAAAAACACACACACCAAAAGCACAAAATGTGCTGCAGCAGCAGAGCAGTTCAAACCAACAGCTCTGTGCCCACTCTTCAGTATGCTCGAGCGTTTGTATTAACAAGTAAAGCAACACCGCATTTCTGATAAGGGTAATTCACCATTAGCAAGCATCTCTTGAACAAAAACAGAAAAGAAGCCCCCTGCTTTTGAATCCCTCTGCTACTGAAGCCATACTGTGTTTCGCCTTGAGGCAAAATTCAATCAACCAGTGTAAGAAGCGTTGCCTTCATTACAGCGAAATGTCTATAGTGTCACTAGGCAGCTTAAAACGATTTAAGAGGCAGGAGGAATCTTCTGCTGGTTTTCTACCCCTCTCCACATCGCATTACATGTTGTTTAAAAGTCTGTTCCAATCAATCCCCTTTAAAAGGCCTTTTATGGGAGCAGAATTAACCTCAGGGCTATTTTTAGAATCAAAAACATTTCATGTTTTCTAACCAGTCGGCCACACAAATGCTGTGTAGGAGAGGTATTTTAACGTGCTCTACACACAACCAAATCTGCCTCACACCTTCTTAAAAAAATGCTTATTCAAATACACAAATGTTATGTCTAAGAGTATTACTACTATAGCAGATTGCAATGACTGACTTTAAATTCCATGTCTTTGATTGAGCAGTAAAAATAAAATATTCCACGTTGATTTTGAATGTGTAATTCAATTAACTACCTTCTTTTCTGGATCAGCACTCAGCTGCTTTGGATGTATGTTCCTAAATCACTTTCAGGTGACTAATTCAAATTCATTGGGCTGTAAAACTGCAGGTGATCGTGCTTTAAAAGCAAGCGTTCCTTGTTCTGGTGATAGATCGTAATAATTATGAATGAACCAGATTTTAAAAAAAGGCTGAGTCGAGGGAGACAGAGAGTTGCTTTAAAGTAGCCTACATGTGGGATTCAGGGTGAGAGCAGGGAACCCTGCAGCCTCAAGGGTATAGTCATTTAATCTGACTCCACAGAGTACATCAAAGAAATTAGCAGCAGAGACATGACGCATTAAATTAATTTTAATTAAGAAATTTCTCAAGAGGATGCCGAAAGTGCAAATAGAGAAGGGGAGATTCTTTCTTTTTTTTCTTTGAAGACTAAGTTGACATGTATTTGTAAGCATGCATGAAACAAAGACCCTATCGAGCTATTACTGGTAATCCACTGTGTGTTGTTACAGTGAATATACCGTCCAGTATTTCTGAATGATTACGTTGACTAGCTGTGAATGAGCAAGAGCAGAGTACAAAGGAAGATGGATAAGCGGTCAAAGCCCATATATCTTTCTTGTATCCAGTCCGCACAAACAAAGTGTGGATCCAGTGTATCCGTCCTGGCAGAAGCAAACAGTGAATAATCAAACGCTCTCTGTAGCCAAATGAGTGTCCCCGGTGACATTTCATTGTGACCGGACCTGCAGTTTAAATGCATTTTCTGCCAACATAAACTCTCACACAGCAAAACACAAAGACTGGCCGGGAGACTCTTTGAACATGACTGTTTAAACTTTCAACAACGTTACACACTTTTAAGAAGAATTTACAACACAGCCAAATGTGTAAATCAGGGAGGGAGAGAGGAACTGTGTTTGAAGAAGGCCTGGTGAACTGTTTAGTGCCAAATCCAAGGACCTGAAGTTTGTCCAGGTCACTGATAATTAAGACAGAAGGGATGTGAGCTGCCTGAGTCAATTCTCTTCCTATAGGCATCCATAGTATAACTGACATAAACAAATCAGTAAAACACAGTGAACCTGGTTTAAGCCTGATTAGGTGATAAATCTCAAAGAGTTATTCTAGTAATTCCAATTCTTAAACATTCAAATAGTAAGTGAGTCCGGTGAATATTCTACATATGTCTCTTTTCTCTACATCAATTTGAGTTGAATTCCGAATATAAGTAATCCGGATTGATATTTATGTGATTTTTAGTGAATTTTCCTGGCTTCTGATGCTAATAAAATTCCCACAACTCATTGGATAAGCAGCTGAATGTGAAGGTGGAATCATGTAGTTTGTCAAGTGTAACTTTCATTCAGTGGAAGTGAGACTAAACGCCTGGCTGACTTGCTTGCTAAGATGTTTTTTTTCTCCCTTTCCTCTTGCAGTGCCACTGTGTTCGATGCGTCTCCAAGTGCGCACAACCCGTCTGCAGCAGCATTATTCCGCAGACCGCCTGCCAGGCATCTGGCTGCTCTGCGTTTATTTCTGGAGGCGCTGCTTTTCGCTCAATCACCTCCAACAGGTGGATAAGAACACTGGTGGATGTACACCCTGGGGAAAACTGGAGGCGTTGAAAAACCAGGTGTAATCCACCGAGGGAACTTGGTTGTTGTTGCCTATTTTCGTCTCCAGAATTTGTTGCGCGGTGAGTTTAATGCGGTGTGAGCCGGTCTGCGTTTTTTCCCGCACCTCCTCCTTAAAAGACGGAATGGAAATCGTGATTAAACCTGACCAAATGTGGATTCTCAGGAGGAGTGCTAAGAAGTATCCAAAAAACGAGAAGGAAGAATGCGTACTACACTAAAAAAAAAAAAAAAAAAACAACAGGAAAAAGACGCGCTGACATCTCTAACACTAACAAGCGGGATTTTAACACTGCTGTTTCTACATTTATGGGGATACAAATTCCAAAAAGTTGAGGCGAATTATTTTCATGCTGCTTTCCACAGGAAGACCACTGAGCTCCCTGAGCGAAGTTCCAATGTCCATCATCCCAAAGGTTTGTCATTTGCTTCTGTGTACTACTACTGATCTTTGACTATATAAGGCTCTTCAGCAGACAAGAGTAAGGCATGTTACCCTCGGAAGGTTTCTGATAAAAAATTAAAACCGTGGCAGTTTAATGATTGTTTTCACTCGTACTGTAAGCGCAGGATGGGCTTTAAATATGCTGCATGGTCTGTTGGAAATCCATTCGATGCTGCTTGAGAACTACAACTTTCAGAATAAAAGATTCCCTGCCGTGGCGTTGGTGCGCTGCTGCACCGTGTAATCAAACAGCTGAGATTTCCCATTTCCAAGTAATGAATTGAATTCGGCAAACTCATTAGGGGAAGAGAGCCAGTGCACAGAAAGGCTACCTCTGTATGTGCGCGCGCGTGTGCGTGCGTGGTTGTGTGTATTGGCTCGTGCGCTACTGAGCGTGGGCGCCTGCGTGTGCGTTTCAGTATTTGCACACAGAGCTATGAGCAGGCCGTACCTTTTGTAGTGTTTCTGCTTGGTTGGCAGCTTCCCTTAATAGCGGCTGTCTTTTGAGGCAATTTCTGTCGCAGGTTCAAGCAAGCACCAGAAAATATAACATAACCCTCACATTGCAATATGTAGCCTGATCTAATCTGTGTGTCAGATAAACACTAAAACACACTCTTGTCTAAAACATTATAATATTTTGGCAAACAAATGCAAACCAATATAGTTAGGTCACAGAGAACCCCGATGACGTAACTTACTGTGTTGTTTTTGAGCAAAATTAAATTATAATTTTGTTTTTTTAAACACAGATATACATTGTTTTGTTTGGCTTGTCCTTTGCTACTTGTTTTTATCGTAAACCACTTGTTGTACTGAAAGCAGAGTTTAGTTTTCTGCTAAACAGACTCCTTATGTTGACAGTTGCATGCAATTACTTATACAGGTAAACTGGTCTCTGTAAAATCAAACTAAGGATCTCAGATGAGGTATGAAGTGCTGCCATCAAAATGCAGGTCCAGGCAGGATCAAAGGAAAATATTGTTTTCCTTTAATATTATCCACTTTTAATACTTTTACCCTCAATCTTAAACATTCTCTGCTCCTATAGATGATCAATCATGTTCAACATCTGAATTCTTAACAGCAGACTGAAAAAAAAGTTCTCACACCTAAAACTGAAAGCATAACCAATCACACAGCTTGCTTATTTAAATTAAATCTTTGTTACAGTGTTTTACAAAGTACCCTTATCCTCCTTTTAACTGTGGCTAATGCTAGAAGATTGATATCACACTGATGATTATGAGAGAAGGACTTGACCACTTGAAGCAGATTAACTCAGAAAGACAGGAAACACAGGGGAAACAAACTATATCCAAACCTACCATGTTCTCATATCAGTAAAAGAGCCAATAATGATAGCATCAAAAGTTTTGAACTGTGCCTTTAAATGTGCTATTTTAGGATGTGGGACTATGGGCACAGCATGAATATTTTTACTCATATTTATTAAAGAAATCGCTGCATTTCGGCTTGTTCTCATAAACTAATTAGCTGCTGCGGGTCCAATCATTATTTTTCAGATAGATGCAGTAATGAGTTGTCCTGAGACGGTGGGAAGAGAGAGAGGGGAGCCTTTAGGCACTAACTACTTGAACCTCTTGTTTTTTGTTATGTTTACGACTGTGCAACGTTTTCCACTTAATGTTGTTTTTGACTCACCTGGTTTATATTTCGCCCTCATCTCCAGCACTTTCTGTGTTCTTGTCTGCTTTGCTCATTTCAGTTTTAAATTCTCAGAGGGCTGTCAGAATATCTTGGAAATATGTTCAGAGGTGACAGTCGACACATCCGCACAGATGCTAGTTTTCAGTCATTATTATGGTTGCTCCAGTTTTGAATTTTAAAATGGGTTTGTGACAGAAGCATTGTACTAAAGCTGCTTTTCACATGATTTAAACAATATTATCTCATCTTTTTATCTACATTCAGTATTTCAATGTTACAATATATTTAGAGATGTTTTAGATTGTGAAGAAACCAGGGACCAGAGGAAATAAAACAAAGTGCATATTATTTGAGAAGATGCAACGTGTCAGTCAACTAGTAATGATTAAGCACATTACATAAAGCAGTTAGAAACTTGAGATTTAATGAATCGTACCATCCAGTGCAGCTGCAAGTATTTCCTGCAGTGTGTGCTGTGTATCGTGATGGCTGTTTGTGAAACATGTTCAGCAGGAGCAGCCGCTGTCATGTCTACGCTTGATCTTTCTGCTTTATATTAGAGCTCTCTAACAGGACACCAGAGGAAAACAATGCAGTGGAGGTGTTTTTGATTTCTTTCCTACCTCACAACTTAAACATTTTTATCCTTGATTTTTGCCAGCATGTAAACATTGCCTGACGTTAGATTCTGAGCATTTGAAACTTACTAAATGCTACAAGAACAATAAAAGGCAATTTTTTCTTTATTTCCAAATAAAACCATAATATTTAAATGGTTTATCATGTGTTGAGCTCGACATCTGTCTAGACTGTTCTCCACCTCTCACCCGATGACAGCTGACTCCTGACTGTCTTATTCCACTTGTCTACTTGTCATCTTATATTATATTTCTTCATTATTTATATTACATTTAAAATGACCTTTTATTCAACCGTAATTCTTGCACAGTTTGTAGGAAAACGCTTATAAACAGGCAGTTCTTAATTAGATCATGTAGCGCATGTAATAAATGGAGAGGGGTCAACTACTACTGTAGCTTCATCTCAGTATTACAGCCCTTTCTGCTCTGCATGTGTATCCGCTGTCCTCTCTTTTCCTTCTTTTCCTACTTGTTATGCAAAAACCAACAACAAGCTTATTCTACAGCTTTGTCTCTATCCTCTCTAGTGTGAACCCCGCCAGCCCAGCAGCAGCTGTAGCAGTGTTAACAGGGTGCTGGTCAGCTGAAGCTTAGAGAGATGTCACAGCTCTACTACCGGCGGACTGACAGCTCCTCATACCGGGACCGAATCCCGTTGAGAATTGTGCGGGCCGAGTCGGAGCTGTCACCTTTAGAGAAAGCCTACCTTGGAGCCGTCGAGAAAGGGGACTATGCGAGTGTCAAGCAAGCGCTTGAGGTGTGTGTGTTTGGGTGGAGGAATGGAGAAACTGACTGATAAAGGGACGAATTAATGCAGATGCATCAAGCTCAAAATTATGGATGAGGGAATGGCTCAATATTAAAGCGTTAATGTAATTTGATTGACGTGGAAGAGACTGGAAGATTCATGGGCAGGATGCAAAGTCACAATAATTGCTATGCATTTCAAATAATACGCAGGCTCTTTATAGAAACCAGTAGCAGAGACAAAGTGTTGGCAGGGAGCAGCTGCTTTGTAGTCCCGTAGCAACGGAGAGGCTGAAAATTGTAATATATCAGGACATGTCATCTAGCAATATAGTGACAAATGACATCACGATCCACAATAACAATTTGTGATAGTTTGCCCGCTTGGCTTGTCCATATAGAGATTAAGAAGGGACATCTGCATTCTTACAACTTCCTTTTTGTTGTGATATTTCTTAAAATATTGCGTGTGTAGGCAGCTAATGACAGAAAGCTACTTACAAAACAGTAAGTTAAAAAAGAAAAGTATAAAGTGTAAAATCAATGCAGCAGAAACATGGGGTACTCTTATTCCTACATTCCCCACAATTCAACGTGACTGCCAACAGTTCAACTGATATTGAGTTGTGTTATGCCATCAGTAGTGGCGAGCTTAGTCTTGTGCTGCTAGCTTCAAATGCAGATACAAAAGAGTGAGCTACAGAGATCTGGTAAACTCACTCCCACTCCACTCCTCCAGATTCAGAGGAAAAACTACAAACTTTTAGTAGCTTGTTCAGTTACAAAAGGTGCGAAGAGTTTACAGTTCCTTTCAAAAATGTTCATTCCCTGTGTGTCTTCCTCCATAATCTGAACCCCAGAGTCCCAGAGTATGTCTTGAAACAAACTCTGGCTTTCAATCACTTTATTTTGGCAGGAGGCTGAGATCTACTTCAAGATCAACATCAATTGCATCGACCCTCTCGGCCGCACAGCTCTGCTGATCGCCATTGAGAACGAGAACCTGGAAATCATCGAACTCTTGCTGAGCTTCAACGTGTATGTCGGTGACGCCCTGCTGCATGCAATTCGCAAGGAAGTGGTGGGAGCTGTGGAGCTGCTGCTAAATCACAAGAAGCCGAGTGGTGGCATGCAGGTGAGGAAGGGACTGAGGAAAGTGGAAAGAGTTGCATATTAACATAAATTTACAAGAGCCACAAGCGCCTCTCTGCCGAGACTGTTCTCGGCTGTCCAGGTTGGAGACATGCTAGCAGGGAAACAATAGTTGACATTTATTTTCTCTCCAAGTTATTAGCTTTTTTTTGTTTTTTTTGCTTTTCCAACGAATTGTTTTATGTTTCTGTCCTTTTAGTAGTTAATTGCATTTTTTAATTTTGAGTTTTGTTTTTTGGGTTTTTGTTTTTTTTTTGCTGTTTTTAAGTGCAGTGTTTAATCCATTTGTGTGCCAGGACCTGTGCCAGTTTCATTTGTAGCCAACATAATAACATTCTCCTGGCTAGTACAGTGTACCATTTAATAAATGCACCGCCTTTATCATTTATCGTAAGCTGAATGCCTGCATTAATGAATGATTAACATTTTTTAAAAAATCCTTTACTCTTTATGTTTAGAGCATTACTTCCAAAGTATTCCCACCTTAAAGCTGCAAATGGCAAAAAGAGCCGGAATATACAGGTGCAGCTCTCATCCTCCCTTTGCCCTCTACTCTCTCCACCCTCAGGCCCTCCCACTAAAAGAGCACTTTTGATACTGTGAGCTGCATCAACATTAAATTGAATTAGACACAGCTGTGCCTGATTGTTTGGATGCCGTTTGCAGAAGGCTTAAATATTTGCAACATTCAATTCAAACATTTAACCTTCATCAACAAAACCTATCCAGTCACTATGAATATGGTTAGATAAAAGAGGGAAACGTCCTGCAAACACAGAATTTTGAAAAGTTTTCTTTCAGTGTCAAATAGAGATGTTCAAAGGTAAATCAGAGTCTTGCCACTGGCAAGAAATCATTCCTAAGCACAGCATGGTAGAGCAATAAGACAAATAATGGTCCTAAACGGCGTTGTATTCTAATTGACACCACATGCAAACTGACTAAGTTAGCAGTCCTGTTTTCAGTATGGTACTGTATTTTTCGGAACATAAGGCGCACTGGATTATAAGGTCCATTAAGTGAAGCAAAACAGTCAGATAAGTCAAACTTTACTCAACTCATTCTTCTAGCTTCCTCCACTTCCATACCATTGATTCATTAATGTTGAATTCTCTCGCACCTGCTCTATTCCCATGTTGTTGCAGTATAATAATGACTAACCTCATATTTTGGATGGATTATCTCAGTTGTTCTCCTAACTGAAGTTTGGTCCGTTTACAGCATCCTGCCATGCGATTGCATTTGTCCCTAACCATCAGGAACCCTCACACTAACTTATCGAGTGGTAAAAAGTTAGCGATCATCCTCCAGCTTCACTGTGTTTATGTTACGCTAACATAGCTGTGTTGCTAGCGATCACATAGCACATCATTATATACCAGCTAGTCCAACTTTAGTAACCCTACAAAAGTCACTGCTGTTTAGTTTTCTGTCTTCATTGGAAGTGATAGCAGAGCTGTACGTTTTATTTTTTTTCCAGAAATCTCTCAGTCAGAACATGCTATATCATATTTAGGTGGAAACTAGCGAGCTAACTTCCTGCTTACATCTAACTCCGTTAAATTTAAGTTCTGGATTTTAACCTTAATTGTTACACCGGGTAAAGCAGCAACATTGATCATTTTATTAAAGATGAAAGAATTTAGACAGTTTTTAACTCTCAATGATGCCGCAGTGTTCGTTTGACTTTGGGACTGGAAGCAGAGTTTGGACCCAGACTCCAGATCGGTGTGGCTTCGTAGCTTACCAAAATCATACCAAAACATTTTTGGCAGATTTTTGAGCGCCGTGTACCACATAAAATTAGTTCGAGCTCAGTAAGCGCAACCAGAATTCATACGTAAGGCGCACTGTCAATTTTTGAGAAAATTAAAGGATTTTAAGTGTGCTTTATAGTCCAAAAAATACGGTAGATGGATGATCATTATGAATGATAATTTAAGTCCATCTTCCTTGTTCCATATTGTGTGCAGTTATTTTAAATACAGGGTTGTTAACCTTTCCTGTACTATTGGGAAGAAAGTCTGTATGGATTTGCATACATAGTACGGAAAGCGCTCTCTCTGAAAACCCTGTGATTGGCTAGAGTCTCCCACCACACTCAAGAGTTTCTAAATAATAGTGGTGGAGCAAAGAGTATGTGCAGAAGTAGCTTCCTCTCCAACCGCTTGAATTACACTACGTATAGATACATATAAGGTTGTTATTGAATTTCTACCCAATGGCAGTAAAGGATTTCTGGATACTTTAGTTTTAAATCTAAAAACAACATTCAGCAGCTCAGGGATTTTCGTGACTGAATGATAAAGTGTGATTGCCAGTCCCAGTAAAGTACTGCTACTCACTGTATAGCTTATAAACTGAATGCAGTTGCCTGGAGCTTTTTAGACCATCCAGATTAACTGACCCAGTATTGCTGGCAACAACAAAAGCTGACACTCCAAAAAGCTGCTTCATAAGCCTTCTGTGTTTTGGAAAAGGAACAAGTCTTACAGAGAGAGAGGTTTAATGAGCACTGAGTTCACTCAGAGAAAATACACTGTTTAATTTAGGTTTGCTCTTATTTACTCTAGGAAGGTTTCACATTAGTTTGTGGACCGCTATTCATTAATACTCCACTTATAGTAATGAACAGGAACAAAATGTGTAGAGCTTTAGTTTCTGTTGACTTACTGCTCTGTGTGCTTTCACATGCACACATACGTCCTTCTTTTCCTCTCCCTGTGAGCAGTAATGATGGAGAGATGTTCCTCCTGTTCTAAACCTGTTGCAATAAGAATTTTAATAAATGAAGTAAGCTCAAGTTAAAATTAAGTTGAACAATTGTTGAAAAATGGAAGGAAAGGGGAAAATAATAAGCAGGGAAAGGCAGCGTGAGCTCAAAGAGAGAGATTGGGATTGTTTGTCAAATGGATGAAATTTCCAGTCTGAACTGCTCAGCTGTGACATTAATCAGGTGGAACACTTTATCTTACTGCCTTTGTAAGATAGTGCTTTTTCCCATCCACTGAGTAGGCTGTGAAAACAGATCACTCTAGTGCCACCATATCACTCCAATAGAAGCTCATTGATTATATTAAAAAACTGTTTGGAAAAAGCACATCGTATTTGTTGCCAGTGTCTTCTCTGAGATTTATTAATACCAAGATTCATTTTGCGCTTGGCTGGAATTGTGTATATTTGTCTCTCTATTTTAAGCCGTCTGAATGACATGTTTGTAATAATCTCACAAGTGTTTTGGCTTATTTGTTTTCTGCTGAGGACCGCATGGATATCAGCTTTTTAAATAGCTCCATGTATTATCCTCTGAGAGCAGATATGCATCTGTCAATGGCAAACAATGGATTTCACACAGCTTCTCAGTTGCATGACCTTCGGGTGGTTTTGAGTTTTGTTTTTATTTTATTTTATTTTTTTTTCATCTTTGTCTTTTTCCGTCAGCCTTTCGATATAAGGGCTCTTATGGAAGGAAATCCTTCTCCTTCCTACATAACACAGAGCACGATGCGGAGTAAATGCATTCATGCTCGCTTGAATCTGAGACTTGAGCTTATTTTCCGCAGTGTAATTCAAAAACCGCCCGGTGTCCCATTTTTACACCAGTTCTATCTAAACATTTGTGATGATGTCGGGTGGCAGTAGAAAACCAGCAGGGAGGCTCAAAATAGAGCACGGTAAAAACAAAAGTAACCGCACACTCTGCTGCTGCTGCAGATGCCATTGTTGTATTTTTAATCAATATGCTTATGGTGGATTCCCTATGAGTAACAAATATGTGTTACTCAGAAGAGTGGGCTTTTTATTTTCCTTTCTCCGCAATTACCATAGTTTCACATATATCAGTTTGCTTGGGCACAGGCCAAGGCTGTTTGATGTAGATTATTTGATGTCCCACCTCTTCCCACATGGAGAACAGAATATATATACTGTAGCTTATTAGATCACCCACCTCTGCGAAATGTGGCGACTCTTAGACATGGCTCTGTGCCACGCTTTAGACTTGCTGCTGCACTGTGACTGCTCTGAGAGTAAGCTACCCAAGTAATTAGTGTCCCTGTGTGATATAATGATTTTTGGATGCTATATGAATGATGAAACATTTTGGAGAAAATGAACCAAAACCCCTGGAGAACAATTCTTCATGCTTTGTTCCTCAGTGAGCAGTGGTGACAAAGGCTTACTATTTCTGCTTCTGCTTGGCTGCTTGCAAGTGAAATATTTTTAAAACATCTCACATCATGTCTTAACTGTGACTTATACTGTCATGCCTATAGTTGGTCTTTTAGGATTTAATAGCTTTATTTAGCTTTGCAAATACCAAAGAGTCTAGGTCTTTTTTTACTTTCTTTTTTGTGTACGTATTTTTGATAGAAAGAAATCTTTTTAAAATATAGGTGTTCAGCTGTTTTTAAACATGAATATGTAATCAGCCAACTACATGGCAGCAGCCCCGTGCATTTAGGCATATAGACATGGTCACTGCAGGCTGCTGAAGTCCAAATAGAGCATCAGAATGGGAAAAAAAATGATCTAAGTGACTTTGAATATGGCATTGTTGTTTGTGCCACACTGGCTGGTATTTCAAGTGATAATCTACTGGGATTTTCCCACACTGCCATCTCTAGGGTTTAAAGAGAACGGCCTGAAAAAAGAAAATATCCAGTGAGTGGTTTTTCTATGGGTGAAAATGTCTTTTTTAACATTTGATAGAATGTTAAACCCAGATAGAGGCAGAATTTGGTGCAAAAGACATCAAAGCATGGCTCCAACCTGGCTTAGTTAGTGGTGGTGGTATAAATGTGTGGGAGGGGTATATTTTCTCGGCACACTTTGGGCCACCTGAGCATTGTTTAAACACAACAGCTTACCTGAGTTTTGTTGCTGACCATATCCATTGCGTTACGACATCAGTGTTAACACATTTGGTCGTAAAACACAAATCACCTCAAAGTGGTTTCCTGGATGTGACAGTGAGCTCCCTGTGCTCGAAGTACTCGCTGTTCTCCGCTGTCACCAGATTACAATCCAACAGAGCACCTTTGGGATATGGCAGAACGGGACTTTGTGCAGGTGCAGCTGACAAATCTGCAGCAGCTGCCAATATGGACCAAGATCTCTGAGAAATGTTTCCAGCACCTTGTTGGGTCTGTGCCACAAAGATACAAGCAAGTACAAGCAAGGTGCTTCCAATAAAGTGGCGCCTGAGTGTATGTCAGTGTTAGCACATACAGATCAAAATACATCAGAACTAATGGGAAAAATGCAGATATATCTATAGGGCATGATTTAAATGAGGAGTTTTGTTAGACTATCATACAGTGCCCTTTGCTGTTTTAATGGAAAAACACTGAGTGTATAATTAACTATGATTGTAAGGGTTTAGATTGGCAGAAACAGTGAGCAGGTAATAACTCTGAGGTAATTTTAATTTACATAAATTAAATTCAGGTAGCTGCGACTGCCCTGCAAAGCCAAGACACTATAACTGCTGGTTTATATTATATTAATTCTGTATAATGCAGGACTCTTCTATCATAGAATCATTTTTTAGTACCTTACAAATAGTGTGATACCCTCCATGGGCCCATTTTGAGCAAGGAAAAACCCTAAACCTTAATCTTATATAAAATGTTTATAATGTAACATGCTGTTTTAAAAAAAAAAATAGAAGTTGATATAACTTTAAATGTCACTACCACTTAAGTGGGTTTTATAATCTCATAATTATATGAAATTTTATAATGCTGGTCTACCATTTTTGCCACTGGGTGGCTGTGGCTCAGGTAGGTGATCCTTGGACAAGGTAATGAATGACAAGTTTCCCCTGATGTATCCGTCAGAGTATCCGTGTGTGTCTGAATGTTGTCTAGAAGAGCTTAGGCATGGACTAAGGCAAGCACTGTGTAAATGTGTGTGACTGAATCAGTGAGGCAGAAAGGCACAATATATAGTAAGTGTCACATTTAACATTTACCATACACCACAGACCATTTCTACGCATAAACTCCTTATCTTAAGCTAATTAGCTTAGCTCGGCAGTGTGGCAAATTTCTCACTTGTGAGTTGGCATGGATGAACTGCATTTAAATTACCTATGCAATTCTGTATATATGCAGTTTTTTTGTTTTTGTTTTATTGAACCAGCAAGACAGCTTAAACAAAACTCAGTCTGTAGACTCAAAAGGTGTAAAATATCAACTACATTGCTATTTTCCCGGTGTTGTTAAAGTTTAGACCAAGCCTTCTCAAGCTTGTCTCTTTAGCATTCTTGGCAAAGCTCTTTCAGTAAAACCAGAAAGTCATAGTCCCATCTGCCATTATTCTGCCTTGAGTTGCTAAGCAGGTCCTTACCTATTCCATGTTTACCCTCCAATCATTCTTGAGCTGTCTTCTCTCTCTTCTCCCATTCTCCCTCACCACAGAATCAGATAACAGGCCTTCAATTAAAAGAATTAAAAAGGCACAGCTTACTCCTCTGCTGCCCGCACCTGTATTCCCCCTCTTGAATGATATGGGAATTGAAAAAGGACTTAGCTGGAGTGGGTGATAAGAGGGATAGGTAGAATGAGTTTCTCTCTGAGCATAATTCCCTCTGAAATGTGTTAAACGCTGATGCATCTCGCTTTGCTGTTACTGGTGCCCCTTAGCCTTGATATGTAAGGCATTTTTTCTTTTTCCAAGAGGACAATTTCTTGTTTGGATTTCAACTATCTTTACCTCCAGGAGCTAAAAGCCCCAGGTACTGTGCAGGTCAGCGTCTATTGTATTTCTTTGACAGCTTTGTTCACATGTGCTGTCATTCTCTCATCTCCCTGCAAAGGTTCCACCGATCCTACTGGACAAGCAGTTCTCTGACTTCACCCCTGACATCACTCCTATCATTCTTGCTGCACACACCAACAACTATGAAATTATCAAGCTTCTGGTGCAGAAAGGTGTGTCTATGCCACAGCCACATGAGGTGAGTGAACCATATCTAATATCTCTATGCAAGATACCATAGTTACACATATAAAAGTGTGGGTTCAAAGACACAAATTATGGATTTTTTCTTCTGTATACCACCACAGTGGATTCTAAAACAAACATAATATGTGCTTGAAGTGCAGGGTTTCATAAAAGTAATTAAAGCCATTTGCAGAGGCTCAGAAGTCATTGGGGTAATAAACAGTTTTATAACCAGGTGATGCCTGTTTCCTGGTTATTCCATGAAAACGTAAGTAGATAAAATATATGGATTCGATAACAAGATTAACTTAAATTTATTAGGTTTTAATTTGAATTCTCACTATGAGGTCCACAGAGATCTTGATGTGAGTGAAAGAGGCTATCATTAACCCGAAAACACAAAATAAACCTATTAGAGGCATCATAAAACTTTAGCTGGTGTGGCCAAATAAACACTCTGTTACATTCTTAAAAAGAAAGAGTTCACTGACCAGCTTAACAACACCAAAAGACAGCATTAGTGAGAATTATGGTTAAGAAAAACAAATTCAAAACATCAAACCAAGTCAGAAATACTCTTAAGGAGGCAGAAGAATCACTGTCAACAATCAAGACAGAGATAAATAGAGAGTTTTTAAGACAAGGTGCAAACCACTGTCTAAAAAACACAACAAGTCCAGGTTAGACAGCCTCTCCTAAAGAATTTAAGAAAGCCTGCACAGTTCTGAAAGGAGATAAAGTTACGATTCACTTGTGCCAGAATGATGGGAAGACAGGAGAATAAAGAAGGAGAGAAGCAGGTCCTGAACCGAAGCAGGAACATCATCTGTCAAACATGGTGCAGTCATTTTTATGACATGACCATGTATGGCTGCCAGTGGAGCCAGTTTACTAGTGTTTATTGATTGTATGACTGCTGATAGACGTAACAGGATGAATTGTGATGAAGTGTACAGGGCTTTGCTCTCTGCTCAGATTCAGCCAAATGCTGCAAAACTGATGGGATGATGCTTTACAGTGCAAATGGGCAATGACCCGAAGGGTGCTACAAACGCAAAACAAGCATTTCTCA